>NC_047101.1:22065811-22727239 GCF_902459505.1 Geotrypetes seraphini | reverse complement strand
TTATGAGTTTCTATCATAGCCCCTCTAAGTCTCCGCTTTTCCAGGGAAAAGAGCCCCAGCTTCTCCAGCCTCTCAGCATATGAGAGGTTTTCCATGCCCTTTATCATTTTTGTTGCTCTTCTCTGGACCCTCTCGAGTATCGCCATATCTTTCTTTAGGTACGGCGACCAGTACTGGACGCAGTATTCCAGATGCAGTCGCACCATTGCCCTGTACAGCGGGAGGATAACTTCCTTAGTTCTGGTAATGATACCTTTTTTGATGATGCCCAACATTCTGTTCGCCTTTTTTGAGGCCGCTGCGCATTGTGCTGCCGGTTTCATCGTTTTATCCACCAAAACCCCCAAGTCCTTTTCTAGGTTGCCTTTTCCCAATGTCATCCCCCCCATTGTGTAATTATACATCGGGTTCCCTTTCCCTATGTGCATAACTTTACATTTCTCCACATTGAAGCTCATCTGTCATTTAGTTGTCCACTCAGTCATTTTGTTCAGGTCCCTTTGGAGTTCTTTACATTCCTCAACAGATCTAACCGTACTGGAGAGTTTTGTGTCATCCGCAAATTTTACAACTTCACACTTTGTCCCTGTTTCCAAGTAATCCTATGTGAAATGGTTAGCCAGTGAGCTTTTCTGAGGAGTGGTCTTACATGGTCAAATTTTTTTAGCATTAAAAGTGATTTTTATAGCAGTGTTCTGGATGCTCTGTAATCTCCTGATCTCCTTTTGAGTGTTGCCCTGATAAAGTGAATTGCAATAATCTAAAGTTGGAATTACGGAGTTTCTTTAAGCCGCCTAACGCCACTTCTGACATTAGCCCCGTCCATAGTGGCGTTCGGCGGCCTAAAGCACCAACCTAGGTGTGATCCTGGTGCTTATTATATAGGCGCCAGTGAGCACGTCAACGGTGCCGGGTTTTTTTTTGCCATTTGAAATGGCGTTTGTTCATTAACTTAGATGCCGTTTCTAGAATTTCCCCCTTAATGTATGTTATTGTATGTGTAAACAATTTTTTATTTTTAATAAGAAAACCCAACCAACAAATTACATTCAACTATGGACCGACAACAAGAGAAACCCTGATAGAAAACAACAGTCCCAATCCCCCAACCCTACCCCCCCCCGGTTGCAGTAGATTTGAACTCAGATAGCCCACTGCATAAGAATAAAGACACCCCCCCACCCCTATCCCCCACACCATTAGGAAGGGTGACCTACAGGGAAGGCCAACCAATCGAACCACAAATAAGGAAAAGGAGAAGAAGAAGAAAAAAAATCCTCTCACTCACCCCAGACTATCCTGCGCTGACTAGGCTCCATGTTATTTTAAAACCAGAACTCCCCCCCCCCCCCCCCCCCCGCCGCAGGCACTTGCTGAAACATGGCTATGTCAGGTCAGCAGTACAAGTAATAACTAGAGTGTGGTTCCAGTGACATCATTATCCCCCCTGGCTGTCTCTGCTTTCTGTTGTTTCGGAGGCCAAGGTGGTGTCATGTGTGTGTTTAAGAAACTGGATGTGTGGGAACAGCTGTCTCTTATAATGTACGCTAAGAAGTTTCATTTCTCTATAAAAATGGTTTAAGCAGCAAGGAGGTTAATGACCTTTAATGAAGTGGAATCCTAGGAACGGGAAGGTTGCAGTCCAGAATCTTGAATGTTATAGTCTGGGTAGCTTTTGTGCAGCACTGGGTAGTTGAGCAAGAAAGTTAAGTGACAGAGTCTTTCCTGATGTTGCCAGACAGACGCAATTTCGGAGGAAACAGTTCCTACAGCTTAAGGCCAGGGGTGTCCAATGTCGGTCCTCGAGGGCCGCAGTCCAGTCGGGTTTTCAGGATTTCCCCAGTGAATATGCATTGAAAGCAGTGCATGCAAATAGATCTCATGCATATTCATTGGGGAAATCCTGAAAACCCGACTGGACTGCGGCCCTCGAGGACCGACATTGGACACCCCTGAAAGCCTAAGGTTTTAGCAGTGTGAGCTTCTTTCTTCCTTCAATTTCCATGCAAATGTTATAACCACGGCCCGACGGGACCCGTTTCGCCAGTACTCCTGGCTTCTTCGGGGGTCTTTTTTGTAAATGCGTTCAGCTTTACTGCAATCGCGTACAGTGGTGCAGGCCTCCGAGGTCTTTTCTTCCCATTTAATTATATCTGTTTACAATTGTGCATCAGAAACCTGTTTTTTTTTTGTTTTGTTTTGTATACACAATATCAGAGGTTTTCTGTCCATTAAGACTTACTGCAAATGCAAATGTTTAGTATCACATGGAATAGATAAACATATATTGGTGGAACCAGCTCAATTAGAGAATTTTCTTTAAGATAAATCTTTACCTCAGAAGTTAATAGAGACTAGCATTGTGGCTGATGATAAAGCGTGACATATAAGTAGCTTTCATTTTGCCTGTTTTTGATACCATTATGTATAAGAATATAAGAATTGCCGCTGCTGGGTCAGACCGGTGGTACATCGTGACCAGCAGTTCGCTCATGCGGCAGCCCTCTGGTCAAAGACCAGTACCCTGAGACCAGCCCTATCTGTGTACGTTCTGGTTCAGCAGGAACTTGTCTAACTTTGTCTTGAATCCCTGGAGGGTGTTTTCCCCTATAACAAACTCCGGAAGAGCTTTCCAGTTGTCTACCACTCTCTGGGTGAAGAAGAAAATCCTTACGTTCGTATGGAATCTATCCCCTTTCAACTTTAGAGAGTGCCCTCTCGTTCTCTCTACCTTGGAGAGGGTGAACAATCTGTCTTTATCTGCCCCTGGAGGGTGTTTTCCCCTATAACAGACTCCGGAAGAGTGTTCCAGTTTTCTACCACTCTCTGGGTGAAGAAGAACTTCCTTACGTTTGTACGGAATCTATCCCCTTTCAACTTTAGAGAGTGCCCTCTCGTTCTCTCTACCTTGGAGAGGGTGAATAACCTGTCCTTATCTACTAAGTCTATCCCCTTCAGTACCTTGAATGTTTCGATCATGTCCCCTCTCAATCAGGAACTTGTCTAACTTTGTCTTGAATCCCTGAAGGGTGGTTTCCCTTATGACAGACTCCGGAAGAGCGTTCCAGTTTTCTACCACTCTCTGGGTGAAGAAGAACTTCCTTACGTTTGTACGGAATCTATCCCCTTTCAACTTTAGAGAGTGCCCTCTCGTTCTCTCTACCTTGGAGAGGGTGAATAACCTGTCCTTATCTACTAAGTCTATCCCCTTCAGTACCTTGAATGTTTCGATCATGTCCCCTCTCAATCAGGAACTTGTCTAACTTTGTCTTGAATCCCTGAAGGGTGGTTTCCCTTATGACAGACTCCGGAAGAGCGTTCCAGTCTTCTACCACTCTCTGGGTGAAGAAGAAAATCCTTACGTTTGTACGGAATCTATCCCCTTTCAACTTTAGAGAGTGCCCTCTCGTTCTCTCTACCTTGGAGAGGGTGAACAACCTGTCTCTATCTACTAAGTCTATTCCCTTCAGTATCTTGAATGTTTCGATCATGTCCCCTCTCAGTCTCCTCTTTTCAAGGGAGATGAGGCCCAGTTTCTCTAATCTCTCACTGTACGGCAACTCCTCCAACCCCTTAACCATTTTAGTCGCTCTTCTCTGGACCCTTTCGAATAGTACCGTGTCCTTCTTCATGTACGGCGACCAGTGCTGGGTGCAGTACTCCAGGTGAAGGCGCACCATGGCCCGGGACAGCGGCATGATAACCTTCTCCGATCTGTTTGTGATCCCCTTCTTAATCATTCCTAGCATTCTGTTATTTATTCTATGGGATGTGGACTAGATCACTACTGTAGTTTTTTATTCTTTCAGTTTATTTCCTTAACGGATATGATGATGTTCCTAATTTTGTCATGTACGTAATAAATGCAAATAAAGAATTTTTTTTAAAAAAAGGAGGTTATGTGACAAGAGTTTAAAGGCTCTTTTTAATAAGGTGCGCTAGCGGTTTTAGCCGGTGAGTAACGCGCGCTACAATACCGTCCGTGCTAAACGCTAACGCCTCCATAGAGCTTGCGTTAGTAATTTTCATTTAGCGCATGATTAGCACACGCTAATCTTTAGCGTGTGCTAAAAACGCTAGCGCGCCTTAGTAAAAGGAGCCCTAAGTGTCATCTGCACTATCATGTGAAACATTAATAGCCAGCGAAAAGTAGAAACCCGAATCCCTTCCGTTTCATTTCCATACCAGATTCCGGATCCCAAGCATTAATGACTCTTTCTCTCTTAAGCAGTTTCATTATGTGTCCCATGAATACAAAAGATAGTCTGAGCCCGAATCGAGCGTCTACAGCGGTGGTTCTCAGTCCAGGTCTTGGAACACACCCAGCCAATCAGCTTTCAGGATACCCACCAATGAATATGCATGAGAGAGATCTGCATATAGTGGAAACAGTGCATTCCAGAATATGGTGCAGTGGTTAGAGCAGGGATTTCAAAGTCCCTCCTTGAGGGCCGCAATCCAGTTGGGTTTTCAGGATTTCCCCAATGAATATGCATTGAAAGCAGTACATGCACATAGATCTCATGCATATTCATTGGGGAAATCCTGAAAACCCGACTGGATTCCGGCCCTCGAGGACCGGAGTTGCCCATGTCTGACCTAAACCCTTGACTATTGCTGTAGGAAAGGGATCTCAAAGTCCCTCCTTGAGGGCCGCAATCCAGTCGGGTTTTCAGGATTTCCCCAATGAATATGCATTGAAAGCAGTGCATGCACATAGATCTCATGCATATTCATTGAGGAAATCCTGAAAACCCGACTGGATTCCGGCCCTGACTTGCCCAGGGTCACAAGGAGCAGTACAGGATTTGAACCCACAACCTCAGAGTGCCGAGGCTGTAGCTCTAAACACTGCAAAAAAAAATACAAGGGAACCATAGCCGTATATATCAGTTAAACAGCAAAAAACAAACGTATTTTTAATCAGCTTTGCAGGCCATCTCAATCATCCGTTTAAAAAGGAGACAAAATTAATGTAAAATTATAAATACAAAAGGTGGAGAAAACATACACAGACAGTCGGGACAACACTGGCCGTTTGTAGCCATTAATTTACTGTCTGATGCAGTGGAACTCTACTTATTATCCGAATCTTAAGGAAAATTTTGAAAAAGACAAGTCCATGAAATATACATTTTTGGAGTTTTTTTTCAGACCAGTGATGATACAGACGGCTTAGGGTACAGTGTTGTCCCAGCTGTCTGTGAATGAGGTCTGGTTTTCTCCACCTTTTTGCATTTATAATTTTACATTAATTTTCTCTCCTTTTTAAATGGATGATTGAGATATCCCCCCTCAGCTGTCTCTTTTCCAAGCTGAAGAGCCCTAACTTTTTTAATAATAATAATAATAATAACAATTTTAGTTTTTTCTGTACTGCCACAATCTTACGACTTCTAGGCGGTTTACACTGAAGAGAGCTGGACAACCAGCGAGTTACAGAATACAAATAGCGAAGAAGTCACTGAAAGTCAGTGAATTACAAAATACAATTAGTAAAAATACACATATTTCTCAAAGTTATCAGCATGGTGTTAATAGATTTATCTCCTAATCAGATGCCATTTTAAAACTATCGAACAGGGCTGTCTTAATTTCTTTCCGAAATGCGCCGTAGGTCAGCCTGGCTCCGTTGATGTAATTGCTTAGCCAGGTCTGCTGTTTACTAGCTTGAAACTTAAAAGTTCTGTCCAGAAAGGACCTGTATTTGCAATCAGTGATCCTTGGAGAGGCAAAAAGATTGCAATTTCTGCTTGTCCTAGTGGGGATGTGTAGCTCGATATGTGGTAAGAGATAGGTAGGGGCCATTCCCCACACCAGTTTAAAGCAAAAGCAAGAGAACTTGAACATTATTCGTGCCTCCATTGGCAACCAGTGTAGCAGTTTGTAGTAGGGACTAACAAGCTTGCTTTTCTTTAGTCCAAATATTAAGCGGACGGCCGTGTTCTACACTATTCTTAATTTTCTCACAGGTTTTTTTTAGGTATACCCACGTAAATGATGTTGCAGTAGTCCAATGTGGATAGAACCAATGACCGAACCAGTAGTCTAAAACAGTGATTCCCAACCCTGTCCTGGAGGAACACCAGGCCAATCGGGTTTTCAGGCTAGCCCTAATGAATATGCATGAGAGAGATTTGCATATGATGGAAGTGATAGGCATGCAAATTTGCTTCATGCATATTCATTAGGGCTAGCCTGAAAACCCAATTGGCCTGGTGTTCCTCCAGGACAGGGTTGGGAACCACTGGTCTAAAAGATAGAGGGTCAAAATATTTTTTAATGGTCTTTAATTTCCATAGTGCATAAAAGCACTTTTTTGCCACCAAGTTCTTGTGCTCGATCATGGTGAAGTGGGTGTCTAATGTGACTCCTAATATTTTTATGGTTTTTGATATTGGGTAATCGTGACTATTTAGGTGTAATGATGTTCTGGTAATTTTATCCTTTGGGCTTGCCAAGAAAATTTTTGTCTTTTCTGTGTTTAATTTCAATTTAAAATTGATAGTCCACTGTTCAATTTCAGTCATGATATGGGAAATGTGTTCTATAATTTTGTTGGTCACGTTATTCAAAGGAATTAAAATAGTGATATTATCAGTATATATGTAGTATTTTAGATTTAACTTTTGTAATAGATGTCTTAAAGATGAAATGTAGATATTAAATAAGGTGGGTGATAGTGGGGAACCTTGAAGTACCCCCGAAGGATTTTTCCATGGAGTATTTCCCATCGCAGACCACTTGATACGATCTTTTGGTTAAAAAACCCTGAGACCAGTTCCAAACTCTTCCCGAGAGCCCCATTGTGTCTAGGCCAGGGGTAGGGAACTCCTGTCCTCGAGAGCCGTATTCCAGTCGGGTTTTCAGGATTTCCCCAATGAATATGCATGAGATCTATTTGCATGCACTGCTTTCAATGCATATTCATTGGGGGAAATCCTGAAAACCCGACTGGAATACGGCTCTCGAGGACTGGAGTTCCCTACCCCTGGTCTAGGCAATGGGGCTCTCGGGAAGAGTCTTTCCTCATACGAGAGGAGTCCCATCCCCTTTATCATCTTGGTCACTCTTTTTTAAATCTTTTCTAGTTCCGCTATATCTTTCTTGAGATATGGCGACCAGAACTGAATGCAATACTCAAAATGAGATAACACCATGGAGCGAAATAGAGGCATTATAACATTCTTAGTCTTGTTAACCATCCCTTTTTTAATAATTCCTAGCATCTTGTTTGCTTTTTTGGCTGCCGCCATTGGGCGGAAGGCACACTCCACTGTTGCCTTCCACTCAACCAGTTTCTGACCCCGTCTCTCACTTTGGGGTCTATCCTGAGAGCACTCAGTTTATTTATTAGACTCCTGCATGAAACACTGTCAAAGGCTTAGCTAAAATCTAAATACATTATATTTAGCACACTTCCTCTATCCACAAAGCATATGCAAATTATATATATTCTTAGGACCCAAATGTTTTACGATGGGTCTTTTAAAAATGGGTTATTCGGTGGCTCCCAAGGCAGTTTTTTGTTCCAGTTAGTCAGCTGCTGGCAGAAAGAAGAGTGGGAAGGAAGCAGAGAAACTCTTACACCTAGAAGTCTATCTGTTCCAGTGTATCGCAAATTGTGTGCCGCAGCAAGATTCCATGTCGTGTAGGCGAGTCAGCTGGCTCTCCTCCTCGCAGACATATCCCTTCTCTCCGCCCCTCCCCACCCGCACAGTCATTTCAGGGTTAACAAGCTCAGGACCCCGTCTGGAGGGCCTCTGCCTATGGGCGGACATCGACAGGATGACCTCACACATGCTCGTGATGTCATCGCGTCGACATCTGTGCAGGTGTGGAGACTCTCCAGCCGCGGCCCTGAGTTTAATGGGCCGCGGCTTGGAAAAAGTTTGCTCTTTCAACCCAATGTGTGTGGCCCTGTGTTTGGCACGAGTCAGAGAACAACAGTTTTGTCTCTGCAGTCAGAACCATTCAAGACCCTTTTTGTGAGAGTTTTAAAATGTATTTATATTATGATGAAATGTGCTTGTCTGCCTAGGACCCACCAAAAGCAGACAAGCCTGATAGTCTGTCAGTAGCCTTAGTGACTGATAACCCACCCCCCTCCCTCCTTATTGGCATCAGTGTACAGCAGAGTTTATTTCCTCCAGTGAAATGAGGTCTAGCCATCTCCCTTCTTTGTGCCAGCCTGCGCGGTATGCAGGGCAGAGATGCCTCCAGACCAACCCCTGCTGGACTCCAGACTGTTTATTTGAAGCGTCTGGGTAACGGAGGGCGGCAGGCAGGCAGCTGAAAGAAAGGCCTTTTTTTCTCAGCATTTTCTCTCAGACAGACTCGCCTTTCATAACTCCAGGCGCTTCCGAGAGGGTCTGAGTGAGGCCGACTCGTTTTAGGGTTACTAAACCAACAGACCCTTGTTGGAGGCCTCTTTCCGTCTGCGCACAGAGACACTGGGCATAGAACTTGTGACTGAGCGGTGGGTGAAAAGGTTCAGGGAAAACTAAATGAAAGTGTCAGGCTATTAACCCACAGAACACTTTCTAAAATTCTCTCTCCAAATAGCTGTCAGATTCCAAAGACCAATATGAATGAGATCACATCGAGAATTGACAAAAGAGTGGATTAAATTCTTTGTATGCTATGTGAAGCTCACTGACGTGCAGTAGATGAGTAATGGAATAACACCACCTTCAAAGGACGTTTATTTCACCCTGTATTCTCCTTTTCTTCCATCTTTCCACTTCCTATTTTTATTTGCTGTTTCTGTAAGTGTAAGTATTTGTGTCTCGCCAATGCAATGTCTTTGGCAGGTTCCAAAAACCACCCCATACAATCATTATACACTGGACGTACAAAGTTATAACATATAAATAAGAGTACAAATAAACTTTCTTTCTTTACATATTTGGCTCACATTTTGCCCCTTTTTTTTTTTTTTTTTTTAATTGAACTCTTCACCTTTATCTCTGCTTTCTGCTCCTGTGTCTGTGCATAACAATTTTTGAGAGCCCTGACCAAATATTTTCCATCTTTCATGGCATAAGTGTCCATTGTTTCCAGAAAACATTTGTATTAAATTTACGGAAAAAAAGGTTAAAGGAATTGGCAGATTTTTTTTTTTTGTACTTTGCAAAGTTCCTCTGGGATTCTTTTCCTTTCCAGCTGAACCACCTCTGCCCTGCTTCTGCTTAACCGAGGGGCGGCTCGATAGGCCCATTTGCTGATTCTGTTTCAGAGAGACCAGAGGTCCTGGAATCTGAGACAGTCCATATGCTTCTGGAGAAAAAGAAACATTAGTCTGCTAGCTGAAACAAGCTCAGAAACCAGGTAGAAAATGTAAAAGAGAGAACAATGCAGATTTAGTATTTTTTTTTTGTGCATGTGAAACAGGCACTAACTTGGGCCACCTCGCTCCTGATCCTCTTTCATGGCAGCTCCCAATTCACAGAACCCATTATGTTGACAACAGAATTATCTTCAAGCCTTCCAGTTCTATCCAAGCAAGCTTCCTTTTGAGCTGTTAATTAACGCTATTAATTGTTATCTTACTATGATTTTATTGTTTATATTTTAATGAGTTTGATATTGATTTTTTTTTTTTTATATTAATGACTTTTATAATTGTATTTTATTAATATTTCATCATGCCTTGAGAACCTTGTGGAAAGGCATGCAATTAAACTAATAATTATTATTTATCTTTCTGTGGTCCTTCCCTTGCTCCCAAAGAAATAAAAGCTTATCTTAATCAGCTGTACATTTTCCTTCATGTTTTGCCCTGACGTGCTCTCATCTCTGTGTAATACTGAATGTTATTTATTTATTTATTCATTCATTCAATTTTCTATACTGTTCTCCCAGGGGAGTTCAGAATGGTTTACTTGGATTTATTTTGGCACTCAAGCATTTTTCTCTGTCCTGGTGGGGGGATTAAATGACTTGCCCAGGGTCACAAGGAGCAGCATGGATTGGAACCCACAACCTCAGGGTGCTGAGGCTGTAGATTTAACCACTGTGCCATTCTAATAATCAAAATGTTTTAAAAGTGAGCTAAGTATAGGACAATCAAGTCCTTGTGACGTCACTGATGAGGTTGGCTCTTAGGCATTGGTGGAATGAGGCATTATGATGTCACAATACCAGATCTGGTCATCAGAGGCTGAAACCTTTCACACTATTTATTTATTCAGTTTTCTATACTGTTCTCTCAGGTAAGCTCAGAATAGTTTACATGAATTTATTTAAATCCTCGGGCATTATCCCCTATCTGTGGGCTCACAATCTACCTGGGGCAACATTTTAGCACTGGAAACACTGATCCTTGTACACTGGAGTCAGATTCAAGACCTGTTGGCACATTCAATGCTTAGTGGGGCATTATATTGTCCTAAGCTGAAGCTTAGGTATCAGTTGGGGCTGAGGGTGACCCCTGGGGTGGGTCCACAGATTAATTTTTGGTGTTCGTCATTAAAATATCAAAATCTCCTCCCTTATTCTCTTCCAAACACACAGGACAGATATAAAGGGTCCTGGGTGTGTGGCTGAACATTCTTTGCATGGGTTCTGGATAGGCACTTGAAATCCACCCTAGAAAAACCACTAGGGGAGGGTGGTGTAGGGATTTGAAAAAATACTCATTTTGTGGACCGTCTCCAACTGAATGAAACTGCACATACGAGGCGCTACCCAAACGTTCGGGGAATGTGAACAGCGTGTGCAAACTGGATAGAGTATGCCCTTCTGTTGCTAGAGGTGTCTAGCGGTATGCTTTGTGAATCAGTGTGCCAACGTGCGTGCAGCTGAGTGGCCGCATTGTTTTGTTCTGTGCGATTTTGTAAGGTTGTGTTTTAGTGACTCGGCAGATTTCGATATGACAGATTTTACTGAGCAGAGAATCCGCCTCAAATTTTGTTTCAAACATAAAAAAAAACCTGCTGCAGAAACCCATCGTATGCTCCAAGCCGTTGGAGATAATGCTTGTGCCAAAGCAAAACCTTTCTTTGGTACAAACGCTTCAAGGTCGGACGAGCATCTGTCCACGACGATGACTGTTCCAGATGACGGTCAACAAGCACAACACCAGAAACCATAGCAAAAGTTTGTGAGACTATCCTTACAGATCGTAGGCAAACTAGCCACGATGTTTGTGAGACAGTAGGACAGTCATACGGGACAGTTCAACGAATTTTGTTGGACAAATTGAACATGAGACGCATTTCTGCAAAATTTGTGCACTGCTAACAGGTGAACAGAAGGCCCATCGCGTTTCTGTCTGTTCGGAACGAAATTCTTGACTTCCAGAAATATTACAGTGATTACGCACCCTCCTTAATCGCCTGACCTTGCCCCCTGTGGATTTTTTTTTCCTATTCCTCAAAATGAAATTACGACTGAAAGGGCGCCATTGTAACACGATTGAAGAGATCCAGATAGAATCACAGGAGGTCCTCAAGGCACTCACCCAAGATGACTTCCATAGATGCATGGACTCATGGGAAAAATGCTAGGATCGCTGTATACATTCTCTCCATATCTTTATTCATTTTAAAAACTAACATCAAGTACAACATATTATCTAACAATGTACAAAATAAACAGCACTTAAATACTTGTATACATTCTCAAGGGGACTACTTCAAAGGAGATGGTGGAAACTAGAAGTTCCGGTAAGTAATTTTTATTTTTTTTTTTACATGCACTGCCTCCTTGTATGCAAATGTCTCTCATGCTTATTCATTGTGAATAGCCTGAAAGCCTGGCTTTCCTGTGAACCTCGAGGACCGGAATTGAGTAGCCCTGGCCTCTCAGAAAGTCCAAGTGAAGATGTTGTGGGAAGTGTGGTGCATTTCCCACACTTATGGGCACCTCTGATGCATGTTATTGTTCGTATTCTATAAACTGAAGGCCCGATTCTATATAGGATGCTGTATCGGCAGCTGCTGATGGTGTGTCCATCACACACACTGGTGTCCTATGCAGAATCGTACCTACACTCCTGGACAGCATTTTCCAGGCCTACATGTCAGGCCTCTGTCTCCTATTTACAGAGACGTGTACCGATGCTTAAGCCTGCCCAAGGCCACTTCTGGGCAAAGCCATGCCCATGCCCCACCTTGGGGGGTGCTTAATCATCGCTATGCGTCTCTTGAGATACACTTTAGAGGCCTACAATGTGGGCATCCTGCCTCAGGGGTTTTAAAAAAAAAAAAAAGTGCATCCCGATTGGCTGCCCATGGCATCTACCGCCGCCTGCCATCGGGACGCACATTTTCGAGAATCAGGCCCTGTGTGCGCACTTGGCATCTAAAGTAGGCATCAAGTTACAAAATGGATTATGAAGATTGTATTCTTACCTGTTTCCTTGTAGATTTTTCTGGAAGGTTTATTCTTTTCACAGCACTCTTAGTACCCTGGGTTGAAGTCTTGAGGGGGTTATCATCATAGCTTTAATCCATGAACCACGAATTACCTAATACATGGCCTGCAATGGGAATGTGGTCACTTCAAAGGATCTCATAAATTACTGTGATTAGGCTGAAATTCTAGCCCACATGCAGCCTGTCTTGAGTTAAAGGTAAAAGCTGAAGGTTAAGGGTTAATCGATGTTGGATCAGGTCTACTATAAAAGGTTGCAGACCTTTACAACAGACATGGCGCCATATCCCAAGTGGTGCGTATCATGGAAAGAATTTATGGAGATTGAGGAACTGGGAAAACACAGTACCGTATTTTCTCGCATATAACGCGCGCGTTATACGTGTTTTTTACAAACCGCGCATACCCTTGCGCGTTATACGCGTGAGCTCGTTATACAAAATTTTTTTTACATAGTTTCCCCCCCCCCCCGACACCCGATTCATCACCCGGAAGGAGCGCTCGCACTCCCACCTCCACCCGAAGAATCGCTTGCACCCCCCCAGCCTCCCCCCCTCCCCCATGGAGAAGCTGTCTACCTTGTTTCCAGATGCCAGCCCAGCTGCTTCCTCTGCCGGTGGTCCTGCCCCTTCTCAGAGCCCTGTGCTGCGCTGCTTCCTCTTCAGGCGGTCCCGCCCTTTCTCTGATGTCAGAGAAAGGGCGGGACTGCCGGAAGAAAAAGCAGCACAGCAGGGCTCAGAGAAGGAGCGGGACCGCCGGCAGAGGAAACAGCTGGGCTCGCTGGCATCCGGAAACAAGGTAGACAGCTTCTCCATGGGGGAGGGGGGTGAGGCTGTGGGGGTGCGAGCGGTTCTTCGGGTGGGGGTGCGAGCGGTCCTTCGGGGTGGGAGTGCGAGCGCTCCTTCGGGGTGGGGGTGCGAGCGCTCCTTCGGGGTGGGGGTGCGGGTGCGTGCGAGCGGTCCTTCGGGGTGGGGGTGCGAGCGGTCCTGCGGGGGGGTGAATTGGACGTCGGGGGGGGCATCAGGCTTTCAGGGTAGGGACAGGACTTCAAGGAGGAAAGGAGAGTCGGGGCGGGCGAAAACAGAGTCAGGGTCTCCAGAGGAGAGTCGGGGCGGGCGAAAGGAGAGTCGGGCAGCATGCGCGGTATACAGGTGTGCGCGGTATATAAAAATTTATGTACATAAATATGTGTTTTTTGCGCGTGTGCGCGTTTTACACGAGTGCGCGTTATCTATGTGAAAATACGGTATATGTTTGGCATGTTTTTTGTTGGATGTGTGTCCTGCTTCATTTTAAAAACTGTTGAATTATCCTAACTTTTAAAATATTACAAGACCAACAGTTTGTGCTAAGCTTATTTTCGGTCAGAGTAAACGTGATCACGTGTCCCCCTCTGCTCAAAGAATTCCATTGGCTCCCAGCGTGTCTCAGAATTCCATTCAAGTGCATTTGTATTGCATTTAAGATCCTAGTTGGCATTTTTGCCACTTTGATTCCTTTAGACTGGAACGTGCGTAGATCTCATCTTGCCAGAAGTTTTCAAAAATTAAAACTTACATTTCCCTCCCTTAGCGGTAAAAACAGAACTTTCAGGAGATTTAGGGCTCCTTTTACTAAGGTGCGCTAGCGTTTTCAGCGCGCGCTGCCCCCGTGCTAAGTGTAAAAACTAACGCCAGCTCAATGGTGGCGTTAGCGTCTAGCGTGCGCTAAAACCGCTATCGCAGCTTAGTAAAAAAGAGCCCTTAGTTATTCTTTCGCTTTTAAATTAGCTGAGTTCTGGAATGTTTTACCGCTTACATTAAGAAGTTTAGGATCTTATGCTTTATTCCGGAAAGTTGTGAAAACCTTTTTGTTTGCTAAACATTTTTGGAAACTATTCTAGTCTACTTTTTCTTGTCAAGTTTATGTATTATGTTCCCCCGGTCGTTCGCGGCCTCAGTCATTTGCGGTATTTTCCAACTGCGAACCGCCGACAAGGAGAGGGCAGCGGGAGAGGCAGGAAAGAGCAGCTGGCGTGCCGCGAGTGCAGGAAATCACTCATGGTACTCTCCAACCGCCTCTTCCTGCACCAAATCGGGCCTTATCCAATCAGGAGCTGCTTTGACACGCAGCTCCTGATTGGATAAGGCCCGACTTAGTGCAGGAAGAGGCAGTCGGAGCATGCCACGAGTAATTTCCTGCACTTGCGGCGCTCTGGCTGCTCTCCTCTGCTGCCCTCTTCAGGCTCCTCCATGAAAAACCATATTCGCGGGTTTTTGAGATTCGTGGGGGTTCCTGGAATGGAACCCCCGCAAATATCGGGGGAGTACTGTACATTACTATTAACTGAGTCAAGCTCCTTTTGGTTGATGACCCGGTCTATAAAACTAGGTTTTAGTTTAGTTTAGTTTAAAATTCAATTAATTGAAGTTCAAACGACAAAAAAAGCAGTAGTACAACAAAATCTAGATTTCACTTCTAAAAGACCCCAGTAAGGAGGAACTGAGAAAAACAGAGGAGAAAAAAAAGAGAGAGAGCTACAGTAATGTAATGTAATGTAATTTATTTCTTATATACCGCTAAACTCCATTAGTATTCTAAGCGGTTTACAGAAAAATAGACATTAGGGTGCATTAAAATTATAAGTAAAATAGGTACTTAGAAATACCCTTACTGTCCCGAAGGCTCACAATCTAACTAAAGTACCTGGAAAAATGACAATTAGTAGAGTAATGAAGAAATAAAATAGAGAATAGATGAGAAAAATAAAGAAAATAAACATTCTAATAAGACTACAATGATCTAAAGGACTTTGAAAGGTTGAAAAAAGAGGGGAGATAGGAATAGATGCAGAGGGAGAACCGTTGAAGCAATAGAATTCTGGGGAAATTTAAATGAAATTTGAATGATAAAATAAAACAAAACAAGTGGTAAAACAATAAGTGAGATTAAAAAATATATCATAAACTAAAAAGAATTGAAAATAAAATCAAAACAGTCAAAACTGAAGTCCAGCTTGAACGGACCCCCGAGCCAACCGTTGGTCCGATGGCCGGACTGCAGCCCTCCTCCGTCGGCTCTCCACTGCTGGAATGGGGGAGGAGCGAAGACAGTACATCAGCCCTCTCATTTTCACACCTGCTCCCAGCCAGTTATCATCCCAAGCCACCCCATCCTGAACAAGTCACAAATTATCAAGAAAGTTCTGGACTTGCTGAGGATGGAAACTATAATTGGTGTCCTGAAATGTTATAACCTACAAGCACGAGAAATGCGTCAAACGTTACATAAGAAAGTAAACGACACGCCGAGCCCAATATTGAGAGCGCTCAATATAAGCGGCTAGCCGGCTATACGAGAGTTGCTGAAAAGTTCTCAGCCCAACCAAGAAGAGAATGATGGTTCAATCAATGATCTTAAACCATGTCAACACAGAGAATTTCGTTTCTGCAAATTGGCACTTAACAAAATAAGATTTTCAGCTACAGTGGCAAAATAATGCTCAGAATTTAGGAAGTTGGTTATTGGGCCGAGAACTTTTCAGCTCCCCCTTGTACGTATGTAATAAAAGTGAGCCAGGTATAGGACAATCAAGCCATTATGACATCACTGATGAGGTTGACTCTTATTGGTGGAATGAGGCATTATGATATCACAATTTCGCCTCTGGTTATCAGACACTGAAACTCTTCGCATTATGAGGGGGTGCTGAAAAGTTCTCAGTCCAGCCAATAAGAGAATGACAAAGAATTGGTTCAATCAATGATCTGAAACAATGTGAAAACATAGAATTTTGTTTCTGCAAATTGGCACAACGACATAAAATAACACTTTTCAGCTACAGTGGTATAATAATGCTCAGAATTTAGGAAGTTGGTTAATTGGGCTGAGAACTTTCCAGCACCCCTTCGTAGTTTAAAGAGTTTCAGTGTCTGGTAACCAGATTGAGATTGTGATGTCATAATGCTTCATTCCACCAATAAGAGTCAACCTCATCAGTGATGTTACAATGACTTGATTGTCCTATACTTGGCTCACAAGAGAGTGCTAAAAAGTTCTCAGCCAAGCTGAGAAAAGAATGACGAGGATATTACATTACATTAGTGACTTCTATTCCGCCTATACCTTGCAGTTCAAGGCGGATTACAAAAGAGCTAACTGGACATTTCCAGTAACGTTACAATTGGGGTTTTTTGGTTACAAAAGAGGTAAGATAGCTGGATATTTCCAGGAGAACTTGTAAATTAGATAGTAAGATGACTGGACATTTCTAGGTAATATAAGGTTACAAATAAGATTACAATTAAGAATGCTGGACATTTCGAGGGAGCATTACATTTTAGGGATCTGTATTCTTGGTTGATATTTTGAGGAGGAAGAGATTACCAAAGTGGAGGCTTTGGGAGGGGAATTTACCAGGGAGGAGAGGGAAGAGGGGGAGGGTTAAGGTATCACTGAAGCCATCTGCACAGTGCGCAGCGGCCTCAAAAAAAGCCAACAGGATGCTGGGCATCATAAAAAGGGGCATAACAACCAGGACGAGGGAAGTCATCTTGCCACTGTATCGAGCGATGGTGCGTCCGCATCTGGAATATTGCGTTCAATATTGGTCGCCGTACCTCAAGAAGGACATGGCGGTACTCGAGAGAGTCCAAAGGAGAGCAACGAAACTGGTAAGAGGGCTGGAACACTGCCCATACGCCGAGAGGTTGGATAGGCTGGGGCTCTTCTCTCTGGAAAAAAGGAGGCTCAGGGGTGATATGATAGAGACCTTCAAGATCATGAGGGGCATAGAGAGGGTGGATAGGGACAGATTCTTCAGGCTGAAGGGGACAACAGGTACGAGGGGGCATTCGGAGAAACTGAAGGGAGATAGGTTCAAAACGAATGCAAGGAAGTTTTTTTTCACCCAAAGGGTCGTGGACACTTGGAATGCGCTACCGGAGGACGTGATTGGGCAGAGTACGGTACTAGGATTCAAACAGAGACTGGACGGATTCCTGAGGGATAAAGGGATCGTGGGATACTGAGAAAGCTAACCAGAAAATAAGTATAGAAACCCGACCAGGTCGTGCATGTGCAAGACCAGAGGGCTAGGACTTTGATGGGAAGATAGGACTCAATAGGAAACCAAGGTGGCATGGGGGCCCCTTCTGGTGATTTGGACAGGTCGTGACCTGTTTGGGCCGCCGCGGGAGCGGACTGCTGGGCAGGATGGACCTATGGTCTGACCCGGCGGAGGCACTGCTTATGTTCTTATGTTCTTATGTATCTGGATACGTTTTTTGAATAGCAGGGTTTTGATTTCTTTTTGAAATGTTTTGAGGTCGCCCGTTGCCGTCAGCAGATTGGAGATGAAACAATGTCAAAACATAGAATTTCGTTTATGCAAATTGGCTCTTAACAGAATAAGATAACACTCTTTTCAGCTACAGTGGCAAAATAATGCCCAGAATTTAGGAAGCTAGTTAGTTGGGCTGAAAACTTTTCAGCATCTTCATATGCTATTTTGCAAGCCAAATAGCGCTGAAAATGGGTTTATCTGTCTTTAGCTAAGAAAGACTTAACAACTCTTATGCAAGGCCCTGATGATATCAGAAATCACAAAAATAACAGCACTGAGGAAGCTGACAATTCTAGGTTTAATAAAAAAAACCCAAAAACAAAACCATTTTAGGCATCCAAGTCTTGTCATGTTCCTTAGCAAAGTTGACCAACAATGTCTCTCATTAAGATATTTCCTGAACAGTATCTTCCAACATCCAAACTGTTTTGAGAAACAGTTCTTCCATTGAAGGTAGAACATTTTGGTGGTTACAGGAATAGCCTCGGTGGAAACATTTGCAGGAGGAAACCAGTAATCACACTGACCACTGATGGACAGTGTAGGATATAGAGATGTGTACGAAAACAAAGCACTCAGAATATTTAAAATCACAATTCCAAATTAGCTGTTCCAAGCTCAAACTCCTAATAAGATATGGGCATACTAACAAACCACAAACACGTAACTAAGGATGATAATAGAGGGGTACATATTTGGCTATGCTGTCGGTGGTGTTTTGCTTACAGCATTATTCCCAGATATTCAATACTGGGCTTATCATCCCCCCAAACTCATTGGATTTATCCAGGATTCAGAATTACTACTACTTCTACGACTACTATGAATTATTTCTATAGCCCTACCAGATGCACGCAGCGCTGTACAGAGTCACAAAGAGTAAGAAAACAGTCCCTGCTCGAAAGAGCTTACAATCTAAACAGGCAAGACAGACAAATAAGATGTCATGGATGCAGTTAAGGGGAACGATTAATCAACTGGCTGGGTTGGAAGGCAGAGGGGAGTACAGGACAATCAAGCCATTGTGACATCACTGAGGAGGTTGGCTCTTATTGGTGGAATGAGGCATTATGACATCACAAGCTCAGCTCTGCTTCCCAAAGACTGAAACTCTTCACATTACTACTACTACCACCTTGGTTTTACATATATGATATGATTTAAAGTTATTTTCATTTATAATAAAACTAGTCTTTAAGCCCGTTACATTAACGAGTGCTAGAATAGATGTGTGTGTCTGCCTTTCTTTCTTTCTCTCTCTCCTTGGCCGCTGTCTGTCTGTCTTTCTTTCTTTCTTGCTGTCTCTCTCTTTACTCAGCTGTCCACCACCACCCTTGCCTGCTTTCCCTGTTCAGAAGCAGTCCTTCTCCCTTTGTTTTACCTCCCCCCTGTCCAGCAGCACCTCTTCCCTGCTCCCCCTGTCCAGCAGCACCCCTATAGCGCTACCAGATGCACGCAGCACTGTAAAGAGTCACAAAGAGTAAGAAAACAGTCCCTGCTCGAAAGAGCTTACAATCTAAACAGGCAAGACAGACAAACAAGATGTCATGGATACAGTTAAGGGGCACGGTTAATCAGCTGGCTGGGTTGGAGGGCAGAGGAGTAGAGTTAAGGACTGAAAGCAATATGAAAAAGATGGGTTTTCAGTCGCTTTTAAACAGGGGAAGGGGCTTGACAGACAAACTCAGGTAATTTATTTCAGGCATAGGGGGCAGCTAGACACTCAATACAGATAAATGAAAAAAAAAAATGGACTTCAAAGGAGAGTTAAAATGGGATGTACTCAAGACTGTACCATCCTCCAAAACCTCTCAATTTTCATTCATTGATCCAAATCTCAATTTATATTATTAAGTGCCCATAGCTATATCAGTAGAACTTCTCTCAATTTGATTTCTTCACTAAAATTCTTCAATGATCCATTGGGTCTGCACAGAACTTTCTTTTCTTTATTAGGATTCCATATGTGTCAAATAATTGTCTACCAAAGAATTATTATAGACATTTGATGACAGAAAATCGTGTTGCCTCCAAACCTTCACATCAAACAACTAAAGAGCTATTCTCCTCTCAAAATCCAGTCCTTTGGAGATTTTCAAGGAAGCTGCTCTACCAGTTGCTGATAGAAAAGAGGTCTTTGTAAGTTGACTTGAAAGGACCACCAGAAATGACATTCAGTCCAGGGTTTTGAAAGCCCTATTTCATCACTGAACTTCCACCTTGACCTGCAGAGCGTCTATCCTGAGAAGATGAAAGAATTCAACCTTCGTGTTTTTCTGAACTTTTCTATTACGTCTCTGCATTTGAACTCTGTTCTCAACCTTGACTTAATCCACCTTGCCCCAGACTGAAGGCATTCTAAAAGAATAAGATAGAAGCCAACGAAAACGCAGCTTCCTTTGAGTGATAGTGTCGTCAGCTACCGTAGCTATCCTAATCAGAGCATATCAAGTCATTCGGCATGGGCGGCCAAAAAACTTTTCTGTTATTTGTTTTCCATTCTGGAATAAGTGCTATCAAGAGGGCATGTTCTTTGCAAAGGATTGTATGCTATGTGTAAAGAGGGTGTATTTTTCTTAAAGAGAGTGCACTACGAAAGAAAAGCACATACCCTTCTTAAAGAATGTGGACTGAATTCTACATATTGCGCCTAAAAAAACTGGCACTGAAAAAAGTGCTATTCTATACACTGCGCTCAGAGTTAGGGGCGGTTTATAGAATAGCACTTATGCCCTGGACCTGGGACTAAAAGCATACCTGTTCGCCTAATCCCCCCCAACTGATAGATTACAAGGAAATATATATTGTTACAAGATCCTCCATATGCCTCATGTTAGGATAAAAACTTGTATTGCTAAATCTTGTTAATCTAGGTGCGTGTCCAGGAAGTGATGTCAGAAGAAGAGCTGATACAGGCATGACTGCAGGTTGGGGGTAGAGGTCTGCACTGGAACGGGGATTGCGGGAATCCCACCGGGGCCCCATGGGAATCTCCCCTAACCCATGGGACTCCCACGGGAACCCCCCTCTGGCCCACGGGACTCCAACGGGGACCCCCCTCTAGCCAACGGGACTCCCACGGGGATGGAAGGCTTTGGAAGCAGGGTTCGTCCATATAATATAATGGACACGTCAGCCTTAGTAAAAGAGGGGGTTTATAAGTGAATTACCTGAACAGAAAACAAAAAAAGGGTTCCACCAAAGAGATTCCACAAGGAAAACAGCAGCGCAAACACAAAAGAAACTGTGGAATTGATGATCCTGTCAGAAGTAATTGCTGCTTTTTATGGGGATGGGCAGGGATGGAGGTAATTCCTTGCAGGGATTGGTGGGGACGGAGAGGATCCTGGCGGGGATGGGTGGGGACGGAGAGGATCCTGGCGGGGATGGGTGGGGACGGAGAGGATCCTGGCGGGGATGGGTGGGATTTCTGTCCCCGCGCAACTCTCTAGTTGGGGGTTGCTGTTCACGCCAGGAACGTTAGGAAGGTATGAGGGAAGGGAAGCGGCGTGTGCATGTGCGGCAGTGAGAAGTCGGGGAAGGAGTGGGGGAGGGGAGAGAAGGAATGGTGCTAATCCCATATGAAGACGGGCAGACTGCGCCACTGATTACAAGTCTTTTGAAGGGAAATGAGAGATCAGAAACCAACTTTGGAAACAGATAAGTGTATTATAACTTCTCGGATGCTGGGACTAAGATATCCAAAGCGGATTTGTCTTAGAACAGTGCGATGATTGAAAACGGGTGCCTGTTTCACAATTCTGGTGAAAAATTAGCACAAGAGCGACATGGTAGCCATTTTCTGCGCACTTTATTCTATATATTTTAGAGTGGAGTGTATATGGGAAATGCAGTGAAAAATACTAAAAATGAGTGGTTATTATTCCAGGTTAGAATAATCATATTAATATAAGTACCCGCAACTATATAATAATAATAATAATTTATTTTTGTATACCGCCATACCCAGGGAGTTCTAGGCGGTTCACAACAAATAGATGAATTACATACAGTGCGATTGGGAAAAGAAGAACATAGCAAGGCAATCGAAAGGTCAAAACTAGTTTTGATACTCCTGTTTTGGAAGAAAGACTCCCATCTACTTACCTAGATGTGCTCACCTGCAAACTATGTGCTGTCATTGATATGTGCTTAGTTACAGAATAGTGGTTAGGTGCACTCATGGCATCTGCAAATGGATGTGTGCACATATAGAGTTTTACCTCATGCAAAATTGTCATTTCTTTAATAAGACATTAACTATTTTTTCTGCGGCCCTCCAAGTACTCTATTTTTTTCTGCAGCACTCACATTTAAAGTTCAATATCTTTTCTTTCTCAAAACTGACACATTTCAATCACTAAATTGAAAATAAAATCATTTTCCTACCTTTGTTTGGTAATTTCATTAGTCTCTGGTAGCACTTTATTCTTCTGACTGTGCATCCAATACTTCTTCCCTTCTTTCAGCCTCCTGTATGCTTCCTCTCCTCCAGACCTCATTCCCTCCCCCAACTTTTTCTTTCTTTCTTTCTCTGTCTGTCTTTCTCTGATTCCGTGCCCCATTTTTTGCTTTGTTTCTGGTTCCCTGTCCCCCCTCCTCCTTCTTCCTTCCTCCGTGCCCCACTTTTTGCTTTTTTTCCTGGCTCCCTGTCCCCACCCCACCTTCTTTCTTTCTTTCTTCCTTCCTTCCTGCCCTCCCCCATGCCACTGCCGCCGCGGAATAAGCTGCTGCCGCTATCGGGAACAGGCCATCTCCCTGCTTCTCTTCTGCATGGGGCCGACCAACTCTCGCTGCCCGATGTCAATTCTAACGTCGGAAAGGACGTTCCGGGCAGCCAGGCAGCAATTGGCTAGCCAGAACGTCCTCTCGACGTCAGAATTGACGTTGGGCCGCCAGAGTTGGTCGGCCCTGCAGAGTTGGTCGGCCCTGCAGTGGACCGCCCCCCCCCCTTGGTACGCCACTGGAGCAGCAGCGTGTCTGGCGGCTCGTTCGTTCAAAGCCGCGGGTGGAGGCTCCTTGTGAGATCCGCACCTGCGTCTGAAGCCTCTCCGATGTTGTGACATCAGAGAGGCTTCCGATGCAGGAGTGGATAGCGCAAGGAGCCGCCAACCCACGGCTTTGAGCGAACGAGCCGGCTGCTGCTCCAAAAGGAAGAGAATGATGGCCTCCAGACTGCTGGCCGCAAATAAAACCTGGAGAGCCACATGCGACCCGCGGGCCGCGTGTTTGAGACCACAGGTTTACACCTACTTTGTAGAATTACCCCACCCCCAGTGCTTCCCAATCATAAGGCCAAATAAAAATGTGTGACGCCCTGGAGGTGTAAAATAATGGTGCACCTATGGAGGACCCACCTAAGTCATGACCCCGAAGGCAGATTTTGTGACCCCATTTGGGGTCCCAACCAACTGTTTGGGAAGCTCTGCCCTAAGTGTTACCTGGTGATAAGAGAAGGACTTATATCATCAAGTTTTCTGTATTCTGTTACCTTCCTTTCTTTCACACTTACCACAATGGAAAAAAAAGAAGGGGTCTTTGATGGTGGTCTAGGGTTTGGAGATGGATATGGTCCATCTGTGTTCCTGTCCTGTCCAGTTCTGGCACAGTAAATGGCATCCATGAGCTCTAGACTATTGCTAGAGATTCACCTTCCATTTAAGGGCATTTGTGGATGAGAAGTCCAGGGTTGCCTGGCAGAGGGGTGGGAACAGCTGGTCCTGGAGTTTAAATGGGCTCTGGAGGGGGCGCTGATGCCAGGAGGGAGAATATTGCATTGTAAGCTGCTAATTGGGAGGGAGTCTGATTAGGAGGGCATCCTAATGGGGGGGAGGGGGTTATCTGTTGGGGGGAGTTTCTTCTAGTTTCTGTGATCCTTGATCTAGGAATATAACGAGAACATCTTATAGACTGCAAAACTCAGAGCGGTGGTCCATAACACAAGTTCTGGTCTATACCATTGAAAATGTGATAAGTAGTTATATTTGTACTTTAGTTATCTATGGGCACAGCTTCAGAGGAAATAGATAAGCTTCAGTTATTCAAGGCTTTATACTTGCATTTAATCTTTCCTGTTTTAGTTGGCCCAACATATTAGCAATTCAGCATAACTTTTTTAATCTCACTATTTTTCTCTATCCTAAGGGTTTCCAAAAATGGTCCTTGACCTCCCCTAATCCCGCCAGTGGAGTGCTGCTCGATAGGAGAACTTTTCTGAAACCTGACATTCCAGAAAGTGAGTATAAATCAAGACATCCATTTTTGGGGGGTTATAAACATGCATACCCCCCTGAAATGGGGAATACATGCTTATTTTTGAGGCTCATGCAAAACACATCCAGATCACATCCTCTTGCCATATGCATGTTTTAGATGTCTATATCCCAACTTTGCAAAATTGGGATTTAGATGTTTCTGCAAAATAAACATCTAAATGCCTGATTTTAAAATAAGCTCCATATCACCCAAATGTTTAAAATTTTAACTTTGTTAATTCAGCATTTTTACAGCTGAATATAGAGGAAAAGAATAAATATTAAGATGTGTATATTTTAATCTCCCAGAAAGTACGTATTAACCTATTCATAACTGAAGCACTCTCCTGTCTCCTTAATGTTAAGTTTTAAGCCGCATTAATTAATCTCCTTAGGGCTTTGATTGAGTAGACTGATTTGAGAGGGGGGGGAGGGGGGCAAACATATCCAGATTCCGGAGTTTTGGGGAAAGAAAAACTCATTCAATTTTTCTTGTTCCTTCACACAGAAGCAAAGTAGGTTTTGTGTCCAGCACATGGTAATTTTTAATTGAGGTAACACTCTTTTGGAAGGATATTCCTACCCATATTTGCATTGTAACTCAGTCTATGAATATTGATGCTCTTGTCTGATTACTCACTCATTAGGTTAAATTTCTATCTTTATGCAGTGTTGAAGTCTCTATTTGTCTCCCTTGTTTGGAGATTTCTGCAAAAGTCAGTTCTTTATGGAGCATTGTTACATGCATTCTTTGAAGAAATGTATAATAGATTACATTTGTGTCTTTAGCTACTTTTAAGGTCTTGTAATTTCAAGATGGAGGAATATTGATTCAACTACCACTGAGCAATACAAACCATAGGCAGTGGAATGCTTTTTTTTTGGGGGGGGGAAGCAAAAGCTCTGCCCAGACCCCACCCCCATAATAATGATAGTATTAATTGTAATACCATTGTTTTCCCAATTCATTTTTCAAATATACACACACACAATATAATCTTATTAAGAACACATAGTGGTTAACCACAAAATTAAACTACACAAAGCACACTGTATGCATCTCAACATTCATTCCTACCAGAACACCTGGCCTTGGTCACACATGCAGAACACAGATAACCCCTATGCAAACAAAGGAGCACAGACTAAAAATACTAATATACACAAACGAAACCCAAAGATGCCAGACTCTACATGCATTATAACACCAGAGAAATAGAAAGAAATTAATTTCTTCCTGAACAGTGCAAAATATAGAGAGCAGATATCAATTCTCAAAACTGACACATTTCAATCAGTAAATTGAAAATAAAATCATGTTCCCTACCTTTGTTGTTTGGTGATCTAATCATCTTTTCCCAGTCTCTGGTTGCACTTCTTTCTGTCTATGCTCTTGTGTTTCTAGGGCCTTCTTATCCATTTGCTGTTTTTCTCTCCATCTTTACTTTCTGCCCTACATCCATCTTTGGCATTAACTTTTAACATTCAATTTTCATCTATTTTTCTGCTTTCTTCTCAAAATCTACTTTCCATGTCTTCCCTTCCCATCTATCCATGTGTACCATCTTCTCTCTCTTTCTTCTCCTCTATTCCAATCTATCCCATAAGTAGCATTTCTTCTCTTTCTCTCTTCCCTGTCACACCCATTGCTGTGCACCATCTCCTTCCTCTCTCTCCCGTGGTCTGATATCTCTGTCTTCCCCCTTACCCCCTCGTATGGTCTGGCATCTCTCTCTCCTTCCCTCCCTCTTCCCATGGTTTAACATCTCTCTCATCTCCTTCCTGCAGTCTGGTATCTCTTTCTCTGGTCTTGCATCTCTTTCCCCTTCCAGTGATCTGACAACTCTCTCTCTCCTTCCATCACCCTTCTCCAGAATCTGAAATCTCTCCCTTCTTTTAAGTCATCTGTCCTCCCTCCCAGTGCAATATTTCTCCTTACCCATCTCCACCACTATCATGTCCATCAATTCTTCTTCTTTCTTTCTTTCTTTCCCCATGCATACCATCTCTCTTTCCCTCCCACTCTATGCACCTATGTACAACAACTTTCTTTTTCTCTTTCCTCCCCCATTGGCAGCATCTCTCTTTCCCTCCCTTCCCAGCACCCTATCCATGCAGCATCTGCCCTTTCCAATCCCCCAGCCCGTGCAGCATCTGGAATAAATGTAAATGACCAGGCTCTAGAGATGTGTGCAAAAATGAGTGTCCTGTCCAGATTCCACTCATGTGTATGCCCACCTGCAAACTATGTGCTACCATTGATGTGTGCCTAGTTACAGAATAGTGGTTAGGTGCACTCATGGCATCTGCAAATGAATGTGTGCATATATACATGTAAATGCCATTCTAATCATTTAAGCATGCAATCAGCTCATAAATGTTTACACCTACTTTGTAGAATTACCCCACCCCCAGTGCTTCCCAATCATAAGGCCAAATAAAAATGTGTGACACCCTGGAGATGCAAAATAATGGTGCACCTAAGTCATGACCCCCGAAGGCAGATTTTGTGACCCCATTTGAGGTCCCAACCAACTGTTTGGGAAGCTCTGCCCTAAGTGTTACCTGGTGATAAGAGAAGGACTTATATCATCAAGTTTTCTGTGTTCTGTTACCTTCCTTTCTTTCACACTTATCACAAAGAAGGAGCTTTCTGTGTCTTTGATGTAGGAAAAGGTCCAAACTCTATCATACATCAAGCCAAGACCTGTAGTGCCAAAGACACTATTTTTAGGGTTTATCAGACGTCTGGGAAAACCCAGACATGTCCTTTTTTTAGAGGACTCTTCAAGCTCCTGGATGGACTTTCCCAAACCCGGCATTTGTCCAGATTTTGGAAAGCCCCGATGAGCTCCGGCTGTGTCTGGAGGGCCTCTGGGCATGCGCGGATGATATTACACACATCCACACATGCTCCAGGCCCTCCAGATGTGGCTAGAGCTTGTCCAGAAGAAGAGAGGAGGCTTTGTGTGGGTGGGGCTGGCGGCAGAACTGGGTAAGGCCATGAAAATATGGTAACCCTAACTATACCTTCTAACCTGAGTGGAAGTCCTCTAACTACAGTTCTGCCAGTGGGGGGTGCTGTTTTACTATCACACTGTCAATAGGAAAGCTCTGCAGACTCCAGAGAACATGACTATCCCTAGCAATTGAAGACACAGTAGTGAAGAAGCACTCCCCACTGGCAGCAATGCAGTTGGAGGACTCCCTTTTAGCTTAGAAGGAACAGTGGTCAAGAGGCATGTTGTACAGGCAAAGCATAAACAGTGGGCGTACTATTCAAAAATTTCAAGGTTGCATTAAAGACTTGGCTTTTTTCACCAAGCTTTTAATGATACATAGGTTCATTGCTGCTACTGACTCCTGTCTTCCATTACCCTAGTCAACGAGGGTCGCAATCCAGTTGGATTTTCAGGATTTCCTCAACGAATATGCATGTAGAGTTAACATATTTGGCGCCTCACAAACTCAGACGCATGGCCCTGCCCCACTCCGCCCCATCCCTGCCTTGTTCTGGAATTCAAAAAAAGGTTGGGATAAAAATAGAGCATCTCTAATTAGAAAACGAAGGATGTAAATGAAAGAACTAAGGCTGGTATTGGACAGACTTGCACGATTCGTGACCCATATATGGTGATTCGGTGTAGGATGGGCTGGGGTAGGCCTCAATGGGAACTCCACTAACTTGGAACATGAAGATGTTACTGGCCAGACTTTACGGTAGATATCTTGCAAACAATGGGATGGTTAGATAGGCTGGAGGGAGCTTGGACGTCAACTTCAGCATTTGGAACCTAGGACAATACCAGACTTTACAATCTACGGTCCAGAAATATCAAAGAAGAGACAAGTTAATTTAAACATGTATTTTATAAATGGGTATAACTTATGGGCGGACTGATTGGACCTTCAGGACTTAATCTGCTGTCATTTACTATGTTACTTTGTATTAGTTCTGTATCTGCTGGAGAAAGGCCAAGAAAGCAACTGTTGTTTATCTGGCAATATGGCAACTCACTACCTTTGCAGTTAAAAAGTAACTTTAATTGTGAAGTTGTGCCCTTGGCCTTTGGCATATCATAACATCATTGACTTTTGAATCCAGTCGGGTAATTGCCATCTAATAGGGGCCTCAAAAAAACAGAGGGTGTTTATGATCAAGGACGGCATTTGCGAGCACATCGAGAAGAATGACCTATTGAGAATAAGCCAGCACGGATTCTGTAAGGGAAGGTCATGCCTAACGAACCTTCTGTACTTCTTTGAGGGAATAAGCAGTCGGGTGGACAATGGGGAACCCATAGACATCATTTACCTCGATTTTCAAAAGGCTTTCGACAAGGTGCCACATGAAAGGCTGCTTAAGAAGCTGTGGAACCACGGGGTGGGAGGGGATGTGCACAGATGGATCAAGCACTGGTTGTCGGGCAGACTGCAGAGGGTCGGAGTAAAGGGTCAATATTCTGACTGGCGGGGAGTCACAAGCGGTGTACCACAGGGGTCGGTGCTGGGGCCGTTACTCTTTAACATATTTATCAATGACCTGGAAAAGGAGGCAAAGTACGAGGTTATAAAATTTGCAGACGATACCAAACTGTGCGGCAGAGTTAGGACCAGGGAGGAGTGTGAGGACCTACAAAGAGACCTGGACAAGCTAGAAGACTGGGCAAACAAATGGCAAATGCGCTTTAACGTGGACAAATGCAAGGTCATGCATATAGGGAAAAAGAACCCGTTGTTCAACTACAAATTGGGGGGGGGGGGGGGGTATTGTTGGGAGACAGCAGACTTGAGAGAGACTTGGGTGTGCTGGTGGATGCATCACTGAAGCCATCTGCACAGTGCGCAGCAGCCTCGAAAAAAGCCAACAGGATGCTTGGCATCATAAAGAAGGGCATAACAACCAGAACACGGGAAGTCATCATGCCATTGTATCGAGCAATGGTGCGTCCACATCTGGAATACTGCGTTCAGTATTGGTCGCCGCACCTCAAGAAGGACATGGCGGTACTTGAGAGTCCAAAGGAGAGCAACGAAAATGGTAAAAGGGCTGGAACACTGCCCATACGCCGAGAGGTTGGATAGGCTGGGGCTCTTCTCTCTGGAAAAAAGGAGGCTCAGGGGAGATATGATAGAGACCTTCAAGATCATGAGGGGCATAGAGAGGGTGGATAGGGACAGATTCTTCAGACTGAAGGGGACAGCAAATACGAGGGGGCATTCGGAGAAACTGAGGGGAGATAGGTTCAAAACAAACGCAAGGAAGTTTTTTTTCACCCAAAGGGTCGTGGACACTTGGAATGTGCTACCGGAGGAAGTGATCAGGCAGAGTACGGTACAGGGATTCAAACAGGGATTGGACGGATTCCTGAAGGATAAAGGGATCGTGGGATACTGAGGGAGGAGCTGGGATGTAACACAAGTATAGAAACCAAACCAGGTCGTGCAGGTGCAAGACCGGAGGGTTAGGACTTCGATAGGAAGACAGGACTTAAATGAGAAACCAAGGTGGCAAGGGAGCCCCTTCTGATGATACAGACAGGTCGTGACCTGTTTGGGCCGCCGCGGGAGCGGACTGCTGGGCAGGATGGACCTGTGGTCTGACCCGGCGGAGGCACTGCTTATGTTCTTATGTTCTTACATAGTGCTATTGGCTATCCAAGGAACTTGTGGGAGTGTGGGGCGCACTGGTCAGAGCCACAGCCTCAGCACCCTGAGGTTATGGGTTCAAATCCCACACTGCTCCTTGTGACCCTAGGCAAGTAACTTAATCCCCCATTGCCCCAGGTACATTAGAGAGAGCGTGAGCCCACTACGGAAGATAGGGAAAAATACTTGAGTACCTGAATGTAAACCACTTAGACTAGAAGTGGAATAGAAATAATTAAATAAATAAACTTGGAGGGAAATGCATGGCTATATAATTATATTTAAATGTATTTTGATTAAGTTTGCATCACACAGTACAGAACGTCCCTTAACCCACCAACCTACTCAAAAACAATTAGCAAAAACTATGGTAACAACAGGTTAGGAGTCCAGAACAAAGAGTGCATATCGGTAAGGAAGCACCATATGTTACTCAAATGACAGTAATCGCGTACAGGAGCCCAAACCTTTCTAAATTGCTGAACCCAATGGCGTTTTACAGTATCCACCTCTTCAGATTTACGTACAAGACAGACCCCATCCCGCCACACATGGAGAGACAATGCAGCACTCTGGCAAAATGTGTTGTAATGCCAAACCCATAAGTAGTCCTAAAGCCAGAATTTGATTTCTCCCGCTCAAATAACCACCTTCACCAAGCCTTATCAGACCCTCAGCGCCACCACTCAGAACTCAAGCTTCTCACAGTTCTAAGCTTTACGTGCCAGCTCGTCACTGGCTTTATCAACCGCTTTGTCGGTTTGTTTTTAGGGGTGGAGCCTTGATAAAGCGGTTCACGTGAAACATGTCGGCTTTGACACCCTCAACGACACAGACATCTCAAATGAGACCAGTTATGCAAAAGCTAAGTATCAGCTTTACTGAATTAAATGCATAAATAAATAGTATAAGATAGTAAAAACATTAAGCTCTTGATAAGAGACAAGTGAATAACAGACCCAGTGACGAGCTGGCACGTAAAGCTTAGAACTGTGAGTTTTATTGCTAACCCTGTCCCTACCCCATTCCTGTAAGCTTTGCCTTAACCGCGTAAGCCTCGAACACTTATGATTTTAAAAGTGTTTGAGGCTTGTGCAGATGAGGACGGAGCTTAGGCATTGGTGGAATGAGGCATTATGACATCACAATCTGAGCTCTAGAATGTTGCTACTTATGATTTTAAAGTGTTTCAGCCTTGTGCAAATGAGGACGAAGCTTAAGCATTGGTGGAATGAGGCATTATGACATCACAATCTGAGCTCTAGAATGTTGCTACTTATGATTTTAAAGTGTTTGAGGCTTGTGCAGATGAGGACGGAGCTTAGGCATTGGTGGAATGAGGCATTATGACATCACAATCTGAGCTCTAGAATGTTGCTACTTATGATTTTAAAGTGTTTCAGCCTTGTGCAAATGAGGACGAAGCTTAAGCATTGGTGGAATGAGGCATTATGACATCACAATCTGAGCTCTAGAATGTTGCTACTTATGATTTTAAAGTGTTTGAGGCTTGTGCAGATGAGGACGGAGCTCAGGCATTGGTGGAATGAGGCATTATGACATCACAATCTGAGCTCTAGAATGTTACTACTTATGATTTTAAAGTGTTTGAGGCTTGTGCAGATGAGGAGGGAGCCTAGGCATTGGTGGAATGAGGCATTATGACATCACAGTCTGAGCTCTAGAATGTTGCCACTTTTGATTTTAATGTGTTTTAGGCTTGTGCAGATGAAGATGGAGCTTGCAGGAATGGGGCAGGGACAGGAAAAGAAGTCTCCAGGACGGGATGGGAAAATGAGTTTCCGCGAGTCCGGGGAAAAGTTTGTCTCCATGTCATTCTCTACTATACAGTCACCCCAGTCTTGGAGGTTTACAAGTTTATTTTGGTCTCAGTGACTCAGCATTTCATTTAATTAACACTTATAAAACCATAAAGTTATCCCTACAATATAATGCTTATGCAGGAAAGCTTGATCATTGTGAAGTTATCACCTTGCCATTTATTTCTTATAATCTGGTTAGTTTATTACTTTTATTACCTAGGACAAAAGGGCATTTTTGTACAAGTCATGAAAGAATATATGGCAGAGGCCTGATTTTACAACAGGTCACCTCCTTGAGAAGTCCAAAAGGCTGCCCAATTTAAGCCTTAATCAAACTTCTAAGTGATGAACATAAGTAAAATTTACAACGTTCAAAGGGTACAATATGCCAAACGTACAGTGGACCTACAGGACTTACTGTTCCAAAGGGAAAGGAGGGTAAGAAATACAATATTTGATAGGAAAGACAACAAATAGGGGAAAACCAACAGGATGGGTGAGTAGGAGCCAAAGGAAAGTGGAGAGAATAGTAATTAGGAATGAAATAAATCTAATCTAATCTTCTATTTGTACGTTGCTCGTACCTATACAGGCTCAAGGCGACTTTTAAGCGGGCAGGAGGGAAGAGAAAGGGGAGGGAGGGAGAGAGGGGAGGGGGAGAGGAAGGGGAGGGGAAAGGAGATTAAGTGTTGAACAGATTAGAATGAGGAATAAAAAGGGAAAAAAAGAAAAGTAAGGAAGAGTAATTCTACTTAGAAAAGGAAGGTCGAATGGATTGGTCAAAAGCCTAACAAGCAGAGCTAAAGGTCGAAGGCATCTCTGAAAAGAAAGCATTTTAGGTTACTTTTAAATCTATCCAAGAAGCGTTCTTCTCTTAAATGGATAGGAAGAGAGTTCCACGTTTGCGGTGCCGTAACTGAAAAGATGTATAGCCGGCGTGTATTAATTATTTTTAGTGAAGAAACTGTCAATAAATGTCAATCATTGGATCCGAGTACTCTTGCGGAGGCCTATGGAATAAGAAGTCTATCAATGAACAAGGGGCCATTAGAAAGAAGTTTTCTTGAAAGTTAATAGAGAAATTTTATAAATTATACAATGTGCAACAGGAAGCCAGTGAGATTTCTTTAAAAGGGGTGACACGTGATCAGATTTCTTTGCTTTCATAATGAGTTTGATGGCATCATTTTGGATAACGTATTTCCTTGGCAACCTGGTTCCTCTCCACGCAACATTTTACTCTCATAGATTACCCTCTCCTGGGCATTTCCTTTACCCTCTGCCTTAAGTAGGGTTTCCAGATTTATTATTCAAAAAAAGAGGATGTGTGGCCCCCACCCCATTCTGCCCCCAGCCCAGCCCCATTCTGCCCCCCCAATCCTAGCCTCATAAAACCTCATCGCTTCAGGGCCACATCTGGAGGGTCTCTGTGCATGTGTAGATGCTGGAGGGGCCTTTAATTCATTTAATTCATTTCGATATCATTTACATAGATGGTGCTCCTGTTTGTAAAGTTAGGAACTTCTATGAAATATTCCACATGCTTCTCTCCTCTTTCCCTGCTTAGGGCAGGATTAACCAATAGGCCAAGTAGGGACGTGCCTAGGGCTCGAAATGGTCAGGGGGGCCCGATAAAGGAGGGCATCAACATTGTTTTTTTTAAACGGCGATGGGCCCCTCCAGCATCGATCGGCAATGCGGGCCCCCCCCCTGATCAGCAACGCGGGCCCCCCCCCCCCCCATCGACGGAAAGTAAGACAAGCAAGCAACTCGGGTAAGAAAGGCAACGGGAACTATAATTTTGCAAGCGGTGCTGCTTGCCCAAAGCTTCCCTCTGACGCAGCTTCCTGTTTCCACCTGGGCACATGGTGGGGTGGGGTGGGGCAAGGGGCCCAGTGTACTTGTGTGCCTAGGGGCCCTCAACAAATTAATCCTGCCTTGCTTATGCTCAAAACATTGACCTACTACAGAGCAGATGCCGCAGGGTATAATGTTGAAGACAACCAAAACCCCATTCCAGGGAGGGAGTGAAGTTTGCGGAAACCTGGACCTCTCAAGAGCAGCTTATCGTCTGCAGAAGCCAGAACCTCAGCCAACACTCAGTGTCTCAGGCTGGAGTGATGCAGAGTGCAACAGTTACTGCCAAACACTGAATTAAGCACCAAAAAAAATGGCATGTAACACATTCCCTCCCCCTTCTGTGCTCCTACATCAACGAGCGGGTCTCTCTGGAGCTCCTGGGGCCCGATGGAATCCAGTGCAACTTCCAGGGTTGTTCCAAAAGGGAATGGGAGTGGCAACGAGGGGAAAGAAGCCGCTCCAGGATCTGTTGGCTTGTGGATTGGTTTTAATCTTCAATAAATCACTCTCACACAGTTATTATGGTTTAAATAAGCAGTTTATTTAAACAAAATGTTTGCAGAGACAACAGTCTGATACAATGTATAGTATTGGGAGATGACTTCTATTTTTAATTACGATATAGTAATGACTTGAAATACTCACAAAGTGCTTTCCTTGCTTTAAAGGAAATTAATTTTCTAAGTACTATAAGTGTGGATAATCCCTTGAACCTGCAATGCTAAAGTGAAGCTATAGCCTCGTGTAATCGTCTCCCTTTGGGCTTCTCTTAATGTGACTTATCTTGCTTTATAAACTGGGTCATATGTAGTTAGTCCAATAAAAAAGGTATTATATAAATTTTTTCCTTTTTGTTTTATTTCTACATATTACCTGGATGAGTGGGCACACTTTTCCACTAAACTGGGTCAGTACTTTCACCTCAAATCCCCCCCCCCAATAAACTATGGCATCTTGATGCCACTCGGTACATGAACTAGTCTGCTTCTGATAAAATCCTCTCTCTGAAAAAGTTTGTGACCGGTCTCTATACGGTTTCCAGACTACAGAGTTGCGCGGAGACAGAAATCCCACCCGTCCCCGCCAGGATCCTCTCCGTCCCCACCCGTCCCCGCCAGGATCCTTTCCGTCCCCACCCGTCCCAGTCAGAATCCTCTCCATCCCCACCCATCCCCGCAAGGAATTACCTCCATCCTCGCCCGTCCCCATAAAAAGCAGCAATTACTTCTGACAGGATCATCAATTCCACAGTTTATTTTGTTTTTGCGCTGCTGTTTTCCTTGTGGAATCTCTTTGGTGGAACCCTTTTTATGTTTTCTGTTCAGGTAATTAACTTATAAATCCCCTCTTTTACTAAGGCTGACGTGTCCATTATATTATATGGACGAACCCTGCTTCCAAAGCCTTCCATCCCCGTGGGAGTCCCATTGGCTAGAGGGGGGTCCCCGTGGGAGTCCCGTGGGTTAGGGGGGGACCCGAGGGATTCCCACGATCCCCGTTCCCATGCAGACCTCTATTCCAGACTCTGTTTTGACAAACACACATCAGCTTCCAGAATCTAGTTGCTGATAAACGTGCTTGAGATGCATAAGGTATAACCATCTTATTGTTTAATGATTTTAAGGGACCTATTGAGCAGGGTTCACAGTCATTCGCGCGTGAGACAAAGCCGTGCCGACATTTCGGCCCAGACAACTGGGCGCAAGACTCCAGTGTGCAGCTGTAAAAGTTAATTTTAAAGAGCTCCGACGGGATTTGTGAGGGGGGGAACTCCCCCAGTTTACTTAATAGTGTTTGCGCTGTCGTTGGGAGGGGGAGTTTGAGGGATTGGAACCCCCATTATAGAGGATTTTTTTAGGAAAAAGTTAAGTTTTCTGTATAATGTGGGGGGGTTGCACTCCCCCCCCCCATGGCAGCGCGAGCAGTATTAAGTAAAGTGTGGGGGTTCCCCCTCCCACAACCCCATTGGAGCTCTTTAAAATTAACTTTGACAGCGGTGTGCTGGAGTCTTGCGCGCAATTGTCTGGGCCAAATGTCAGGGCGGCTTTGTCCGGTGCGCTTTTGTCCCGTCACCATTGGGCAGGTATGGAACTGCCAAAGAAGATAAATAACATAGTAACAAAGTAGATGATGGCAGATAAAGACCCGAATGGTTCATCCAGTCTGCCCAACCTGATTCAATTTAAATTTTTTAAATTTTTCTTCTTAGCTATTTCTGGGCAAGAATCCAAAGCTCTACCCGGTACTGTGCTTGGGTTCCTACTGCCGAAATCTCCGTTAAAACCTACTCCAGCCCATCTACACCCTCCCAGCCCATCCTCCACCAAACATGGTGGTACAAGTTCAAACAGAACCGTGTGGGCTAACACAAGTCCTGTATCTTAAATTCCATTCCATGTTTCACATGAAGCCAGTGGAACCTTAAGAGCAATGGCGTAACATGGTCATACAGTGGACTTTTCCTAATACATGGATGGCTGCATTTTGGTTTTATCCTCACCACCATCACAATCAACTCCTCAGCCACTCTGTCCCTCAAGGGGGGGGGGGCGCTGGTATCATCGGGGGCGTTGAATACCCCGGGGGTGAGGGGAAGAATCGGGGGGGGGGGGAGTTCTTTTTTTTTCAATTTGTAGGGGGGGGTTTCTGAGCTGTCAAGCCTTGCTTTCCTGTCAGTGCCTGAACCAATCAGCATTCAGGCACTGACCAGACGGTGAGCCTACCACAGCTCAGACTCTGCTAGAAAATTTTGCCTGCATATGTCACACCATACCATGTTTGACATGTTATGTTTTTTTTTACCATGCTTTGTTATGTATGTAAACTTATAACCTGTCCTAAGCGCTCCTTAAAGGATGAGATATAAACCCAAATAATAAATAAATAAAGTACATATGTAGAGGTATATCAAATGTTACTAAAACATAACACATAAACACACAGTTTGAGAGATACCACTCCAAGCAGTAACTAGCTGGATGATGTGATTCAGCTTCTGATTGATGTAAATTTGCTTACAGAATTCCAGCTGGGAAAGTATTCTCGCTGCTGGGTTTGGTCAATGGCGCATCCAGATGTACTAGTGACCCTGGTGACTAACTTCCAAACTACGTGTGTGGTCTAGGGGCTCAAGGATCTCTAGTACGAAGAGAGGCTGAACAAATTGCGGCTCTACTCTCTCGAAGAACGTAGGGAGAGGGGAGACATGATTGAGACGTTTAAATATATCACCGGCCGTATCGAGGTGGAAGATGATATTTGCTTTCTCAAAGGACCCTCGGCCACAAGAGGGCATCCGCTCATAATCAAAGGCGGGAAATTTCATGGCGACACCAGGAAGTATTTCTTCACCAAAAGAGTGGTTGATCATTGGAACGAGCTTCCGGTGCAGGTGATCGAGGCCAAAAGCGTACCAGATTTTAAGAGTAAATGGGATGCCCATGTGGGATCCCTAAGAGGGTCGAGTTAAGGAGATGGGTCATTAGGAGTGGGATCTCTAGAAGAGTAGACTTAGGGGGGTGGGTCAGTAGAGTGGGCAGACTTGATGGGCAATGGCCCTTTTCTGCCGTCATTTTCTATGTTTCTATTAGTAGTTAGAGAGCAAAATCTTGGTTCAGCAAAACACCTAGGACTTGTAATCGGCATCAGCTATCGCAGGGTAGGGTAACCTATAAACACAGAAGGATGCATGCAGTGGCGTAGCGAGGGTGAGGGGGCGCCCGGGATGGTGGTGCCCCCCCTCTCACCTTCTTCGCCACCTCCACCCCATCTGCCGCGCGTGCCCCTTCCCCCCTCTTTAATGTTCCTGGCGCCAGCAACCACCTCAACTTGCTGCTCACGCCATCCTCGGCTCTTTCTCTAACGTCACTTCCTAGGAGCGGGTTCAGGAAGTGACATCAGAGGAAGAGCCGACGCTGGCGCGAGCAGCAGCTTAGAGTTGCCCCTCATGCTGGGGAATGTATGGGGAAGGGAAGTGGTGCGCATGTGTGGTAGTGGGTGGGGGGGAGTCAGGAAAGGACAGGTGCCGGTGCCCCCACCAAGATGATGCCCGGGGCAAGCCACCCTCCGCTACCCCTCTTTACTATGCCACTGGCTGCCTTAATGTTAGTAATACCCCTAGTGGGCCACAACATTACATAACATCGGAACTAGAAATGCACCAAACTCCATAGACCTTATCCGCTATAATAAAACTCTTAGCGCGCATGCAAACTTCAAAATCAGTTGGTCCGTGATCTGTGGCGCCGTACCTCCGCATGCGCAGTAGACCAAGGCTGTGTCAGTTTGCACGCGGCGGTTTCCCCAGCAACAGGTTGTGTTTTGTGTGTGGCAGTTTCCCCTGCTAAAAAAAGGAGCTTGTGTCAGCCCCTGCCAAAGCTGGGAATCTGCGGCAGTTGAGGTTTTCGTGCGGCAGTTTCTCAAGCTGAAAAAAAGAACCTGCGGCTGCCCCTGCCAAAGTTGCATCTGAAAACAAAACAAGAAAGACTTCTCAGATAAGTCTGCTTGGGGAAGGTGTGCTGTTGGACAGAGGGGAGGTAAAATGAAGGGAGAAGGGCTACTGCTGGACAAGGGGAGCAGGGAAGGGGTGCTGCTGGCAGGGGGGAGGTAAAAGGAAGGGAGAAGGGCTACTGCTGGACAGGGGGAGCAGGGAAGGGGTGCTGCTGGACAGGGGGGAGGTAAAAGGAAGGGAGAAGGGCTACTGCTGGACAGGGGGAGCAGGGAAGGGGTGCTGATGGACAGGGGGTAGGTAAAAGGAAGGTAGAAGGGCTACTTCTGGACAGGGGGAGCAGGGAAGTGGTGCTGCTGGATAGGGGTGAGAGACAGAAAGAAAAAAAAAAAGACAGACAGACAATGGGCAAGGAGAGAGACAGAACAAAAGAAAGAAAGAAAGAAAGAAATGCCAAAATCTACACATCTATTCTAGCACCCGTTAATGTAATGGCTAAAAAACTAGTAGATAAATAAATAGGCAAAAAGTTTTTACTAAAACCAATGCACCAGATTCTATATGCAATACCTAACTTAGTAGGTAGCTAGAAAAGAAGCACCTACTGCATGTCAATCAAAGTTAGGTGCTGTTTGGAGAATCAACATAGCGGCGCTTGAATCAACATAGATACCAGTATGCGCATATACTTTAGGTGCTGGTATATCAAGCCAGAGTTTTCCTGGCCGAAAATACCGGTGCCTGACTCAATCTGTGTCCAAACTCCGCACCAAATCTTCCCCAACCGTGCCTATTTGCAGGTAGGCGCCTCGGTGTGGACTTCTACATTGAGGCAGTAGGCGCTTACCGAGTGAGGCGCCTACCAGCAAATTAATTCGTCAATCGTTTTTTAATTAGTTTTTAATGGTGCTTTCAATTATCAGCGCCAATTAAACCAATTAAAAAAACATTAAGTGAGGCGCTTAGGTCGAGAATCAGGTCCAATCTGTCAGATATTCAAAGCAATTAAAAAGACCCGGAGGGGGTTCTTGGCCGTTTAAATTGCTTGTTTGTGGCTAATTGTAACTATTCAGTGGCATGTAACCCATTAGCGCCACTGAATATTCTCGGTTAGCACCTGAACCCAAAATCATCTAACTTGTGAGCGTTCCACGGCAGAGTTGGCATGTTAAAAACATAGGCCTAGATTCTCAAAACAGCATCCGAACGTCACCTAAGTTGAGTGTTTCAATTGGCCATTAACGACATGATATTTGACTGTGCCATTAAAAACCAATTACGAAAATAAAAAAGTAGGTGCCACGAGGCCTACATATAAAAGGCACCTTAATTGCATCTACACAGACACTTCCCACGCCAAAAGAGGCGTGGTTAGGGGGGTGGGGTTGACGTTTGGCACCTCTAAGCGTGATTCTATGTTGAAGGTAGGTGACGGAAACGTAGGTCTGTAAAACCCGATGCCAATCTTCGACGCAGACCATGATCCTTAAAACGGCGCCGTAGTCTAAGTGACGTGCGACCGGTGCTGTTTTTCAGTCACCGGCTGATGCCGGTGACAGTTTGAGAATCCGAGCCATAATGCAAAAGCTTAAACTAAGCTGCATAAATAGTAGTCTTGCCTTTAAGAGGTTCCGATAATGCAATTAAGGGCTTAATCAGATATTCCATGCCAGTGCATAGAATATCCAGGACTACAGCTGGCGGGCCCACAAAAGCACTGACTGCCACTAGCTGAATATCGGCCAGAATGGAAATAAGCTGCTAGAGTGGTTATTCTGAAAATATTTACAAAATAGAGTATTTAAAATTGCCAAAATTCTAGTTAATGGCATTTCTGTGTATACTTCTGATGGTTTCAGGGAGCCACATAGAATTTAATGGCAGATGAAAGAAATATGTTAAGAACATAAGAATTGACGCTGCTGGGTCAGGCCAGTGGTCCTTCGTGCCTAGCAGTCCGCTCCTGTGGCGACCCTTAGGTCAAAGATCAATGCCCTAACTGAGTCTAGCCTTACCTGCGTACGTTCTCGTTCAGCAGGAACTTGTCTAACTTTGTCTTGAATCCCTGGAGGGTGTTTTCCCCTATAACAGCCTCCGGAAGAGCGTTCCAGTTTTCTACCACCCTCTGGGTGAAGAAGAACTTCCTTACGTTTGTACGGAATCTATCCCCTTTCAACCTTAGAGAGTGCCCTCTCGTTTTCCCTACCTTGGAGATAGTGAACAACCCGTCTTAAGAACATAAGAATTGCCACTGCTGGGTCAGTCCGCTCACACGGCGGCCCCCAGGTCAAAGACCTGTGCCCCAACCGAGACCAGCCCTACCTGCGCTCGTTCTGGAGGGTGTTTTCGCTTATAGCATTCCAGTTTTCTACCACTCTCTGGGTGAAGAAGAACTGCCTTACGTTTGTAGGGAATCTATCCCCTTTTAACTTTAGAGAGTGCTCTCTCGTTCTCCCTACCTTGGAAAGGGTGAACAACCTGTCTTTATCTACTAAGTCTATTCCCTTCATTATCTTGAATGTTTCGATCATGTCCCCTCTCAGTCTCCTCCTGTTTGGTTCTTCATGCCAAGGCTGGCTATATAGGCAATTCATGAGCTGCTCTAATGGAGAAGCAAAGAGGAATGCAGGAAGACATGTAACTCCACAGTACAACGACGTCTGACTTAGGCCGCAGTCTCTACAGCAGGCCTGTAATATTTGAACTGCGGAAACTTCTGGCATTTCATTCCACCTAGCTCTAGCTGCCTTCGGTCACTGACACATAGACCCAGGCTAAACTCTGTGCTATTTCTGTTCCTCCCCAAAGAGCTGCTTCCCTGGAACCATCACCATCCAGCTGATCTGTCTTTTCCAAGTTATTTTTTTTTTTTTTTTTTAATGCGGTTTGCTGTTTTTGAAAGTTCTCTGATTCCTCAGTCCTTGGAGTCAAAATCTGATGATTAATTTAATTTCAAGACCACTTTCTGGTCCTGCCCCCAGAGGGGAAAATGCTTCCAGTAATTGCACAGGAAATAGAGAGGGTAGGGCACAAGGCTGTGGAGAGGAAGACAGAGGAGGGACAGATAGTTCTGCATGTCCAAGCACACTTGTAGGAATTTAGAAAATGTGATGATCAAACCAGAAACACTAAAATGTTTGGTGCAGAAAAACACTGTGGCCCGCACACTTCTGTCGTCATGGGTGACGCTGTAAATGGAACCAGATGGATGATTCTATGAATTGCCAATCAACTCAACCTCAGCGTAAATGAATTGAGCTCATTAGCACACACCTTCTTTCTGAGAGGTTGTCTCAGAAAGGATACGGAGGATGAGCTACACACATTTGTCTCTTAGCATAAATCATTTTCACAGCGTGAAAACCTGAGGTGGTCCGAGTGCTCACTCGTAGTTTCTGCGCTGCCACCTGGCCGGGCCCAGGTTTGATTCTGGGCTCGGGTCATGGTCACTCTGTGATAGCGACTCCTAGGGGCTAATTCTATGAGGCTCACGTAAAACTAGGCGCTTAAATGCTGGATCCTAACGGCCTGATTCTGGAAACAGCACAAAATGGGAGCCGACAGTGTGTCAATCACCAGTAGCTGCCGCGACCAGAATCACGACTACGGACAGTGGTGTAATAAGGGTAAGCAGCCCCCCCCCCACGCCGTACACGCGCCCCCTTCCCTTTCCCCTTCCCTTTTTAAGTTCTCCAGCATGAGCAGCGCGCCTACGTCGGTGTCGGCTCGCCCTTTGAAGTCACTTCCTAGGCTCAGGTCCCGAAAGTGACGTCAAAGAGAGCGCTGACGCCAATGCAGGCAGTAACCTCGCGCTGTGGAAGTAAAAAAGGTATGGGGGAAGGCAAGGGGTGCGCGTGGCAAGGAGAGTAGCGGGGGGGGGAGGGGCGTTGCGCCCTTAGGAAGATCACACCCAGGGCGGTCCAGCCCCTCATACCCCTCTTACTATTCCACTGTCTACAGATGCCTAAGGCCACTTCCATCTTAAACTACGTCTACACTGGCCTTAGGCGTGCCTAGACGTCTCCATACGCAGGCAAACAAGGCCTACATCGTAGGCGTCAGTTGCTCCATTGATTAAAAAACATGTGTCCCAATTGGTCCATTAGACGGTGGTAGGACGCCTACTACCACCTACAATTGGGACACTATTTTTAGGCACAGGCCCTAAGCGTGAAGTCTATAATGTATAGTTGCTGTTAACCCTTTCAGGACCATAAGGATCGTAGGCCAATTTTTGTGGTTTTGACGACATTTTTATGGTAAAAAGGGCTTGCAGATGCCAAAAAATTGATTTTTTTTGGTGAAATATCATTATTTTTATTTAAAAAAATCACACTTCTGGCTTATGGACAGTGTGGCGAGTGAATCTTCTCGTCAATCTGGCAACGACGCTAATGAATGAATGTCGGAACCAGTTTGTTTACATAAAGGCAGTATCCTATGGAATCCGTACATATCAAATTTAGAACGGTAGACTATCCCAATCAAAATTGATAGGATTTTAAAGTTATGGGACAAATATGTCCCTTGGTCCTGAAAGGGTTAAAGAATACTAGCTTAAGTTTGCGTTTCAGTGCCAAACTTTAATCGCGAGCAAGTGCGCCATGCCAAAGGCTAGTGTAAATTCTCGCACCTATCCTGCCAGTTTTACGCGTAAGTGCTGGACTTGCCCTTGCCCCTCCAATGCCCCTCCCACCTCCACACCCCCTTGCAGTTATTCGCTAAAGAATTTGAATGCTAAGGGTGGCAGATATATCGAAGAAGCGCAGTTAAGCCTGTGACTGCAAATTGGTTTCTATCAGCTGCAATTAATACCAATCAATTGACGGGTTTAGGGCAGGGGTTGGGCAACCTTTTTCCAGCAAAGGGCCAGTTCAGCCAACATGTTTGATCCGAGATTTGCAAAGAGCCGCAAGATGCAGCTTCTCTGCCCTCCAACCCCTTGCGGGTTGGGGTTGCTGCTCTTGCTGGGAACGTTAAAGACACACAGGGGGAAGGAAGGGGCACGTGCGCGAAGCAGGAGGGGGCAGGGAAAGAGCGGATGGGGTGGGGGGCGGAGAAAAATAAAAACATAGAAAAATGAAGGCAGATAAAAACCTTATGGCCTATCTAGTCTGCTTAACCATGCTCTTACTACTACTACTACTACTATTAATTATTTCTTTAGCGCTACCGGACGCACGCAGCGCTGTACAGAGTCACAAATAGTAAGAGAACAGTTCCTGCTCGAAAGAGCTTACAATCTAAACAGCCAAGACAGTCAAACAGGTTGTCATGGATACAGTTAAGGGGAACGGTTAATCGGCTGGCTGGGTTGGAGGGCAGCCATTGTGACAGCAGTGAGGAGGTTGGCTCTTATTGGTGGAATGAGGCATTATGACATTACAATCTGAGCTCTGCTTCCCAAAGACTACTATGAATTATTTCTATAGCGCTACCAGACACATGCAGCGCTGTAGAGTCACGAAGAAGACAGTCCCTGCTCCAAAGAGCTTACAATCTAAACAGCCAAGACAGTCAAACAGGTTGTCATGGATACAGTTAAGGGGAACGGTTAATCGGCTGGCTGGGTTGGAGGGCAGAGGGGAGTCCAGGACAATCAAGCCATTGTGACATCACTGAGGAGGTTGGCTCTTATTGGTGGAATGAGGCATTATGACATCAGTCTCAGCTCTGCTTCCCAAAGACTAAAACTCTTCACCCTACTACTATGAATTATTTCTATAGCGCTACCAGACACATGCAGCGCTGTAGAGTCACGAAGAAGACAGTCCCTGCTCCAAAGAGCTTATAATCTAAACAGACAAGACAGACAAACAGGATGTCATGGATACTACCTATCTACTATCCTTTTCTGTCCCTAGAGATCCAATGTACTTAACCCAAGCTACATATTTCGTCTCCATCGCCTCCACCTGGAGGCTGTTCCATGCATTCACCACCCTTTCCATGAAAAAGTATTTTTGGAGGATCCTTCTTAGTCTGTCCCCTTTCACAGTTATCCTATACCTAACGTGACCATTTATTTTTTTCCTCAAAACGGGACATTACTAATTTTCAGTCCTGCCCCCAATCCTGCCCTAGCCCCACTCCAGCCCTTCCCCCAATTTCTTCCATTTATTTTTCATCTACACACAATATCTTATTAATTTATAATGGTATCCATAAAATTTTAAGAAAAGTATGCAGAGAAAATGTTAATTATCATTTATATTTGAGGTTTTTTTCAAAGAAGTCAAGACAGATGACTTTAAAATATGCAATGTCACCTCAGTAACAACTATAGAAAAATAGACAAATATAGTGCAAAATATAGACAGCAGATATAAATTCTCAAAACTGACACATTTTGATCACTAAATTGAAAATAAAATCATTTTTACTACCTTTGTTGTCTGGTGAATCTCTGGTTGCACTTTTTTCTAACTATGCATTCTTTCTTTCTTTCTCTCTCCCTGCTCCCCTTTCTTTCTTTCTCTCTCCCTGCCCCCTCCAGCCGCCGCCGCTGATTTCTCCAAGCCACCACTGCAGCAACAGGCCAGGTGCGTGCAATGACTGCACAAGCCGACACCCTCCCCAGCGTCAATTCTGATATCGGAGAAGAAGTTCTGGGCCAGCCAGGCAGCGATTGGCTGGCCCGGAACTTCCTCTCTGACGTCAGAATTGATGTCGGGGGAGGGTGTCGGCCTGTGCAGTTGCTACATGCTCCTGATCTGTTCCTGCGTCGGTGTTATTCCTGGGCGATCGACTCCCGTTGCCTTCATTTTGGGCACCCCTGTGCTAGGGAGAACACTGCATTGGTTTACTGAAAAACTGGACATTTCGGTGTCTCGAAGCTGCGTTTCGGGACAACGGGACAAGCTAATTAAAAACGTGTTGGTCCTGTTCAAAACGGGACGTATGGTCACGTTACCTATACCCCTTCATTCCAGAGTTTCCTTTCAATTGAAAGAGACTCGCCTCATGCGCATTTATGTCACGTAGGTATTTAAAGATCTTTATCATATCTCCCCTCTCCCGCCTTTCCTCCAAAATATACATATTGAGTTCTTTAAGTCTGCCTCCATAATCTTTATGAAGACCACCATTTTAGTAGCCTTCCTCTGGCTCAAATCCATCCTTTTCATATATCTTTTTGAACGTGAGGTCTCCAAAATTGTATGTACGAAATATTCTAAATGAGGTTGTCTTACCAAAGCCTTATATAGGGGCATAATTACCACTTGTGTCCTACTCTCCCTATGTAAAGTAAGCAGAAAAGTGTAGTTACTTACCTGTAACGTAGGCTCTCTGTGGACAGCAGGATAGTCAGCTACGTGGGCACAGTGCAAGCAACACTGTTCCTCGTGCACTGGGCCCAAGCAGCAAATGCACAGATTGTGAGGATCCAGTGTACTCATCCTTTTCCTGCAGCCCGGACATTTCTTAGATGTTTCTGGCATCTTCAAGATGGTACGTAGAAAAAGTCTTGATTGTAGACAAAATGGTGATGGAGAGCTGTGGAAAAATCCGACCGATGGGAACGGGCAGAAACTAAAGACTGGGGATTAGGGGGAAGCAGGGGGAAATGGGTAGGGCTCGGGCATGCCCAGTGGGGCCCGGGCACTGCACGTGCTCAGAGAGAGAGAGAAAAAAGAAAATCTCTCTGAGCTATTGGAGAGCTTATTGGGAGCTGTTGGGACAACACTCATATGTGGCTGACTCATCCTGCTTGTCCTAGGAGAAGAAGCTATAAACAGAGGGAAAGGTCCCAGGTAGTTACAAGTGGAGGCTCATAACAACCAGATCTGAGCCCTAGTTCCAGGGCTGAACTGAAAGTACAAAGAAACAGGAGGAAATTGCTGGGTTAAACTAAAGAAAAAGAATCTGAAAATCAAAACCATTACTGCACATGGGCAACTCTCCCTCTCTGCCTCAAATTCCATGTATGCTTTAAATCTTATTTTTGATGAGTTCATCTGTGAACAGACCAGTATTGGAAAGTTACACTAATATATTGCTGTATTCATTCCAGGAGTGGAAGAAGGAGCCAAACCGCACTGATTTCTGAATGCTCTGGACCCTCAAGAGACCCTCCACCAACAGGCCTGAGGCAGAAAATACTTTTTTATTCCTCTTTATGTGAAAAATTACCAGCCCATATTTATTCTATGTCACCTTCAGATTTTGGGTCAGTCCTGCTTTGCTGATTTTAATACGCGCCGACACATTCACTACAGAGATGCCAAGGTCCCCAGTTCCAGTCTGGAGACATTTTGGCCAGTCCTGGTTTTGAACTTACATCCCAAAGCAGTGTGGGGGTTGTAGTGCCTGATCCTGCCCATTGAAATCGGTGCTGCCAGTCCCATAATGCACCAAGATTGGCTGCCCAGAAATCCAGGATGGTCCAAAAATGGAACTGGATGACTTGGCATGTCTGGACTGCAAGAGGCCAAAAATGCATTGGAAGGTGAATTAGGAAAATTAGAATTGTTCTTATCATGTCCAGCTGTCGGGGGAAGACATTTGCAATAAGGGAGCAGAATGTTCCATGTGCTTCAGTTCCATAAGAAGTGATCAAAATACATTGGTCTCATTTATTAGGTACTATGTTTCAAAGTAAGATATAAAGTACGTACTTGGTTTTCTCCTGGGTTCAAGCATGAAACAGAGCCCAGAGCTGAATTGCTCCTGTACTGCTGAAACTTGGCAAGATGCAGTTCAATAGTTCCAGCTGGTCCAGTGAATTTATTTGCTGGGGAGCAGGAAGGAGAGGAGAAGAATGGAAACGCTGCCTTAGCTTGACAGCCTCTAGCGAGAATATTTCCAGGAACAAGTCTCACTGCAAGAGAAAAGGATGGAATGTATGGTAGGAGGATGAGGAATGAGATGATGCTTTTGTTAGCAGGACTACAGGGATAAACCTTTCAGGGGAAGGGAGATTAAAACTCAGATGGAATGAACGTGGCATCTAATATTAGTGATCTTTCTTGAGATAAGGAGACCAGAATTAAATGCAATATTCCAGATGAGGTCGCACCATGGAGCGATACAGAGGTATTATAACATTTTTAGTTTTGATAACCATCCCTTTTTAAATAATTCCTAGCATCCTGTTTGCTTTTTTTAGTCGCCACCGCACATTGGGCAGAAGATTTCATCGTATTGTCTACAGTGACACCCAGATCCCTTTCTTGGGCGCTAACCCCCAAGGTGGACCCTAGCATCTGGTGACTGTGATTTGGGTTATTCTTCCCAATGAGTATCACTTTGCATTTGTCCACATTAAATTTCATCTGCCACTTAGACACCTAGCTCCTCTTCTCCTAAACCAGGCTAGCGGTTGTAGCGCGGGGAGCGTTGGGAGCAGCGCGGGCCATTCAGCTTGGGATGGGGCAAGAGATCTCTTTATGAGCGCCTTCACTATTATTACATATAGCAATGGTATCAATTTCATGAGGGAAAGTTATCAATGTGGACTACTGTTAAGACGTGTAATTTCACTGTTAACCCTATTTATTAATGACCAGGTGTCATTGCATTAATTGGGTCCAGGGCTAAAACAGCATGAATTAGTGGTAGAATAACATGTTAACCATAGCCCAGATTGATAACATTCCCCCTTGGGGTTGGTAAGCTCTTTAGAACATGGACTTAATAAACACTACATTTGAAATACTCAATGTACACATTCTCTCTACAACTTACCGGCACAAACACTCCATACTGCTCACACACGCACTACTGACAAGAAGAACTTCCCAGCAGGCCACGCTTTAAATACACTCCCCTTTTACTACCTACTACATCATCACTTCTGACATCATGATTGATTATAATTGAAACCATTCAATATCATTGTTTAATCCTGTGGGGGCCTGTGGTTTCAATTATAATCAATCATGATGTCAGAAGTGATGATGTAGTAGGTAGTAAAAGGGGAGTGTATTTAAAGCGTGGCCTGCTGGGAAGTTCTTCTTGTCAGTAGTGCGTGTGTGAGCAGTATGGAGTGTTTGTGCCGGTAAGTTGTAGAGAGAGTGTGTACATTGAGTATTTCAAATGTAGTGTTTATTAAGTTAGCAAGCTGTGTGGTGTAGTGTTGATTTGAGTTATCTTGTAATTGTAGTACCCCTCCTGAAGAAGCCAGCGGGTGAAACCTAGGTTGGGGGGGTCGGTATTGTGAATAAACGGAGGAGCCCGGAGCAGTTATGTGTACCATCTACACCATTCAAAGTTAAGTTGTTGTGAAATTTATGATTTTATTTTTATTTAAGTTTTATTTTCTGTTATTTAGTCTTTGTTTGGTGGAGGAGACTGTGAACAACTATGATGGTCTCCTTAACAGCTGCCCCGTGAACTTGTTTCACCGGATCTCAGCTGTGGGTCTGAGTGTTCACTTAACCACATCAGCCTTGTGTTGAAATTAGTGCTTGAAGTAAAACAAAGGTGATTAGTACAACAGTGATTTATAAGCATCACCTTGGATAAATATATTCCCTTGCTGTTTTTTGATTATAGAAACATGGTAACAGGATGGCAGATAAAGGCCAAATGGCCCATCTAGTCTGCCCATCTGCAGTAACCATTATCTCATCCTCTCCCTATTGGCTAAGGTACTAAACATTTGCATCTTTTCTTCCTATAGGCTAAGGCTCTGTGCACCTGCATTGTGAGGTCATAGAGCTGCCCATCCACAGTAACCATTATCTCTTTCTCTCTCCGAGAGATCCCACTTGCCTATCCCAGGCCCTTTTGAATTCAGACACAGTCTCTGTCTCCACCACCTCTTTTGGCAACGCCGCATGCTAACTGGCTAATGCTGAGCTAATGTGGGAGAACTTAGCACTTCCTAAATAAGAACATAAGAGCTGTCATACTGGAACAGACCACAGCAGTGGCATAATGAGGGTAGGGGGTGCATGGGACTGTGGCACCCCCTGCCCCCTCCTCTGCACACACCCTCCCCGCTCCTTCCTTGCCCCTCATGTCACACTTGTGCCATTCCTTCCCCCATACCTCTTTAAATCTTCACCAACGTGGGCAGCTTCTCCGGCCTGCTGCCGCACCGGTGTTGGCTTTCCCTTTGTTGCGCTGCAAGTGATTTCAGAGGGTAGCCAGGCTGGCGCGAGCAGCAGGCTGGAGAACCTGGCAAAGATTTAAATAGGTATGGGGAGGGGGGAAGGAAGGACGGAGAGGTGCTGGCACCCCACCAAGATAGCACCTGGGGCAGTCCGCCTCCTTGCCCCTCCTCACTACGCCACTGGACCACAAGTCCGTCAAGTCCAGTATCCTGTTTCCAACAGTGGCCAACTTAGGTCTCAAGTACCTGTCAAGATCCCAAAGAGTAAAACATATTTTCTGCTGCTTATTCTAGAAACAATCCACCGATGAAAACAAAAACAAAAAACTGTGGATACAGATGTTCTGGAGATAATTTATTAAACACTGACATATAAAACCATGAAAATTCAATTAAAAAAGTACAATGATAAAAAATACAGTGATAAAAATCCAACCGGATCCTACACATTTTGTGTTTCGGCGAACACGCCTTCCTCAGGGGTCCAATGATTTGCAAACTCACATATAATGAATTGGACTGAAAACAGTCTATTGTCTTTAAACATGTGAGCAAAGAACACCGCAGACAAGCTGAAGGAGCAAAAAAAAAAATGCCCATCTGCAGTAACCATTATCTCTCTCCTTATTGGTTAAGGCTCTTAACATTTGCATCTCCGATTCCTATAGGCTAAGGCTCTTTACACCTGCATTGTGAGGTCATAGGGCTTTATGGTTATAGAAACATTATAACATGATGGCAATAAAGGCCAAATGGCTCATCTAGTCTGTCCAACAAAGAAAAATGGGGAGACCCGATGAGCCACCGATGAAAACAAAAACTGTGGATACAGATGTTCTGGAGATAATTTATTAAACACTGACATATAAAACCATGGAAATTCAATTAACAAAATACAATGATAAAAAATACTGTGATAAAAATCCAAACAATGGGTTTCCCCATATCAATAATGTCTTATTGTTTCCAGTTTTGCCAGGAAAAATTGTTTACGAAAAAACTGGAAACTCGCTAGACTGAGTGTATAGCCTTCGATGGAGACGCCATTGTTTAACTTGCATTTTTACCAAACTTTCAAACCACCCTCATATGTTTTTGATAAAATTATATTTATGGAGTTTATGTGATTTATCAACGCATATTTCCTTTGATTGTTCTTTCCCAGATATTGCTCTGGCCTTTATTTTTGATCCACTTTGGGTCCTTGAAAGGAACTGTGGAAATATAAGCAAACAGATGAGATTCAATTAGATACAAATTTTTTGAGGGTGGTTTTCTATGGGAAGCATTTCAAGCAAAGAAAACTACATCAATTTATAGAAAGAAAGAGTGAAATATATTTGGATTTTTAGAGGTGCACAAATTCGTGGGTGATTAGGGTTTTGTGGGTGGAATCTGTGATCCCTTTCTCCTCTTTCTCACAACTAGGGCTCCTTTTACGAAGGAGCGTTAGGGCCTTAACACGCGGAATAGTGCACGCTAAAATGCCGCACGCGCCAGCCGCTACCGCCTCCTCTTGAGCAGGCGGTAGTTTTTCGACTAGCGCGCACTGATCCGGTGCATGCGTTAAAAACACTAGCGCACCTTCGTACAAGGAGCCCCTAATATCTCTTTTAGACCATGGCAAATATTTCTTTCGACCAGCTTTCTCCAAAATATCTGCGCGTAGAGCTCTTTCTGTTCACATCTTTTTCACTAATTTTACTCGCGGATTCAACTCCAGAATCACTCATATAGGTAAATGAACAAACAAGTGCTTTAGTATGTATAACAACACTGACTAGTATCTTACTTGAGTAGCAGTCAAACAAGTAGCAAATCCTGAGTTTAGATCCTCTTAAATCATTTAAAATATTTTAAAACTAGTCTTTTTATTGAGCTACTGCAGTGCTGTCTTGGCCTTTACTCCCTGTCTTCAATGGCTGTCAACAAGCTAAGTTGTCAGATACCCCTAATGAGAAAGAATTGCAGTCTTAACTAGTCCCACTGTATGTAAATCTCTCTCATGAATATTCATGAGGAATGTCCTGAAAAGCTGACCTGTTTGGACTGAGTACTATCCTATATAATCTAGTCAGTGTTTCTCAATCCTCTCCTGAATGCATACCTAACCAGTCGGGTTTTCAGGATCACCACAATTAATATATATATATATATACTAGTCTTTAAGCCCGTTACATTAACGGGTGCTAGAATATATGTCTGTCTGTCTTTCTTTCTGTCTTCTCTCTCTCTCCCACTGTCTCTCTCTCTCTCTCTCTCTCTCTCCTTGGCCCCCTTTCTCTGTCTGTCTTTCTGTCCCTCTCCCTGCCCCTGTGTTTTTCTTTCTTTCTTTCTATCTCCCTCCCTCCTGCTGTCTATCTGTCATTCTTTCCCTCCATTTCCCTGTGCAGCAGCATTTCCACCCCACTTTTCTGTGGAGCAGCAACAGCATTTCCCTCCCCCCCTCACTTCCCTGTGCAGCAGCAGCGGTATTTGCCTTCCCCTCCAGGTCCCTGTGCAGTAGTAGAAGCATTTCCCCTCCCACCCCGTTCCCTTCTCTTACCGCGATCTAGCCTGCTCCGTTCGGCCCCTCCCCCACGTTCTGGCCTGCTGCGATCTGGCTGCTCCGTTCGGCTCCTCCCCCTTCCCTTCCCAAGGTCTAGCCTGCTCCATGGCCCCCCTTCCCTTATAGTGTTCCCCGCAGGCAGGCAGGCCCAGCTTCTTCCATGCGGCTCGCGGCTGGAGTCCTCTTCTTTGTTGGCCCCCCCTTCCCGCGGTCTTGTCTGCTCGTGCCAAATTTTTTTTTTAAGTTTCGCGGTTCGCGGCTGGAGTCCTCTTCTTTATCGGCCCCCATTCCCTTACCACGTTTTGAAGGTTTTAAAAAAAGTTTACAGGTACCGTGGCGGCTCCTCTCACGATCTCCGCCAGCAGGGAGCCCTTCTCCGACGCTGGTGCGGCTCGTGAGAGGAGGCGCCGCCGCGGCTTTTAAACCCCGCAATTGGCACAGCATAGGTGCAGAAGACAGTCCTGGAGACTCGCGCATGCGTACTCTGCCGGCCACAGACCTACAGATCAGGGATCAGGGAACACACCAGTAAGAGTGCACATGCGCGCTTAGCATTTTATTATAGTAGATATGAGATAAGTTTGCATATATTGGAGGACCATTGTTTCTCTCCCATGCACATTCATTGTGAAAATCTTGAAAATCCAACTGGCTACGTATGCCTTCAGGAGAGGGTTGAGAAGCTCCGCTCTAGGTTATGAAGGAAATAACATAAAATTTTATTTCTATCCTGTAATACCATGCAGGTCAATACGGATAACAAACAAAAAAGAAACTGTTCATAGACGGTGAATTCCAAGTATAATTCACACAGGGATCCATTTAGCGCACACTGTTTGCTAAGGCGCCCATAGAATATAATGGACGCCTTAGCATTTGGAATGTCTTTAGCATACGCTAAATCGATTAGTGTGCCTTAGTAAAAAGACGCCACAAGTAATAAATTGACAATTATAAATGAATACATCTACAAATTTCTTAAACAAGTAGATTTAAACAGTTTTCTAAACTGGAGATAAGATGTAGAATTTAATTTATAACATTTTATTGAAGAAAATAATTAAATATAATATAATACAAATAGATTTCATTTCAAATAGTCACAATTATGATATTTTCATACATATTTCTATCATTCCTCCAAAATATATTTCCATAAGATCCATATCAACCCCCTACAACCTCCACCTCCCTTCCCCCTTCCCCCTCCCCTTCCCCCTTCCTATTCATATTGTATTGAAGTAATTAATGAAATTATAATAAAATATGAAATTTCTCATTCCTTCAATATACATTTCTATATGACCTATTTCATCCTACCCCTGCACCCCCCTATTCTCCCCCCCCGAATGGAAGATGACACATATTACCAGGTTATATATGCAAAGTTATATATGTTTCCAAAGCTTCAATGTAAAATATTAATAAACATACTTCATGCTCTAGAGCAGTGGTTTCCAACCCTGTCCTGGAGGACCACCAGGCCAATCAGGTTTTCAGGATAGCCCTAATGAATATGCATGGAGCAGATTTGCATGCCTGTCAGTTCCATTAAAACCATTTTGAAACACAATAAACAGACCCAAACTTTTTGCCCTGTGCTACATGAATCATACTTTACTTGTAATTCCAGGGACTGATTCAGCTTCTGTGTGTGTAAAAACCCAGAATCCAGAATCCACATTCCCATTCCATCTGTAATAACAGAGATTCTAGACTCCTGCACAGTGAACACTGACCAGCATTGTTAAGTCAAGATATCCCTAGCTGCCAATGCTGAGAAAACTGGAATGAGTCTAAACCAATTTATCTGACCAAGAGGTCCTCAGACAGAAAGGCAAGGCCTTGGGAAATTTCAACAGGGGAAGGGATGGAGACACAACTTCACTCATGGTGAAGTTAAGATAGAAATGTGCCCAGGCTTTTTACACATTCATCTCTTTGGGGGGAAAAAAAAGAAAAAAGAGAAGGAACAACTTACATCCTGTTCCATGTTTTCACTTCTACTTTTTCTTTCCCTTAAGGTTGGTAAAATCTTGGACACCTTTTTGCAGAGCTTTCCTTTAGAAAGGGTTATTCAGAAGCAAAATGTTATTCATCCCTCCCTGTACTCCCCGAGGTGAGATGATTCAAAGTTTTCCTAAGCTGCATTTTCTTTCGGTTGTGAATGGTAACCTTTTTTCTCTGCTGGCATTCAGTTGCCGATGTCTGTCTCTTCAGCTCCATGTAGCTCTTTCCACGGCTCATTCTCAAGAAACCATTTTCGAACCAATCTCAAATGCAATCCATGATTTGGGAGGGGGGGAGGGAAACGAAACAGTTCATTGTGCATTTCAAAGCTAGGTTTATAACTGACTTCCAAACTCATTCCATATGATAGTTAGGCAACTAGTTTACTTAGGCACGCCAACTTATGCCAGCCATGACCACAATTTTCTTGGCGGAAGAACCTAAATTTTGGTATACCAGCTCTGCTTTATGCTAGTATTCTATAATCGCTTAGCACACCCTGAACTCTTTATAGAATTGGCACTAAACATACTCCATTGTAGTGCCCACATTTTTGCTGCCAAGTTATAGAGTTATCCCCAATGTGCATTAAATATTGAATTCAATGCTCAGTGTATGCCAGGGGTGTCAAAGTCCCTCCTCGGGGGTCGCAATCCAGTCGGGTTTTCAGGCTTTCCACCATGAATATGCATGAGATCTATTTGCATGCACTGCTTTCATTGTATACTAATAGACCTCATGCATATTCATTGGGGAAATCTTGAAAACCCGACTGGATTGCGGCCCTCGAGGAGGGACTTTGACAGCCCTGGTGTATGCTATAAACATGACCTATTCAGTCTGCCCATCTACATCAGGGATCTCAAAGTCTCTCCTTGAGGGCCGCAATCCAGTCGAGTTTTCAGGATTTCCCCAAAGAATATGCATGAGATGTATTTTCATGCATTGCTTTCATTGTATACCAGGGGTAGGGAACTCTGGTCCTCGAGAGCCGTATTCCAGTCGGGTTTTCAGGATTTCCCCAATGAATATGCATGAGATCTATATGCATGCACTGCTCTCAATGCACATTCATTGGGGAAACCCTGAAAACCCGAATGGATTGCGGCCCTCAAGGAGGGGCTTTGAGATCCCTGATCTACATCAATTGCTCAACTCTTTCCTCTTCTTTGGAGAACCTCTGCACTTGTCTCATGTTTTCTTGATGGAGGACTGTTTACTTCATTGTTGGTTGGTGATATTTCTCTCATGGAAGACTGTTGTCTATTCCAGTGATTCCCAACCCTGTCCTGGAGGAACACCAGGCCAATCGGGTTTTCAGGCTAGCCCTAATGAATATGCATGAGAGAGATTTGCATATGATGGAAGTGATAGGCATGCAAATTTGCTTCATGCATATTCATTAGGGCTAGCCTGAAAACCCAATTGGCCTGGTGTTCCTCCAGGACAGGGTTGGGAACCACTGGTCTATTCCAATGGTTCCCAACCCTGTCCTGTAGGACCACCAGGCCAATCGGGTTTTCAGGATAGCCCTAATGAATATGCATGGAGCAGATTTGCATGCCTGTCACTTCTATTATATGCAAATCTCTCTCTCATGCATATTCATTAGAGCTAGCCTGAAAACCCAATTGGCCTGGTGTTCCTCCAGGACAGGGTTGGGAACCACTGGTCTATTCCAATGGTTCCCAACCCTGTCCTGTAGGACCACCAGGCCAATCGGGTTTTCAGGATAGCCCTAATGAATATGCATGGAGCAGATTTGCATGCCTGTCACTTCTATTATATGCAAATCTCTCTCTCATGCATATTCATTAGAGCTAGCCTGAAAACCCGATTGGCCTGATGGTCCTCCAGGACAGGGTTGGGAACCACTGGCCTATTCCATTGTTGCTCGGTGATTCTTGAATTCAAATGCATCTCCACCACTTTCACTGGGAGGCTGTTCCATGCATCTACCGCCCTTTCAGTTCTGTTTCTTTAAATTATTCCTGGGTCTACTGCCTTTCACCTGCCTTTTGGGGCTATTTGAATCTCTGTACCATATCTCCCATTCCACCTTTCCCTAGCTAAGAATTGGGGAGAGTGCAATGTTTGCCTGATTTCCCTTGCATCACCAGCCTTGCTCTCAGCACAGTTCTGAGAGCAGGTTTTCCTCTGCAGTCTTTCTGCACTATAGAGATGACAGAAGCACTAGAACCTGGTTCATAGACAATGGCGCGAAAGACAAAGGCGCGCCCGGCCAATTGAGCGCAGCGCGGAGGCGCACGCTGCTCAAAATTACTGTTTTTAGGGGCTCCGACGGGGGGTTTTGTTGGGGAACCCCCACACTTTACTTAATAGACATTGCGCCGGCGTTATGGGGGGTTTGGGGGTTGTAACCCTCCACATTTTACTGTAAACTTAACTTTTTCCCTAAAAACAGGGAAAAAGTGAAGTTTTCAGTAAAATGTGGGGGGTTACAACCCCCCAAACCCCCCATAACGCCCCCACAACGCGGCGCAATGTCTATTAAGTAAAGTGGGGGGGTTCCCCCCCACGCCCCCGTGTCGGAGCCCTAAAAACAGTAATTTTGAACGGCGCGCGCCTCCGCACTGCGCTCAATTGTCTGGGCGCGCCTTTGTCCTGGCGCGCTTTTGACCTGACACCCTAGAACCCTCATAAATGCAGATATGTGTTTGCTTAGTTATGTGCAAAATTTTATTACTATGACATTCATCTTTTTGCGCTTGGAAGGTGTCCAGTTATCTCTGGTTTTGATGAAGTGCACTGGTTTCCAAATAAAAAACAACTTTGACATGGGAAAATATTCTGGTATATTTTATTGCTGTCTGGTCCCCCCCTTGGGATGTACCTTAACTAATACTAAAACCTGCATGTCTCACACCTTTCTTCCCCTCCTAACAAAAGACAAGTCATCTATCATATCAGAGCCAAAGACCACAAAGAAAGTAAACCAGAGGCACCCCCACACTCCTCGATGCCTGCTAACCACAGACAAGTTTTGTCAGGAGAATGAAAGAAGCAATCACCACCTTAGCTTGATTTCTAAACAGATCTCATTTATAATGAATTAAAACATCTGAAAGCCAGGCCACATGATGCCATGTTCAAAGCAAGCTGTTGAGCACAGCTTCTCCCGCGACCTTACCTTAAAACCCTGAGTTTAGTATTGCATCTGACCCCCCAAACAACAGATTAATCTGCATAAGCACTCCCAGAGCTCAGTGTTGTCTCGAGCAAGGCTGACACAAGAGAAATGGTGCTGAAAACTTTAAGAAAAGAAGAAGGAAAGGGCTCGTACTGGAGAGGACAAGATAGTGGCGTCTTTCAGTCCTGTGGCTTCTACTGTCAGTCCAGAATGGGTGGCTGAGGTCACGATAGAGAAGGAATCACTGCTAGATTAAGATTTTAGGTAGGAAATGGAATGGGTCCATGAAAAATTGGAAATTAACAGCCGGGACTTTGTGTAGTTCCAACAGGGCATGAGTTAGCTGGTGAAATGTGTGAGACTGAGGTTTTCCCCCGCCCCCTACCCTTCTGACTTCTGTAAAAAAGGATAGTGAGTCATGAGTTGAAGAGTCCAAAGATTTTTGCTAGGGTGCTGAGGGAGAGAGGGTACCAGCTAGGGATCCAATGTAGAGAATATGAAGACAGTGTAATGAGGACTTGTTTTCATAATGAAAATAGTGTGGAAAGAGGTGTGTGTTGAAGATAATCTCCTAGGCAGGTCTAAAATATCTGACACCCTAGACAACCATCAGCGATGTGCCCCCACCCTACCCATAGTCTAGTATCTCTTCTTCTTTTCTCTTCCCTATCTCCCCAGGTGTCCAGCATCTCCTCCTGCTTACTCACTCCCCAGACATCCAGCATCTCTCTCCTTCCGTCCCCAACACTCAAGATGTCACAAATCTCTTTTCTTCCCTACCCCACCCTTCCATAAGACATCTTGCATCTCTCCCCTTCTCCCCAAGTATTCAGGACTTTCCCCTATTTTCCCCTCCTTCTGTAACCCCTGCTGCCATCACTGGAACCAAGACTGCAGCAGTAGGCTTTTCAGCATCCACCCTCTGAAGCCTGCAGCCATAGGGCTAGATTCACTAATTCCTTTCCGTGTCCGATTGCATGCAGACTGACAAATTCATTAAAGGCCTGCATGCAAATGAGGGTGATCGTTGGCATGCCCCCCACTGACCGTACAGATCGCTGGACAGTGATCCCAGAGCATGCACAGACCATCTTCCTTGACTCTATGCGCATGCGCTGACCCTCCGTACTCGGCAGAGCAGAAAACCTTTTTAAATTTTTATTTTCTTTGCAAGCCCATGGTTTTAACCTGCTTTAAGCCCACGGGTTAAAAACACAGGCTTGCACTGCAGGGACGGGCAGAGGAGTCGGGGTAGCAGGAGAGATTTGGGGTGAGAGCAGGAGATGGGGCAGAGAGCAGATCGTGGCAGGCAGGAGATCGGGGCTGAGAGCAGAATATGGGGCTGAGGGCAGAGAAGCAGGGCAGAGAGCAGGGCGGCAGAAGGCAGGGCAATCAGAAAGGACCTGAGCGACTGGTTTTCAGCAGTCGCTTATTTTTGGATCGGTCAGCCCAGTTGGTGTCCCTCTATTTTTTTAGTGAACTGCGTCCCTGTCTACTTTGCATGCCATTTCCCCTTATTTGCATGCACAGATCGGAATCAGATCGGTACACAGGTTAGTGAATCGGGTCGGAGGGAAATCGGGTCACAAATTGATCGGTACACAATCGATTTGCTTAGTGAATCTAAACTAAACTAAACTAAACTAAACCTTAGGTTTGTATACCGCATCATCTCTACATTCGCAGAGCTCGACACGGTTAACAAGAATTAGGGTAGAAAGGAACTCCAGTGGAGGGAAAGATGAAGAGGAAATTTAGAGGACTAGAATAAACAGAGAGGGAGGAAGAGTTACATTTTTGAGAATAACCAGGTTTTCAGATGTTTACGGAAGAGTTGGAGGGAGCTCAGATTCCTAAGAGGGGAGGTAAGGTTGTTCCAGAGCTCAGTGATTCTGGAAGGGAGGGAGGAACCTAGTTTTCCAACAAGGAAGACGCCTTTTAGAGAGGGAAAGGAAAGTTTCAGTTTTTGGGTGGATCTGGTGGAATTGGGGTTAGAGGAATTCCAAGAAAGAGGAATAAAGGGGGGGGGGGGGGGAAATGCCGTGTAGGATCCTGAAAGTAAGGCAGGCACATTTGAAGTGGACTCTGGAGATTATCAGAAGCCAGTGGAGCTTGGACAAAAGTGGTGAGACGTGGTCGGATTTGCTTTTTGCAAAGATAAGCTTAGCAGCGGCATTCTGAATCCACTGGAGTCTTTGAATCTAGCCCTTAGTTGGATGCCTGTTTCACATAATAGTAACACCAGTCTTGTTGGATACCCAATTCAAGGGACCACTTTTCCCAGTAGTCAAGACTGACCTGTATAATCAGATGGGAGAAGGGTTCATAGATAGATACAGAAGTGAGATTTTCGTGGCTAACATGTACTGCACAATACTGTGGCCGATGTATTTACACTGGTGGAATAAAGTCAATGAAAGACTCTGGGATTATTAGCATAAAAAGACACTTAGCACTTTGGAGAGTATATCCCTGTCGGATCAGAGAAAGGACCTGGGATTTGGAAGTGTTTATGTTTTTATTTATTTTTATCCCGCCTTTCCCAAGGCGGGTTACAACATTGCACATACATAATCAACCCTTGACACAAAAAAAGACAAAAACTCTACAATCTAAAATCAAAAGAGAAATATTCAAAGAAGAGATGAAAAAGATTCTTCACCCATAGGATCGTATTTATTATATTACTGTAATCTAATCAATAAATCATTCAACAGCATTCCATAAAGAAGGAAAAAGACCTCGGACAATTGTGATGTCATTTCAAAACAGTCGAAGCTGATCAATTGAACAAGACATTGATGTAATCGTAGATCTTAAGAAATAATTTCACTTAGTTTGTTAAAGCAGGAAAATCTTGATTCCTAAGTAAGGAGGTCCTGATTCCTGATACACCATACATAATCAAAACACAAAACTCACAACATATACACAAGGCAAACATCATGAAATCTCATAGAATAGGTGTCCAGTGCCTACTTATAAATCAAGATTGGTTCAGCTCCTGTATTTCATCATACAAAAGAGATGTCTTTTTTAACAATTTTTTTGAAACTGCCTAAACTCACGGGCTGTATCGAGGAAGAAGAAGATATCTTCTTTCTCAAAGGTCCAACGACAACAAGAGGACATCCATGGAAAATCAGGGGCGGGAAATTGCACGGTGACACCAGGAAATACTTTTTCACCGAAAGAGTGGTTGATCGCTGGAATAATCTTCCACTTCAGGTGATCGAGGCAAGCAGCGTGCCTGATTTTAAGACGAAATGGGATCATCACGTGGGATCTCTTCACAGAGTTAAGTAGGGGAGTGTCATTAGGGTGGGCAGACTAGATGGGCCGTAGCCCTTATCTGCCGTCTATTTCTATGTTTCTATATTGAGGAAGAAAACATGCTAGCTCTAGACACTTTCAACCTCGGCTGTTTCACTGTTTGATCAAGCTAAGTGATTGCTTGTGACTGTTCAAAGTAGAAGAACTTTTTCTATGCTAGTTTGCAGCAAAGAATTTTACTTTTCACTGGAATTTACAATATGCAATGATTGGGTGGCGAGGCAATTTTCTCTTGGGGGTTGCGGCTCCATGCTGTTGCCTTCGTGTCTCTGAGCATATTTTTGAATTCTAAGTGTGTGTTCTAGAAGTATTAATTTCACTATTACACCTATTGAGTGATTTTTTGACTTCTGCATGTTTCCCTTCAATCACTTTTAAGAACATAAGGATTGCCACTGCTGGGTCAGACCAGTGGTCCATCCTGCCCAGCAGTCCGCTCACGTGGCAGCCCCCCAGGTCAAAGCACAGTGCTCTAAATGAGTCCAGCCTCACCTGCATACATCCCAGTTTAGCAGTAACTTGTCCAGCGTAGTCTTGAAACCCTGGAGGGTGTTTTCCCCTACAACAGACTCCGGAAGAGCGTTCCAGTTTTCCACCACTCTCTGGGTGAAGAAGAACTTCCTTACGTTTGTACGGAATTTATCCCCTTTCAACTTTAGAGAGTGCCCTCTCATTTTCCCCACCTTGGAGAGTGTGAACAGTCTGTCTTTATCTACTAAGTCTATTCCCTTCATTATCTTGAATGTTTTGATCATGTCCCCTCTGTCTCCTCTTTTCAAGGGAGAAGAGGCCCAGTTTCTCCAATCTCTCACTGTACGGCAACTCCTCCAGCCCCTTAACCATTTTCGTCGCTCTTCTCTGGACCCTTTTGAGTAGTACCGTGCCCTTCATGTACAGCAACCAGTGCTGGACGCAGTACTCCAAGTGAGGGTGCACCATGGCCCGGTACAGCGGCATGATAACTTTCTCCGATCTGTTTGTGATCCCCTTCTTTATCATTCCTAGCATTCTGTTCGCCCTTTTTGTCGCCGCAGTGCATTGTGCAGACGGCTTCATCGACTTGTAGAGTACCAGTTTTTTGATTTTCCCTATATATATTTGGGATATATAAATCGGCATGCTGCACAGTATGTTGTGGTTCATATGGCAAAATGCGATCCACTAAATATTTTGGTGCCCGACTGTGTATACAAAGATACATCACCAAAAGTTTATAGCAGTTCCAATACTCCAGTCTCAGTGAGATGTAGCATTCTGTCACATGATCCCATTTTCTCAATTTAAATACAGTACGAACAATTGAGTTCTGTGCCACCTGCAACGCACACAGCGCAGACGTTGGTATATCCAATAACACCAAATTTCAATAGTCCAGGCATGATAATACAATAGTTTGCAAAACTGTCTCGAACATATGATCGGATAAATATGGTCGTAGATTGCTCATCAAGCGCAGCTTAAAACATACTTTTCTAAGTCCCTGTTGGATAGATGGATGTGACAAGGGGGCTAGAGATGCAAGAAGGAGGCTCTCTAAAGCTACAGATATTTTGTAAATCACACTGTTATTCTGGCATCCTCATCTTAGCATCTACCGTATTTCCCCATATATAGGCCGTGAGAATTGACGGCATCTATTCAGCAAGCAGTGCGGGGCCAGGCTGAATGCCGAAAAGATCGCAACTGCCCTGCACCACTGGAGATTCGAGGAGGCAGCTGGCAGCTGTCCAGCAGGTAAGATAAGCCGCGGCTAATACCATGGGGCGGCTTATCTACTGGTTTTAAAACATAGATCGTCGTTTGCTGCGGCCTATACATGGGGCGGCCTATATGTGGGGAAATACGGTATTAGATTTTTCCACATTACGAACATGCACATAGCATACATTACTTCTGTTGAATCAGGAGTTTCTCTTCACATGAGGTCTGCCACCCACGAGCAGACCGGCAGGGGGTTGAAGACTGCAGATTACTACTGAGGAAAAACGCAGACTCGTGAGAGGAGATCTGCAGATGGAAAAACAGAGGGTTGCTTCAGGGTTGATGAAGGAGTTTGGCAGAACTCGAAGGAGAAAGGCTGCAAATTTTTGATTGCCACTAAGAGTTGCTTCCAAAAATGGGCAGCATTTTGCACAGTTTCATGGGCAGCTTATATTGATAGTATTTCAGAAAACACATTATGTTGCATTTTTGTGCTGCCCTTCTTCCATTAGTTATCACTGCATGCTCAGTTAACCGGTATGTTTAATTTTGAGCACTTTAGTAACTACCAGAGTTCCATTAAATTAAAACAATTTAAATGGATCAGCCAAGTGGCTCAGAAACAGTGCTGCACGCAGATTCATGGAGAGATCTGGATTCAGTTCCTGGATCAGATTTCCACAAGCCAGATCATCTGGAGTTGCTACTATAACAGAGACCATTTCCACAGATCCTGGTGGAAGGCACAGTAGTCATTGCTCAGTGGTGGGACCTAGTGGTTGGATTCAGGGCCCATGATTACAGAGTTCTTGACATCCAACTGAGCACCCAAAGGGCCGACCCAACCGTTAGGAAAGACGAGCAGTCCCCTAGAGCAGCAGCTTCTGTGGGGAGGGGCTTCGTGGGGAGGGACTTAGAAGCTTGGACTCCCTCATTTCAGGATCAGGCCCTGCCTCCAAAATTGTGGCACTGGATGCCTGGCTGATGGGGATGTTCAAGTAGGGTTACCAGATTTTCCATCTGGAAAATCCGGACCCCTAGACCCGCCCCCCAAGGCCAGCCATGTCCCACCCATCCCTGCCCCATCATGCCCCCGATTCTGCCCCAGCCCCGCCTCCAATCCCGCCCCTGCTGCCTGTTCTCGTCGGGCAGCACATCTGCACATGCGTGGATGCGACACAATGACATCACGTGCATGCGTGCGTGTGCATGACGTCATCACGTCTTATCCGCGCATGCGCGGATGCCCTCCTGCCTGAAGGAAATCTTTTCAAAACCCAAAGTGCCGGGTTTTGAAAAGCCGTCCAGACCCCCCCAGACATTCTTCAAAAGGAGGACATGTCGGGGGAAATCCGAACATCTGGTAACCCTAAGTTCAAGCCCTGCCAGCTGAAGAGTGAGTGGTATATAAAGTTGCTTTTCACATGGGGAGTGTGTGGTGCAGTGGTTAAAGCGAAAACCCAAAAAACTCTGTGGAGTGACGATGTTCCCAAATGGACTTTATTTGAAAGTATCAAAGTTCCAAAGGTACACTAAAATCATCCACATAAAATAATTCCATCCACATAAAAGTAAATCATCCACATAAGAGCCTTAAAGGACCTAGTCCGCTAGGGATACAGGACCCAACATGGTCTGTGTTTCGACAAAAAGTCTTCTTCAGTGTCTCACTTCCGGCTCACCACACAATTGTTTCCCACGTACTCACCTTTATAGGACCCCCAGGGACCCCTGAAGAAGACTTTTTGTCAAAACGCGGACCATGTTGGGTCCTGTATCCCTAGCGGACTAGGTCCTATAGGCTCTTATGTGGATGATTTATTTTTATGTGGATGGAATTATTTTATGTGGATTTATTTTTATGTGGATGAAATTATTTTATGTGGATGATTTCAGTGTACCTTTGGAACTTTGACACTTTCAAATAAAGTCCATTTGGGAACATCGTCACTCCAAAGAGTTTTTATGGTTTTCTCTGGATTTTCTTCTTTGTGGATATTTTGGGGTCAATTCCTTTTGTTTTTTGCAGTGGTTGAAGCTGCAGCCTCAGCACCCAGACGTTACGGGTTCAAATCCCACACTGCTCCTTGTGACTCTGGGCAAGTCACTTAGGCCCAAATTCTGTAACCGGCACCTATTTCAGAGGCACCCATCTAGATAGGCGCCTATCTCAATCGAGTAACGAGCTCAATTAAGCTTTTTAATCAGCAATAATTGAAATTTAGGCGCCTATCAAGAAAGAGCAATTCTTCAACAAGGGGCCTCTAAAAATTTAGGCGGCCTTCAAAAAAATAGGCGCTATGCACGTTAGGCGTGGGCATGGCTACGTGTTAGACGCCTTGTTGCAGAATCGCTGCTCTTAAGCGTGCTTAAGCGCTCAGCTAGGCGCCTAACTTTTAGTTGTGCCTAGAGCTGGCCTATTTCTTGGGCGCCTCCAAAATAGGTTCCGCTCAGCGTGATTCATTCAACCGCACCCAATTTTACTTGAATCGCGTTGAACGGTGGCTAATCCGGCGCCTAACTTTTGGGCGCTTCTTATAGAATTTGCCCTTTAATCTCGCCAATGCCCCAGGTACATTAGATAGAGTGGGAGCCCAACAGGACAGACAGGGAGAAATGCTTGAATACCTGAATAATTTGTAATCCACATAGAATTGTAGGGTATGCAGAACATAATTTATTAAAAATAAAATGTATTAATTTGTGAACAAACCTGAAGTCTGCTGAGATTACTTCAGTTTAAACCTCAAAACGATTTTTGAAAACAAAGCCTATAGAAGAAATATTGCAAGCATGCGAGTGTTTAAGCTTGAGACTTTTTTTTGCACTCCTGTACCACTGTATGCTTTCCTTATGAGAGTCAGACTTTAAGTTTATCTTAGCCCCTCACTGACAACTTAACACACTCAGCAATCTTAACTCATCGCCTTCCCCTCTTGTCCAAATAATTCTGTCACATTTCAAATGCTGTGCAGCTGTTAACTGGCCCCCAGACACCTCTGTGATTTTACGCAAGTCTTCTTCTGAACTTCTGTCTCAAGGCATTGTCTGCCCGCAAAAGAAACATTTACTGCAGGTTTCACAAGTGATCAGAGCCTTCTGTTGATCACCATTCATCTTTTAAGCCATTTTAGGTCATAATCCTGGTTTCATTGGAGCTAGTTGCTCTCTGCTCTCCCCTGTTTCTGAAGTCAGCCAATGCCTGGTATGATACAGCTGAGTAGGTCTGTGAAGTGATTCCCCTTCTGTGCAGTATTTTCTTGGGGTGACCCTGGAGTTGGCTTATGCAAGGGGGAGCAGACACTCCTCCAAATGGAGGAGCAGACACTCCTCCAAATGGATTTTGAACAGAATGGGGCCTATATGAATTGGGCCTGCAGGCTTGCAGGCTGTTCGACAAAAGGTTTGATCCCCTTGACTCAAAACCTGGTTACGCTTTTGCTTATGATATGCCCCAACTCCAATGATCAGAATTTCTTAACTCTTTCCTGTCTTCTGGAAGAGGTTAATCAACGAGAGATGAATTTAAATACGTCCCATGGGTAAAGCTGGAGTCCGTCTATTGCTTCATCTGCTATTCTATGGATACCTTGCCAATAAAAATGTTAGGGACCCTTTTACTTAAAGGCGTTAAGCCCTAATGTGTAAGAAGATGGTTACCACAAAAAAACATGCAGACTTCACAGCATACCCTGAATAAAGCCATAGCATGGTGGCTGAAACGTCGGTTTCTAACTGACAAAGACACAGAGAGACCCAGAAAACTGCAACAAGCACAATGCCAGCTGCAGAAACCTTGAGAGAACATGTAACCCAGCTCCACGGTGAGAACATCTTTAAAGTACCAGAGACTTTTCCATTCTATGGAAAAAGAGACCAACTGACTTTCACAACAAAATTCAAATTCCTGACCAACTGACTTTCCCGCCAAAATTCAAAATTGGCTGACTGCTCTGTTCCCAATCAGGTCAGTGAACCCACTGTTTACATAGACAAACTGCAGACTTCACAGCATACCCTGAAGAAAGCCACAGCATGGTGGCTGAAATGTCGGTTTCTACCTGACAAAGATGCAGCGAGACTCGGAAACCTGCAACAAGCACAATGCTAGCTGTGGAAACCCTGAGAGAAAGTGTTCTGAAATAATTTACCATTTTTCCGCCTGCTAACCACATGGAGGGATCACGTCATGAATGGTTAAAAACTCGATTCGCTTTTAGCCGTTTTTACATCAGTCAGGATTTTGTAGACCTCAATCGTATCTCCCCTCCGCCATTTCTTATCCAAGCTGAAAAGCCCCTAACCTCTTCAGCCTCTCCCGACACGAGAGGCGCTCTATTTCCTTTGTCATTTTAATACTCTCTTCTCCTCAGCATCCAGAGTACAGCCTATGGAGGTGGGGGGGGGGAGGGGCTGGATGGGGGAAGAGAAAATATTTTTCTACTTAAATTTAATACCCTTGCAAAAGAAAGAGGAGGATATTACATGATCAGAAGGTTCTGCAGTAGACAGTCCTTGCAGGAAGGAAAAAGCAATAGAGAGCAATAAAAGCATCCGCCTCCCACCCTGCCTGCCATCTCTTCTAATCAAGCTTGTAGTATCATCTCCTAGACCATTTCATAAGCCAGCGAGACCACCCAGGATCCTGCCAGCTGGCAAACTCAGCATTTATTAAATGCACTAATGGAAGACTAACAGCTTTAATCATGTGTTTTGTATTTTGTCTTGCCTTTGAATAGTTCCATGAACTATGTTGGCTGTCTGCCTTTGTTGATATATTATAGCATTAAGGATGAAGACAGTTCAACCTCAGCAAGGACTATACAGGGCCTGTTGCGCAAACTGTACTGACTATTTAATGCAGTAATTATCACGCATAAACAGTGCAGCGCCTCAGTAACGGTTAACACAGTGCATTAACGGTTAGCACATGCTAATTGTTGCATTAAATAGCTAATGGGAAATCACCATTTTGGGGCATTTAATGAGCAAGAAATGGGTGGGAACTGAGCCTTGTAGTTAATGTGGAGACTGTTACTATGTTTTAACTGCTAAGTTGGGAAACTCAATTTTATCTGCCCTGTACTTAATGCACAATTGCAAATTTTGCTCTATGTTAACTGACAGTCCTCTCAACAATTTTGGGAATAGCCCCAACAGTTACCACAGAGGTTTTGCAGCTCGGTAGATATAGGCCAAAGGGTCATAAGCTTTGGTTATCGCATCTCCTGGAATGTCCAACTACTCCCATCTCTCAGGTTCATCTGCAAACTCTCAGTAGACCCCTTTTCAGGATGCTGAGATATCTATTCACTAACAATTTAATACAATATGATATGTACTTTGAAATCCTCATCTCAGTGTTTCTGGTGCCCTGCATAATGAAATGGGCGAGATTTTACAAAGCAAGGCAACAAAACACGGCCAAAACTAGAGAATGACTCGGGGACAAATTTTTCCTCGTCCCCGCAGGAACTCATTTTCCTGTCCCGTCTCCGTGAGTTCTTTTCCAGTCCCTGCACCATTCCTGCAAGCTCTGACCTCATTTGCACAAGCCTCAAACCCTTTAAAATCATAAGTAGCAACATTCTAGAACTCAGATTGTGATGTCATAATGCCTCATTCCACCAGTGCCTAAGCTCCGTCCTCATCTGCACAAGCCTCAAACCCTTTAAAATCATAAGTAGCAACATTCTAGAACTCAGATTGTGATGTCATAATGCCTCATTCCACCAATGCCTAAGCTCCGTCCTCATCTGCACCAGCCTCAAACCCTTTAAAATCATAAGTGTTTGAGGCTTGTGCGGTTAAGGCAGAACTTACAGGAACGGGGCAGGGACAGCGATAAAACTCATGGGGATGGGACAGGGAAATTGAGTTCCTGCGGGGACGGGGACAAATTTGTCCCCGTGTCATTCTCTAGCCATAACCTCTCATCAACTGGCTACTCTATCCTGTTCTGAAAATGTTCTTCTAAAGGGCCTCTCTCTCTAACAGAGATGAGGAATCTCTGGTTGACCTACATAAATAAAAAAAGGGGACGCTGGCACTCAGAAAATAAGGAGTACATATCGTATTGTATTAAATTGTTAGTGAATAGAAAATAAGGAGAAAACTGCAGAAAATGTACCAGTGCAACAAAGTAAAGGATCTCGGTGGAATGGAGGAGAGGAGGCAAAACTTAGGTCTACGTTGAAGTGAAGGCGATCATCGGAACAAAACCTTTTAACAGTACCGTCTCTGAAAATCATAGGTACACGAAGAGCCGACATGTTTACAGTAATGGGACCACAATGGTGGAATGCACTTCCCCAATATATTAGAATTGAACAGGACATTACAACTTTTAAAAAATTACTAAAAACATATTTATTTAAAGACGCTTTTACCTCTGATTGACCTAAACATACTTTTTTTTAATTTTTTTTTATTCCTTTTAAAACCACTTACTTAAAGATTTTCTTTAATTTCAAAGTGTTTATTTGCTTTAGAGACAGCCTTAGCTTGTGTTTTGATAAAGTTAAACCTAGCCTTTTGTTTTTCCCTTTTTTCTAACCCAACATTGTAACTTTATTTTATTCCTTACCCCTCATGTATGTTTTAGATGAAATTTATAGTGTAATATGTCAATATTTGTTATATTTTAGCCTCTTGAATACTTTTATTTTGAAAATGTACATCGCCTAGAAATTTTGTAATAGGCGATTCATCAAATATTTAATAAAACTTGAAACTTGAAGGCAAAAACCAGGAGATAAACCTTCACACACACAATCAGAACCAACAGACAACAGTAGAGGTTCGAGAACAAATGTGTGCAATTCTGTTCAACAAATCAGTCTTGTGCGGTGAGAAGACTATGATTTGTTGAATAAAATTGCACACCTTCGTTCTCGACCCTCCGTTGTTGTCTGTTGGTTCTAAGTTGAAGTGAAACACATTCAATAGCTTCCAAAAAACACTTGGGCACCAAAAGTATCTTTAGATAAAACAGCTTTGTTGGTTTTAAATGACCTGAGTGACAGGAGGAAGAGGAGGAGACTTCAATCCAGGAACCTAAGCTAATACAGTACAGGGAAACTTGAGGAGTGGGGGGGGGGGAGGGAAGAGAAAAGGAAGCCTCACCCCCCCTTTTTTTTTTTTGCTGGTGGTCCCAAAAATGAAGTAGCGCATTATAAAATAGGGTAAGACAATAAGAAATCTAAAAAAGGATAAAGTAAAAGTCCCAAAGAACAATTCTGGATTCTCCTTATCATGTAGGACCAAAGCTGGACACCTTCAGTAATTTCTGTATGATTGCTAGAAAAAACCCAAACAAAATACGCCCCCCCCCCCCCCACCGCCACAAACAAAATCTCCCAAACAAATCTTCAGTTCAATATCCAGGATCTCTGCTGACCGCGGGAGGTAACTGGGCTTCCTCCTGTGGTCTCAATATCAAGGCCTGGTATACTTAATCTCCTTCTCTCCCTGCTAATTTTGGGACACAGTATGTAGAAGTCTGCCCGGCACTGGTCCTATTTCCCCACTCCTGGAGATGCTGTCAAGACCCTCTTCGGTCTTGATCCTAAACTGTTTTGCCATTTACGGAACCCAGACCCTAGAAATATGCCCGGCATTGGTTTTATTTCCCAACCTCTGAAGCTGTCATCAAAGCTCATTCTAGTTATAAGGCCTTCTAAGTTTTGCTTAGTGGTCCTCTGTGCTTATCCCAAACATTCTTGAATTCCTTCCCCCTTTTTTGTCTTCACAACCTCCCGCAGGAGGGCGTTCCAGGCATCCATCACCCTTTATATGAAAAACAATTTCCTGAACACAGAAAATCTGTTTGCCTACCAATGAGAATGAGAGGGGAGAATTACCGCAGCTAGAATATAACTGTGAAGGACTGATAAGAACATAAGAACTGCCATACTGGGACAGACCGAAGGTCCATCAAGCCCAGTGTCCTGTTTCCAACAGTGACCAACCCAGGTCCTAATTACCTAGCTAGATCCCAAGTAGTAAAACAGATTTTATGCTGCTTATCCTAGGAATAAGAAGTGGATTTCCCCCAAGCCATCTCAATAATGGCCTATGGACTTCTCTTATAGGAAATTATCCAAGCCTTTTTAAAACCCTGCTATGCTAACTGATTTCACCATATTCTTCAGCAATGAATTCCAGAGTTTAATTACATGTTGTGTAAAGAAATATTTTTTCTAGTTTGTTTTAAATCTTCTACTTAGTAGCTTCGTCACATGCCCCCTAGTCTTAGTATTTTTGGAAAAGAGTAAACAAGCGATTCACATCTACCCTTTCCACTCCACTCAGTATGTAATAGACCTCTATCATATTACTCCTGAGCCATCTCTTCTCCATGCTGAAGAGCCCTAGCCACTTTAGCCTTTCCTGAGTAGAATTTACACCACTATTTTCAGGGTTTTAGTGTGCCATGCCACCATATTCCAAAGTTTGCTTTTCTGTGGCTGTATTATCAGAGGGAGCCACTTAGACAAATATACAACCTATCCTTAAAAACTGGAGAGATTCCGGAAGACTGGAAAATAGCAAATGTCACGCCCATCTTCAAGAAAGGCTCAAGGGGAGACCCAGGAAACTACAGGCCGGTGAGTTTGACCTCGGTCCCGGGAAAGATGATGGAAGCGCTGATTAAAGACTGCATCTGGGAGCACATCGAAAACACTGGGCAGCTAAAGCCGAGCCAGCATGGCTTCTGCAAGGACAGGTCATGCCTCACTAACTTATTATACTTCTTTGAGGGGGTAAACAGCCAGGTGGATAAAGGGGAATCTATAGACATCATTTACCTTGACTTCCAAAAAGCCTTCGACAAAGTACCACATGAAAGATTACTAAGGAAGCTATGGAACCACGGGGTGCAAGGGGAGGTCCACCGATGGATCAAAAACTGGCTGGCGGACAGGAAACAGAGGGTTGGAATAAAGGGCCATTACTCAGACTGGCAATGGGTCACAAGCGGAGTTCCGCAGGGGTCGGTGCTGGGACCGCTCTTGTTCAATATATTCATTAACGACCTGGAAACAGGAACAAAATGAGAGGTTATTAAATTTGCGGATGACACCAAATTATACAGCAGGGTTGAAAGCAAGGAGGACTGCAAAAATCTCCAAAAAGATCTGACAGCGCTGGAAGAGTGGGCCAAAAAGTGGCAAATGAGCTTCAACATAGGGAAATGCAAGGTCATGCATGTAGGGAAAAAGAACCTGATGTTCACTTACAAAATGGGGGGATCACCGCTAGGGGTGAGTAACCTTGAAAGAGACCTGGGAGTGATGGTAGACACATCATTGAAGGCGTCGGCGCAGTGCGCCACAGCCTCAAGGAAGGCAAACAGAATGTTGGGCATCATTAAGAAGGGTATCACGACCAGGACGAAGGAAGTCATCCTGCCACTGTATCGTGCAATGGTGCGCCCGCACCTGGAGTACTGTGTCCAGTTCTGGTCGCCGTACCTCAAGAAGGACATGGCAGTACTTGAGAGAGTCCAGAGAAGAGCAACTAAGCTAATAAAGGGTATGGAAGACCTCTCATATAGTGACAGACTGAAGAAGCTGGGGCTTTTATCCCTGGAAAAGCAGAGACTTAGAGGAGACATGATAGAAACCTTCAAGATCATGAAGGGCATAGAAAGAGTAGACAGGGACAGATTTTTCAAATTACGGGGAACCACAAGTACAAGGGGGCACTCAGAGAAATTGAAAGGGGAAAGGTTTAGAACAAACGCCAGGAAGTTCTTCTTCACTCAGAGGGTGGTGGATACATGGAACGCGCTACCGGAGGATGTGATAAGCAGGAGCACGCTACAGGGCTTCAAAGAGGGTCTGGACAGGTACCTGGAAGACAAAGGGATTGAGGGGTACAGATAGAAGTAGAGGTAGGTATTAGGGATAGGATTAGAGGCAGTTACAAAATTAGTCAGGGGCACTGTTCAGGCAATTAGGCCTGATGGGCCGCCGTGAGAGCGGACCACTGGGCAGGATGGACCTCTGGTCTGCCCCAGCGGAGGCAACTTCTTATGTTCTTAGACCCCCCTCACAGTCAGTTATTATTGGGGTGGTGGGTCATAGCCAGTTATTATTGGGGGGGGGGGGGGTACTGCCCTAGTTGACCGCAGCCTCACAGAGACCCATGAGTGTTCAAGGTACCATTTAATTCTAACATGGTCCCGAGAATAGACCAGGAGTATCCCAAAAAAATCTGTGAAACACAGGTTGTCTGCAATTTCTAGCAGTCATGGTTCAAAGATACATTAAGCCCATGAGGGCCATTAAGTTAAATAGACTGTGGTTAATCGGTTTTCCATAAGTTTTACTCTAATCCTTTTTCCAACCAAGTTATGTCAGTTACCTCCGCAACATCCTGCTGCAAGGAGCTACACAGATTCACCATGTACTGTATGAAAAATGTTGCTTCCAACCTATTATGCAGACTTACTCAATTGTGAAAGTGAGTCCCCCCCTTTTTACATTGTGAGTACCTGAATTCTGGAAATGGGCTATCCAGAAAAAGGACTGGTAGTTCCCAAACCTGTCCTGAGGAAGCACCAGCTGATCAGACGTTTAGGATATCCACCATGAATATTCACAAAATAAATCTGCACGAATGGGGACACAGTATACAAGCTTAATTGGGCCTGGACATACTATGAAGTTTGGCAAGTAGTGCTAAGGGTGTAGTCTCTCTTTCCAGATTTAATCATGAGCAACGTGTACACTTTGGGAAGGGCTGAAGCCAACAAATCCACCAAGATGCCAGTGGTTCTTCTAGATAGGGGGGGGGGGGGAACAATTACCTCCATTCCTAACGCTCGTTGAAAGTTCTTCATGCTTTAAAGTGTTGTTCCAATATATAGAGTTCTTTAAAGCAGAAAATAAAAAAAAGTCTTCCAGAGTTATGGTCACCTCATGAAAACAGTACAGAAGCACATACAAAAACCAATCAGTGATGAATATTTCTAATCTAATACAAGATTTCTGAATTGCTCTAATAATAGTTCAAGGCGATTTAGCGTATATACTCAAATATAAGTCGATCCAAATATAAGTTGAGACCCCCAATTGTTCCCCTAAAAGGAGGAAAAACAGTTGACTCAAATATAAGCCGGGCGGCTTAATATTCAAGTGCCCTGCCAGGATCTGCACCCAGCACCCCCTTCCTCCCTCCCCTTTCAGGCTCTGCACCCAGCCCCCTTCCCTCCATCCCCTGTCAGGCTCTGTACCTAGCTCCCTCCCTACCAGGCACTGCACCCAGCCCCCTTCCCTCCCTCATCAGTCAGGCACAGCACACAGCCCCTTTCCCTCCCTCCCAAGCTCGCCACCCTGTCCCCCTCCCTGCCCTGTCTATCATACTTCCTCTGCCGCTGGAATCCCTGGTGGTCCAGAGGTGTAGTAGGTAGAAGCGAGCTTTCCGCCTCCTACCCTGCTATTAACCCGGTCGGTTGCTGGCGTGAGTTCCGGCTTCAGCCACTGAGCGGTATCAAGTGGGAGCATGCTTTGGCGCTGCTAGTCAGCACTAAGCGGCTTACTGAATGGCTCCCACGGTAATTTCACTGACACCTATACTGATAGCCCCAGGCCTTGACTTACCTACGATTAAGAGCTTCAGACACGTAGCAAGAATGCCCTGGCCTGCAAAACTGTTAGAATTCTGTGTTACCACAGAATTATCCAACTTCATTAGCCAATGGGATGGATTCCACAGCATGCAACACGGCTTCAGAACCATGCACAGCACCAAAACACTATTACTGAAACTAACCTCGACAGCCAAATACTATCTGAGCAAGGGTAACCAGTCAGTCTTGATGCAATTGGACATCTCAGTCCCCTTCGACACTGTGGACCACTCACTCCTGCTCCTGAGACTAAATGAACTGGGTATGCATGGTACAGTCCTCAACTGGTTCTTACAATTCTTGAAAAATAGGTCCTATGAGGTTTGGAAGAGTAGCCAAAGATCCCAAAATTGGAAGTCTTCCTGCGGGGGTCCCACAAGGTTCCCCGCTCACAACTTCCTTATTCAATATCTACTTAAGAGCAGTGGGCAACTGTCTCCCCTTCCCTCAGACACACTTTGTCTCCTATGCAGATGACATTTTCATACTTTGCACAGCCCTCTACTACGGTGCCACAGAGAAAGAACAGAAGCACCTGCAAGTACTTAATCCCACCACTTTGAAAGGGCTAGTCCATTACTACTCAAACTACAATAGCTACCTGTGAAAAAAAGAATTCACTACAAGTTAGCCTGAATGGTTCACAAGGCCATCTACGTTGAAAACTTCAGCAGACTAGGGCCAGCATTCCAGTCTCACACACCTTCCTCATGCAGTAATTTAAGATACCTTTTCCATTCTCTCAAGATGTACGTCGGAAGAGGATGTTTAGCTCCACCTTCGAGTTCCTAGGCCCACACATCTGGAACAGTCTGCTTGCCTATCTGCGACAACTCCCCATACACGGTCTTTTCAGGAAAAGTCTAAAGACATATCTCTATTTAACTTATAAATGATATTGAAATTGGAATGACAAATGAGGTGATTAAATTTGCAGATGACACTAAACTTTTCAAAGTTGTTAAAACGCAGGCAGATTGGGAAATTTGCAGGCAGACCTTAGGAAATTGGAAGACTGGGCATCCAAATGGCAGATGATATTTAATGTGGACAAATGCAAAGTGATGCACATTGGGAAGAATAATCCAAATCATAGCTACCAGATGCTAGGGTCCACCTTGGGGGATAGCGTCCAAGAAAAAGATCTGGGTGTCTTTGTAAACAATACGATGAAACCTTTCGCCCAGTGTGCGGTGGTGGCCAAAAAAGCAAACAAGATGCTAGAAATTATTAAAAAAGGGATAGTTAACAAGACTAACCCCCTCTTCTATGAAACTGCGATAGCAGTTTTTAGCGCAGTGACTCACGCTGAATGGCCCACGCTGCTCCCGACGCTCAGAGTTCCTATGAGAGTCGGGAGCAGCACGGGCCATTCAGCACGGCTCTCTGCACTACAAACTGCTAGCACAGTTTAATAGAAGAGGGTGTAAGAATGTTATAATACCTCTTTATCACTCCATGATGCAACCTCATCTGGAGAATTGTGTTCAGTTCTAGTTGTCTTATCTGAAGAAAGATATTGGAACCAGAAAAGGTTCAAAGAAGAGCATCCAAGATAATAAAGGGGATGGAACTCCTCTCATATGAGGAAAGGCTAAAGAGGTTAGGGCTCTTCAGTTTGGAAAAAAGACGGCTGAGGGGAGATAGGATTGAAGTCTACAAAATCCTGAGTGGTGTAGAATGGGTACAAGATTTTTTTAGTCTGTCAAAAATTACAAAGACTAAGGGGACACTCAATGAAGATCCAGGGAAATACTTTTCAAACCAATAGGAGGTTGCCAGAGATTGTGGTAAGAGTGGTTAACGTAGCTGGTTTCAAGAAAGGTTTTGACAATTTTCTGGAGGAAAAGTCCATATTCTGTTACTGAGACCGACATAGGGGAGGCCACTACTTGTCCTGGATTGGTAGCATGGAATGTTGCTACTATTTGGGTTTTTGCCAGGTACTAGTGACCTGGATTGGCCACCGTGAGGATGGGCTACTAGGCTAGGTGGACCATTGGTCTGACCCAGAAAGGCTATTTTTATGTTCTTATGCACGTAGTCCCTCCCCCACCCCCCGAGTCCTTTGCTCCAGTTTCAATCTTATTATGGACATCTATTCACCCTCTCCAGACTTAGTCAGTATTGTTCATCTATGTACCACATCAAGGCTGTCCTTGTAGTCCACATTCTCTGGAATCCACCTCCAGTGGATATTAACTTCTCTGGACCTGTTCTCTAAATCTGATATCTATTTGCATTCAATGGAAGCAGTATATGCAAATCAATCTCATGCATATTCATCGTGGAGATCTTGAAATCCTTAAGGACCACGGTTGCCCACCCCTATGCCACACTAAAGGGCCACCTTGTATCTTTCATCCAGCCTTATGGTTTTCCTTTTTGCATCTTCTCTCTTCTCTCTCCTTCTTGATTATTACGGATCTCCTTCCTTCCTTCCTAGGGTTACCAGACATCTGGATTTCCCCGGACATGTCCTGCTGTTGAGGACATGTCCGGAGGTCCGGACGGCTTTTCGAAACCCGGCACTTTGTCTGGGTTTTGAAAAGCTTCCCCTGAAATTGTGTTGAGCAAGAGGACATCTGCGCAAGCGTGGATGCCACCCTATGATGTCACACGTATGTGCGCATATGACATCATCACGTCGCATCCGTGCACGTGCGGATGCCCTCCTGCCTGACCACAGTAAGCAGTGGTACATGGCTAGGGCAGGGCTGTGGCGGGATTAGGGGCAGGACTGGGGTGTAACAGGGCGGGGATGGGCAGACCTGTGGGGGGGTCTGGGGGGGGGGGGTCCAGATTTTACGAATGCATAATCTGGCAACCCTATGCCTTCCCACATTCCCATCTTAGCTCTCATGCTTCCTCTCTCCTATATGAGTTTTCATTCCCTTTTTTCCCCAGGAATCTTGCTCTCCTTTTTTTACCACCTACCTCCCAAATTTAGTAGTGGCGATTCAGTTTGCAGGATAATGAGCAGAGACTCAAAGAGCCCACACATGCTCACAGGCCCTGCCCCCTTTTGATTTTCTTATATGAGGAAGGGACCTTGAGCATTTGCTGGCTTAGTTCTCATAGTCTCTATCTCAAGGGTAGGGAACTCTGGTCCTCGAGAGCCGTATTCCAGTCGGGTTTTCGAGATTTCCGCAATGAATATGCATGAGATCTGTTTGCATGCACTGCTTTCAACGCATATTCATTGGGGAAATCCTGAAAACCCGACTGGAATATGGCTCTCGAGGACCGGAGTTCCCTACCCCTGCTCTATCTGATGCCATAGGGCAGTGGTTCCCAAACCCTGTCCTGGGGGACCCCCAGCCAGTCGGGTTTTCAAGATATCTCTAATGAATATGCATGAGAGAGATTTGCATATAATGGAAGTGACTGGTATGCAAATCTCTCTCATGCATATTCATTAGGGATATCTTGAAATCCCGACTGGCTGGGGGTCCCCCAGGACAGGGTTTGGGAACCACTGCCATAGAGGCTGTGAGGAGGATTAGCAGTAGAGGCAGCGACAATCATCTGAAAAAAGTACCTTTGGCCTTATGACTGAAGAAATGGAAAAGATCATCAAAGTGCTCATGTGTGAGGTGATGAAATTAGAAACCCGGTGCTTCATTCTCTCTAGGCCTCAGGAAATTTAGCTGGCATGCCGTATGGAAGCACTCAAGCCATGTCCCGCCAGCAATCAAAACCGTGTCCGCTAAAGAATGGATAACATCTATAAATAATGTTAATTGGTTTTCGCATTCATTGTTTGTTATGATTATATTCCTGGTCTGGCTTTGTACCACCGTCAACAGGAAATGACAATAGTTTCTTAAAACACCAGTTTCTCAGTAAGCGATCCAAAATTCCTGTCTCTGACCCAGTGCAAGCTGCGATATCAGGAGCGGATCGTCTGGGAAGTTGACATCTGTTTATCACATTTTCTGCTCTCATTTCCCTCGTTGCCTCTTTGGAATTTCGCTCCCCCCAAGGTCTTGCTTCATTTTTAGCCACTCAAACACCCCTCAGTCAGTCCAGATCTGAAACTTCTCCAGTGACGCTGCCATGATTTACCCGGCCATAACTACCCCGAGGAGGGGCGTTTGGAACAGGAAATGAATGTACGGCGGCACTACCTCTTTGAAAAGTGTGCACATTCTGTGTCTGGAAGATATAATCCGCCATAACACTCTGCAGCCCAGACAGCCGAAATTTGCAATGCTGACCTCTGTAGGAATGGTAGTGGTTGAAAAAATAACAAAAACAACATTAACTGCAATTTATGTACAGCTCACAGGAGCAGATCAGGGCACCGATAAAATTATTGCACACAATGTAATCAAAATTAACTAAAAGAGAATACAAGGTGCCCCCAAAAACACTCCTTGATTTTAAATGGTTACAAAACCAAAATTTATTGGAATATTCTTTCACCTTTGAGGCTACAGTTTCATCGACTCATAAAGTTTCATATGGTATCTGTTGATTGCATACACTCGATGTACGCCCTACCTGTTACTCGGCAAACATTGGTGCGATAATCGAGCTCGGATCAGACTCTCCGAAGCATATCCGGCATGATCGCGTTTATAGCTTCAGTGATGCGTTCCTGCAGACCATCTATAGTTGCAGGTAGTGGAGGTACGTACACTCTTTCACGTACCCCCAAAGGAAAAAGTCACAAAGAGTAATATCCAGTGATCTCGAGGACCACTTGAGGAACACCTGGTCATTTTGTCGTGTTGCATTGTCTGAAGGTTGTAACTTCTACACCAATTGCAGCTTATAAGGGTGAAAGTGCAAGCGATTGTGTAAGATCTCGCTAACCGTGCTTTTTGGGACTTGTATTTGCTGTCATCTTATTTATAAACATATTCCAATATGTTTTGGTTTTGTAACCATTTAAAACCAAGGAGTGTTTTTGTGGGCACCCTGTACATTGTACATAAGTGTACATATAGGGGCAAAGTGCCGGGTTTTGAAAAGCCATCCGACACCCGGACATGTCCTCAAAAAGGAGTCTATGTCCGGGGGAATCCAGACTTCTAACCTAGCCTTAATGAATTCCCCTCTCAGAGCCCAAGCCAAAACCGGCTATTTTGGGGGAGTTCTGGGGGGGTGGAGTTTGCACTTAACTAGTTAAGTGCCAATTTTTCAGCACTGAACTGGCTAAGATAACATCAATAAATAGAACTACTGTCCTATAGTTTTAAGTTCACTGTTCTCTAGTTACCAACCAAAGAAAACATCGCGATTTGAGAATCAAATTAATCTTGAAATTCCGTCATTAAATTTGGTGAGATAAGTAAGAATTTGACAGTCTATGGCAGGGGTTTCAAAGTCCCTCCTTGAGGGCCGCAATCCAGTCGGGTTTCCAGGATTTCCCCAATGAATATGCATGAGATCTATGTGCATGCACTGCTTTCAATGCATATTCATTGGGGAAATTCTGAAAACCCGAACTGGATTCCGGCCCTCGAGGACCGGAGTTGCCCATGTCTGACCTTAACCCTTGACTATTGCTGTAGGACAGGGATCTCAAAGTCCCTCCTTGAGGGCCGCAATCCAGTCAGGTCTTCAGGATTTCCCCAATGAATATGCATGAGATCTATGTGCATGCACTGCTTTCAATGCATATTCATTGGGGAAATCCTGAAAATCCAACTGGATTGCGGCCCTCAAGGAGGGACTTTGAGATCCCTGGTCTATGGTGTCAGTACAGGAGGTGCAATTTTGTGGAATTTATTACCAATTGAAATTAAGCAGTCTTCTGCTCTGATGCAATTCAGGAGAGGTGTGAAAATGTTGCTTTTCGAGAGAGAATATAAGTTTGTTCAATTTTTGTAGGTAGACTTCTGGTTTGTAAACCTTTCTTTGAGAACGCAAATTTTGTATGAGTTTTATTTAATATGTTGTTTGTTACAATTTGATTAGGTATGTTTTTGTGGAACCTGCTCAGAACTATGGATATAGTGGGATATAAATTTTTACATAAATAAATAAACTACAAAATAGTTCCACCTTTATGCAAAATAGTTCTACCTTTATGCAAATTAAGTGCCAAATATTGCACTTAACTTGTGTTTATGTCAGCTCTCTATAACCAGAAATTCAATGCCGGAGCCCAGCTTTGAATTTCTCAGTAAAATGCCAGCAGCAGCCAGCCAAACACTGATCGCCACCAACCATCAGGTTCTAGATGTAGGGTTGCCAGATGTTCCAATCAAAAAATCCGGACCCCCCCTAGCTCCACCCCCCGCTGCCTGCTCTTGTCCATTCCCTACTCCCCGCTGCCTGCTCTTGTCCATACAGGACGTCTGCGCATGTGTAGATTTGAGGAGGCTTTTCTAAACCCAGACAAAGTGCCGAGTTTGGTGTCAGGTCAAAAGCGCGCCATGACAAAGGCGCGCCCAGACAATTGAGCGCAGCGCGGAGGCACGCGCTGCTCTAAATTACTGTTTTTAGGGCTCCGACGGGGGTGTGTGGGGGGGAACCCCTCCCACTTTACTTAATAGACATCGCGCCGCGTTGTGGGGGGTGTGGGGGGTTGTAACCCCCCCATTTTACTGAAAACTGAACTTTTTCCCTGTTTTTAGGGAAAAAGTTCTGTTTACAGTAAAATGTGGAGGGTTACAACCCCCCAAACCCCCCATAACGCCGGCGCGATGTCTATTAAGTAAACTGGGGGGGGGGTACCCCAACAAAACCCCCCGTCGGAGCCCCTAAAAACTGTAATTTTGTGCGGCACGCACTTTTGTCTTTCGCGCCGTTGTCTATGAACCGCCGAGTTTTGAAAAGCCATCCAAACCCCTGGATATGTCCTCAAAAGGAGGGCATGATCGGGGAAATCTGGTAACCGTACCTAGATGTTTATATCTAAATCCTGTTTTGCAAAGCCAAGATACATGCGCATGAAACTCGGAGGCCTACATATGGCATGGGGGGGCTTGGTGTAGGCATGCCTAAAAAAAGATGTGAGTTCCCCATTTCGGAAGAGAAATGTCTATGTCCAAACAGACAGGCATCGGCATTTACAATTGCTGCTACCTGGGATGTCTGGGCTTCAGAAAATTGCTTGCGCTCCGCAGCGCTACACGGGAGGGAATCAGGGACGTCACCCCTTTAATCCCCCGCTGGTTGATACCAGCCCCCACCTTGAAGGAAGAACTGGCAAGGGATACTGGGCTCTGCGACAGCTTCAGGAAACAGAAACGCGGCTGACACACACGTCGGGGTTCTGCCACATAAACATTTATGTTGCTAGTTCAGGACATGCAAGTTGTAGAGCCGGAACATAAACTTTTATGAGCCTGTGTTGACCTATTGATATTTGAGACATTTACGATTCCAAACTGGACGCTCCTTCCACATGGAACTGACACCTCAGCATCCATTTCTCCATGCACTGAAGAGTAGGCTCTTATGTCGGCAGATCCTGTTCTACAATAAAAGTGGCAAAAACACTCGGATATTGTGAAAACTATTGATGATAAACAAAACACTTTCACAATAATGGAAAACAGTGATGGTATACCAATAATCTTAAAGCACAAGCACAAGCAAAAGACATAAGAACATAAGCAATGCCTCTGCTGGGTCAGACCTAAGGTCCATCGCGCCCAGCAGTCCGCTCACGCGACGGCCCAACAGGTTCAGGACCTGTGCAGTAATCCTCTATCTATACCCCTCTAACCCCCCCAGCCCTGAGCTCAGGCTTTCCAAAACCCGGACAAAAAGAGGACATGTCCTGGTTTCCCCTGACATCTGGTAACCCTAGATTTTGTGATTCTCCAAAAACTTAGGCACCCAGTATGTAGGCCTATAGAAACCTCACCTACATTTCAGACACCTAAGTTTTTACATTGGCACCATTTATAGAATCAGGGCCCTAATGTTCCAAAGGGGGCGTGGACACAGGAGAAGCATGGACGTGTCAGGGGCATGTCCAGAATTTATGTGCAGTGTTATGTAATACCTGCATTTCCACGCTTAAATGCCATTAGTTGGGTGGGCAAGCAAACAGAAGAACGCCTCGTCTTGAAATATGAACAAGCCACAGAAAGGGAGGCGTCTCTTCAACCAAATGATCGAGTCTTTATTGAAATTTAGGTAGTCCCAACAAGGATCCCAGTTTCAGCGTATGGCGGACGCCTTCCTCAGGGGACACTTGGCTGGTGGATGCTGGGTCCAAATCTCGAGAAGACGGCAATATGAAGACCTCTATAAATCACGGACCTTTGGTCCAATAAAAGTTGGCAAAAGGTTCTGTGAGAAATATGAAGGTCCTGTTCAGATGTAGAGCCATGAACTCCAATTGCCAACTAACAGTTGGGTGGGAACATTTACACTAGTCTTTGGCAGGTGCAAATTCTCGCTCCCATAGCATGCAGAATGGCCTTTATAGAATCTGCCCATAGGTCCCAGTTCTATAAACGGTGCCTAAAACATAGGTGCCGAGGAATGTGGCACATAGAATAGGTCAATCATGAGTTAGGTGCTGTTTATAGACTCGTGCCTAGTGGCACCCAAATTGGACTTAGGCGCCTTAGGGGGCCTACTCATAATACACGCCCACAATCCGCCCTTAACCATGACCACTTTCTTTAAGGCGCCTTGGACGAGACACCTATCTGAAAGTGATAGATGCCTACCGAGTTAGGTGCTTAGAGAGCAATTCACTTTAATTTAAGTCAAGTAAGCTTATCAACAATGATTAAAACTTTTTAAATAATTAAGTTAGGGGCCTAGATTGGATAGGCGCTCTGATCTAGGTGCCTAATTTTAGGCGTCTTTTATATAGGGTTACCAGACGTCCGTATTTCTCTGGACATGTCAGGGGGTCCGGATGGCTTTTTCAAAACCCTGCACTTTGTCCGGGTTTTGAAAAGCTTTCCTCCTCATCGTGTTGGGCAGGTCATCCGTGCATGTGCGGATGCCTTGCGATGACATCATGCACACACGTACATGCGGGTGCCATCATAAGGGCGCATCTGTGCATGCGCGGATGACCTCTTGCCCGATGAGAGCAGGCAGGGAGGGGCGGGGTTTGGGCAGGTTTGGGGGCGGGACTGGGGTGGGACGGGGCAGGGAGGAGTGGAACTGGGCAGGCCTGGGGGCGGGTCTGGGGGGGTCTGGATTTTCCAAACTTTTATAGAATCTGTGCCTTAGTGCGGATTATCCCGGTGCCTAACTTTGGGCGACTTATGCAAAATTCCCCCTGTCTTCCTAACTGTGCTATCAAGCCCCATTCCCTGCAAACATTCTCCCTAAACACCCCATTCAGTTACAAGCACCTCTCCAGAAAAACACCCTTCTCTTTCTCTCTCTCTCTAACCTTCATGATCCCATTTTCATGTTATTGTTTCCTCATGTTCTGTCACTGAACGTTAGCAGAATGAGGAGTGGCTTCATGCTAGGCTTCAGTCTGTCCAGGTTGCCGAATACCAGGGTAATTCTGCAATGGGAAAAGCAGTTTTGTTTGGCTCTGATACCGGTTCTTTCTTGCTCTTTTTTTTTTTTTCAAAAGCCGCAGCTGGCCTTCTTTAGATCTTCCAGCTTGAACTAGGTGGCCTGTTAGCTGAGTGCACAAGGATGGGCTGCAGAAGGCAGTAAATCTCAGCCCTAGTACTGGGAAGGGGAGGTGTAGTCACCAGTGCTCCGCACAGAGGAATCCTAGTGTTCCAGTTACTGGCACATTACAGCAACACACAGAGACTGCGATTCCTTACATTAGTGAGCAATTATAATGCTCTGTGGAAGGGTAGCACTTATTGCTGTAGAAAATTGCCCTTTACTTAGCCCTGTAAAGTATGACTTTGGGCCTTTGTAATCATGACCTGACTTGCAGGGCCTCATTTGGGGATTTTCGTTGGGATGGTAGGAAGTGTTTTCCCATGGGCAAAATCAGGTCTGTCAAGTCATGTTTTGTGGTACACTTGGGATTAGAAATTATGCCTGTGCTGCGAGTGTGTCAATCTGTATCTATCTCTCTCTAATTGGGCCGTTCTTTCGCTCATGATGAGACCTCCTAAGCATTCACACGGTACACAAAATGAGTGCTGAATTCATGCCAGAAAAGTGTAAACATCACACCAGGCTCCGAGGCTGTGAAGTGTCCCGTAGTTCAGTACTACTCTAAAGTTGAAAGGGGATAGATTCCGTACAAACGTAAGGAAGTTCTTCTTCACCCAGAGAGTGGTAGAAAGCTGGAACGCCCTTCACAGAGAGAGTGGTTGATCATTGGAACAAGCTTCCAGTGCAGGTGATCGAGGCAGACAGCGTGCCAGACTTTAAGAATAAATGGGATACCCATGTGGGATCCCTACGAGGGTCAAGATAAGGAAATTGGGTCATTAGGGCATAGACAGGGGGTGGGTAAGCAGAGTGGGCAGACTTGATGGGCTGTAGCCCTTTTCTGCCGTCATCTTCTATGTTTCTATGTTTCCTGAGGCTGTTATAGGGGAAAACACCCTCCAGGGATTCAAGACAAAGTTAGACAAGTTCCTGATTGAGAGGGGACATGATCGAAATATTCAAGATAATGAAGGAAACAAAAGTGGAGGGTCATGAGACCAGAATAAAATCTGTGGAGTCCCAGGCCTCAGTGTGGGTTAGGGACAGTGGAAATCTTAATTTTAAGGTTGAAATGCTGGAAAACATGACCAGAAGATGTAATCTTCGGATTATAAATTTTCCAAAATTACCACTTATTTCTCCACAAGATATGTTTAAGAAATACCTGAAAGAGACTTTGAAAGTTCCCGAAACCTCTTATCCACCTCTCACTAAAATTTATTATTTACCAACTAGATCACCTGTTCAGAAACCAGACCAGCAGAATTTGTCTGCTGATAGTTTGGACCTGACAAATTTCCTTGAGAGGTCAGATAATGAGTCACCGGCAACTGCAACGCTGCTAGTACAGTTTGCTATAGACTCTGACAGAGAATGGATGCTTAAGTTGTTTCTCAAGTTCAAGGACTTACCATTTATGACCAAAACAGTGAGGATGTATCCTGATGTGTCAAGGATGACCCAAAAGAGAAGAAAACCGTTTCTCATTTTGAAACCAAGGGTCCTAAAGCTGGTGCTACGTTCGTACTCAGATACCCATGTAAATGTGTGATGGTCTATCAGGGGAATAGACATGTTTATTTTGAACCTCAGCAGCTGATAAAATTTATTTCTGCGAAAGAGCAAACTTAATATTCTTGAGAGAATTGTTGCTCCAACCTGCTTAGTTTAATTAGATTCTTGTCCCCACTCAATGCTATCCTTATTTTCTTAGTAATGTTTGATTGAAATTCAGTGAATGTAGCTTTCTCCCCTCTTATTGAGGTCTAATTTTTCAATCCAGCATATTTAAAATTGTAAAAAAAAAAAAAAAAATTTTTCCTATTGTATTTTAGTTTAGTTTTCTTTTTTCATCTAAATTTATCTTTTTGATTATCTTGTTAAGTATTGTTGAGACTGGTTTTGGAATATTTCTTTGATTTGACTGATTATTATGTCAAATTATAAAATTTAAATAAAGAATTAAAAAAAAAAAAAAAGAAAATTCCTAGAGGTGAATTCATGCTGCTTCCAGTGCACAGACTTCTCCCTCATCACCAAGCATGTCCAAAATTGGAGGTTAACACCTAGCTTTAGTGACCCAGGCATAGGACTCTATAAAAGTATGTTTGCTTAGGGCCCGATATAGTATTAGTCTCTCTATCTCTAGGCTTTTCCATGGTTTTACAAAGTATTACCCTTCATCCTTTGTAAGGGCGGTATACCACCACCCAGAAGACCATCTGTTGTGCGGTGAGAGCATTATTCAAGACCTGGTCCAGCTTCAATCAATTTGTGTGGAGCTGTGCTGTTTGGCCCTCTCTGCAGAAGACTATAATGGGATTACCATAATGTGGAAACCTTTAAAAGGCAAGGCACAAATCATATATGTTCAAATAGATTTTTTGGCTTAAGAAGTTGCTTCAGTGAGTCACCTCTGCCAGTACATAAAACTGTAAAGAAAGAACTGAGAAGTCTCCACAGGGACATGGTTTTTCATTTGACCACAAAGACATGTGCCAAGAAGGCTGACAAGAGGCATTTGCTTTTCTGCATTGTGCTGCTCTAGTGACTTGTGAAGGTAAAACACGACCATCTATCCATGCGTCTTGAACTTACTCTACGGTTTCTGTTTCATCTGATAGAATCTGGGATAGATTTGGAGCAATTTGGGTGGTAGTTGGTTCTTAGAGAAGGAGAATCGAGTCCTCTCTAAGATTAAACACTGCCCAGAGTAACTAATTCCAGCTGTGAAAGCTGAGATGCTTTAGTTCCATATCCTGCGTTCACCATAGGAATTCCAGGTAGCATTTGCTCAAGTTTCCTGTTTCAGTGGTCTTGAGTGCTTAGTGAAAATGGATTGTTCGACCTTAGGCTATTCCCCCTTGTTCATGTTACCAGGTAATTGCTTTCTGATGGAATGAGCATGGAAAACACACTTTAAGTTTCACAATGTTTGCAGTGAGCAGAACCTGTCTGAGTGCTGTAACTGAAGAGTAATAATAGGGAGGAAACCATGCAGATATAAACTGGAAATACTAAGATACAGTGCACTCTCCTAATTCTAGATAATGTGCCGAATATTAGGCACCAATTAGATGCCTAACGTTAGCCGCTCATACAGAAGTGAAGCCCCAAACTGATAAAGGGAATGGAAAATCTCCCATATACTGACAGATTGAAGCAGTTGGGACTTTTCTCCCTGGAAAAGCGAAGACTTAGAGGAGACATGATAGAAACCTTCAAGATCCTGAAGGGCATAGAAAAAGTAGACAGGGACAGATTTTTTAAATTAAGGGGCACCACAAGCACAAGGGGGCATTGGGAGAAATTGAAAGGGGACAGGTTTAGAACAAACGCTAGGAAGTTCTTTTTCACTCAGAGGGTGGTGGACACATGGAACGCGCTTCCAGAGGCTGTTGTAGACAAGAAAACATTAAATGGTTTCAAAGAAGGTTTGGATAGATTCCTAGAAGAAAAAGGGATTGGGGGGTATAGATAGATATAGACCATTGCTCAGGCAATGGGCCTGATGGGCCGCCGCGGGAGCGGACCGCTGAGCAGGATGGACCTATGGTCTGCCTCAGCGGAGGCAACTTCTTATGTTCTTATAAATGAGGGTGAAATGACAGGCATCTCAGTGAACTTACGCAGTATTCTCAAACTTGGTGCGTATTCTCAAAATAGCACCCAAGTTAAGTGTCTTAATTGGCCATTAACGGTGTGACAAATACTTTTTTTACAGAAAGGGTGGTAGATGTGTGTAACAGTCTCCCAGAAGAGGTGGTGGAGACAAAGACTCTGTCTGAATTCAAGAAAGCGTGGGATAGGCACGTGGGATCTCCTAGAGAGAGGAAGAGATAATGGTTACTATATTTGATGTCAAAAGTCTTATGTTCTTGGATTGTCTTAAATTTCCTTTCCGTATTCTCACCACAAAATCATCGGGGCACTGGTCAGTTTTTCCAAAGTGTGGTCTGACAGAAGTGACATCCTGGTTGGTATTGCAATTTTTATATCTGTGTAAGTTGATCCTAGTCTTTAGCATCTGGCCTGTTTCACCAATGTAATAGAGAGAGTGGAGAGGGACAGATTCTTCAAACTTTCAGAACATAAAAGAACAAGAGGGCATTCGGGAAAGCTGAAAGGGGACAGATTCAAAACGAATGCTAGGAAGTTCTTCTTTACCCAGCGTGTTGTGGACATCTGGAATGCGCTTCCAGAGGGCGTAATAGGGCAGAGTACTGTGCAGGGGTTCAAGAAAGGATTGGACAATTTCCTACTGGAAAAAGGGATAGAGGGGTATAGATAGAGGGCTACTGCACAGGTCCTAGACCTGTTGGGCCACCGCGTGGGCGGACTGCTGGGCACGATGGACCTCTGGTCTGACCCAGTGGAGGCATTTCTTATGTTCTTAATATCCTTCTTTGCATTGAATGATATATAGCACATTAGAAGATGAGCATGTAAAGGATTCCCTTATGCTGAATGCCATGTGAGTGACTATGGGATCCTTTGAGATGTGCCCACACAATTTTGCAGCTTGCCAAACTGCAATAATAATAATAAATTTAGCCGACATTAACTTTAATGTTAGCCTGTACAAGCAAGCCTTTTCCTTTATGCTAGTTTCAGCCTATTGTTTCTTGCAACTTTACATCCTCTTTCACGTTTATTCAGTGACCCTTCCCACATTATTTGCAAGCTCCTTAATTTCTATATATTTTGTATCTCAGAATCTAGTCTGAAATGAATCAGTCACACAAAAATGAGGATCCTCAATTTCTAGGGGTGTGCAGCCCCCCATTTTTTTCATTTTGTTTTACTTCCCGTGTTGTTTACCGGCATTTTTGTGTTGCTATGAATGTGTCCTCTTCAGAAAAAAGTGCACCTTCTGCAAAGAGTGTCTAGTGTTTGTGAAGAGAGCACATTCTCTGGGAAAGAGGACACAATATTTACACATGTGCCTTGGTTGCATATGCACACACTCTCAGGAAAGTGTAGTTACTTACCTGTAACGTAGGTTCTCCGTGGACAGCAGGATAGTCAGCCACACATGGGTGTTGTCCCAACACCTCCCAATTTCCGGATAAGCTCTCCAATAGCTCAGAGAGATTTTTTTTTTTTTTTTCTCTGAGCACGTACAGTGCCCGGGCCACACTGGGCATGCCCGAGCCCTACCCATTTTCCCCTGCTTCCCCCTAATCCCCAGGATGTTCCTAGCTGTGGCCGGGTCGGCCGTATGGGGAGGCGGGTGGGTTGTGTAGCTGACTATCCTGCTGTCCACGGAGAACCTACGTTACAGGTAAGTAACTACACTTTCTCCTAGGACAAGCAGGATGAGTCAGCCACATATGGGTGACTCCCTAGCCGAGGGATGTACCGACTGGACCTGCGCCTTAGCGCTTTGTGCATCCCTCGCCTGGCTGTGGAGGCCGAGCCGGGTAGGGTAATCAGGCAAAGCAGGTAAAGTTGTGGAAATAAGGTTTTAGATAAAGTGCTGTGTTAACTGAGCAATAATACTCACAGAACAATGAACTGGTCAATGACAATCAATGAACAGTGAGAAACCAACTGGTCAACAGTGACCATTCGTACTTGAATGTGAGAATTCATACTTGCCTATTCCACCTTCAGTCTAGACAGGAGTGCTGGAAGACCTACTTAACTCACAGAACAGCGAAAACTGGTCAATGACAATCAATGAACAGTGAGAAAACCAACTGGTCAACGGTGACAATTCATAACTGGTCAATAGTGACAATTCGTACTTGCATATGAGAATTCATACTTGCCTATTCCACATTCAGACTAGACAGGATTGCTGGAAGACCTACTTAACTCACAGAACAGTGAAATTGGTCAATGACAATCAATGAACAGTGAGAAACCAACTGGTCAACAGTGACAAATCGTACTTGCATGTGAGAATTCATACTTACCTATTCCACATTCAGTCTAGGAAGGAGTGCTGGAAGACCTACTTAATCAATATCTATAACACCCTACTTGAACAGTGTTTGTCGATATTTATAACACCCTACTTGATCAGTGTTTGTCAAGGCTGTGCTAGTGGTTGCTGTCCCTCCCGGGAGGGAAGAGCCACTTCCAAGACTGCTCGGCCGAATGCATTTGGAGCGTGGAATGCTATGTTGAGGCAGTAGTGCTTGGTGAAGGTGTGCATGGAGGACCAAGTGGCTGCATCGCAGATGTCCCCTATTGGTGTGTGGTGCAGATGTGCCATTGTGTTGGCTATGGTTCTGCGCTGGTGGGCGTTGGCTCCCACCTGCGGTTGATGCTGCGCTTTTCTATAGGTGAAGGGGATGCACTCTTATATCCAGCGCGAGCACCTGCGTTTGGTGGCCGGAAGTCCTGGTCTGTTTTGGTCGTAGGAGACGAACAATTGAGGCTTGTCTAATCTGCTGCATAGTCAGGGCCCGCACACAGTCCAGGAGGTGTTGCTGAGGTGGCAGTGTGCCTCCCTGTGGGGAGAAGTAGAGTGCCGGGAGGCACGCTGAAGCCACCTTCCGCAAGAATCGGGGGTGGGTTCTGGGTACCACCCTGTTCTCATGAGGGAGTGTGTCGGTAGACACGATGGTCAGGGTTTTCCCAGCCAGGAATACGGGATCTGCCTCCCCCAAAGGTTTGAAGGGGTCGAGGTGAGATGATGCGGCACCAAGTTGAGGTCCCATCCGGGCGGTGGTGGTCTGACCGGTGGGTGCAGATTGGACAGTCCCTTCATGAAATTTTGTGATTACTGGATGCGTCGACACTGGTTTGCTGTCTAGGCCAGCGTGGTATGCCGTGATTGCACTTAGGTGGACCTTGATGGAAGTGGGTTTTAGGTCCCCCTGAGATAAGCTCAGTATGTACTGCAGGATGTCCGGTATGGGGCAGTGGTAGGGGTCTCGCTGCGTGTCTGTGCACTGGTAGCGGAACCTTCTCCCTTTCAACCCATAGCGTTTTCTGGTTGAAGGTCTTCTGGCTGCCATAAGAGTGTGCTCCACGTCTTGTGGTAGGTTCATCGTCTCATCATCCATGCGGTCAGGGCTAAGAAACGCAGGTCGTGGTGGAGGGTAAGGTTCCCGCGTTGTGTAATGAGAACTGCACTGATCGGGAGCGGGGAGAGGTGGGTGAACCGCTATCCCTTGCCGGAACAGGAACCATGGTTGCAGGAGCCCGAACAGGGCAATCATGATCACCGTTGCTCTGTCCTGAAGAATCTTCTGCAGGACTTAGGGTGTTCCAACTCACAGACAGACCGTCGGGGCTGAGACGGCGATGGGTTGATCTCTTTGCACAGAAGGTTGAGTATTTTGAGTTCGGTTCGGTTGCAAACAGGTCGATGCTCGGTGTGCCCCAGGTGCTGAAGATCTTCTTCATCGCCGCTGGGTTGAGACACCACTCATCGGGATCCAGCTGGTGGCTGAGTCTTTCTGCCAGGTCGTTCTGCTCCCACAGGAGGTAAGTTGCCTGGATGGGGCATTGAATGGAGTTGGAGAACTCCCACATGTGGCAAGCTTCCTTGCATAGCGAGGTTGACCCTGTCCCTCCCTGTTTGTTGATATAGTGCAAGGCCACCTGGTTTTCTGTTTGGGTGAGGACTGCCCTGCCTGTTTGAAGGTTTCAAGGGCATTCCCTAAGGCCTGAGCTCAAGTAGGTGGGTGGTCAGAGGTTGGGTACACTGGTCCCAGTGACGTCTGAGGTGCCCTTTCAGGGATCACATGAGTAGTCTGGTGTGCTGCACAACAAAGACCGGAGCGTGCTGACGATGAGCTGCTGGCAGGGATGCACTGGGCCAGGGATGTCATGGCGTCGATCTGGTAGTCCCGTAGGACGGCCTTGGTCTGCGTGGTGTCGATGACTGCCCAGATGAACGATATCCCCTGGGTGGGTATCAGGTGGGATTTCATGTAGTTGATGAGGAACCCCAGTTCTTGGAGGAGGGTTATGGTGGTTGACGGGGCTGCCAGCTGTCGAGATAAGATAGGACGCGCACCCCTTGAAGGCGAGGATGTGCCACTGCCACGCACTTTGTGAACGCTCTTGGAGCCGTTGAGAGTCCAAGGGGCAGGACCTTGTACTGGAGGCGTCTGTCTTGGCTTTAGAAGCGACAATGCCTCCTGTGGGCTGGGTGCATGGGATACTAGACAATACTCGGGCTGTAACAGGGCCAAGACTGTACCCAGAGAGTGTATCTGGACCTTGTGTATGCATCTGTTGAGCTTACAGAGATCCAGGAACGAGCGTTGTCTTTGTCCATGGTGACGCGGGGGTTCCTGGAGTAGAAACCCCTTGGTGATCTCCTCTGTTCGTCACCGCCTCTATTGATTCTGCCGAAGCAGGTCCTCTCCTTGCTGCAGGAAAGTTGGGTCGTCAGATGGAGGGTGCCCCACCCACTCGGGGGGGGGGGGCGAGAGTGGAGACGAATTCGGAATCCCTGCTTGATGATGCTGAGGGCCCACTGGTCGATGGTGATCCTGGGCCAAGCCTTCGCAGACAATCTGATCCTGCTGGACCGGAGGGTGGTCAAGGTTCTGTTTTTGTCTTGGGGAGAGGGCTGCCCTTGGATGCCCCTGCCCCTCGGGCGGTGCTTGTTTGCATAGCAGTTATGTTACTGTTACGAGCGCTGGGGCATAGACTGCTGCCAGTGTGGACTAGCTCAGTTGTGAGCTAGAGTCTCTATTTTATTTTATTTATTTATTTCCTCTCACTGGCCTCCTGATAAAGCCGCATCTGGAACTGGAGCGCAGCAATTCATGCGATCAGCATTGCGCCCTCGAAGGTCTTTTTCCCCGTGGAAACCAGGGTTTTTCAGGTCCTTCCCTGACGGGGGTTGGAGGGGGGGGGGTCGTGCTGCCCTGTTTCTCTTAAGCTACCGCAATGTCCATGTATGGCTGCTGCGGGTTGTCGAATCCCTGGGCTGGAAAGATCTGGTACTTCAATCCCAGTCTCCTTGATGTTGGTTGCCCTGAGGAGGGAGTCAGCCAAATCTTGTCTCTGCAGTCCAGGAGGTTCTTGTGGACTGGAATCGCCACTGCCTGCGTGAAGTACTGGTACTGGTAGTTCAGGCCTTGTAGTACTCTGTCTTGGGTACTTGTTGTCCACCCACGTGGATCTTGAGAAAGGCTGTGAGTTTCTGGAGGGACTTGGGGTGAGTCCTCGTTTGTGGGTTTTTGGTTTTTTTTTTAGTAAATATTTATTTATTTTTGTGGGTGGTGACTCGGGGCGTGGCTGGAGGCTGGTGTGTAGCTTGTTCCTCCGTTGCTTGGGTGCATGGCATGCCGCTGAACCGCGCCATGTTGTTGTGTGTGGCTCCCTCTAAAGGGGGGCATAGTGGGGAGTGTAGCCCGCTGAGAGAGGAGTGGGTCAGTAGGAGGATTAACTGTGGCTGCTGGTCCCACCCCTGGTGGTTCGCAGGTTCATGTGCTGCTCCACTTGACTGGTTGGGTGGCTCCATGTACCCCACCGCCCTTCTCTGTCCTTCTTGAGAGGGGGGGAGAGCCTGCAGAGAAGGGGCAGGATGCACCCCTTCATCTGTGCCAGTGCTCCTGGCTGCGTTTCCCACTGTGCCTGGAGGCAGAGAAAGAGGAGTGATAATGCCTCTTGAGTGGGCTTCTGCTGCTGTACTGCCTATTGTATATTAAACTGTACAGCGCTGCATATGCCTTTCAGTGCTATAGAAATCATGAATAGTACAGAGTCCCTCATGCTAGCTGGAAAAGCACTCTGCCTAGGTTTTATGAAGAGCAAACAGCTTTTTAGACTGAGGAGTTTCAAACCCCCACCTTTGGAGAGGCATGGTCTGACATGCCGCATCTCTGAAGATATCAGCACCCTGCTGAGAAAGGCAGACTCCTCGTTCCCAACATGAGAGGGGGAGGGGGCGGGGTGGGAAAGGTGTGAATTGTAGACTCTGCAGGACCCCAAGAGAGAAAGAAACATCGAGTTGGTTTTTTTTTTGTTTTTTTTCAGCATGTCCTTTATGAGCTGAACTCTGGGGCAGCATGTCTCCTACTGGGGGGAGAGGTCTGCAGGTCCCCTCCAAGGGAAAGAAGCATGGGAGATTCTTTCTCCTTAAATTCAGATTGGGAGGAGGGTGGGGCAAAGCCCTCGGGGCTGCAACAGATTATCAGAGGTTTTCCCAAAAACATGCAGATAGGACTTACCTTTGAACCCCAATCGGCTCCCTGAAGAGGCTGGCTGTAAGAGGCAGCATGCCGTCTGGAGGGTGAAAGCCCCGATCTGTTGCTTGCAGAGGCTGTGGATTTACGCAGCAGCATGCAAGACTCCTATCGGCTGCCCTGCAGAGGATGGCTGTGCGTGGCAACATGCAGGGATTCCTGGAGAGATCTCTCGGTCTGGCGAGACTCCTATTGGCTGCCCTGCAGAGGCTGGTTCTAAGCGGCAACATGCAGGGACTCCGGGAGATATTTCTCTACCGGGCCAAGTGCAGGCGGGGGGATTAGCTGAGACAGGGCATCCTGGAGGCTCCTTGTCACTGTAGCTTGTGGATCCCCCGCTGCTGCATTCTGATGAGGATGGCTGCTGGAGGAAGATTCTCGGGCCTCACTTCTCTTCATGCCCTGCAGAGGCTGGCTGTAAGCAGTAACATGCAGGAACTCCTGGAGAGATCTCTCGGTCTGGTGAGACTCCTATCGGCTTCCTGCAGGGGCTGGCGGCTAGCGACAGCATGCAGGACCTCCGGGAGAGATTTCTCGACCGGACAAGTTGCAGTCGGGGGGGGGGGAGTTGACTGAACCAGGATGTCCTGGAGGCTCCTCACCGGATTCGTCTGTGGATCCCCCGCTGCTACGCTCCGATGAGGATGGCTGCTGGAGGAAGATTCTCAGGCCTCACTTCTCTTCATGAAGTCTCTCAGTGCCCTCTTCCTTAGCTTGCGTGCACGTGGTGACATGTGCGCACAATGCAAGCCACTCGGAAACCTCGAGCACCGGATCCAATCAGTGGGCGCCCAATTCATGAGGATCCAGTGTGTTCATCCTCCTCCTGCATCCCAGTTGTTTCTTTAGATGATTCAGGCATCTTCAAGTTGATGAGTAGAAAAGTTGTAATGGAGAGTTGTAGAAAAATCCGACCGATGGGAACGGGCGGAAACTAAAGACTGGGGATTAGGGGGAAGCAGGGGGAAATGGGTAGGGCTCGGGCATGCCCAGTGGGGCCCGGGCACTGCACGTGCTCAGAGAAAAAAAAAAAAATCTCTCTGAGCTATTGGAGAGCTTATCCGCAAATTGGGAGGTGTTGGGACAACACCCATATGTGGCTGACTCATCCTGCTTGTCCTAGGAGAAAGACTTCACACTTTTAATGAAAGACTGTACTATGTCAGAGTCTGAGCCTGCCAGCCAGGCAAAGGCCATCCCCTCATCACACGCACAGTCTAGCTCCATAGAGTGCCAATAGGGAAGTAGCAATATTCTCTATGCAAATAGCTTTTGAGCCATAATCATTTTCCAAACACAAAAAGAGTTTATTTCTTTTCAAATTGTCTCATGCACAAAAGTAAAGTACTATCAAACAGGTCTCTCTTCACCATCTCATGGCCAAAAATACCAAACAATCCAAGGCACTAATTTACTATTCAAACAGTTCAGTATTTTCCAGTTTAGAAGAATGAAACAAAAAAAAACTCTGCTAATAGTTCCAACTTATAGGCTGCTGCTGCTTTGTTAGTCCAGAAAAAATAATAAGTTCTATAACAGAGTTATTCAACGAACTACGAGAGGGCAACACAATGAGAAAATCTTTCAAAAAATATATAAATTTAAGTGTAGGAAGACCTCAGTGCGGGATTATGTAGTTAGTCCAGGCAGCCTTCTTTAACCAGGACCTGAGTTCACTGCTTTCTGCCCCTAGGGAGTCCTAGTGCTTCCTTAGACACACTACAACACTGGTCACATCTTAAACAAACTGATACCTTTACTTTCCAATTGAGTAGCACAATGCTGCCTGCCTCTCCTTAGCTGGGACATATATATGGGGAACACTAACCACCCTTAATAAGATCACAATGACCCTGTTCCTTCCCGTGGTTCCCAAATATTTATTATTCAAGATTTGGTCAAACTTGGGAGCTTTAAAAACAACCTCAAAAGACTCAGTTTTTCCACACAGCTTCCTGCTTCAGCTGTACTAGGGTTTCACACACAGACACTCCCCTCCCCCAAAGCATGACGCACTTCTCATTCAAACTTTTCTCTCAAGGAGAAAACTTTTTCCCTTATTTAACAAGATCATTCCATACACATTTCTAACTTTTACTGGATAATTCAAACATCTCTTCATCTGGTATAACTTGTTCTGGTTCAAAATCACATTCCATACCAGATTCTTCCTCATTCAGTCCATAAACTCTTCAACACTTCCCAACCCCCCCCCCCCTTCTATCTGTGGGTGAATCACTTTACTTTTGCCAGAGTTACTATCATTTTTCTACCAATCCTCTCCTCTCCAGGAAAACTTTTCTCCAGGAACCTGGTATCTCCTTTGTCTGGGTTCCTCCTATACAACACTCCTATGAGGAATAGGAGTTGGTGCATGGGGTTCTTCAGCCTGTCCCACCCAGCTTGTTTCTCTGTCTCTGTAACTGAGAAAACTGGCCCCTCCCCCAATTTTCAGCTGGAAGGGTATTGGTGCAGCCCAGCTCTACTGACACCTCCCCTTTTTTTAACCCTTTGGTTACTCTCCTCTACTGCTGGGGAATTATAGACAGCTTTGCTAATAGCCTCAGGGAAGGAATAATAGGGTCAGAACGGGCTACTGGGCATGATGGAACATTGGTCTGACCCAGTAAAGCTATTCTTATGTTCACACATCCCTATCATCTTCTGAGCAATCGCTGCTTAGGACTGGAATAGCAAAGGGATCCAACAGAAATATCTTTATTGCCAAGCAAATGAACAATATGACAATGAACGCGGCAATGAGGCAGCTATTTTCCTTTATACGGTCCCTCTAGAGCAGTGGTCTCAAACTCGCGGCCCAGGGGCCACTTGCGGCCCGCCAGGTACTATTTTGAGGCCATCGGTATGTTTATCATAATCACAAAAGTAAAATAAAACAGTTTCTTGATCATATGTCTCTTTAGCTATAAATGACAATATTTTTATTAAGACTTAGCCAAAAGGAAAGATTTATAAACTATAAAGCAGTTTTACCTCATGCAAAATTGTAATTTCTGTAATAAGACGTTAACTATTTTTTCTGAGTACCAATTCCAAGTACCTACAAATCTAAAATGTGGCCCTGCAAAGGTTTGGAGTTGGAGACCACTGCTCTAGAGCCCTAAAATCCTCTACTTAACATCTACTTCATATACCTTCTTTAAAAATCATTAGTACTCGTCGAGCCTCTTCATTCGCAATTACAGCTCCCACAATCTGGAATGCTTTACCATGTCATATTAGGGCTGAACACAACCTAGATAAATTTAAGGGAAGTTTAAAATGCTTCCTTTTCAAAGTTGTATACGAATGCTGATCTGGCTCAGTATTTGCCTTGGTCGGTTAAAACTTTGTCTTACCTCCCTTCTGTTTTTGACCCTCTATGTCTTTTCTTTTAAAAATTGTAGTTCTCCCCATTTTCCTCTTTTTTTTTTTCTTTTTACGTTTGTCAAGCCTTGTCCTGTTTTTTAATCAGTATGATAAATGTTTCTCCTTTTTTTAAAATTGTAAAATGCTTAGAATTTATGGTTAGCGTTTTATCACAATTTTAATAAACTTGAAAACTTGGAAATATGGTCAAACAAGTACTGACAATGATGACTTAATAAAAATCTATATTTCATCTCCAGGCCTACCTCTCTCCCAACCTGCCCCCTCATTCTCTCCTCTCCCCATCTTCGCAAAGTCTATTCTACCTACAAGAGATCTTTAATCACTACTCAAAGTCCACTGATATGAGACATAAATATAAGATATTAAAAGGGGAACTCATCAGGCAGCGTTAGGGTTGAACGCACCTTAACGAGCATCAAGGGAATCGGTGCACATTAAACACTAAAAATTGATAAGTTATAAAAAGGGCTTTAGAATTTAACGCAAGCTAATGCCCTTAATGTGTGTTAAAGGCACATTAAAATCTAACGCTGATTGATGAATTCCCCCATAAATCTTCAAATCATTCAACAAAGTCAAGTGAACTCTCGGCGTTAGCATGCTTAAAAAGTGGGACCGCATTTTTGCTTTTAAGCTTTCCAGTCCCTATGGTCATTGGAAAGTGTCTCCATTCTCAAAATATCATGCATCTGGCTATGCCACTCAAAGAGAGTTGGGAGAGTAGTCTGAACCCATCGAAGTAACGTACAACATTTTGCTAATGGGCAGGCTTTGCGTAAAAACAAACAAACAGAAACTTAGACACCCTCCGTAATATCATCCACGATGTCCAATGAGTATTTATTTGGTTTCATATCCCGTCCACCCAAGAGAACTCAGAACAGTTATTGACATCCAAATATGATGATGCATAGAACTAAGGTGAGTTCTCAAAACCTGCCCAAGAGGGATCACAGGACAGTTCCGAAATCCCACACCTAGGACAACTCCCATTTTCCTAGGTCACGCAGGATGAAGAAACATACGTAAAAGAAACGTGTAATGAAGTTCCTGAAGTTTAGCACATTCTGCCAAAAGAGAACCCATCTTTTGCCAACTGGTTTTAATTATTATGCACTTATTCCAATTTCTGCCTCTCCTGCCTGGTTAAATGCTTTTGAATATCAGGCAGCTACTTTCCTCAGGTGCCACATAGGCACCCTTGAGGCCCCTGTGAACCACTTAGATTTAAGCAGGCTATAGATTTTTAAATGATAAATAAATATAGGTGCACTGTTATACAGTAGAACTGTTCTCCTAGTACATTTTTCTCAGTCAAACAAAATGGTGGAGCCTGCCATGTTAATTCACTTGATAAGGACAAATCAACCAAAACTGTGCGTAATAACAGAGCTGGTCACTTGTGTGTTAAACTAGTTTAATAAGTACCACCTACAACATGTTGGTTGACTTACATTTTAGTCAAACATAAATACAAATTCTGTCAATTGCATGCAATCAAAATATTGTATACATACTGACATTAATCTTGTGTGTCATTCATTCTTTTTATTTTCCTCTTTTTTTCAGTTTTTTTATGGCAGATGAAAGCACTTCAGAGGTTTCCAAGTTGCAAGAGGTTGACTCTCACTGGAGAACCATGGAGAGCTTAATTGGGTTCTGAGATGGATCATCTCCAGAGCAAGCAGGAGCTCGAGGCGGGGGAGCCAGACCACAGTTTGATGATGCCTTCTAAACTTAAAACAGATTGCTGGCTTTAGTTGTGGTATCTTCTGAAAAGAGCTCTGCAGCATTTTAAGTAGCAGAAACTACTTCCAGGTTTGGATTTCTTCTGGTCCCATTTTGGGGCGGAACTTGTGCTTCTATTACTTGTTTCACCGAGTGGGACCTGGATTCGGATCTGTATAAGATAAGGGCTTGAGGATGAGGCTGGCGGAACACTGCTCACATCCTCGGAAAGCGTGGGGATAAGCCAGTCTTTAGTAAAAGGGTTGAGGGAGGGACTAAGTTTTCCAGAGTCCATCTCTCAGGTGCACAATTGTACATACACACATGTGCAGTAGTTGTTAACCTATCCTCGGGGATCCCATGTCAGTTAGACTTTCAGGATATCCACACTACAAAATCGCAGTTCAAACTGCTGCATGAGTGCATTAACTAAGCACACATCCTTCTAGACCAGGGGGTAGGGAGCTCGGGTCCTTTAGAGCCATATTCCAGTCAGGTTTTCAGGATTTCCCCAATGAATATGCATTGAAAGCAGTGCATGCAAATAGATCTCATGCATATTCATTGGGGACATCCTGAAAACCTGACTGAAATACGGCTCTTGAGGACCGGAGTTCCCTACCCCTGGTCTAGACTTTCAAATACATACCAATGAATTGACCTTAATTATGCGCACAAAAGACAATAGATATTCATTCTGTCACAAACATATTTTATATGCTGTAAGCAAAATACGTTCCTTCATTAGATATTGAAAAAAGCAGAGATTATCTTCTGTTAGGTCAGTGGTTCCCAAACCTGTCCTGGAGGACCCCCAGGCCAGTCAGGTTTTCAAGATAGCCCTAATGAATATGCATGACAGAGATTTGCATATAATGGAGATGCCAGGAATGCAGATCTGCTCCATGCATATTCATTAGGGCTATCTTGAAAACCCGACTGGCCTGGGGGTCCTTCAGGACAGGTTTGGGAAGCACTGTGTTAGGTCCTTGTGCCTTCCCAATCCCCAGGTCTCCCTCCCTCCAGCCAACAGGAAGGGAATGGCCCTCCAACCCATGCCTGCCTTTTCTAATATTTGGCTTCACTGGTAGTTTGAGTGCACGGTGCTCTGCAGTCTTATGGGACCTTTTGGCCCCCTGCATTCAAACCTCAAACTAATGCTGGTCAGCAGAGGAAGTAGCCACCACGTGAGACAGTAGAAGCGCTGGAGGTAAGAAAGAGAGAAGCCAGAAGATTGTACAGGGTGGAGGATATAATTGTGTAGGCATTGGGGGAGGGGGAGGGTCAGAGGAATGGAATTCTTCCCTCTCATAATAACTGAATATCCTCCAAAGTGTACATGCTACATGAGGGCTGTGTTGTATTCCTCTTCACATCACTGCTTTACACACCACTAAGATACTTATTCACACTTTATAACGCTACTTATACAATATCCCACCAGTCATAAAGACAGAAATGGTGCACATGATATATTTGTCACAGACATAGAAACAGACGGGAACCTATAAATGTAGAAGTGAGGGAATGCTAGAGAAAGAAGTAGCCTTCTTCCACCCAAGTTCTTCTTGAGTGCAGCTTAGATTACAAACCCTCTGAGGCAGGACCATAGGGTTAATGCATGGAACTTCAGAGTTTAGAACTGCATAGCAAGCTACGGGGTGATGAGCCAGCAGATCCTTTGAAGTCAAACTACAGCTACGTGATGCAGGGCTCCACGTTAGGAGTCACTGCCTAGGAAAAGGATCTAGGTGTCACTGTTGAGGATAAGTTGACGCCCTCAGCTCAGTGTGCGGCAGCGGCTAAGAAAGCAAATAGAATCTTTGGAATTATCAGAAAAGGAATGGAAAACAAAGATGAAAATGTTATAATGCCCTTGTATCACTCTATGGTATGGGTGCATCTTGAATACTGTATGCAATTCTGGTCGCCGCATCTCAAAAAGGTATAGAGAAGGGTGATGAAAATGATAAAAGGGATGGGACAACTTCCCTATGAGGAAAGGCTAAAGTGGCTAGTATTCTTCAGCCTGGAAAAGAGATGGCTCAGGCATCACACTACAAACTAATAAGAATCGGACTTACAGAACTGAATCTGGCTCAAAGATGCTTTAAAAGTGAGCGGGAAGAAAAAGCCTCAGAACCCCACCTTTACTAAATGGAGCACAAGTTATAGGTTATCACGGGGTACAGGAACCTCATTGGTAGGGTTACCAGATGTCCGGGAAAACCCAGACATGTCCTCTTTTTAGAGCGGACTTTCCAAAACTCAGCCATTTGTCCGGGTTTTGGAAAGCTTCTGGAGGGCCTCTGAGCATGCGTGGATGATGTACCATGCGTCCACGCATGCTCGGAGGCTTTGGGTGTGGCCCGGAGATCAGGAATTAAAATAAGAAGCTTTCTGGGGTTGGGGGGAGGGGCTGAACGGGATGTGGCCATGCTTCCGGGATTTTGGGACGCAAAATATGGTAATCCTACTCACTAGCATAAAAAATCTCCACAAGTTCCGATAAATAGATAGCTCTTCATGAAAAACAGTACTTATCTTTATGTGGGAGATCAACAACATCACAAATGGCCAGTGTATCGCCGTCGGAGCTACTTTTTTAGACCGCATTCAGCGTTTCTCCTTCACAAAGTAGTTCCAACGGCAAAACGCTGGCCATTGTTGGTGTTGCTGATCTCCCACCTAAAGGTAAGTACTGTTTTATACAAAGATTTATCCCACTTTGACTGTAGGCGCCAGTAGGCACCTCTGTGGATGGGATATCAGCATCCTGTTCTGTAGGCGCCTACATTTTTTTAAAAATTAGTTTTTAATTGGTTTTAAACAGCGTGGTCAATTACTGCATCGTTTATCACCCATTAAAACCAATTAAGTTTTGTGGCGGTAGGACGCCTACTCCTGCCCAGCTTTTGGCATCCCTATGAGAATCAGGGCCAGTGTGCCTAAATGTTAAGATGCCTGGTGACGCTTAACACCGCTTAGGTGGCACTTAAGCATGATTCTATACAGTGCGCCTAAGTTTTATAGAATCGCGCTTAGCGCTGCACTAGTCAGCACCAATGTTTTAGGTGTTCTATAGAGAAGCGGGGTCTAAGAGCTCATGCGGTAATCCTGCGCTAATCAGTGAGTGCACGGCAATGTAGCTGTGCTGAATGATTAGCACACGCGGTTAGCGTATGCAGATTTGGCAATTACCACAGGGTGTCTGAGCAAATCCCATGGTGCATCATTTTAAGCAATGTCTCCTTTTAATTTTTCCGAGTGCCCCCTTGTACCACAAGTACAAGGGGGCACTCGGAAAAATTAAAAGGAGACAAGTTTAAAACAAATGCCAGAAAGTTCTTTTTCACCCAGAGGGTGGTGGACACATGGAACGCGCTTCCGAAGGCGGTGATAGGCCGGAGCACGTTACAAGGCTTCAAAGAAGGTTTGGATAGGTTCTTAGAGGATAAAGGAATTGAAGGGTACAGATAAGAGTAGCGGTAGGTTATAGGGATAGTCTGGGACCATTGCTCAGGCAATGGGCCTGATGGGCCGCCGCGGGAGCGGACCGCTGGGCGAGATGGACCTCTGGTCTGCCTCAGCGGAGGCAACTTCTTATGTTCTTATGGTAGGCGCATGGTAGATCTTACCAGAGCATTATAAAAGGACCCCTCAACGTTTTATTAAAAGCCTCAGGGCTCTTATTGGATCTCATATAAGCTGGCAATATATTCCACAATTTTGGTCCTTTAATGTAAACAATGGAGGACTTATATCTAATTATCACTTCTCAGACCCTCAGAGTAGGGAGGCCTAGTCATCTTACAGTTAATTTAGGGAAGTGGAAAGCTGAAAGGTTGCCTTACACACTTGCTCTGGCCCTGTAGCTCCATATATACCCATAGCATATTCTTCTAATCCATACAATGATGCATGCGTTATACGTAGTTACTGTAAATTAACTGGCACCCATTGAAAACTGTGCTGTCTTTGTTCCCCTCTCCCCTCCACCCAAGATAAAATACACTAATGTTTAAATAAGAGCGTAGTTTACGCAAACATAGGATTAATATTAGGGAATCCTGCCAGACAGCAGGGGCAGGCATTCAGAGACCCTAGGGGATGGGGTAATTAGACAACGAGGAAGAGAGGACCCATCCCACACTCTTGCTTTCAAAATTAAACAAGAGGAGATTCTCTTTTCCCTTCAGTACTACAGAAAACTATTTCCCGATACAAAAAGGCACCACGGCTACATTGCCTGTGATGAAAAGGAACCAACATCTGGAGAGAATAGAAAATGCCAGGATGATTGGTTGAAAACCTTTCAAATCTTTAGGTTGGGAGATGGAACTGATCTAGTAACACACAGGGAGTGTAGAGTACCTCATATGTACATAGTGGCTGCGACAGACTTCTTGTTTTCCGAGATGGGACCTCAGTAAATAGAGACCAGAGGGTTTAACTTTCCTGTCAACTGGAATTTATCATCTTCGGTTTCCAAGACCAGATCTCCAGCAAAAATGACCCTGTTACCAAAATATTGCCATAGACTTGTCTGGAAAGAAAACCTGTGTTTATACAGAAACATAATCCTCTCTATCATTCTTAATTTGCAGTGAACCTTTCTCTGTTGAAATAGGCTTTCAGCAAAGAAAAGCAAGATCCCTGGAAGCCCGTTTGCTTACATAATTTTCAAGAGTGCATCTTGTGACCATAAAACAAGATTTCCTGCAATTTCTGGAAAGGGAAGAAAATTCCCCCCCCCCCCTGCAAAAAACCCTGCAGACGTTTGCTTGATAGTGCTAAGTTAATGAAGGAGGTAAAAGTAATGCAACAATGGTACCACAGGGCATAGGCATAGGAATGCTGTTTTGTTTGGAGGGGCCCAGGGGATCTGCCCTAGGCCCCAGTGGAGCCTTGCGACACCACCTCTCACCAACTCCTGACTCTCCCGCCACCTCCTCCCGGCGCTGTACTTTTAAATCTCGGGAAGCTTTTGCACTACAAGCAGGCATGCCCCTGGAGGTAGAATGAAGGGTTCTGGGGCAGGCCTGCTCGTTGACACTGCCACAGGGATTTTGGTGCACATTTTCCTGTGCAGTTGATTTCCTAGCTACGTGGTAGGAAATTAATCTGTGACAAAACGTTAGCTTAGTATGCCCTTATGTGGGCCGTTCCTGTGCACTAGGACCATTTTTACCACAGCCATAAATGGACAATTTTCCATTTTTTACGTTAATAGCCATGTGATCTAGTGGCAGACATCTTATTGCTATTCCTGAACCTAAGTCTGCACGTTTAATGAGCACATGCAATAAATCTGTCTTATTGCAAGCTCTGCTGCTTTGGAATGAACTCCCTGTATATTCTGAAGTAGGCAAGCACTGATCTAATATATTATAACCCCCTATTGCTCTGTCCTTATTTGTTCTCGTTACTATATCAAATTGTAGTTATTCCCCGATTTCCCTTTGAAGTATAAGTTTGTCTATCCCTACATTGTATGTTCCTCTCATTTGAAAATTATTTATTGTACATCGCTTTGTAATCCTTGAAAAAGTTGATTTTATCAAATATGAAAAAAAAAACTTGAAACTTAACTCATTTTCGCAAAGAACTTAAAATGTATTTATTTCAGTTGGCGTTTTCTAATTCACTGAATTTATGTTTGCATGTTTTAATGTAGTTATTCTATGTATTCTTTGTGGGGGAGGTTTTTCCTATTAAATTTTATAGTTCCTTTCTGAAATTTTAAAAAATATATTGTTATTGTAAACCACTCAGATGGTATATCAAGTGAACTAAATCTGTAATCTGTATGTGCTAATGTAGCCATTAGAACATGGCTGGAAAAGGAAATTTGCAGGGCTGATTATGGGAGATAAGTTTGAAGGGGTGATGGGACAAAAGCGCATGAGACAAACGCACGCCGACATTTGAGAGTGGACAATTGAACGCAATACTTCAGCACACCACTTTAAAAGCTTATTTTAAAGGGCTCCGATAGGGGGGGAACCCCCCACTTTACTTAATACTGTTTGTGCTGCCGTGTTGGGGAGGGCGTGGGGGGATAAAAACTTAACTTTTTACCTATGGGGGGGGGTTTACAACCCCCAAAACCACCCCCAACGGCAGCGCCAACGCTATTAACTCTGCTATAAACTCTGCTAAAAACTAATCTGGGGACTGGCCCCCAGCTACCTACTACCTCACTTCGAATTCCACTCCTCTATTAGGCCTACCAGAAACCCTAACCTCTTTACCTACCCAAATATCATAGGCTGTAGATATCGCACCTTCTTTGATAGAACATTCAAATTCCAAGCAGGTAGACTGCAAACTTGGACAGGCTACTTCACTGATGCTGCCCGAGAATCATATAGTATCTTTAGGAAAGAACTAAAAACCACATTGTTTCAGAAATTTATAACCTAACCAGACTTCTCCCCTAAAATCGGAGCCTCCTCCCATCCCAAGGAGTCCGTCTACCCTCTTCTGCCAAAATTTCTATCTTTAATTGTTACCAGTTTTTCCCACTGGTGCCCGTCCTTCGTTCAAATGTACCAAGTTAACAACTTACTTCTCATCAACATCTTATGTTATCTTTTTCACCTTCGCAGTCTTGCACCTTTGTAACTCAAAGCGCAATCTCCTTTCTCTTCTCCTACTTATGCTCTGAATATCGTCGACTGTATAATGCTACTCATTGTGAAACCGTGTAATACACAGACCCTGTAACTCTCCTGTTACTATCACTAGATGTTCAATGCTATACTCTGTAATTCGCTGTCTGTACAGTTTCTCTTCATTGTAAACCGCCTAGAAGTCGCAAGATTGTTGGCGGTATATAAGAATAAAGTTATTAATATTATTATTAAGTAAAGTGGGGGCCCCATCGGAGCTCTTTAAAATAAGCTTTTAGAGCGGCACGCTGAAGTCTTGCACTGAATTGTCTGCTCTCAAATGGCGGCGCGCGTTTTTCTCGTACGCTTCTGACTGTGAACCGTTTGAAGGTGTTTAAGCGATTGCTTACCCTTATGCTCCTTTACTCATCGGACCCCTGAGGCAGGCGTTTTTTGTTTTTTTTACAAAACACGGCCCATGTTGGTTCCCACAATAAAGTCGATTTGATTGTCCCTCATCTGGATGGTCTTTGGTGCTTTTTGCTACATATTCTGTGTGAAGTACTTTGGCTTCTATACTTTCCCACTGGAACCACTACTATTAATTATCATTTCTATACCACTGCTATATGTATACAGCACTGTACATTAAACATGTAAGAGACAATCCCTGCTCAATAGAACTTACAATCTAATTAAAACAAACTGGCAGTATTCATATCTATGCTAAAAGCCCACTTTTTGTCGAGGCTGCTTTGAACTCCCAACTCTTACTCACTTGTAAATACTCATGTCTGTTTTATCATTTCCTCCCTGCGAAATTCCCTAACCCCTATCTGTCCTGAGACAGAGCTTGACATACTGACTCAGGCAGTCTGTTCCAGGCATACAGTGCAGCAAGATAGAAGGGAGGGAGTCTGGAATTGGCAGCAGAGGAGGAGGGTACAGCTAAGAGAGACTTGTCTGATGAACGGAGTTCCCAGGGAGGAGTATAAGGAGAGACACTGAGGGAGCAGCAGAGTGAATGCGCTTGTAAGTGAATAAAAGGAATTTGAAGTATATGCAGAAATGGATAGGGAGCCAGTGAAGTGACTTGAGGAGAGGGGTAACGTGAGCATAGCGACACTGGCGGAATGTAAGTCGTGCAGCAGAATTTTGAACTCCATTTACCTACCCCCTACTCAAAGGCACCCAGCGTAAGAAGATGTTTGACAGTCTACTAGCGACGCAAGCAGCGAAATTGGACCACTCCATCTTCAACCTGCTGATGACAACAAGCGATTTCAAATCTTTTCGCAAAGAAATCAAAACCCATCTATTCAAAAAAATGTCTACAGATGTCATAACTCCAACCTGGATTCCCCTCAGTGTGACTCCCCCATCCTCCCTTCTTCACCAGTCACCCTTCCCCTCAAAGCCCAAGCTTGTCAACTGCTTCCCTAACTGCATATATACTGAAACTGCACTATCTCCTATCTGTACAGCATCCCGAATTGTAAATCCACTGGAATAGCCCAGTCCTCCTTGCCGTATCCCATTTCCTAAACTATACTACACCATTTTTCTTGTAACTCCTCTGGAAATGTTCTTCTTCTCGCAGAAGTCTCTTTGTAATCATCCTGGAAATGTCCAGATGTCTCTTTTGTAATCCGCCCAGAACTGCAAGGTTGAGGTGGAATAGAAATCAGTAATGTAATGTAATTAAGCGGGGGAGAGATGGTTTAGTGGAAGACCTGCGAGAAGCAAGTTGCGTTAATCTAGGCGAGAGGTAATGAGAGTGTGCATAAGAGTTTTAGTAGTGTGCTCAGAAAGGAAAAGTTGGATTTTGGTGGTATTATAGAGAAAAAGACGACAGGCTTTAGTAGTCTGTTGGATTTGGGCAGAGAAAGAGAGGAGTCAAAAGATGAACACGGACATTTTTTAAAAATTACCACAGGTGCACTTACTGCCTCCAATTTTGTACGTGGCAAGAGCTCTGCTGTTATCCGTGCGTTGACCAGTTAGCATGTGGTAATGCAGAGGAGCTAAACGCTTAGTGTAGGAATGCCCACTCTCCACCCCCAACACGCCCCCCCTCCAAAAAAGCAACCATTTTTTAGCACACATCCCTAATCTACGGTTCATAGACAAAAGCGCGCGACGACAAAGGCGCGCCGACAACCCAGCGCAGACAACTGAGCCAAGGCAAAAGCGCGCTGAAGAATTTTAAGGGGCTCCGACGGGGGGTGTTGGTGGGGAACCCCCCCCCCACTTTACTTAATAGAGATCGCGCCGGCATTGTGGGGGTTTTGGGGGGTTGTAACCCCCCTCATTTACTGGAAACTTAACTTTTTCCCTCTCTTTTAGGGAAAAAGTGAAGTTTTCAGTATAATGTAGGGGGTTACAACCCCCCCAAACCCCCCCACAACGTCAGCACGATCTCTGTTATGTAAAGTGGGGGGTTCCCCCCCCACACCCCCGTTGGAGCCCTTTAAAATACTGTTTTTCTTCGGTGCGCTTCCTTCCGCCTTGCGCTCAGTTGTCTGCGCTGGGTTGTCGGCGCGCCTTTATGATGCCGCAGTGTGTCCCATGGTAGTCCATTTTATGCCGCATTAGTACCTAACGCCACTTACTAATACAGTATCTCACAATCTTTCTCGAGCTGCAGCACATTGAGCCTAGTGTCTGTGGCTCGAGACACCCGGAAGTACGCGATGTTGCCGTGATGACATCATGTGCATGCATGACATCATCACAGCGACATCTGCGCATGCGCAAAGGCCCTTCAATTGGGCCTTGTGCCGGCAGTAGGGGGTGCCAGCAAGGAAAAGGGCTGGAGAGATGGAGAGGCACTGGCGCCGGCTGATTGCCTACAGGACGCGTTTCTCGCCGCAAGAGGCACGCTCTGTGAGCAGTCCGCCGGCGCCTTTCCTCCTTCCCAGTATGCCGTGGCACAGCTGAAATCTCAGGAGGCACACAGTTTGCAATACTCTCTATTAATAGGACCCTTAAATATTTGGACAAATGTGCTACTTTGAAACTCATATATCAAAATTATTGTCAACACACCTCTGGACCCTCTTCCATAAGCGTTTTATTGGTAAGTTCAGAATGGGATCATGTTTTATTACTAAATATATTTAGCATTATTTATTACCCACTTTCACTAGATTAAGTATCATGTTTTATTAGGAATGAAGCTTTTTATATCGCTTTTGTTGTATCTGAGTGTATGAAAAAGAGAAGTCTATGTATATTATACGGCAATGTACCTGAATGGTATTCGGTCTGGCAGTCTGTGGGCCTGATTCTATATATAGTGCCCCAAAAATCTGCAACAACTTAGGGCTCCTTTCATGAAGCCGCGGTAGTGGCTTTAACGCGCGTGACTTTTAATCACACGCTAACCCCCGCGCTAGCCGAAAAACTACCGCCTGCTCAAGAGAAGGCAGTAGCGGCTAGCACGTCCGGCGGTTTAGCGAGTGTTAAACCGCTACCGCGGCTTCGTAAAAGGAGCCCTTAGTGTGATTCTATAAATAATAATAAAAATAATAACTTTATTTTTATATACCGCCATACCACAAACAGTTCAAAGCGGATTACAGAGGAAGAGACTGTATACAGACAGGGATATTACAGAAAACTTTCAAAATTACATTAGCGTGTTAAGGTTAGTCAAATTTATCTGGAGGTGTTTTGGAGATACACTTCCCCCTCTCCATTCGTGGTTTTGGCAATCGCGATTTCACATATTCGTGATTTTTGGGGGAGGGAGATAAAAAGAACCCCCCCCCAATAGTTTAGCCTTCCCCCGGCATCCTGGGCTCACCTGGTGGTCTAGCATGCTTTCGGGGCAGGAGCGATCTTCCTACGCTCCTGCCCCGTGTAGATCGTCAATAGGAAATGGCTGCCGTGAGCTCCCGCCATAGTCTCGAGAGACTACGGGAACACAAGGCAGCCATTTCCTATTGGTCATCTGCATGAGGCAGGAGCGTAGGAAGATCGCTCTTGGCCCTAAAGCCTGCTAGACCACCAGGTAAGACTGGGGGGGGGGAAGGCGGGAGGGAGGCGGAGTGGGTCAGAGCCAGACCAAAAGATATTTGCGGTATTTCACCATTCGCGGTCCGGCTCTACCCCTATCCCCCGCGAATCCAGAGGGAGAAGTGTACATCAAGGTTGAAGTGGGGGTCAGAGAAATTTGGCAAAGAGATAAGTTTTGATTGACTTCCTAAAAGTTGAGATAAAGTTGGTTAAACATTTATTCCCTTTTCCTGCTTGGAATGATAATATTCTATGGAGGAATCTCTTGTAGGTACAGCCCATTAACCCTTTCAGGACCAAGGGACATATTTGTCCCATAACTTTAAAATCCTATAAATTTTGATTGGGATAGTCTACAGTTCTAAATTTGATATGTACGGATTCCATAGGATACTGCCTTTATGTAAACAAACTGGTTCCGACATTCATTCATTAGCGTCGTTGCCAGATTGACGAGAAGATTCACTTGCCACACTGTCCATAAGCCAGAAGTGTGATTTTTTAAATAAAAATAATGATATGTCACCAAAAAAAATCAATTTTTTTGGCATCTGCAAGCCCTTTTTACCATAAAAATGTCGCCAAAACCACAAAAATTGGCCTACGATCCTTATGGTCCTGAAAGGGTTAAGGATGGAAAAGCGAACAAGTCAGCCTGGGAATTCGAAATGATGAGACAGATAGGCTGGGGATGAACCTGTCATAGTTTTGAAGCAAGGGCAGGCGCTTAGTGGCTGTACACATCACTAACATTTGGGTACAGCCATTTAAGCCAAGAAAAAAACAGGCATAAATACCTGGGCCTAAGTTGTGCGTGGAATGGGTGTATTCTAGTCTAGTGCGCTTAACTTTTAGGAGCACCTGTGCTCCTCTCCTGACCACGCCCCCCTTTTGAGACTCACGCACTAGAACTGACGTGCACCATGTTATAGAATGCGCCTACCAAGTTGTGCACGTAACATTACATTAGTTAAGAACATAAGAAGAGCCTTACTGGGTCAGACCAATGGTCCATCAAGCCAAGTAGCCCGTTCTTATGGTGGCCAATCCAGGTCACTAGTACCTGGCCAAAACCCAAGGAGTAACAATATTCCATGCTAACGATCCAGGGCAAGCAGTGGCTTCCCCCATGTCTTTCTCAATAACAGACTATGGACTTTTCCTCCAGGAACCTGTCCAAACCTTTCTTATAACCAGCTACGCTATCCGCTCTTACCACATCTTCTGGCAATGCGTTCCAGAGCTTAACTATTCTCTGAGTGAAAACAAATTTCCTCCAATTGGTTTTAAAAGTATTTCCCTGTAACTTCATCGAGTGTCCCCTAGTCTTTTTAATTTTTTATGGAGTGAAATATTGATCCACACTAGCTAGATACTTGTTGATAGTCGGTATATTAAAAATAATAAAACTTGAAACTACCCATTTTAATCCACTCAGGATTTTGTAGACTTCAATCATATCTCCCCCTCAGCCGTCTCTTTTATTCCGCCAATACCTTGCGGTTCTAGGTGGATTACAAAAGGATGAGATTCTGGTCATATCCAGAACATTACAGGGAAGTTATTGGTTGGAACATTTAGAGTCTGGTGATGGGGTAAGGTTATTGGTTGCATCCTGAGTTCGTCTTGATATATGTCTTGAATAACCTCGTTTTTATTTCCCTCCTGAAGGTTTTGTAGTTTGGTGCCAATTACCATCAATTATGAGGTGTTAATTGTGCACATCAATTTACACAAGCAACCTATGGCCCTATATACAGAATTTGTGTGTGTGTGTGTGTGTGTGTACGTGTGAGCAAGACCTGGCCCCCAGTGCATACAATGCTGAGAAGGACAACCGATAACACCTATTTATAACTTTTTGACAAATGTCAAGGTGATATTTTATCAAGATTTTTTGCAGACTCTATTCTGTACTTTCTTTTCTTTTTTTTAATGCAGACTGAAAATGGACACAGAGATAAGGAAAAGAATTCACACACAGCAGTAGCCAAAACATTGTAAGGAGAAATCCTCCCCTTCTCCCTTCCCTGACAAGCTTTCCCCCCCTTACATCCCACCCATTTCCTCTTATTCTCAACCTCTCAAGCCTTCTACATAAACAGTTGCAGTCTGGGCTCTTCCTGCCCTGCCAGGAATTGAGCTTTTGGACAGACTGCCAGACCGAGCTTAATGAGGTTGACGAAGGCTTGGAGATTAAGCGAGTTTATGCTCGATCGTAGGGAAGGTCTATGACATTCTGTGACCTTTTCCGCTCCATGGCTAGGGTGACGTTCCCTAGTCCAGTGTTTTTCAACCTTTTTTGGGCAAAGGCACACTTGTTTCATGAAAAAAATCACGAGGCACACCACCATTAGAAAATGTTAAAAAATTTAACTCTGTGCCTATATTGACTATATATAAAGTAATTCTCTTGAATAGGAATCAAATAAACACAAAGAAAGTATTTTATAATGCTGCCACCGCCAACAACACCGTTGGCGGCGGTGGCACTCAAGTGGCTAAAGAGCCGCAGTTTGCCGGCCTAGGGACAACACTGGAGGGTGGCCAGCTGTGCACCCCCTTGGGACGTAAACCCGGGGTGGGGCAGACCGCCCCCCCCCACCCTGGTATGCCACTATCTGTACCTCACTCCCTCCCTATGACCAAAAATTCTCCTTTCTTCTATTCCCCGTGTACACAACCATCTCTTTCCCTCCCTTCCTCTCTCCAAAGTCCATGCCTTCTGTGTCCAAACACTCATTCCCTCCCCCACCTCAGCATCTCTTTCCCTTCCTTCCTCTCTCCCAAGTCCATTTCTTCTGTGTCCAAAAACGCATTCCCTCCCCCACCTCAGCATCTCTTTCCCTCCCTTCCTCTCTCCCAAGTCCATTTCTTCTGTGTCCAAAAACGCATTCCCTCCCCCACCTCAGCATCTCTTTCCCTCCCTTCCTCTCTCCCGTCCATGCCTTCTGTGTCCAAAAACCCATTCCCTCCCCCACCTTAGCATCTCTTTCCCTCCCTTCCTCTCTCCCAAGTTCATGCCTTGTGTCCAAAACGCACTCCCTCCCCCCTTTTGTGTTCCGTGTTTGCCTCCCATCTTTGCAACTTTCTCAGCAAAACGAAGCTCAAGCCGCGAGGCTTGTCTTCTGCTTCCTGCCTGCCCTGCCGCGCACAAATAGCCGAACAGAAGTATTCTCCGACGTCAGCGCTGACGTCGGAGGGCAGGCTTTGCTTAAGCCCTCCCTCCGACGTCAGCGCTGACGTCGGGGAACGCTTGCGATCGGCTATATGTTAGCTGCAGGGCAGGCAGGAACAGAAGACAAGCCTCGCGGCTCGAGATGTATTGAACTCCGCGGGTCCCCCGTCCAGCTCTCTCCTGTCCACGTGGGGCGGACCGCCCCTCTCCCTAGACTGGTGGTACTGCCCTGATGGCGGCCCTGACCGTACGGCACACCAGGCAACATCTCGCGGTTGAAAAACACTGCCCTAGTCTAACGAAACAGGTATTGCATTTTTACACAAAAGTCTAAGGGAGTCAGAGATACTAATTCTCCTCTGAGAATTCTTTATCGTGCTTTTTTTTTCCTAGAATAAAAGCTCTCAAATGCAGGCTGCACAGGATGTTTGGTTCACAAAACTTGAATTGTAACATATCATATTGCAGTTTATAGGAAACTAAGTTGACCATTGGCATGAACACTAAAGGGCCAAGAACCTAAAAGATTTGAGAAGCACCGATTTTACACTAAGGTGCACTTTAACTCAAAAATGTTAAGTCCTAACGCACACTTAGGCCTAAAACGTAGGAATGCGGAGCTTAGTGCATGTCAATCTTAAGTTAGGCTCCGTTTATAGAATCGTGCCTAGCAGTGCCTAAATTGGACTTAGGTGTCAGTGGGCATCAAAAACTTATGTTTACCCTATTTACGCTAGGGCAGGGGTGTCCAATGTCGGTCCTCGAGGGCCGCAGTCCAGTCGGATTTTCAGGATTTCCCCAATGAATATACATGAGGTCTATTTGCATGCACTGCTTTCATTGTATGCTAATAGATCTCATGCATATTCATTGGGGAAATCCTGAAAACCCGACTGGATTGCGGCCCTCGAGGACCGACATTGGACACCCCTGCGCTAGGGCTTTCTTGGACTAAATCTGGCGCTTAAGTCCAATAGAGGCACCTACATGCAAAACATGCCCACGATCCACCCTTAACCACGCCCACTTTCTGGTAGGTGCCATGGCGTAAACACCTAACTGAAAGGGTGACGGGACTAAATCGCGCGAGACAACGGCGCACCGACAACTGAGCGCAAGGTTGACGGCGCGCCGAAGAAAAGCACTATTTTAAAAGGTTCCGACGGGGGTGTGTGTGGGGGGGAGGCCCCCCACTTTACTTAACAGACATTGTGCTGGCGTTGTGGGGGGTTGTAACCCCCCCCCCACATTATACTTAAAACTGAACTTTTTCCCTAAAAAAACAGGCAAAAAGTTCGGTTTTAAGTATAATGAGGGGGGTTACAACCCCCCAAACCCCCCACAACGCCAGCGCCATGTCTGCTAAGTAAAATAGGGGGGTTCCCCACCAAGACCCCCCGTCGGAACCCTTTAAAATAGTGCTTTTCTTCGGCACGCCGTTAACCTTGTGCTCAGTTGTCTGCGCTCAGTTGTCGGCGCGCCGTTGTCTCGCACGATTTTGTCTATGAACCAACTGAAAGTGATAAGCACCTAGTGAGTTAGGTGCCTAGTAACCAATTAATTTTAATTTAAACCAGTTATGAGGTGCTATTTGCTTCTTATTGGTGCTGATTAAGCTTTTTAAAATAATTTAATCACTTAAACCAGCTAGGTGTGCCAATCTAAGCGCCTAACTTTTATAAAAATCTTTTCTTTTATAGCATCTTTTATAGAATCTGGACTGTAGTGCAGGAAACAACCACCACAGTGAAGAGCGTGCTAATGTGTGGTTCTTTAGAAACTTAGAAACATGATGGCAGATAAAGGCCAAATGGCCCATCCGGTCTGACCATCCTCAGTAATCATTATACGGTACTGGGGTTCAAGAAAGGATTGGACAATTTCCTGCTGGAAAAGGGGATAGAGGGGTATAGATAGAGGATTACTGCACAGGTCCTGGACCTGTTGGGCCGCCGCGTGAGCAGACTGCTGGGCACGAGGAACCTCAGGATTGACCCAGCAGAGGCATTGCTTATGTTCTTATGGGAGAGGAGGAGATAGTGGATGCTGCGGATGGACCATTTGGCCTTTATCTGCCATCATGTTTCTAGGTTTCTATAACCATAAAGCTCTATGACATCACAATGCAGGTGCAAAGAGCCTTAGCCTATAGGAAGAGGAGATGCAAATGTTAAGAGCCTTAGCCAATGTGCTTCAAGAGAGCATAACAGGGCAGAGTACGGTACTGGGGTTTAAGAAAGGATTGGACAATTTCCTGCTGGAAAAGGGGATAGAGGGGTATAGATAGAGGATTACTGCACAGGTCCTGGACCTGTTGGGCCGCCACGTGAGCAGACTGCTGGGCACGAGGAACCTCAGGATTGACCCAGCAGAGGCATTGCTTATGTTCTTATGTTCTTTCCCACGTGCCTATCCCAGGCCCTCTTGAATTCAGACATAGACTTTGTCTCCACCACCTCTTCCAGGAGACTGTTCCAAGCATCTACCACCCTTTTAGTAAAAAAGTATTTCCTCAGATTACTCCGGAGCCTATCACCTCTTAATTCATCCTATGCCCTCTCATTGCAGAGTTTCCTTTCAAATGAAAGAGACTCAACTCTTGCAAATTTACACCACGTAGGTATTTCAATGTCTCTATCATATCTCCCCTCTCCCGCCTTTCCTCCAAAGTATACAGATTGAGATCTTTAAGTCTGTCCCCATACGCCTTATGACAAAGACCATGTATTATTTTAGTAGCCTTCCTCTGGACCAATTCCATCCTTTTTCTATCTTTTTGAAGGTGCAGCCTTTAGAATTGTCTTATACAGGAGCATCAATACCTCCTTTTTCCTATAGGCCTTACCTTTCCCTATGCAACCTAGCATCCTTCTAACTTTCGCTGTCACCTTTTCAACCTGTTTGGCCACCTTAAGATCATCATATACAGTCACACCTATGTCCCACTCTTCTGTCGTACACATAAGTTCTTCACCTCCTAAACTGTACCGTTCCCTCAGGTTTTTGCAGCCCAAATGCATGACCTTGCATTTCTTAGCATTAAATTTTAGCTGCCCGATTTCAGACCATTCTTCAAGCTTTGCCTGGCCTTTCTTCATGTTATTCACACCATCTGGCGTGTCTACTCTATTGCAGATTTTGGTATCTGCAAAGAGACAAATCTTACCCGCAATATTGTTTATAAAAAGATTATTTTTCTGACACTTGCCTAAGTCACATCATATCGAGTGTTCTCAAATTACAAGACTATAGAGGGGTGACTATCAAGTCCCATATGATAATTAAGACTCCTGATGTAGGTTGGGTAGGCCGAAACACAGATATGTCAAGTCTTGTTTGGAATAAATAAAATCTTTTAGAACCCAGAGGTCGCCTTCACTGTGCTTGTTGTTTTCTCTGGTGTGAAAAGGGTTTTCTCTCCTGTGTTTGCTCCTTAGTGTAGGAAAAACAGTCACCTCAAAATGTGCCTTTTTGTGTACATTAGAACATGCTATCCCAGATTGTACCACCCTTTCAAAAAAGGGTCTCTGTTGTATTTCACTATCTGATAGGAGGCTTGATTTTGCAAAGGGCATCTAGGAATTAAGACATCCAGGTCATGCCAATGTATTTTATAAAAGGCTTACTGAATATGGAGCCTTTTGTAATATGCATATAAGGATGTGGAAAATACATGTCAATTTCAGAACATATTGACAGTCACTCCTCTATTTAAGGCCCTAAGATAATAAATATTCCTCTGAGTGAGATAATTAATTAGGGTGCACTGAAAATGTGTTTAATGTCTTTAGGGATGCTGCTCGAAACGCTGAATTTACGTCAGAGCCCCATTCAGTGTATCAACTTTAAGATAAGTTATTTGAGGTTTTTATACCATAAATTATTTAAATCAATTGAAGAATTTGAATGTAAGATAAGATAAAAGAGTGACCTATGAGGAGGCTGGCTACGGTATAGCTTGGGTTTTACATGAAATATGAAATCCAAGTGTAGCCGCTGAGGTCACATTAGAATCATATATCAAAATGATCAATGAATGATGGATTAATTGGGAGTTTCATGGAAGAATCTACAGAAAAATAAGAAGCAAGCAGTGAAAGAATATACAACATAGTGAGAGTGTAATATTTGTTTTTGAATTAATTACAGAACATATAGCGGGAACAGCCATTTTAGGAAGGAACATATTCACGCAAAAAAGCAGGGTGTATAAAGTGCCAATTTCACAACCTATACATGGGTTGACACTTATATGGGTAAGTGCCTGATTTTGCATAAGTGGACATCCAGGAAAAGCCAACTGAAGTTGAGATAAAGCCTCTTTTATTATATTTTTGACTTGATAGAAAGGTAAGTGCAATTGCTCCCTGACCCCCAAATCTTTGTCACAAACTACAGATCAAAACAAGTAGGCAGCAGGTATAAATGATGACACCTAGGTTTATTTAGATATGCGTGCACCGCTGTTACAAAATTTGCAAACCACACATAACTCGTACTTTCTAGCCCACCCACATCACGCCCCCTTGGAAATGGTACATGCTGCGGACTCAGCTTTCTGAAATCACTTCTTTATATGAGGAGGATATTTGCATCCTCTACCTTGACTCAAGGGTTAAATTTAAAGGTGGAGAAAAGTTAAAGCTAAAGTTTACAAGCAGCCTACATGTCAAGTTTGTTGCATACTTTTGAAATAGGGTATATTTTCCTCCAGGACTTAACTGAATAGAAATTCTGGAAAGAAGACATTTCTGCAGAAAAAGAGAGGGACCAATGCAAGCAAACCCTGGTACTAAAGCACTGTGGAATTTCTACCCAGGCTTTAAACTTAATCCAAAGGTACAACTGGCCTGGAGGAGTAGTGGTGGTCTGAGGACATGGTTAACTGGGTTCAATTCCCACTACAGCTCCTTGTGACTCTGGGCAGTCACTTAACCCTCCATTGCACCAGATTGTGAGCCCACTGGGGACACAGAAAGTGCCTGTATATAATAAAAATATAAAACTGTTTTAATTTGTCCAAGAGCTGCTATTTACCAGGACACAGGTTCAGGAGAAGTTCCACAGGATGAAAATTTCTCTCTTAGGCAGTAAGAGAAGAGCTTCCCGTCCTTGTACCATCAAATAGAACATAAGAAGTTGCCTCCGCTGGGGCAGACCAGAGGTCCATCCTGTCCGCGGTCCACTCCCGCGGCGGCCCTTCAGGCCCACTGCATGAACAGTGGTCTCTGACTAATTTTAATAGTTTACACTTTACTACTTAAATGTTTTCCCTATTGTGTTTTTCCTTTGTTTTGCTTTTACTTAACAAATGTATTTCAATACCCTTCTTACCTTATGTAATGTAAATATGTATTACCTAACGTAATTATTTATAGTTTGTACTGTTTGTTTTTTTATTGACTATCTTTTTAATATGTACATCGCTTTGAATTTGATTAAGCGATTAAGAAAAATAATAAACTTGAAACCTCTAATCCTGTCCCTATAACCTTACCTCTACTCCTATCTGTACCCCTCAATCCCTGTCCTCTAGGTACCTGTCCAGACCTTCTTTGAAGCCCTGTAGCATACTTCTGCCTATCACATCCTCCGGCAGCGCGTTCCATGTATCCACCACCCTCTGGGTGAAAAAGAACTTCCTGGCGTTTGTTCTAAACCTTTCCCGTTTTAGTTTCTCTGAGTGCCCCCTTGTACTTATGGTTCCCCTTAGTTTGAAAAATCTGTCCCTGTCCACTTTTTCTATGCCCTTCATGATCTTGAAGGTTTCTATCATGTCTCCCCTGAGTCGTCGCTTTTCCAGGGAGAAAAGCCCCAGCTTTTTCAGTCTGTCTGTATATGAGAGGTTCCCCATACCCTTTATTAGCTTAGTTGCTCTTCTCTGGACTCTCTCAAGTACCGCCATGTCCTTCTTGAGGTACGGCGACCAGTACTGGACACAGTACTCCAGGTGCGGGCGCACCATTGCACGATACAGTGGCAGGATGACTTCCTTCGTCCTGGTCGTGATACCCTTCTTAATGATCCCCTATCCTTTCACAGGACTCTCTCGGTTGGATGTTTCTCGTGGTGGTATTTATATATTATTTATTTCCTGAAGAAAATGGAAAGTTTGGACATAAAGGATCATCTTACCAAAGGGTGTTAATTCCATTAATGAGTGCTTAGCACACACTAATCTAATCTAAATTGGTATTTATAAACCACTTTCTCCCCACAAATAGGTTCAGAGCAGCTCACAATGAAAAAATTATATTCATACATATTACAGGATAAAATTCATCACAAACATATAATCATCCAATTTCTAAATCACACATTTCTCAAACAAATGTGTCTTCAAAGCTTTCCAAAAGAGCATAAAAAAAGATTGATTTTTCAGCGACTGAGGTAGAACGTTCCAAATTTCTACAGATTGATACAAGAAAGAGTTTACTAGATAATTTTTAGTCTAATTCCTTTACACAAAGGTGCAACTATATCTAGTCTATGAGATGCTCCTCCTAGTTAAGTAGCACCGACTGGGTCATACCCAAATTTTCAGTGGTACATAATAATAATAATAATAATAACTTTATTTTTCTATACCGCCATAGTCAGGTGACTTCTAGGCGGTTCACACTGTAAGAAGGCTGGACATTCAGCGAATAACAAGGTCACAATACAATACAAAGCTTTCCAAAAGAGCATAAAAAAAGATTGATTTTTCAGCGACTGAGGTAGAACGTTCCAAATTTCTACAGATTGATACAAGAAAGAGTTTACTAGATAATTTTTAGTCTAATTCCTTTACACAAAGGTGCAACTATATCTAGTCTATGAGATGCTCCTCCTAGTTAAGTAGCACCGACTGGGTCATACCCAAATTTTCAGTGGTACATAATAATAATAATAATAATAACTTTATTTTTCTATACCGCCATAGTCAGGTGACTTCTAGGCGGTTCACACTGTAAGAAGGCTGGACATTCAGCGAATAACAAGGTCACAATACAATACAAAGCTTTCCAAAAGAGCATAAAAAAAGATTGATTTTTCAGCGACTGAGGTAGAACGTTCCAAATTTCTACAGATTGATACAAGAAAGAGTTTACTAGATAATTTTTAGTCTAATTCCTTTACACAAAGGTGCAACTATATCTAGTCTATGAGATGCTCCTCCTAGTTAAGTAGCACCGACTGGGTCATACCCAAATTTTCAGTGGTACATAATAATAATAATAATAATAACTTTATTTTTCTATACCGCCATAGTCAGGTGACTTCTAGGCGGTTCACACTGTAAGAAGGCTGGACATTCAGCGAATAACAAGGTCACAATACAATACAATAAGTCAACATACAATACAAGACAAAACAAAACAATACAATACAATACAATACAATGAGTGTATACAACACCGTACAATATAATACAACGAGTCTAAATATAATACAATACAATAAGTCTAAAGACTATAATAGATAATGCCAATGAAAACCTGAGTAGCCGCCAAGGCAAAATCATGTTAGTGTTGAGGTGGTCAAGACGGAGTCAGGAGAGAACTGGGAGTTATCCACTGTTGAATATTGGTACCGAGTAATTGCCAGTGGCTGCCTTGTGTAGGGTTACCAGATTTTATTTGAGTAAAATCCAGGCCCCCTAGACCTGCCCTAGACACCCTCCTGCCCCTGGACATGTCCTCGAAAAGGGTAACAGGGATATTCAGTGCTGATACACAGAAATGGCCTGGCACTGATTATCAGGGTGCAAGTTAGCCAGCAGTGGCCAGCCTTTAATGCTAATTGCCACCAGATGAATATTAACTCCTTTAGGTTTAATAGATATAGTATCAATATTCAGCTGATTTTCAGTGCCGGGCTATGAATGGGCAGCAGTATTGGATATGCTGCCAGCATTTATGCAGGTCCAAACCAAAATTTAGTCAGAACGCACATAAAACAGCTGTGCGGGTCACAGTTGAATATCAGTTGGGATTTGCGTGAGAGTATCTGGGTAATGTACCCCTCTCCCCAATTCTGACCCCCCTCTTCCTCTCTCACTATCCTCACCCTTGAAGAGATGAAATAGATCCAACAACCCCCAAACCCTTCAACCCCTGTAGACCCTTTTCGTGGGCCTATGCTTAATAACCCTTATGGTCTGGAGGGTCCTAAGGGCAGGAGTGATGTCCACTCACTCTTGCTCCTCGTGGTTCCAGCCTCGAAATGGCCTCTGTATCCTCCAGAAGCAGCTTCACAGTTCTAGCTAGTACCTTAAGACCCATAGACTGCCATGGCCATTAAAAGTAGGCCCAGGGGGGCCAAAAGGGATTGACAGTGTGGGGGTGGAAGTTTGTTGGGCCTATTTCATCTCTTCAGGGGGATTAAGGAGGAGGATCTGAATTAGGGTGGAGGGAGGGAAAGTGGGGGAACTGAATCAGGGGAGAGACAGAGGAACAGAAGGGGAACTGATTCAGGAGACAGACAGAGGAATGGAGAGGGAATGAAATTGGTGGGCGGAGTCAACCATTGCTCTAGGGCACAAGTGTCGAAGTCGGTCCTCGAGGGCCGCAATCCAGTTGGGTTTTCAGAATTTCCCCAATGAATATGCATTGAAAGCAGTGCATGCACATAGATCTCATGCATATTCATTGGGGAAATCTTGAAAACCCGACTGGATTGCGGCCCTCGAGGACCGACTTCGACACCCCTGCTCTAGGGGGTTCGAGAGGGATATATACCAGATAACCCTTCAGGCCGCTACACAGAAGTTATCTATCAACCGACCAATATTTCAGTGCAGGTGCCCTGATAGCTAACTGGAGAAACACAGGACTACAAGTGCAATCCTATTTGGTGGACAACTATCTGAACATGAGCCCTGAATATTGGCCGGTAGTCAGATAAATGCCAGCATTGCCCAGGCTCTGCCCTCAGAATGTCCCTCCATTGCTCAAAATCAGTAATGTAATGATGGGATTTAGGAGAATATCAATGGAGAGCCCTACAGAGGTGATTTAACAGGGCAGAAGGTTCTCCTACACAGTTAAATCACTTTGGTAAGGCCAGGGTTCATCAAGAACCTGTCTCTGATAGTGGTCAATCCAGGTCACTAGAACTTACTTTAGAGATGCAAAGAGAGGATCCATTTATTTTGCAGTTCCCTACCAGGTGATAGAGTTCTGAGGTTTGCTTGGCTAATGAATATTTATGGACTCATTTTCTAGGAATTTGTCTAAACCCGTTTCAAACCCATTATACTTAACCACTTCCTCTGACAACAAATTCCACAATTTAATTTGTTAGTTGAGCAAAAAATTACGTTCTCCAATTCGTTTTAAGTCTGCTACCTATTAAGTGCATGGACACTTCTCCCTCCGTATTTGCGGCGATTAGGGGATTGACTAACTCGCGAATATGGAAAAACCGTGAATAACAGCTAGCAGGCTCCACAGGGCAGAAAGACTCACACAGAGTGCCGGGATTGAGCTGAAAGGGAGAAGTGGGCAGATCGGAAGCAGCTGCAGGCTCGCACTTGAAAGCCTTACCTGCTGCATGCTGAGGCTCACTTCTGAAGGCACCGGCTCTAAGCAGTGCTCCTGCTGCACCACGCTGACAAGCCCTCCCTCTTTTCACATACGGGTTGCTGCGGCCACTTTAAATTCCCAGCGATGAGAGGAGCCCGACTTTCTGTCTCATCGCAGTCCACACTCTGGTTGTGCTGCCATTAAACTGCTACACCAAGGCACATACAGCCTGACCCGCAACCTAAACCCTGGACCTGCAGCGCCCACCCATGCGCCACATCCCAGCGGACGGGATTTTTGGAAACCCTCTGCCTCTCCCATTGGGCGAGGGCCCTCACTGTCAAACCAGCTTTGGTGCTTCCATATCTCAAGCTCGCTGGAGCCGGCACTACCTATTCTTGGGTTTGGGGTTTGAAAAATTTTTATATCGGTGATTGGATGATGTAATTTGGGGGGGGGGGGCATAAAAAATCGCGAATAAGCGAAACCGTGAGTGCTGGATCCGCGAATACGGAGGGAGAAATGGAGTGTTCTCTGGTACAGTTTGAGACGTAAATGCCTGTTCCTTATTTTCCCCTGCTCATGATTTTATAAACTTCTGATCAGAGCCCCTCTCATTCATCCCTTCGCCAAGCTGAATAACCCTAAGCTGTTATGCTTTTCTTCATAAGAAACTCATTCAGTGGCATAGCGAGGGTGAGAGGCACCACTCCCTCACCCTCTTCTCCACCTCCCCACCTCTCCACGCTCCTTCCTTGCCCCCTCCTGCCATGACATCAGCTCCTTCTCTGATATCACTTCCTACGTGCAGGTCCAGGAAGTGACATCAGAGGAAGAGCTGACATTGGTGCGACAGCAGCTTGAGGGGTTGCTGCTCGTCATCAAACTCTGGACGTGAAGGCGTTGTATACAATGATACCAACAGATGGAGCTTTGGATGTATTAAGAACTATATTTGACTGACAAGTTCATTGCAATAGAATACCTTCCTCGTTTTTGATGGAATTGGCAACTCTGGTGCTGCCTAAAAGCTATTTTTGGTTTAATAAAAACTTTTATCGACAAATACATGGAATAGCCATTGGGGCCTGGTTGGCACCCGCTTCAGCAACTTTATATATGGCTAGATTGGAAGAATCTTTCCTATATCACTCTCCACTATTTCAATACGTTATTCTTTGGAAACGCTTTTTGGATGACGTTTTCTGTATCCGGACATCCACTATTGAAAAACTCAAACAAATTTATTGAATGGATTAATCAGATAGATATTAATATTCAGTTTTCAGCCACTATTGACCAGCATGAAATATCTTTTCTGGACTTGAAGCCCACTGACAGAAATAGTTTGCTTAGATATCACAGCTTTCATCCGTGCAAACTTATGGATAGCCTCCCAAACAGTCAATTCCTGCATCTTCGTAGGATCTGTCACTCACACAAGGAATATAAAATTCAAGCCTGTATTATGAAACAACGCTTCCATGGGAGGGGATATCCTAAACAAGTGATACATCAAGCCTATTTGAGAGCAAAGTATGCAAATCGAACTTTGCTTCTTGAATATAATCAGAAACCAGCAGTAGAGAATTCCTTGGTGTATGTTCAACGTTTCTCCCCCCCCCCCTTCCGGCTTTGAATATAAAAAGTATTGTTCTTAAACATTGACATGTGGCCAAGTTGATTTTGGGCCCTACATATGATGTTCCAATTTTTGCATATAAACGAGCAAAAAATTTAGGAGAGCTCATAAAATTAAAAAAGGATCGGGATGATATTCAACGGAAAGGCCACTACACATGTGGGCGTTGCCAATGGTGTGCTTATTCCCTCACTGGTGATAGTTGGAGTCACCCTCAGACAGGAAAAAAATATTTTGCTAAAACTAAAACGGACTGCAAATCTGTATATGCTATTTATATGATTCAATGTCCCTGTCCAAAATTATATATTGGTCGAACAACTCGTTCTATTAATATTGGACCCTTTTTAAGCACACCCTGTCAGATCTTAAGTGGAGAATAATTGATACAGTACAAGTTGGGTGGGAGGGTGGTAACATTGAGCGTATCCTAAACCTCAAAGAGCTCCGCTGGATGTTTGAATTAAATACCATGTTTCCTCAGGGCTTGAATGGAACTAGTGAATGGATGACATTAGCTGCTTAGTTCTTTGTGGGCAGGTACCTAGAATTAGTTGCGATTTCTTTAGATCCTGATTGGTGGAAGGGCCTCCCACGTGGGATGGGTGTTGGTTTCTTTAGTACTGCTCAGAACGCCGTGGCCATGTTAGCAGTCCCGGCGTGATTTTCAATGGAATAAGCTAAAAGCCAACAGCTTGAACATTTCTGGTAAGCCAGTATATAATTCAAAGCATTTTTGTTACTAGAGACTTAGGGGTCCTTTTATCAAGCCGCGCTAGCGGGGTTAGCACGTCGGACATGTCATCAGGCGCTAACCCCCGCGGCCGGCTAAAAAAACTAACGCCTGTTCAATGCAGGCATTAGTGGCCAGGCAGTTTAGCGCGTGGTATTACGCTCGTTAAACCCCTACCGCAGCTTGATAATGTGACACTAATAGGAATTGTTTTTTTACAGTACTTTCCCCGACACTGAAGAATGAAATGCGTAGGTGGGGAATGAAACAATAGAAGTTCAAAGCTAAGTCTCACTTTCTATATATATATTTATAAACGTATTTAAGTACTGTATTAACTTTAAGAAAAGCACTGGCACTTTAATAATGAAAATAATGAAAATCTAAATAAAAACTATACAAAAACTACAAAAAAAAATCTATAAATAGATATATATGAATTGATATAACACCGGTTTGTTAAGTTCCGATGAGGACAGTCACCACACATGTTCTCTAGGATTCAAGGATTTGTAACTAAAGAACTATTTAATGGATGTTTCCCCGAAAATAATACATTGTGTTATATTAATTTTGGGCTAAAAAAGGCACTAGGTCTTATTTTCAGGGATATCTTATTTTTTTCATGTACAATGATCATCTCTCCCTTCCTCTCCTCCACCCCAATTCTTCCTATTTCCTTTCTCTCCCCCACATGTGCATCTTTCCTCCCCTCTCACCCATCCCCTTGTGCAGTATCTTTCTATCCCTCCCTCCCATCCCTTGTGCAGCAGAATCCTTGCAGCTTCTATCCCTCCCTCCCCTTGTAGCTTCCATCCCTCCCTTCCTCCCATCCCCCCATGTAGCATCTTTCTATCCCCCCTGCTGCGCGTGCCCCCCCCCCGGATGACCCATCTCTCCCTCCCATCCGAACCACGAGACCAAAATAAATACCTTATAATAAACCGGCAGTGTCATCAGCAATCTAGACAGGCTGCTTCACGGCCTTCTATCGCCCGGGCGTTCCTCCCTCAGGAGCGCATTCCATGCATCCACCACCCTCTCCGTAGAATTTCCTAACCTTACTCTTGAATCTATTATCCCTCAACCTCAAATTATGCCCTCTGGTTTTACCATTTTCCTTTCTCTGGAATAGATTTTGTTCTACGTTAATACCTTTGAAGTATTGAACGTCTGAATCATATCTCACCTGCCCCTCCTTTCCAGTCTAGGGTATACATATTCAGGGCTTCCAGTCTCTTCTCATACGTCTTCTGGCACAAACCTCCTACCATTTTCGTCACTTTCTGCTGGACCACTTCAAGTCTTTTTATGTCCTTCGCCAGATACGGTCTCCAAAACTGAACACAATATTCCAAAGTAGTGTGATTGCTGTTTTGGGGAAAAAAAATTATTCTCAGTGTCTGGATGCAGTCAGCCACACCTGCTTTCTGGGCCTTGGGGAACCGTCTGCATAACTTAATGATTTTGGAGCAAAGACATGCCTGTCTTACCTTTAAATCGAAAAAGGGGTGTGTTTTTTTGCAGATCTGGGATGCTTATATTAAGTCCTTGTCCCCCAGGGCTCAGAGTGTGGGTCTGAACTCATTTTAATAAGGGGTCATCTCTTGGTTTAAGGTTTTTCCTTTTGGTTTGCTATCCAGAGTGTGTGTGTGTGATGTATGGCTGTTGGTGTGAGTGTGTATGGGGGGGGGGGAGGGGGCTGCTTTGTTCTGCTTAGAGGTTGTTTCTCTAACTTTGTGTGTGTGTATGGGGAGGATTCTGGATGGAATTCGTTAGAGAGTATAAGACTACAGCTCTCTGATGTTCACAAACATTTTGTTAATTTCATTCTTTGGATAAGTGGGGAGTGGAAGGCAGATGGTTGGGACGGGGTGGGTAGGGGGGGGTGAAATTTAATCATGTGACTCCTTTACTTAAAAAAGCTTCCAGTCGTACATCGTATAATGTACAAATTAAGTTTATTCACCTTTAAATCTCAGATATTTAAAACCCCAGCTTTTATCTATAAAGTATTGATTCCTTATACTGCATCTAGATTACTGAGGTCAAATGAACAACACTTATTAGTCATTCCCTCCCTTAAAATTATTAGCACACGTCGGCAATCCATCTTTTCCGTTATGGCTCCTCAAACATGGAATTCCCTTCCAATTTATTTAAGAGAAGAAAAAAAATTGGAAAAATTTAAGAGCAAACTCAAGGGCTTTCTTTTTAAAGATGCATTCAATGACTAAATGAATTGCTTAAGAGTTTCATTGTGTCTTTATATTTTTTGAGAGCTTTTCTCCTTCCCCTTCCTACTGTTTTTGACCTTAAATGTTTTTCTTTTTATTAATCAGATTGTATTTCTCTCTTATTCTTTCCTTGTGTTTTATTATGTAAAGCTGGCTTTGATTATGTTTCGTAGATTTAGTCTTTTTGTTAGTTATGTTTGTTTTCCCTAACTTTGTAATTTTACTGATTTGTTCATCGCCTAGAATTTGGAATAGGCGATTAATCAAATTTTATAATAAACTTGAAACTTGTTGAACTGTTCTTGCTTGGTTGACCTGTATGCAGTTTCTGTTTTATTATGTTCAACAATAAAAAAATAAGTGAACCTAAAGGTTAATAAATAAAAAAAGAAAAGAAAAATGGGGTGATACCTTTTTTGGGGATTAAATTCATTTTTTGACTAGTCCTTGGAAGCCTCCTCAGGTCAGGACAGTCAGGAAGACTGTCTTGGGTGGATCCTGGGTGTTCCTAAAATCTATTTGCACTGTTAAGGCATTTAGGCCTTTTTTTCCTCTGCCAAAATGGGTGCACCTAAAAACTATGACAGATACTGGCACTTAGCGCAATTCTTTAAGGTGTGTGTACGCCGATTTTATGGTGCCATAAATAGAATATAACCCTAACAGTATCCACTCTTAAAGACATTCATTTGAAAAATGGGGAAAAAAAACCCCCCAACTGATCAGGGAAAGGAACATTTTTTAATGTCCATCCCCAATCTTTATTTCTACTTCGCTTTCTGGTCCTCTCCGCTCATCCTACTCCAACACAGAGAAGCCTATTCCTCGCTTTACTGTCTGTTAGCATCAGCATCTTGCCCCAGCTGTGAGCATGGAAGACACTCATTGTCCTGCCTTACTTTTATTTGTCCAAAAAGCGGAACGATGCAGCTGAAGGTTGCTTAGATTCCCTGCCTGTCTGAGGTACGTTCCTCTCTTGTACTCTGCAGCTCCTGAAGGGTTAAGAAATTAAAATTGTGCCTCAAGTTCTTATTAAATTTCATGTAAGGTGGTTTTGATATATTTTTTTTTCTTCCTTCCAGAACTTTGATTACTGTAGAAAATGGATTTTATGTATATATTCCAGCATGAATGCCTAAAAATATAACAGATTAATGCCTTCAGTATGGATGAAATATACCATATGCTGCCGAGAAACAAAAGGGGCTCTGTTTTATTAAAGTTTCATATCTACACTCCCACCAGCAGCTCCCTCCCTTTAGTCTTAACTCCTGGATCTCTGTTCAAGCTGCTGAATTTGAGAGAGAGAGAGAGACCAGGGACTCTACTGTGTGGGTCAAACAGCTGTGGTTACAGAAACCAGATCCTAAGCCTGAGAATGCCAGTCGTCTGTTCTCTTGCAGGTAAGTAACCTGGGAGAAAATGGAAAGGGGCTAAAGTAATACTCACTGGTAACACAGAACACTTAAAAGAGCTGAGGCTGTTCTGAACAAGCTGGTTTGCCTTTGCTGATGGGAAGACAAAGGTTGCAATAGGATGATGGGTATCGACATTGACAGTCTGCTCTGTTAGAAACAGGGTCGCGTACCTACAGTATAATTTCTCTATTCCACAAAGCTGCCGCCTCGCTTGTTTTAAGTGAAATTGGGTGTTTACTCCTGTCAGAGCTGTTAGGCTGGGGACGGCAACAATCCTCCTGGGTAAAAGATGTTGCTTTGCAGTCGGTGTATTCATGCAGCACTCCTTTTTGCGCATTTGAGGGCTGTGTGTGTTCGCTCGCTCATGCCTCTAGGTGACTGCCTTATGTTTTGCACGTGTGCAATTAACTTTCTGCCCCCTCTGACTAAACTGGAAGTGTGCAGAATTTCCTCCGAGTTTGTTTACTTTTCCAGAGGATATTTTGCCCTCTGAAATAATAGCAGAGGCTGCACTGTGGTTCATGGACACACAAAGGTTTTTCTCCTCCAGTTCCCTGTTTAATTCTAAATAGAGAAGAAAACCAAAACAGATACTAAGAGGATCTGACTGCTCTGCTTTTCCACGTGATTGCTAAAGTGCCGGATAAAGGAACATGTGAGTGGGGAGTGTGTAGCGCTACAGCCTCAGCACCCTGAGGTTGTGGGTTCAAATCCCGTGCTGCTCCCTGTGACCCTGGGCAAGTTCCTCAATCCCCCCATTGCCCCACATACATTAGAGAGTGAGCCCACCAGGATAGGGAAAAATGCTTGAGCACCTGAATGTAAACCACTTAGCTATAAGTGGTATATAAATACGAAAATAAATAAGACCAAGGATTCCTTTTACGAAGCCGCGCTAGCGGGTTTAACGCGCGTGACTTTTCGTCACGCGCTAACCCCCGCGCTGGCCGAAAAACTACCGCCTGCTCAAGAGGAGGCGGTAGCGGCAAGCGCGTCCGGCGGTTTAGCGCGCGGCAAGCCGCTAACGCGCCTTCGTAAAAGGAGCCCTAAGACTGATATAATGCTGATTGGGATGGATGAGGATTGTGAATGGCCAGAAACCATCAAGGTTAAAGTTTTGGGGGTTTGGTGGACTCTTCTTTGAATATGAAGGATCAAGCGTTGGCTGTGGTCAAGTCTTCTTTCTTTCAAATGAGAGTTCTTAGCAGGTTAAAACCTATGCTGCCAAACTATGATTTTCGGATTGTAGTGTAGACAGTAATTTAGCAAAAATTGGACTACTGTAACGCTTTGTATTTGGAGGTGATAATCGGTAAGACGTAAAGCACTACAAACTGTTCAAAATGCAACGGCAAGACTTATTTGTGGAGCAGATTTGATCATTTGACACCATTATTGAAAAAGCTCCATTAGCTCCCAGTCAAATACCGGATTGAGTATAAAGTTTTGGTGTTGACCTTTAAAATCTTACACTATGCGATACCTTGGTATTTGACTCAGGTGCTGAAAGTGTACCAACCATGTAGATCTTTAAGGTCTGAGGGGACACTAAGACTGGTCAGTGATAATCTTAGTAGTGTACACTATGCAAAAATAAGATTTCTGTGGCAGGAATGCTTCTTTGGAAGAGTTTGACAAGATCGCTTAGAGTACTTTCTGATATTAAGAAATTCAAGAGCGTGTTAAAAATAACTTTATTTACAGAAGCTTTGTAATGAAATCTTTTGTATTATACTTTTAGTCGAAGATTATTTAGGTGAATGTTATTTATTTCTGCATTGTGATTCAGATTGTGTACATATTATGTGAGCCGCTTAGGTTTACGAGTTTTTAAATAAATACATAAAATAAATACTATATATCTGGAGGCCACACTATGTTCTAATCACAGAAGATACAAAGAGCCATTGAAGTCACCTCATAGAGAATGACATGGTGACAGAATTCATCACCATTCCAGTCCATGTCATTCTTTAGTGTCTATCTCAATCTCAGTCCTTCAATGCAAGGCTTCAGGGTCAGTGGTTGTGCCCATTCATAAGAACATAAGAATAGCCTTACTTGATCAGACCAATGGCCCATCAAGCCCAGTAGCCCGTTCTCACGGTGGCCAATCTAGGTCCCTAGTACCTGGCCAAAACCCAAAGAGTAGCAACATTCCATGCTACCAATCCAGGGCAAGCAGTGGTTTCCCCCATGTCTTTCTCACTAACAGACTATGGACTTTTCCTCCAGGAAATTGTCCAAACTTTTCTTAAAACCAGCGACGCTATCTGTTCTTACCACAACCTCTGGCAATGCGTTCCAGAGCTTAACTATAGGAATGCAAAAATATTTTCTCCTATTGGTTTTAAAAGTATTTTCCTGTAACTTCGAGTGTCCCCTAGTCTTTGTAATTTTAGACAGAGTGAAAAATTGACCCACTTCTACCCATTCTACTCCACTCAGGATTTTCCAAGCTGAAGAGCCCTAACGTTTTTAGTCTTTCCTCATACGATAGGAGTTCCATCCCCTTTATCATCTTGGTCACTCTTCTTTGAACCTTTTCTAGCATTGCTGTATCTTTCTTGAGACAAGGAGACCAGAATTGAATGCAATACTCCAGGTGAGGTCAACCATGGAGCAATACAGATGCATTATAACATTCTTAGTCTTGTTAACCATCCCTTTTTTAATAATTCCTAGCATCTTGTTGGCCTTTGTGGCTGCCGTCGCACATTGGGTGGAAGGTTTCATCGTATTGTCTACAATGACACCCAGATCCTTTTCTTGGGTGGACCCTAGCATCTGGTAACTGTGATTTGGGGTATTCTTCCCAATGTGAATCAATTTGCATTTGTTCACATTAAATTTCATATGCCATTTGGATGCCCAGTCTTCCAATTTTCTAAGGTCTGCCTGCAATTTTTCATTCAGAACAGTGGTTTATATAATCTGTAGTCTTTGCAACTCCATTTGAGTAATTCCCTGATATAATGTGTTACAGAAGTCTAAATGAGAGGGAATACAAGAATGAATCAAAATATTAAGGGATGAAGATCCCAGTAATGGCGATACCAATCTAATCATTCCACAGAGCCTATTTGTTGATGCTTGCTTACTTGTGTGTATCTGTATCTATCTATATACACTGTGGTCCTGATTTTCAAAACTGTGTCGTAAGTTAGGTGGTGGTAGGCACCCTACCTTTAATTGGTTTGTTAGGTGTCATCGACTCATATTCGAGTCCAAGTGAATTGAACATCACCAAGTTTTCTTGGCAGAATACAGAAGTAGATTGCCGGTCCTTTCTTCAGCCATTGGTTTAATGGGTGATAAATGACATGGTAAATGACTGCGTCATTTAAAACCAATTAAAAAGTAATTTTAAAAAAATTGAAGGTGCCTGTAGGTGTCTACAAAGAATCCCATCTATAGAGGTGCCTACACCGGGGCTAGGAGGGATAGAAAGCTGATGCACGTGGTGGGAAGGGGGGAGGAGAGAGAGAGAGGAAGCATTGTTAGACATTGGAGGAGGAGAGAAAGGGAGAGATGCAACAAAGAGGTAGAAAGGAGTAAGAAGGAGAAATCCTGCATTTGGGGAGGAGAGGGGAGGGAGACATGCATGGAGAACAGACAGGGTGAAATGTTGGGATCAGGAGAGAGAAAGAAATGTTGCACATGATAATGGAGGGAAATAAGGAAGAGATGCTGCATGGAGGAGACTATGGAGGTTTGACCCAGGAGGATAGAGGGGTTGGGGGTGTCTTTATGAGTGAGAGTCCGATAAAAAGGTGGGTTTTTACCGCTTTCCTGTAGTTTAATAAACCTGTCAGTGATCTGATAATTGGTGGGATTTTGTTCCATAAATTGGGATAAAAAGCAGTGATCCCAGCACAGACCCCATTGAGAATATTGGCCATTTAACCCCACTGTCTGTTTTTTATCTTTCAACCAGTTCTTAATCCATAATAGGACATTACCTCCTATCCCATGACTTTCTAATTTCCTCAGGAGTCTTTCATGAGATCCTTTGTCAAATGCCTTTTGAAAATCCAGATACACAATATCAATCAGCTCACCTTTATCTACATATTTATTCACCCCTTCAAAGAAATGTAGTAGATTGGGGAGGCAAGATTTCCCTTGACTAAGTCCATGTTGGCGTTCTCTCATTAATCCATGCTTATGTATATGCTCTGTAATTTTGTTCTTTATAATAGTCTCTACCATTTTGCCTGGCACCAACGTCAGACTCACTGGTCTATAATTTCCCAGATCACTTTTGGAACCCTTTTAAAAAATTAGCATTACATTGGCCACCCTTCAGTCTTCCTGTACTATGCTGGATTTTAAAGATAAATTACAAATTACTAACAATAGCTCTGAAAGTTCATTTTTCAATTCTGTCATTACTCTGTAACGTATACCATCCAGTCCAGGCCATTTGCTGTGGCATAGTTTGCTACATTACAACGTCAACAGAGTATTCACTTGACAAGGCCAAATCTGCCTATTTGATTAAGTGATTCAGTCTTTCATGGCAGCGTGCAATTGTGCTTTGTGAATATCCTACACCTTCCTCACACATTTATGGTTATAAGCTATAGCTATTGTGTGCCCATACACAAAGAACAGACTTAGGGAAGTACAAGTGGAAGTACTCATTTTCTATGCATTTACACATGATGGGCACATAGCCATTTAATTTAATTTCCTTATTTATAAACTAAACTAAACTAAACCTTGGGTTTATATACCGCACCATCTCCACGAATGCGGAGCTCGGCACGGTTTACAGGAAGAAAGATGAGAGAGGAACTACAGTGGAGAGATTAAAGAGTTAGGTGTAAAGGGGGAAGGTGAGAGGCCTAAGAGGGGGGAAGTGTTACAGTTTTGAGAATAGCCAGGTTTTTAGGTGTTTGCGGAAGAGTTGGAGGGAGCTTGAGGTTCGGAGAGGGGAGGTGAGGTTATTCCAGATCTCAGTGATTCTAAAGGGGAGGGATGACCCAAGTTTGCCTACATGGGAAATACCTTTTATGGAAGGGAAGGATAGTTTAAAAATTTGGGAGGATCTGGAGGAAGTAGGGGTTGGGGAGTTCCAGGATAGAGGGATAACGGCAGGAAGGATGCCATGTAGGATCTTGTAGGCCAGACACGCACATTTATATTTATATCCCGTTTAACAGCAAAGTTCCATACGAGTCACAATAAGAAATAATACAATATCATGATAATTCATAGACAGTTAGTATACATCTTAAAATATAGTCATAAAATCCACCCTACTTCGTCAAAGATATTGCTGGAATAATTATGCTTTTATTGCCTTCCTATAAAGACAAATATTAGATAAATTTCTTATTTCACTGGATAGTGAGTTCCAAAGCTCTGCAGCTCAGCCCAAAAGTGTTCTCTTCCTAAAGGAGAGCAAGCTACAATCTTTGCAAGATGGCACCTGTATTACCAATAACAATTCTTGGGAAGAATGCAAATGCTTAGTTGATTGATATACAGCAGTACCTAGCATATGTGACACCCGGGGCCCATCATTTGTTTGACACCCCCCTCCCATCTGTATGGAAAACATGATTTTTAGTAACAATCCACACGTCACACAGGAGTGTGCCTAGGAAAAGGCAGCATCTTACATACTGCAGTGAGCAGTACATCAATACACCCATTGTAAAACTAAACAAGCTAGACTAGTACAGATCAACCCTGCACAGTCAATCCTAACAGAAAACCATGTCTTTTGAACACACAAAACACAGAAAACACCTTCGCCTAGTATGGAATATGTAATCACAAACTAACCTCTCCCCCTTTTACAAAACTGTAGTGTGGTTTTTTGCCACGGTGGTAACAGCTCAGACGTTCATAGAATTCTGAGCATTGGAGCTGTTACCACCATGGCTGGCACTACAAAACACCCTACGGTTTTGTAAAAGGGGGGATAAAATAGAAATATGTAGACAAAGGTTAAACTGAGCCACCAAGAAGCTGAACTCTGCATACAATGCAACACCAGAGAAACAGTGACGCATGTCCCCTAAAGCAAAAAAAAAAAAAAAAAAAGATTTTTTTTTCTGCTTTCCTCATCTTCTTGTCACTCTCTTCCTTTCATCCACTGTCTGCCCCTTCTATATGGCATCTTCTCTCCTTCAATGCCACTTCCAGAAACTGTATGCCTCCCCCTTCCATCTCTTCCTTCACCCACATTGGTCTGGCATCCATCTTCTTCCCTTCCTTCCTCCAATGGTCTGACATCTCTGTCCTCTCTTCTCCTCTTCTTCCCTTCTCTCTCCCACACCCCCATGGTCTGGCATTTCACTCTCTCTTCTCCCTTCCCCCCACTTCCATCAGCATCTGCTCCCTTTCTCTCCTTCCACCACCCTTCTATGCTCCTTTCTCTCTCGCTCCAAGCCAATGCTATGCAAGGTCCCTCGATAACTGCGTCTGCCGGCTCTGCTGGAAAGACGTAAGTGACGTCAGAGGGGGGGGATGGACCGCAGACCCAGTCATCGCGGGACCTTGCAGCAACTCCCCACGTCTACCAGTCCATCCCCCTCTGATGTCATATCTTTCTTTCCAGCAGAGCTGGCAGACGTAGTCATCGCGGGACCTTGTTGCACTGGAACAAAAACGTCGGAGGGGGTGGACTGACAGCTGCGCTGAGGTGCAGGTCCTGTTGGAGTAGGGTAGGAGGTTCCAGACCTGGCCGACTGAGCACCTCTTTAAGGCATGCACCCGGGGTGGTCCGCTCCCCACCCTTGATATGCCACTGATATACAGTTATCACATCTGTCAAGAAACCTGGACATAATCAAATCAGACCTTGAGAACTGGCCATTTAGTTATAGAATTGTCCTTCACAAAATTACTGGGCATTTCAGAAGACAGGAAACAGAGTTTGGTTGTGTTTGTATATGCTTTTTACACCAAGATTTGGGATGTCATTTTGAAACAGGTGTGTCGGTGTTATTACTGCTCCTCTCATAACCACTCTGGACTCGTAGCAGTTACATGAATTAAGCAAAAAAGGTCAGTTTTGCTCTGCAGTCTTCAAATTATTCAGTTATAAGCAGATGATACAAATATCATTACTGTACAGCCCTAGTGACAGGAAAATGCTGTTAACATATGCCCATAGGCGATGGCTGGATTAATCTTCTTGAAGAGTGAAATTGCATAATGCATCAGGGTGATATTTGGACCAAAGGCATGGAATGAAATCTGAATATTGTTCTTACTGTATTTCCAGTTCTTGCTGAAACCATTGCTGCATGTCTTGAGTTCTGGAAATAGATCTGCATGCTTTGCACAGAGTTTCACTCTGTTTCAGTCAACTGAACCTGGTACGATGCATCTGTCAGCATGCCGCCCCGACCTCACAAAGATGATGAGTTCCATAACTCTCAGGCCTTTTTTTTTTTTTTTTTTTTTAAAGAGTCTTTTCTGCCTCATTTCCTATGTTCTGCAATCTATTAGCTAGATTACCAGATCATTGTCGAGACACAATGAATGATTTGCCATCCCTCTAGCGCCACTATATAATGTGTCATGAAGTTCGAGAAGGAACGTCGACTCTTTCTTCTCCCCCCCTCGACCTGTTTCTGAGATTGAACAGTCGGCCTCTGTGGCCAAAAGCCTTTTCTTGTTGATTCTGAACATTAAAACCCTTCCTTTGTGAACACACTAGCAGCAAAACTCGTAAGCACACTTTCATCGTTTTTCTGTTTAGACTACCACAAACTGCTTCTCATAGGTCTCCCGCTGAAACATCTTTCTCCCCTTCAATATATTCACAAATCTGATGCATGACTTTACCTTCCATCAGTGCCACCACTGTCACATAACCTCTCTTCTCAAGTCACTCCCCTGGTTCCTTATCCATTTCCACATACAGTTCAAACTTCTCTTACTCACCTATAAGTGATAAAGGTGATAAAGGCCACCAGCGTGCTCGACTTTAAGACTAAATGGGACATCCACGTGGGATCCCTACGAGGGTCGAGTTAAGGAACTAGGTCATTAGCATTCAGACTTAATGGGGTGGGTCAATAGAGTGGGCAGACTTGATGGGCTGTAGCCCTTTTCTGCCGTCATCTTTCTATGTTTCTATGTTCTACTTTCATTGTGTATCTCCTCATTACCTCTTCTCTTGTACGAGTTGAATGGCTTCCCAGTAGAGGTGGTGGAGATGAAGACAGTATCTTATTCATGAGGCAAGTGCATAGGATCTCTAAGGGAGAGGAAGGGATAGCAGATGGCATGGATGGGTAGACTGGATAGGCCATATGGATGGGCTTTTACAAAGATGCGCTGGCGAGCAACACACGCAGAATACCAAGCCGCCCATAGGAATAGGATGGGCGGCTCAGCATTTAGCACACACTGCTCGGCAGCGCACCTTCATTTTCCATGTCATATCATTTTTAACTCAAAACAGCAGGGGGGGGAGGGAAACAAACCCTCGGAGGCAATCTCTCCAAATGGGTTAGTTCTACACATGGACCAATGGGTTCCAAAAAAAGGAGGATATAGAACACTTTTTGTATTGAGAAATTTTTATTTCATCAGCTTCCATGAGACCTTAAATAAAGCGTGCGAAGCAAATATAGCCAGACAGGGCTCAGATTTGTGTTTCGGCGAATTAACGCCTGCCTCAGGAGTCACAACATCCAAGCAAGCTTATACTTGGCTAAAAATTGAAGAAAGAGCACCTTAGCGATGAATGCACATAAAGCATTTATGGACAAAACAAAGACATCTTGGCAGTCCCCCACAATGCCACTAGCGAAACGTGTATCGAATGCTATGGTGCCGTTCCTCCAATTTTTAGCCAAGTTTAAGCTTGTTTGGATGACGTGACTCCTGAGGCAGGCATTGAGTCACCGAAACACAGATCTGTGTCAAGTCTGACTGTCGCTGATGAAATAAGATTTTTTTCTATACGATACTGTTATATCCTCTTCTTAAGAAGCCATTTGCCCTTCTCTACTCTTCTGTTTTGTTTTTGGACGTCTGTAGGGGTTGTCTATCCTTTTTTTTTTGTCTTGATTTCTATAGTTTTGCCCATACTATGAGAGGAATGAACCTCATGCCTAAGCTAAGGCATGTGGAGTATCATCTCAGTTTCTCACATCTACACTTCTCCCTCCGGATTCACGGTTTCAGCACTCGCAGTTTCGCGGTTTTTCGTATGCTGACTCGGGCCCCCCCCCCAAATAACATCATGAGTAATGTACCGATAAAAGTTTGGCGCTTACCAACTTTCACTCAGAAAATCGCTGCCAAGATTTCACCCTCCAAGCGCTGCTTCCCAGCTTCCCAGCATGCACAGAGAAAAACGCTGCTTGCCTATCAGCTTGAAAATCGCTACTTGCCTGCTATCAGCCTGAAAAAAAAAAAGTTATTCGCAGTTTCAATAGTAAGAACGGTGGCTGTTACAAAAACCCGAATAACATAAAAACGTTATTTGCGGTTATGTCCTGCCCCTAACCACCACGAATATGAAGGGAGGAGTGTACTGCTAATGTCAGCCTTAGTACTTGTGTTATGTCAAACAGGGCTTCTTTCTGGAGTTCATAAGATGTAACATGTACAGGCAGTTTATCCAGGTGTGCTTGGAAGTGGCTAGCCTGGAGCAGAGTCGAGAACAATCTTTACTCCCTAATCCAGCCTTTTCTCTCCTGTTGCTCCTGGCCCACCCAAGCTTCTCCAGGTTCCACTTCCTTTATATCTACATATTAAGCCCTGTATATTATTAGTATGGCCCATTGAATGGATTTTTTGATTCGATTCACTTTTCCCGCCCAATAGGGTGTTTGTTTTTTTTTCAAATATCCTGGTGGGTTTATTTTGTAGCATCTTTACCCACGCCAGTGATGTGGTGTAAACAAAAAAGACTTCTCTCTCTGTTAGGTCCTAACTCACGCTCATTGTCTAACACCAGCTCTGGCAGGATACACATTTCAAATCTGAATTATTATAATCACAAAATAGAAAAGAAAAATATTTTTTTCTACCTTTTGTGTCTAGTCATTTTATTATTCAAATCATGTTGGTCACAGGCTCTGGTTTCTGTTTGTCTTCTGTTAATTCGCTCACCAGGGTCTCCTGCCCATTTGACATTTTTTTCTTTCTCTGTGTTCACTATTCATTTTACATCTCTGGAACTTCCCTTCCACTGCCATATCCAACATCTCTTTCCCACTGTCTACCATCTCTCTCTCCCTGCCTTGAGACCTGGGTCAAACATCTCTATTCCCCTCCATGCAGCATCTCTCCCTTACTCCCCTCAATTATCATGTGCAACATTTCTTTCTCCTCATGCACCCTCTCTCCCTGCCCTCCACCCTATGTCCAACATTTCTCCTTATCTCTTCTCCATGCATATATCCCTCCCCTCCACCATATGCAGAATTTCTCACTCTCACCCCTTCTACCTCTGTTGCATCTCCTTTCCTCTTCTCCAGCCCATGTCCAATTCTTCTTCTTTCCTCCCCCAGTGTATTAGTTTTCCATTTCTCCCTCCCAACCCTGTGTGCAGCACCTCCAGACCTGACCAACCTATCCCACCATGAAATTTTTTTGCGGCCTGCTCCATCAGGGCTTCTCTCTGCTACATCATCAGTGACAAGGCAGATGAGAGGCCCAGGTGGGCCATAAGAAGTCTGTTCAGAGCATTCTCTCATTGTAAAGCCTTAATTCGCTGCTCCTCTGGCATCAGGCCTTCTGTGAAGCCAGGACCCAGCAGAGAGGAAGGCAGTAAAGTTCCTGGATCGTGACACAGACCCCGGGAGTACCCCCATATAATCTGCACTCGGGGTGGACCGCCCCTCCCCTCCTTGATAGGCCACTGTGTGATTGACGGCTGCTTTTAAGGCAGCCACCGATAGCAGTGCCGGTTACAGAATCTGGCTGTTAGTGACTTGCCCAGGGCCACAAGGAGCAGTGTGGAATTTGAACCCACAACATCAGGATGCCCAGTCTGTAACTCTAACCACTATACCACATTCTTCTCCCATGGGAATTTTTTTTTTTAGTGCACCTTTAGAAAAATTGCTCATCCATGGAATTGCTGTAGAGGAAATCACCAAATTTGTACATCTGAATAGCAAAACAAATATGCAATTACTCACACTGATTGGGCATGTTCTAAACCACAGATTGAAATCTATTGAACATCTGTAGGACAAACAACAGTTGGAAGGGGGAGCAGGGGATGTGGTTTCAGAAGAAACCTTTCAAACCATATCAGTCAGCTGGCTGACAAAAATCCAGGTGAGCAGCACACAAGACACATACTTTTTAAAGTACAGTGCAAGTCCAAAAGTCCAAATGCCAGAATATGGACCGCCTGAGAATCCAGGCTCTTGGGGAAAGGGAAGGAGAGAGAGAGAGATGGTGATGTTGGAGCATTTACAGTAAATGTTACAAGCAGGAAAAAAAATGAACATTCAAAAACAAATTTTAGAGTAGAATACCTATGTTTTCTATGACTCTCCTAAGAAAATCTAATTCAATGAGACGTAATTAAGTTTCTTTGTATGTTTTCCTGTAAATAAACCCATTTTGATAAATGAAACATTCTGTATTTGTTAGTGAATAAATCAGTAATATTGTCTTCTTCATCTCTTCTTTATTCCTTAAATCTGAATGTTTAAAGTACTTCGCGAGAAAAATGAAATCCCCGAGCAGCTCTGATTTTTGGACTTGTGCATGGATTTGGATTTGGATTTTGCTTCCTTGTCGTGGGCCTCCCCATGTCGAACATTTCTGATGCTGCTGTTTTCCCTCCGCCCCAAGTGTTTATTCAAGAATAGGATTGTGTGTTCATTAGTGCAAAATGAATCTACTATGCAAATTAATGTGAGTATAATCAATGTGCATGCATTTAAAAGTTCTGATGCATTTTTAAAGAGTGTACTAAATTGAATCGTGAAGTGAACCAAATAAAGGCCCTCTTTTACTAAGCCATGGTAGAGGTATCTCCTGGATCCCTACATGTTTTGACGCTGCTCTGCCTGTGAGCGTTGGAACAGTGTCGACGCATTAGTGGTAGAAACCTCTACAGCAGTTTAGTAAAAGGAAGGGGGGGGGAATGCCTGAAAATCAGATAAAAGTCCAAAAAGATCCAAAAACAAGTAGAAAATACCATAAATTATCCATAAATACCTGATTCCACATGATCCTCCGAGAACCTTAAGATCTGCATCACAGCATCTTCTTCATGTCCCATCCCTAAAAATCATTAATACCCGTAAGGCTGCTTCTTTCCCAACGATTGCTCCAACAATATGGAATTCGTTACCATTATATTTAAGGTCCGAACAGAATCTAGATAAATTCAAGGGTGGCCTCAAAAGCGTTCACTTCCTCCTAATTAGGAGGTACTAAGCGCGAGCGTGAGCCATTAGCAAGTGTTAATTAAAATGTGCTAACTATATATGGTGCTCACAATTGCACACATAAATTTGGGCACGCTCCCAATTTGTAGGGTTACCAGACGTCCGGGTTTTCCGGACATGTCCTTTTTGTAGAGGACATGTCTGGGTGTCCGGACGGCTTTTCATAGCCCGGCACTTTGTCCGGGTTTTGAGAAGCTTCCAGCCCATGCGCGCGGAGGCAACATGGTGATGTCATGCGCATACACACGTGCGTGTGGCATCATTGTATCATACCTGCGCATTCGCAGATGCCTTCCCGACGCGGCGCCAAGCACGAGAACAGGTTGAGGGGGGGGGTGGGGTTGGGGGGTGACTTGGGTGGAACTAGGCAGGCCTGGGGGGCGGAGCCATGGGTCTGGATTTTACAATAGTCAAAATCTGGTAACCCTACCAATTTGTGCACACAATATAACTGAATAATGGACCAATTAGCACCAATAATTCAGCAGTAACAATTAGTGGCAACAATGTGGACTGGCGCACGCATCTTACTAGGGCTGTTCTATAACGATGCACATGCAAATCTTTTTTTTCAATTATTTATAAATTCAAGAACAGGTACAATAAGCATTGATCACAGAAAATACATAGTTCACGTTAAAGAAGAAAGAGAAAGCCTGTAGCTTAATCAAAAGGAAATATCAAGGATGATCCTAAATTAGTTTCTCCATCTAATATTGAAGTGCTTTCCTTTCAAAGACGCTTATGATATTTAGGAGTCCCAGCCTATTTTTTGCTTATTTTCATAAGGCTACTTCTTTTTTATCCCTCCTATTGTTTTTTTTACCATAATCGTCCTTCTTTCTATCATTATTATTGTATTTCATTACCCTGCCTTTCCTTTTGTTTTCCTTTTCTGTTTATTCTGTTAGCCGTTAATTTAATATATTTTGTTCAGTGTCCATCTGTCTTTTATAACCCCTGTATCATTTGTAAATTGAATGATTTGTTCATCGCTTAGATATTTGAGTAAGCGATTAATCAAATACTTAATAAACTTGAAACTTTCTAATTGATCTGGTTGAAAGAATACATATGTAAAGAAAGTGTAATTAAACATTTAAGGCCCCTTTTATCCACTGGCATAGTAAGGGGGTGGGGGGTGGGGCGGTCCACTCTGGGCACGGTCTTTGTAAAGGGTGCAGGCCACTGTCCTCCTCTCTACCCCCTCCTCCTCCGTGTCGCCTCTCTCTGACATCACTTCCGGGCCCAGGAAGTGACATCAGAGGGATAGCTAACACGAGGCAGGCAGCAAGTGTGTGCTGTTGCTCTCGCCTAGAAAATTAAAAAAAGTATGGGGAAGGGAAGAGGGGCACGTGTGAAGCATGGGGGGGGGGTCGTGAAGGAGTTGGGGGGTGAAGAAGAGAGCGGGGAAGGGGCGCCACCACTACAGCTGCCACTTACCCTCACTCCACCACTGCTTTTTATCAAACTGTGGTAGAGCTGTGGGTCGGTGAGATAAATGGTCCGATGCTCATTCAATTCCCATAAGCATCAGAGCATTTACCTCACCGGCCCTTGGTAAAAAGCTCTACCACGGTTTGATGAAAGGGGCCTTAATTACGTTGTCTAATGCTAGATATGTATTCTGTGAACCAGATCAATTAGAGGGAAACTTATGAAAAAGCCTGTAGTGCCGATGCCCTTGATTACAACTGAAGAAATTGGTTATGCCTCATCTGTGTTATCCTAGAAACATCAGGAAATATTTGTATTTTTCCTCCACAAAAAAAAAAAAAGAAATCAATATTGGAATCTTATCTACGCCGGAAACAAAAGAGACCAAGAGATTGAAAGACACAGAGAAAACATCTTGTTAAACTTCTAAGAAGTCAGTCAAATTTTCCATCTCTCTAGCGCCAGAAGAAACATTTTGTTTTTCTCTCCATCTCTTAGTTGTTGCAGCGAGAAGAAGGGTTTTGACCCTAGCAGATGTCTAACTTTTCTCAACAGTATTATTTCTTTCGCATTGCATTGGCCTCGTACATTTCACCATGCTACAAACATAAGGATCCAGTTATATTTGCCCTTCAGAGCTCCATCGGGGATACATTCCGATCGGGGAGATCATAAGATCTGGGGCTAACACTGAACTGGTAATGAATCTGTCTGATGGAGACCCTTTTGGAGTAAAAACATGAACTGAAGCTTCACGAACTTTATGTCACGGAAAAGTGTGATTGATGCTTCCGTAACAGGAGAAATGAAGTTTGAAGCCATCATTGTATTTTGATCGATATGGACGAGAGTTGGTGGAGCTCTGTCGGAAGCGCCGTTAGGGAAATTCTTTGAACGTGGCGTGTGATCAGTGCGGAAAGAGTTTTTAATGCATAAGGGCATTTTTATGTTAAAGTATGCTTATTTTCAGCAAATTCAACAGCCTGCAGACGTAGAGATTAGCACACCTCATTACAAATCAGTGGCACAACACATAGAAAAAGAGAAGTCTGTTTAATCCTAGTTGAACATTTTTTTCCGAGTTTCCAAGTTTATTATATAATTTGATTAATCGCCTATGCCAAGTTCTAGGCGATGTACAATTACAAAATAACCAAATATGGGTAACAAATCACACAAGCTGAACAATAATTGGGAAATATACAATATTACTCTGTGAATAACTAAAATTAGTATCCTACTAAATTTCACAGATATTATAACTATACATTCTTATCCTTTCATACTTTTGTATAAAAGATTTTTTTGGTGATGTGCTCAGACCTTTAACCCAATAAATAGTGTAGTCACTGTATTGAGTTTAACAAGGGGACCATCATTGCAATCACCTGTCCCCAACCCTCCCTGATAGAATTTAAACTTATTCAGATTCTATAATAGTACTTATCTGAATGGAGAGGTATTTGTTGTTAAACTTAAGCTGGTTAAATCTCAATGGTGACTGTGTTGAAAACAAATAAAGTGATGCTTAAAATCCAATGGTGATAATTTATGTAGTCGTCAATCCCCGTCCCCCCGACTCGAGTTTCGTATTCTTCGTCGGGGAGGGACACTGAAAATCTAAATCTAAATCTAAATCAAATTCAAAACATGGTCAGTATTTTAGTTTACTTAACAATTATTTTATAAGATTCAAGCTCATCCTTATCTCAATGTTATTACAATACAGTGACTACACTATTTATTGGGTTAAAGGTCTGAGCACATCACCAAAAAAATCTTTTATACAAAAGTATGAAAGGATAAGAATGTATAGTTATAATATCTGTGAAATTTAGTAGGATACTAACAAATCACACAGACATAAATCTAAGCAAATTAAAATGACAAATACAAACATTCCTATACAAAGTTTAAATCAATTAAATTAAGTAACTTATACATACGATATCAAAACAAAAGGGAAAATTATTAAAGGATTACAATCAGTGTTTAATTCAATATATTTAAGATAAAAACATTAGGAGGGGAAACAAATAAAGTTTGTAATGAAATTAAGGATAAAAAGAGACAAAAGCATTATGTTTATTCACTAAAAGCATCTTTAAAGAGAAAACTCTTAAGTTTGGTCTTGAATTTGTCCAAATTCTTTTCCTCTCTTATATATGAGCTGACAGAACTACCAAAGCCAGTGGAAAAAGATGAAAATTGGGAGCCGTCAGCAGTGGGCTCCCTAGTGTGTGAGCTATCTCTGCAGAAGAAAACGTCACATTCACAAACATTTAGAATTCTATGTCATATTTTTTCCATTGGGAATGTCATATGCTGTCAACCAGGAGGTCTGGTGGGATTGCTTTATCCTTGGGCTGGCTGGGGACCCCTGGCTGGCTACAGAGGCTGCCTGTACAGTCTGGTGGCAATTCCATGCAACAGTGGCACCTACTGGCTGACTCAGCACCTTTTTTGCCAGTGACTGGAGTTTGGCGAGAGGACCCTTGTAGCCTTGACTGAGAGGTAGAAAAAAAGAAAAGCAGTTGCAAACGAACATTTTAAATGATGCCTTAATCCAGTCAAGAGAGGAAACCCAAAGTAACAGCACAAATTCCCAGTATTAGGACACCTGGAATGCTGCAAATATACAAAACACTGCTGTCAAAATAATATATAAGGCCAAAAAATTTGAATGTAAATCCTTTTTTTAAAGATGCTCACTGGCTTCCAGTTTCCCATCGAATCACATTTAAAATTCTTCTGCTCTCTTTTAAGTCAAACCTTCAACATTCCCCGGCATGTATCGATAGATTATTAATTCCTTATACTACTGAAAAAAAACAAAAAAACTCTGTGGTGACAATGTTCCCAATTGAAAGTATCAAAGTTCCAAAGGTCCACTGAAATCATCCACATAAAATAATTCCAACCACATAAAAGTAAAACATCCACATAAGAGCCTTAAAGGACCTAGTCCGCTAGGGATACAGGACCCAAAATGGTCCGCGTTTCGACAAAAAGTCTTCTTCAGGGGTCCCTGGGGGTCCTATAAAGGTGAGTACGTGGGAAACAATTGCAAATGCTAGCAGTGTCTCACTTCCAGTTCACCACACAATTGTTTCCCACGTACTCACCTTTATAGGACCCCTGAAGAAGACTTTTTGTCGAAACGCGGACCGTGTTGGGTCCTGTATCCCTAGCGGACTAGGTCCTTTAAGGCTCTTATGTGGATGATTTATTTTTATGTGGATGGAATTATTTTATGTGGATGATTTTAGTGTACCTTTGGAACTTTGATACTTTCAAATAAAGTCCATTTAGGAACATCGTCACTCCACAGAATTTTTTTGGTTTTCTCTGGATTTTCTTCTTTGTGGATATTTTGGGGTCAATTCCTTTTGTTTTTTTCCTTATACTACTTCCAGACTATTAATTCCTTATACTACTTCCAGAAGGAACTGAAAGGAGACTCCTTTCAGTCCCTTCCATCCGACAAATTGTTTACGACACTTCATGTAGAACTATTTTTCTAGGTTACTGCGCCAACCTTATGGAAGACACTACCTAACTATCTTCGCCAAGAGGACTGCACTCTCCGGTTCAAATCGGAACTTAAAACGTTTAATGGTCAAAGACGCCTTCAAAACATAACTTCCTCACTCTTTGGCAGCACTCCCGATCCAGTCCTTTCTTTACTTTCCCTTCATGTCTCCCCCCTTCTTTTTTTTAAACAATTGCATTGTATTTTTTCTTCTCACCCCTTTCCTTGTATGTCATTTTCCTCGTTTTTCCATCTCTCTGTCTCTCTCTATGGGGTCCTTTTACTAAGGCGCGCTAACCGATTTAGCGCGCACTAAAGGTTAGCGTGTGCTAAATGCTATGGCGCTCGTTGTATTCTATGGGCGCCTTCACATTTAGCGCACGCTAAATTGATTCGCACCTGCTAAATCGGTTAGCGCGCCTTAGTAAAAGGACCCCTATGTTTTATTGTATATACTAGAGAATGACATAGGGACAAATTTTTCCCCGTCCCCACAAATTCTTTTCCTATCCTTGCCCCATTCCTGCAAGCTCAGTCTTCATCTGCACAAGCCTCAAACACTTAAAAATCCTAAGTGGCAACATTCTCGAGCTCAGATTGTGATGTCATAATGCCTCATTCCACCAATGCCTAAGTTCCGTCCTCATCTGTAAAAGCCTCAGACACTTTAAAATCATAAGTAGCAACATTCTAGAGCTCAGATTGTGATGTCATAATGCCTCATTCCACCAATGCCTAAGCTCCGTCCTCATCTGCACAAGCCTCAACCCCTTTAAAATCATAAGTAGCAACATTCTAGAGCTCAGATTGTGATGTCATAATGCCTCATTCCACCAATGCCTAAGCTCCGTCCTCATCTGCACAAGCCTCAACCCCTTGAAAATCATAAGTAGCAACATTCTAGAGCTCAGATTGTGATGTCATAATGCCTCATTCCACCAATGCCTAAGCTCCGTCCTCATCTGCACAAGCCTCAAACCCTTGAAAATCCTAAGTAGCAACATTCTAGAGCTCAGATTGTGATGTCATAATGCCTCATTCCACCAATGCCTAAGCTCCATCCTCATCTGCACAAGCCTCAAACCCTTTAAAATCATAAGTAGCAACATTCTAGAGCTCAGATTGTGATGTCATAATGCCTCATTCCACCAATGCCTAAGCTCCGTCCTCATCTGCACAAGCCTCAAACACTTGAAAATCATAAGTGTTTGAGGCTTGTGCGGTGAAGGCAGAGCTTACAGGAATGGGGCAGGGACAGTGACAAAACTTACGGGGACGGGAAAATTGAATTCCTGTGGGGACGGGGACAAATTTGTTCCCGTGTCATTCTCTAGTATATACCTACTTTTTATTGTATATTTAATTAAATGTTTTTTTAACTTGTTTGTAAACTGCTTAGACACTCATGATAGGCGGTGTATCAAACTTAAATGATCTTGCTTCCTTGATATCTTCCTTGGTCTTCCTCTCTTGTTTTTTCTTCTATTAGATTTTAATCTACAACATCCGGCATGTACACTTTATTTATGAAGGTCTCTTTCACTCTATGCTACATTCATGCTTTTTAAGTCTGCAGCGGACTCCGATAAGCGTTGGCACAGCTGTGTTCTAAAATACGTCTGCATTCAGATTGGGAGAGGTGTTGTCATATTGGAGGATCATTGAAAAAGTTAAAGCATATCACCTCAGATAATAGATAAAAATCAAAACAGAAAATGATCGAGTTTGTTTCAGCTGCCTGTTCAAAAGGTAAACATCAAAGAAGTTTTGTTGCTTTAAACTTTGAGGGAGGGATTTGGGGGTTTGTTTGGGACCACGTTTTCACTGAAGTAACATAAACATAGTAACATAGTAGATGACGGCAGATAAAGACCCGAATGGTCCATCCAGTCTGCCCCACCTGATTCAATTTAAATTTTTTTTTTTTTTTTTTTTAATTTTTTCTTCTTAACTATTTCTGGGCGAGAATCCAAAGCTTTACCCGGTTCTGTGCTTGGGTTCCAACTGCCGAAATCTCTGTTAAGACTTACTCCAGCCCATCTACACCCTCTCAGCCATTGAAGCCCTCCCCTGCCCATCCCCCACCAAACGGCCATACACAGACACAGACCGTGCAAGTCTGCCCAGTAACTGGCCTTAGTTCAATCTTTAATCTTATTTTCTGATTCTAAATCTTCTGTGTTCATCCAACGCTTCTTTGTGGCGAAGTGTTGCTGCGACTTGTTGCTTCCAGTCCTAGATGAAATCTTGTCATGGTCCAGTGGGTCTGTTTCTTCTCACTATGTGTTGCCTTAGTTCTGCTCCTTTGTTGGGGCGAGATTCGACCAAATAGCAATTGCAAACTCAACTATAGAAATGCAGATGGTTTCTTTGGCCTCTTTGAAAATTCGCTAGCCGTGAGGGCCTAAATTTATGCTCAAAAGTTCACTAAATTCTTACGTTTAGGAGCATAAAAAATGGGTGGTATTTAGGGTGGAGAAAATAATTTAGGAGCTTAGCACAGACATGCAAAATCATGTGCATTAAGTAGAAACAGAAACATAGATCATGATGGCAGAAAAGGGCCACGGCCCATCTAGTCTGCCCAACCTAATGGCCCACCCCCTAACTACCTCCATGAAGAGATCCCACATGCCAATCCCATCTTTTCTTAAAATCTGGCACGCTGCTTGCCTCAATTACCTGTTGTGGAAGATTATTCCAGCGGTCAACCACCCTTTCGGTGAAGAAATATTTTCTGGTGTCGCCATGAAATTTCCCACCCCTGATTTTCAACGGATGCCCTCTTGTTGCCGTGGGTCCTTTAAGGAAAAAGAGATCCTCTTCCACCTTGATACGGGCCATGACATATTTGAACGTCTCGATCATGTCTCCCCTCTCTCTGCGTTCCTCGAGTGAGTACAGCTGCAGCTTACCCAGCCGTTCCTCATACGGGAGATCCTTGAGTCCTGAGACCATCCTGGTGGCCATTCGCTGAACCGACTCAACTCTCTGCACATCTTTTTGATAATGCGGCCTCCAGAATTGTACACAGTATTCCAGATGGGGTCTCACCATGGATCTGTACAACGGCATTATGACCTCGGGCTTACTGCTGACGAAACTTCTATGGATACAGCCCATGATTTGTCTAGCCCTGGATGAAGCTTTCTCCACTTGATTGGCAGTCTTCATGTCTTCGCTAATGATCACCCCAAGTCACATTCTGCTACAGTCCTTGCTAGGATCTCACCATTTAGAGTGTAAATCCTGCATGGATTTTTGCCGCCAAGGTGCATGACCTTGCATTTTTTGGCATTGAAACTTAGCTGCCAAGTCTTTGACCAATGCTCCAGCAGGAGTAGGTCCTGCGTCATACTGTCGGGCATTGAGCTTTTGTTGGGCACTGTGCTTTCATCTGTTGTGCGGTTGCCTACCATGTTGCATAGTTTGGCATCATCGGCGAATAATGTAATTTTACCTCAAAGCCCCTCAGCCAAGTCTCTTACGAAGATGTTAAATAGGATCGGGCCCAAGACCGAGCCCTGCGGCACTCCATCGTATCGGAGAGGGTACCGTTTACCACTACCCTCTGAAGTCTTTCTCTAAGACAGTCCCTAACCCATGCGGTTAATGTTTCACCCAGTCCCATCGAACCCATCTTGCTCAATAACCTGCGGTGTGGGACTCTATCAAACGCTTTGCTGAAGTCCAAGTACACAACGTCCAGGGACTCCCCTATATCCAGCTTTCTTGTTATCCAGTCAAAGAAGCTGATCAGATTTGATTGGCAGGACCTTCCCTTCGTAAAACCATGTTGATGGGAATCTCGTAGATTCTCCTCGTTCAGGATCGTATCCAATTGGCATTTGATTAGTGTTTCCATAAGTTTACTCACTATCGATGTGAGACTCACCAGTCTATAATTCTCAGCCTCCGTCCTGCATCCCTTTTTGTGGAGTGGAATGACGTTAGCCATTTTCCAATCCAACGGGACTCTTCCTGTACTTAGGGAAAGATTGAAGAGCCCCTCCAGGTGACACATATTTGCCCCTCTCTCATGCATTGGCAACCTTCCTTTGTCCACACCCTTCTCTTCCTCCTCCTTCTCGTGGCCTGGCCTTTCTCAGTCTCTCTCTCTCTCTCTCTCCCTACCATTTCTTCCCTTCCCTCCCCTTCCCCTCACAGCCCTCCAAATCCGCAGTAGGTCACCAGCAGTGCCAGTGCTCAAGACAGGCTTCCCCTGGCCAGCCCACAGGGCCTACTCCCTGTCATGTCCCACTCTTATGATTCAACTTCCTATTTCCATTAGGCAGGGCATGTCAGAGGGAAGTCCCTGCAGGCTGGCTGGAAGCAGCTTGTCGTGACAACCAGCCAGGACTGGTGCTATGATGAGGCCCAGGGTGGATGCTAGGGAAGGTGACACAAAGCTTGCTTGTGGGTTGCCCCTCTTTCAATTTCAAGCAGGTTTGGCCCCGTGTGACAGGAGGTTCAGGGCAATTGCCCTGTTTTCCCACCTCTAATGTTGGCCCTGCAACCAGTGACCTATGGCAAGTTAAAGTACCACAAGGGGAAGAGGGAAAAGGGAAGTGATATTGGGTCCTGGGACTGAAGGAGAAGAAATGATGCTAGGAACTGTGGGAGAAAAAGAAAGCGGGAGAGATACTGAACCTTTGGGAAGCAGGGAAGGAGGGAGAAAAGAGAGAGGGGGAGATTCTGATCTCAGGGAGAGGACAGGGGGAAAGGAGGACAGGAGGAAAGGGAGAGAGAGACACACACATGCTGGCTTCAGAAAAGGGAGGGGGAGTGGTGTTGTTCAGGAAAAATGGAAGAGTGAGGGGAGAATCTAGACATGGGGAGGAATAGGGAAGTGTGATTCTTGACATTGGGAGGGGATAGGGTCATAAAGGGGTGATGCTTAATATATGGGGGATAGGGACACAGGGAGTAGTGCTAGACAGGGCAAGAAGATGCCGAGCATGGCAGGAGGATAGGGGCAGGAAGACTGGTGAAATGCTGGACAGTGTGGATAAGAATGCAGAGGGAACATGAATGGTGGACATGGAAAAAGAAGAATTGCCAAATGGATAAGGAGACCCTGGCAGGAGAGTTATGACAGGAAATCAGAAACCAGACACTGGGACCAACACAATTAGAAAAATAAAATGACAAGGCAACAAAAGGTAGAAAAAAAAAGAATTTTATTTTGTATTTAATGATTTTAAATTAGAATATGTCTGTTTTTGGAATTTGCACCTGCCAGAACTGGTTTTAAGGTTGGGGCCCACAAGAAAAACCTCACTCATTGACCTTCAATCTTCAGCATAGTAGTGGTAAATCTCTGGCTTTAGGATCAGCCATCTTTGGGATCTTTGTTAGCAATGATTTTCAGCTCTAGGCTTATACATTAGGGCCATAATTATAGGCAAATGAATGTCAGGCCTACATTTATAAGCATAAATTTTAATTTCCTAAATTAAGATAAACTTTCAGCTGAAAACTGATTATGGACAATTAATGTTTTATTTTATATTTTATTTTTTACTTTTTATTTTTTAATAAGGTAATTTTGTATCTACTTCTATTAATTTGTATTTATGTTCATCGCTTTGAAAATATGACAAAGCGATTAATCAAAAATTTAATAAACTTGAAACTTTTACCCTTCTGCTCTAAAATGTGTCCTCTGCGAGTTTCCCACACACTGAGGCCACATTTCCAATTTCCTGAATTAATGGCCAGGCGCTAATTTTCCACTTCATTAGGCCAACTGGATGAGTCTTTATCTGCCATTATTTACTACTAGTGTTTAAGCCCGTTAGATTAACGGGTGCTAGATATCTCCTGCTTTTGAACCTGGGCAGGGGCAGAGGCAGAGCCGGGGCGGGAGGGAGTGACGGTGGGAGAGCAATTTCAAAGCTTCAGCAGCGGCGGCTCCTTGACCAATCCGCGCTTACAACGTCCCCACACTTGTGGTCTGGCTGGCTCCCCCACCAAAGCCCTTCGCAGCGGCAGCCCCTCCCGCATCCGTCCCCGCGTCCCAAGCCTCTCCGAAGGCCGGCTCCCACGAAAATGGTACCCCTCTGTCCAAAGCCGCGGCGGAAGCCTCCCTCAAGACACATTTCAAATCTGACATATTGTAATCACAAAACAGAAAATAAAATTATTTTTCTTACCTTTTGTTGTCTGTTCATTATTCATATCATGTAGGGGTCCCAGGCTATGGTTGGCTTTTCATAACTCGCTTGCCAGGGCCCCTTCTTTCTTCTTCCCTCCCTCCATCCCTGCAGCTGAAGACAGGCACCTCCCCCCAGTGGTCTGAGACAGGAGGGAGCAGTTAGGACAGGGTCTGAGGGCAAAGAGGGGCTCAACAGCGCACAACCACCTTTCCTTCCCTCCCTCCATCAGGTGCTCCAGTGGTCTGAGACAGGAGGGAGCAGTTAGGAGAGGGTCTAAGGCTAAAGAGGGGCTCAACAGTGCCCAACCACCTTTCCTTCCCTCCCTCCATCAGGTGCAGTGAATCCACCAATGTTAAAAGGAGCCGCGTCGAAATCGGAGGCCTGCCACTGCTGTAGCACGTTCCCCTCTGCCTTGGTCCCGCCCCTTCTCTGACATATGGGACCGCGGCAGAGGGAACGTGTTACGGTGGCGGCAGGGCTCCAATTTCAAAGCAGCTCCTTTTAACATAGGCGGAGCTGAACTGTACCTGATGGAGGAAGGGAAGGAACGGTGGGCCAAATTTCGGCAACGGCAGGAATTGTTTTGCGGGCCAAGCACCGTGAAACTTTGTTTCTTTAGGCAGCCCCGGTTGTTTACTTGGATTCAATGTGAGCCGGGTGAGGAAGGCCGCCGCAGCCTCGCGGCTAGGTAGGGGGACAACAATGGCGCTTATGCTCAAGCCCCCGCCGCAACTCCTCTCTCGATCCTGGTGCGGTTCGAGAGGGGAGTCGTGGCGGTGGCTTGAACATAAGCGCGATTGTTGTCCCCCTACCTAGCTGCGAGGCTGCGGCGGGGTTTCCATGGCAACCCGATCGCGGATCTCATTGTAGGGCCGGGTCTGGCGGCGCCATGTAGTGCGGAAGCGGGAGGCGGGACCTCAGCACAGCGCCGCCGGCCCCCAGGAGCTCGAGGCCGGCTGCGGACATGCCTGGCGTGGCATGGTGCAGGAGGAACAGTGATCGGTGGAGAGCAGGTGATGACAGTGATAGGTGGCGCGAGGTGGAGAGTAGGTGATGACGTAAAACGTGCGCATGCGCACTCGTGTTTTCGGGACGGGTCAGGGAACACTTTTTTTTTTAGTGCGCATGCGCGGCCTAGCATTTTATTATATTAGATAATATTACTATGCTGCTATCTATAAAGAAAGAGAGAAAAAGGAAAGGCTGACCTCTGGTAGGACCAAAGATAGGGTTACCAGATGTCCGGGAAAACCTGGACATGTCCTCTTTTTAGAGGACTGTCCGGGTGCCCAGACGGACTTTCTAAAACCTACCAAATGACCTCAAAGGTGACCGCGCATGCTTGGAGGCCCCTGGAAATGGCCCGGAGGTCAGTAATAACGAGATGAGGCTTTTGGGGGGGGGGGGGGGGGCGAAAGCAGAACAGGGCAGGGCTTGGGGCAGACTGGGCTGGCTGAAGGCAGAATGGGGTGTGGCCGGGGTCAGAATAGGGTGGGGCCAGGAATCCAGGATTTTGCCTAGAAAAATATGGTAACTCTAACCATAGATGCCAGCCATTCTTGCTGCAACTTTATGTCTTGTAAAAGTTTATAAATTAGTACTGATGCCTTCTTTACAATGTACAACCAGCACACAGACAAGTTGTGGCAGGGTTCCTGCAGGATGGAGGGGGAAAAAATGGCACATGAGAACTGACAGCTGCAATCTGTGGGCACAGAAGTGCACCATCAGCTCTGACCCAGTTCCAAATTCCAAGTCATGGCTGTACCTGGAGCAGCATTTCCTGAGTAAACCAGTTTATTTCCTGGCTGCTCCTTCATGCAGGCCGAGACAAGTCTCCTTAAAGGAGCCACCACCCATTTCACAACACTGACCTCTGACCCAGCTGAAAGCTTCTGCGTTAATGCTGACAGCTCAGTTGTCAACATGCCCCAACCAGAGAATTTAGCATTCCCATCCCCTCTCCTCCCCCCCCCCCCCCCCCATTGAAATGCATTGGATTATTTGAAGATTGTAAAAGAATGGCAAGCAAAAAACAGTAAAATAACAAGGATTTATGCAAAAAGAAAAAAAAAAAAAGACAAAACTTGTACATACAATAATACAATACCATTTTTATTTGAATACCGCCAATACCTCCATGAAGTTCACAGCGGTTCACATCAGTAATTATGGTGATACAAATTAACAACTAGTATTATTAGTAACAAATTCATGAAATAGATAGGTCTTTAGGTCTTTTTTTGAAACATTTAAAATGAGATTGCTGGTTAATATTAGCTGGTAATGCTTTCCACAGTTTTGTAATGTAATGTAATGTAATGTAATTTATTTCTTATATACCGCTACATCCGTTAGGTTCTAAGCGGTTTGAAGAAAATATACATTAAGATTATAAATGAGAAGTAAGAAGGTACTTAAAAAATTCCCTTACTGTCCCGAAGGCTCACAATCTAACTAAAGTACCTGGAAATTAATAAAGAAGAGAAAATAAAGATGGTTGAAAAAAGAAAAATTCTATGTGAATTTATAGGATGGAAATTAAACTGACAGTGAAGAACTGTATGAAAAATACATATGGAATGCAGTTAGAGAGGGTAGGTTACAATCTATTGATGGTATTTGTTTAATTGGAAGGTGTTAAGGTGGGTCATTTGGGGGAAGGTTATCTGAAGGTCAAAGAGGAGGGGTTAAGATATTTGGATGAATTTTTTGAAAAGCAGGGTTTTGATTTCTTTTCTGAATGTTTTGAAGTTGTCTGATATTGTCATAAGATTGGAGATGGAATGGTTGATTTTGCTGCTTGATATGCCCATGTGGAGTTATAAGTTCTATTGTATTTAATGTTCCTAATGTCTGGAAAACCTTTCATATGCTGAGAGGCTGGAGAAGCTGGGGCTTTTTCCCCTGGAAAAGCGGAGACTTAAGAGGGGATATGATAGAAACTTACAAGATCATGAAGGGTATAGAGAAGGTAGAGAGGGACAGATTCTTCAGACTGGCGGAGGCAACAAAAACTAGAACTAACACAATCAGAAATGTCCCAAGCATCACCTGCAACTACTCCATATGTACTTCTGATGTCATGACAATTCAGACATAATTTATGTTATGTTATGTTTGGAATATAAGAAAATTTTCACTGCCTGTTTTCTATTCTGACCATTTATTCCGTTTCATGGTCATTACAAAAAAATATTTTTTTACATAGGGGGGGGGTGTGTGTCAAAAAATGATGGGCCCCGGGTGCCACATGCCCTAGGTACGCCACTGTTGAAGGGTACAATTAGAGGGTTACTATACAGTACAAAATGCTTTGGAGTAATAGATCACTCACAGGTCATTGACCTGGGAGGCCGCCGCGGGAGCGGACTGCTGGGCATGATGGACCTATGGTCTGACTCGGCAGAGGCGATGCTTATGTTCTTAGGATCAAAGATGGATTATTAGGCTAATGGCTCCGAAGCCCATAGAGATTTAAAGGGCTTTGGGGCCGTTGCCGCGTGGTTTTGTAAAAGAGGCTGTTAACGTGATGTGGCATATAATCAGGAGTTTCTTCAAACCGTATTTTAAATAGAATACAATAGAATTTATAAAGTATTCTCCCTTCTATACGTAGCCAGTGTAATTCATGTAAATAAGGTGTAATCTTATCACTTTTTTTTTTTCAATCTGAAGATTAATCTAATGGCTGTGTTCTGTAACGTTTGGAGTTTTTTAAATTATAAATTTAGGACAATCTAAAAAGCTGACATTGCAATAGTCCAGTTGAGACAAAATTAAAGATTGTACTAATATGCAGAATTGGTAATTATCTAAATACTTTCTAATCCTTCTAAGTTTCCAGAATATACCTAAAGACTTTTTTTATTACCAAGTTGACCTGAGGTAAGAGTGAAAGGTTATGATCAAAATGAACTCCTAATATTCTTATTACTTTAGTCAGTGGATAATCCATCTTATTTATGGTTAATACTTTAGTTTCACAATTCATATTAGGATGATTTAATAAACATAATTTAGTTTTATCCTTATTCAATTTAAGTTGATGGTTCAACGTCCAATTCTCTATCAACTTCATGCAATCATTTAGTTTTAATTTAATATCATCTAACTAGCAGGAAAAAGAAATGAGAACAGTAATATCATCTGCATACATAAATGACATGAATTTGGCTTTTTCCAAAAAAAAGCCCCCAGAGAATGCAGGAAGATATTAAACAGGGTAGGTGAAAGTGGGGAACATAAGAATAGCCTTACTGGGAGCAGTTACCGGCTGGAGGAGAGTTGTGGGGTGACCCGTGGCTGGTCCTGGATTCCACAGCGGCGGCTTCTCTTCCTGCTGGGCGGCGCAGACAGGCATTCACAGAGACGGACCCCTGACGTCACTGGGTCCGTCTCCAACATCGCTAAAGGCAGCCGCTGCTGTGGCAGTGCTCGGAGCAGTTACCGGCTGGAGGAGAGTTGTGGGGTGACCCGTGGCTGGTCCTGGATTCCACAGCGGCGGCTTCTCTTCCTGCTGGGCGGCGCAGACAGGCATTCACAGAGACGGACCCCTGACGTCACTGGGTCCGTCTCCAACATCGCTAAAGGCAGCCGCTGCTGTGGTTGCGGCCGCAGCCGCGCGGCCGCAGGGCGTGGCCCCTTGGGAGCCCCTTAGGAGCCACGTGGAGCCCAGGAGCCGATAGTGGGTAACCTTCATTAGGGGTACATAGATCCAGCTTGGACTCTGCTTCTTATTATTGGATCCAAGAAGTTTATCCTATGTCTGCTGCAGTGAGGACGTCGTTGGAATTTTTCTTATTTTAACAATGCCGAAAAGACGGGGAAGGAATACCGGAGGAGCCTCCCGGCGACCCTTAACCCCAGTGGTTACAATTGATGATTTTCTCCGACGCCTACAGCGGGAACAAGAAGGGTCGGGTTCTAGCTCGTTGGGGACACCGCCGGAGAGCGGTGCGGTGGGTGCCCCTGAGCATGATGTCACTCTTAGTCCCGATGTTAGGACGCCACCCCTTCAACCGACGCCACAAGCTGCAAGCTCTCCAAGGGACCAGAATCCACCTGAGGAGGTGGGTTTCTTTTTGTCCACGGAGGCTAGTATGGAGAGCTCGCCGAATATGACAACGCAGAGAGGACTGATCTCTCCGCAAGGACTTGTGACCGGGACAACAGAAGTTGGGGGAATACAAGACGTCACTGAGGTAAAGCTAATTTCAGAACATTTAGTCACTACACCATTACAACTTTTCTCACCTACAAAACCTCCTACAGTCACACTCGAAGCATTATGGGACTTGGTGGTGAATTTGGGAAATTCCTTAAATCCTCAAATAAAAAGTTTGGATAAAGAATTAAAAGAACAAAAGGAAGAAATAAAAGTTTTAAAGCAGGATATGTTACAATTTAAAACAGAGACACAAGATACAAATAAGGAGTTAATGTTATTAAAACAAAATCAAGATATGTTGGTAAAAGATAATATATTACTCAGGAAGAAGTTGGAAATGCAGGAGAATAATGGTCGAATGAATAATTTGAGATTTATAAATTTTCCAAAGATCCTGTCAACTTCTCCCAGAGAAATGGTGAAAAGATATTTTATGGAAATTTTGGAAATTCCTGAAAATTCCTTACCTCCTCTTACAAGAGTGTATTACTTACCTGCTAAGCCCCAATTCAAAGAAGAAAACATGGAGGAACCCCGGGAGAGGTCATTGGACATTTCAGCAATATTGGAACAATCAGATAGAGAGTTGGCGGTTCCAGCTACTCTCTTGTTGTCTGTGGCTTTGGCTCCAGACAAGGATTGGATATTAAAACTTTTCTTTAAAAATAGGTCTAAAGACTTCCTGGGGCAACATATTCAGATTTTCCCTGATGTCTCTAGAGAGACTCAAAAAAGAAGGAAAGAATTTCTAATTTTAAAACCTGGAGTGACTCAAATAGGGGGTAGTTTTTTCCTGAGATATCCATGTAAATGTGTAGTTAGATATTTATCATTGAAATATATATTTACAGAGCCATCTCAATTGATTAGTTTTCTCTCAATGAAACGTCTTGAAAAAGGAATAACAACGTAATAACGCCTATGTGAAATTAGCTCCCTGCACTTCAGTTAGACAAGGATTTTTCTTGCTTAATTAATTTGAAGTATATAAGTTCTGCTCTTAATAATGGATTCAATAATATTGAGGACTAGTGTGAGAACAGCTAGATTGGTATTTCCTTGTAGCTATTAAGTTTGGAATTATAGTTTAATATGTAGTTTGATCTCACTTTTCTGTACAAGATGTATATGCTTGGCAATATTGTAAAATGTTATAAATAAAATAAATTAAAAAAAAAGAATAGCCTTACTGGGTCAGACCCATGGTCCATCAAGCCCAGTAGACCGTTTTCACGGTGGCCAATCCATGTCCCTAGTACCTGGCCAAAACCCAAGGAGTAGCAACATTCCATACAGAATCTCAAAGAATAGCAAGATTCCGGAATCCCAGAGAGTAACAAAAGATTCCGGAACCCCAAACAGTAGCAATATTCCATGCTACCGATCCAGGGCAAGCAGTGGCTTCCCCCATGTCTTTATAGAGCCAACATTTTAGTGCTCCTTTGAATCTGTTGAGGATCCTTTCTTCCCTAATATAAGCTGGTAACGGGTTCTATATTTGTGGTGCTATAACCCCCAAAAAATAGTATCCCATCATGTGAACATTTCTTAAGAAAGAACTGAATATTTCATGGGGTGTCCTAATTTTGAATATCCAGCAAACCTTGGGGAACACCATAAGGAAGAGAGACCAATCTTTGGATATTATTCGACATTTTTACTTTATAAGTTATTTTTAAAAAGTTATTGAACCAATTTAGAATATTTCCAGATAAGCCAAGATCCTCTAATATACTTAATAATATGACATGATCAACTAGGTCAAAGGCGCTCAAAAGATCAAATTGTAGCATTAATACTTTATAACCTTTTGAAATGTTGCTTCTTACAATATCCATTAGAGATCCAAGAATAGTTTCCGTACTATGACCCTTGAGGAATCTGGATTGATTAGGATGGAGTATGTTGAAATATTGCACACATTTCTTTTCTGTGCATTTATTCATAAACAATGCAGATGCGCTTACACCCAAATTCTGTATATAAAGTAGTGTCATACATTGCACCTGCAAATCATTGCAGTCAATTTGCACACACCGCTTAATCACTGATAATTGGTAGGCGGTAGTTTTTAGCATGCGCTAAAAACGCTAGCGCACTTTTGTAAAAGGAGCCCTTAAAGGAGATTCTATGGGCAATAGGTAGCCAGTGCGCTTTTTGGAGGAGAGGAGTTACATGGGAGCAGCAGGGGGTCGGGGACGGTCCACCCCGGGCGCTGGCTTGGTAGGGGTGCCAGAAGCCCTCCTCCTCTTCGCCCCTGATAACCCTCCTCTTCCCACCTGACATGCAAGCGCCTTCGCTCCCCTCCCCCCCCCCCCCCCCGTGCCTTAGCTCTTTGCTGGCGTGAGCAGCAACTCCAACCTGCTGCTGGCGCCAGCATTGGCTCGCCCTCCGACGTCACTTCCAGGTCCCGTGCTTAGGAAGTGACATCCGAGGGAGAGCCAACGTGGGCAGCAAGTTGGTGACGCTGCTCGCACTGGGAAAGTTAAAGAGGAACGGGGGAAGGGAAGAGGCACACGCGTGGCAGGAGGAGGGAGGGCCGCCACCACCCCATGCGCCTCACATCCTCGGGCAGATGGTGGGTATCACGATTATTCAAGTGTGCACTTCACTGAATACTATCTGCCCGCTTACACCTGCTATGGAGCTAGCATAGGTGGATGGGCTTAAATTTGGGCAAGTAATTGCCGATTTATGCTTCTATTCTATAATGGATTATAAACACAAATTTTCTGTTACAGAATACTAGTATGTGTCTAGAATTTGGTGTCTAACTTGTCCTCTAACTGCTTATTTATTTATTTAATTTGATTTATACCCCGTCCTCCCCAGGGAGCCCAGAACAGGTTACATGATAACATACATTACAGCAAACAATACATATAACAATTAACCACAGGGGACAGAAGACGAAGGCCCTAGGGCACTGTGAGGTGTGTATAGATCAGTTGTTCTGGATGAGCAGACGCTCGGAGCCTGAAGCACGCACAGGGAAAGAGTCAGTGTGTGCACAGGGAGGACATCTATTAGTTTGGGTGTAATGGTCTGAAAATGCTTTTTGCAGCCGTAGGACTCCTATATGGCCTATGAAAATCTGAAAGGAAGGGGTAAAACGCGGACCTCATGGACCTGACAGACCTCACGGATCTAAAACCACACATCCTTAAAAATCTTAGGTCCGTGTCCATGCCGTTCTTACATACCTCAATGACATTTTAGCGCTGACGGATCCGTCTCAGCATAGGGAGGGAAAAGTATTAGGATCCGTCAGCGCTAAAATCTCATCGAGGTCTGGCAGAGCCAGAGACTAGTGCTGGAGCGGCAGAGCAGAAGCCTCCTTATGTATAGGTTTAAGTCTGCCGGATCTTATTATAGTTTAAAGTAAGGGTACACTATAGTGAATCAGGCTTCCTGGATCGCAAATTGGAGGTCTCTTTCAGGAGATCCAGAAAACCCGGCGCTTAACAGGGCTGTTTAACCGTTTTGCGCTCTGCTTATCCTTTAAGTCCGACATAGAATTTGGCTCTGACAGACCTCGATGAGATTTTAGCACTGACGGATCCTAATACTTTTCCCTCCCTATGCTGAGACGGATCCGTCAGTGCTAAAATGTCATAGAGGTCTGTAAGAGACAGAAACTACGAGTGGCACAGACACGGACCTCAGATTTTTAAGGACGTGCGGTTTTAGATCCGCGAGGTCCGTCAGGTCCGCGTTTTACCCTTTCCCAAATCGGAACACCTGCAGCCCTACTATATGAAACTACATTGGCTTCCCATAACTGCAAGGATCAAGTTTAAATTAGGCATCACCACCTTTAAGATCCTGACAGGGAATGCCCACGACTACCTACCCTAACTACCCAAGTTGCCTCCAACAGATATTCCACCAGAAATCTTTTCCACTTAAAATTCTCAGCATACAATATAAAGTCTACCAGGCAAATTACATTATCCATCCAATATCAATTAGCAAAATGCTGGAACCAACTACCACTAAGATCATCAGGTTCAGAAAACTTTTTAAAAGCATTTCTCTACCAAGACACGGAGCCAACCCTGAAGTAAATGAAATGGTAATTGTAAAAGCTAATTTCTAAACTGTCTAATGCGACTCCTGGGACATAATGATGAGCCAACGATGACCTACTTGAACGTGTAACTATGTATTTGTAATTATGACCTAACTGTATTAATACTGTACTGATCTACCTGTACTAGCAACTCTATTGAATGTCCGTGTCAAACAGTCCATTGGTAATTTCCTGGGTAAGTGACCCAACCTCTTGTCATGTAATCAGATTTTGAACTGAATAGGTAAAGGTGGAATAGAAAACCTGATGAACATAATTTAGTAAAATGACCCCTGTTAAGCACAAGAGTGTGAGCAATTATCAGGTAAAGGAAGGAGACCCTCTAGTCTAGGCTTTGCAAAGAAGATAGCATAGTGTGTTAGTAAAAATCATACTTTACTCAAGTTCACTTAAACCAGGGGTCTCAAAGTCCCTCCTCGAGGGCCACAATCCAGTCGGGTTTTCAGGATTTCGCTAATGAATATGCATGAGATCTATTTGCATGCACTGCTTTCATTGTATGCTAATAGATCTCATGCATATTCATTGGGGAAATCCTGAAAACCCGACTGGATTGCGGCCCTCGTGGAGGGACTTTGAGACCCCTGTCTTAAACTGACTGAAGCAAGTCAGCTCGTCCAAGGTCACACAGAGGTCAGCAGCAATCTTAAATCAGGACCATTGAGCCCTTCCTACCTATGGCACAGGTGATTCGCTAGACATTCATAATGTTTTAACACGACTTTTATTTTGTGTACACACACACACACAATGTATAATAGGGAAAAAAAGGAAAACTGGGTTAGTCATCACCTGTGAAATCATTGCTTGTAAATCAGTGTCACAGAGAAGAATAGGCTCTCGTTTTAATCTCGGTGGTACAAAGGCCAGAGGAATTTCATGCCAAATTCCCAACCATTGAAGTGTAGAAGCTGTAACCCAGCTGCTATGGGTGGAATGGGAGACTTGCTGCAAGGGCTCATGGGAAGTCCAGTCGGCATGTACTTTGACACAATGCCTAACCACATCCTAACTCAGATAAAATGTTGTCTGATCATCAGGCTTTGTACATAAATTGGACAGACTGCAAGCACATTTTTAATACATGCTTTGCTCTGGCTGGAGCTCATTAGTGGATTCAAAGTACTTCCTGCCTTGTCTAACCAGTGACTTGATTAGTTTCAGCATAGTTTTACTCGTTTGTGGATCCGGAAAGGGTAAGATCTTGCACTGCAGGTGTGCTTTGTGGTTGTCCGATTTACATGGATTACACTGCTTTACAGATACCGGTCAGTTCCTCACCGAAAAAGACTGATGTTGGATGATACACAGATTTGGCATGTGGATCTGGAATGTATGATGCTTTGATTAATGAGGTGGCCCAGGAGCTAACCCGAAGTGGACTATACTAGCGATAGTTACCAGAAACAACACCTGTTCCCGGAGAGCTCTTTTTTGGTTTACATAAGTCTTGTCAATACGTAACCTGTCTGAAATGCTAAGCATGCCCCGAACAGCATCTGATCGTGGACCACACACAGATGGAGTGAAAGCTGAGGCACTGGAGATTCGTTCCTGGCCGTGAGTGAAGAGCGAACTCCCGAAAAGTCAAATCATTTGGCTGCTATCTCCAGTCTGAAGGCTTATCTCCCTGAAACCAGACTATTCTGCTCCCTGCAGCCCTTATCTGTGCGTTCTGGGTAACATTTGTTGGAACTCCTTTGAAAATAAAGTCATTTTTCAGGATAGTTTTCATCTCTTAATATACAGTAAAACCTTGGATTGCAAGTAACTTGTTATGCAAGTGTTTTGCAAGACAATCAAAACATTTGATTAAATTTTAACTTGATATACAAGCAAGGTCTTGCAATACAAGTGCATACAGTGTACACACATCACAACTGCGCCGATGGTTCTTCTCTCTCTGACGCTGCGGGAGTGTAGTGACTGTTCTAAACAAACAAAGTCTTGCAATATGAGTACATACGGCATACACGCGTCACATCATCACAACTGAGCCAATGGTTCTCTCTCCGACGTTGCGGGAGTGTAGTGACTGTTCTAAATGAGCGAGGTCTTGCAATACAAGTACGTATAGTATTTTGGGTTAAAGTTTTGGGGTTGTGGAACGAATCGTCTGAGTTTCCATTATTTCTTATGGGGAAATTCGCTTTGATATATGAGTATTTTGGATTACAAGCATGTCAAGGTTTTACTGTATGTCAAGACTTTTCCTCTGAAAAAATATTTGATATTGATGTATTTTAGTGATGGGGTTGATATTTTTCCCTCTACTACTCCACCACGGTCCTAATAATATCAGATATTAAGCATTACAATACTTTACCTCTCTCATAAACTGCATTATCACAGGGCACGCTCGATTATCTGCAAAGGTTTTCTCCTGCTCCCTTTAATTGCTCCCACTGCAAATTCTATTATCAGCTCCACTTACAGGCTGCTCGTTGGCACCCTGGAGCTGAAATGTGCTGCTCGAAAATCTCCTGCAATATTAATCTTTCTGGCCCTTTTTCAACGGGAATGACAGTCTTGCTCACACCCTTTTCAAAGTGTCCAAAGCACACTGATTGCTGTAGAAGGGAGAGAGTGAAAGTGCTGGGCTGAGTCTATTGGAAAGTCATATTAAAATGTTTTGTAAAAGCCATGTTTACTAGCCAAATGCATTGCAGATTTAAGTGTTAATCTATATATATATAGAATCGGATGTATGTATGTATGTATGTTCCAGCATAACTCTGAAACACATGGAGAGATTTCAACCAAACTTGGTACACATATGACTTACTATCTGGGGAAAAATACTGTGGGGCAGGGAAGGGGGATGACATATAAAAATCGATCCGATACTGGAAGATTAGGATACATAAATATCCGGGCAACGCCAGGTGATAAGCTAGTGAGAAATAAGACACCAAGTAGTATTTGTAAGAAACTCGAATGTCCAACTCCTTTTGTTCACCTGGTTGTAACTTGTTAGTAGGGATGTGCATTTATTTTTTGTCCCAAAATGACAACCTTCCCCCCCCCCAAAAAAAGGTTTTTTTTCTGTGTATCCATTAATAGTGCACACTCTTCCAAAAAGTGCACTATTTACAAAGAAGGGACACTCTGTTAGAAAGAGGGTGCATCCTTTCCCAGTGGTGCGTGTCTGCAGGCACAATCAGGATAAACCGCATGCACTTTTGAAAACAGTGCATACTCGTTGCAAATAATATGCATTCTTCACAAATAGTGTGAAATCTCGGCGAAAAGTACATGTTCTTGGGAGAGCACACAATCTTTCGGAAACAGTGCATACTCTGCAAATAATATGCAGTCTTCACAAATTTGTGTGAAATCTTAGTAAAATGTGCATGTTTGGTTTTAAGGGCAATGAATTTGATAACTATCTCTCTGTGGGGACAATCAAAGTGGTTTACATACATTCTATGTGCAGGTACTTTTTCTGCTGCGCCGAATGGGCTTACAACCTAAATTATTTTTTTGTGAAGAGGGTAGAAAGGACTTTTTGTCTCCACCCTAAATTTGAAGTCTGGTTACACCGCTGGTAATGGGGTGGCCCAGAGAGTTATATTATACAGGTAGATATGCACAGAAGTTCATTTTATATCATATTCATAATTTATACTCATTTCTGCCACACAAGATAGGTTTCAAGTTTCAAATTTCAAGTTCTATTTAAAATTTGATAGATCGCTTAATCATACTTCTAAGCGATGAACATAACTAAAAAAAATGTACAACATTCAAAGGGTACAATATGTCAAACGTACAATGGACCTACAGGACTTACTGTGCCAAAGGGGAAGGAGGGTAAGAAGTAGAATATTTGATAGGAAAGAAAACCAATAGGGGAAAAACAAGAGGATGGGTGAGTAGGAGCCAAAGGAAAGTGGAGAGAACAGTAATTAGGAATGAAATTAATCTAATCTAATCTAATCTTCTATTTGTGCGTTGCTCCTACTTATACAGGTTCAAGACGACTTTTAAGTGGGCAGGAAGGGAGAGGAAGGGGAGGGGAGAGAAAAAGAGGGGGGAGTGGAGATGGGGAAGGGGAGAGGGGAAGGGGAAAGGGGAGGCAGAGAGGAGAGGGGAAAGGAGACGTTCAAACATTCCATCCAGTACAATTTGTCGGTCTCCAAGGTGATAGCTACTGATAGCAAATGCTGCCATTTATATCATTCATTTTCATGTTCATGACCCATTATGAACATGAGCCTTATGCCTCCTGCATTTGTTTGATGAAAGTTTGCCATTTCTACCCATTTCTTCTTGACTTCTAATCCGATACTTTGCCTCATTGCTGCACCTTCTTTAAGAGAAGCTTGGAGACGTGTTCTGAGAATATCTCTTTCCTGGATTGGCAACTTTAAAGTCAGGAGCTCCTGCCAAAAATATTTGTGTAGGAGGAAAGCAGTTAAAACTGTTGCCTTATTTTATTCATTAAAAAAAGGCAGCAATCTGCTTCATGCAAAGGGGGATATTCACATGTGGTCGTGCTGTATTTAGGCATCTGTAGCTAAGCTAGGTCTTTGAATATTAAGCTGTACGCATCTAGATTTTGGGCATGCAGATGCAGAGTTATGCTAGTATTCTATAAAGGAATTTGGATGCCCAGATGCCATTATAGTACAGGCTCTCACCATGTGGTACTCACAGAATTAACCCCTAAGGGCCTGATTCTCTATACAGCACTAAAATGATCATCACCAACTAGAAAGCATGCACCACATATATCAAATCACGTTAGTGGCCGTACATGTCACTAAAATTTAGGCACACTCATTTAGAGTAAAGAAAACCAGGCCTAAATATCTGTGCCTAAGTTAGAAACATAGAAGCATAGAAAAAAAAGCAGCAGAAAAGGGCTATAGCCCACCAAGTCTGCCCATTCCAAGTATCCCCTCCCCTGAATTTACTCCCTTAAAGATCCCACTTGAGTATCCCATTTTCTCTTAAAATCTGTCACGCTGCTGGCCTTTATCACCTGGAGTGGGAGTCTGTTTCTATAACCATAAAGCCCTATGACCTCACAATGCAGATGTAAAGAGCCTTAGCCAATAGGGAGAGGAGGAGATAGTGGATGCTCTGGATGGGCCATTTGGCCTTTATCTGCCATCATGTTTCTATGTTTCTATAACCATAAAGTTCTATGACATCACAATGCAGGTGTAAAGAGCCTTAGCCAATAGGGAGAGGAGGAGATGCAAATGTTAAGAGCCTTAGCCAATAGGGAGAGGAGGAGATAGTGGATGCTGTGGCCATTTGGCCTTTATCTGCCAAATATCTGTGCCATCATAGAAACATAGAAAAAAGCAGCAGAAAAGAGCTATAGCCCACCAAGTCTGCCCATTCCAAGTATCCCCTCCCCTGAATTTACTCCCTTAAAGATCCCACGTGAGTATCCCATTTTCTCTTAAAATCCGTCACGCTGCTGGCCTTTATCACCTGGAGTGGGAGTCTGTTCCAATGATCCACTACTCTTTCGGTGAAGAAGTACTTCCTGGAGTCGCCATGAAACTTCCCTCCCCTGATCTTCAGCGGATGCCCTCTGGTGGTCGAGGGTCCCATGAGCCAGAAGATATCATCTTCTGACTCGATGCATCCCGTGATGTACTTATATGTTTCAATCATATCTCCCCGTTTTCTTCTTTCCTCAAGTGAGTACAACCGCAATTTTTTTAATCTTTCTTCATACGTGAGATCCTTGAGCCCCAAGTTGTGCATGTGCTTAACTTGTAGGAGTGCCCATGATCCACCCATGCTCCTCTTCTGGCCATGCTCTTTTCAGATTCATGCACTACAAATGATGCACCCCACTTTATAGAATGCACCTACCAAATTATGGGCTCGATTCACAAAGCAAACCGATCGTGTACCGATTTGTTTGCGACCCTTTTATGACCATATTTCCCTCCGGCCTGACTCACTAACCTCTCCTGCGACCCGCTTCCAATCCGTGCATGCAAATTAGGGGAAACGGCATGCAAAGTAGGCAGGGTCGCGATTCACTACACAGAAAAAGGAAGACCAATTGGGCTTGCCGATCAGAAGTGAAGCGACTGCTGAGGACCAATCGCTTCACTTCTTACCGGCTCTCCTGCCCTTTAAAACCACGGGCTGGCAATGCACTTTTGCAGAATGCATAAAAATAAATTCTTCCTTTTTTATATTCTGTAATTGCCAGCCCGTGGTTTTAACCCCAAAACAATGGACAATCAGGGACTTCTTTAGACTCATCCCTAAGGAAGTCCCTGATTGGCTGAGGCGCTCCAGGCCCCTCCCAAGGGAGGAGCCCAAGGCACCTGAGCCAATCATGGCCTTAGGCCCTGCCCCGTGCATCACATGATGCACCAGGGCGGGACCTAAGGCCTCAGACTCATTGCAGGAGGCATTGGAGCAGGAGGGATTGAGCACCCCTCCTGCTCCGTTAAAGGTAAAGGGTGGGGGGAGGGGGTGGCAGGCTGGAGTTGGCATCTCTCCTGCCATTAGTTTTTGGGTGGGTGGGACCGATGGCAGGAGGGAGTGGGAACCCTCCTGCCATAATTTTAAGCGGCGGGGCAAATTTTTTGTGGGGTTCGGGGAGGGAGGAGTGTTCGGGGCACTTGTTGGCAGGGGGGGGGTCATTTTTTTTTTATAGAGCAGATATTTTGCATGTGTAAAACACGCAAATTATGTGCCCGATTTAAAAAAAAAATAAAAAAATTTTAAGCCGGCAGAAGCCCTGACAGCAGTGACAGGAGGCTGTTTCTCATGTCACTACTGTCAGGGCTTTAGCGATCCATGCAGTTGGCTGGGAGCATGCCAAGGATCATCTCCATTTGCATGCAGGCCTTTAGTGAATTTGTCGGCCTGCATGCAAACGGACACGGATCAGAGCTTAGTGAATCTAACCCTATGTTCTTATGCATGTAACATTTAATTAGTGCCAAATAACATCAATTAGGTGTTAATTGCTAATTATCGGCACCAGCTGGTCTTGTTAAACATAAGAATATAAGATAGTTCCTTTTAATCAACAATAGTGCACATATAGTAGTCTTAACTTGCAGCAATTTACTAGTTAGTGGATACTTAACTGACTTGGGAAGGGATGAAACGTGGACCTCACAGACCTCGTGGATCTTAACCGCACGTCCTTAATAAGCTTGTGAAATGCTAACGTTTTGCCACTTTTAGTCTCATCACAGGGAGAAGCATTAGGGTCCATTAGCGCTAGTGTCATGGAGGTCTGTGAGAGCCATGACCTATGCTGAGACTAAAAGTGGCAAAACGTTAGCCTTTCATAAGCTATGATAGTAGCCTAGAGGTTAAGACAGCTGTCTTGGGCTCTGCTGATCTGGATTCAAGACCAGCTTGAACCAAACAAAAGTACGTTTTCCTGCCGCAGCTCTGGGGTAAAACACAGACCTCCCGTAGCTGAAGTGTTTCCTCAAATTAATTATTATTAATAAGCACAGATCCGTGGGGGGTCAGAAACGGCAACAGTTACAGCGGTGGAATGAGGGGCTAAAACGTGGACCTGCAGACATGAAATCTGAAACCTCAACTGTGCGGTTAAGATCCGCGAGGGCCACAAGGTCTATGAGGTCCGCGTTTTACCCCTTCCCGAAGCTCCGTTTCTTAAAATACTTCTTCAGGAGTCGACTCCCACTAAACCCCAAAACTCCAGTTCCTAATGCTGCTTCTGAAATCAAAGTAAAAGTCATTGAGGGATTCCTTATGTTTCACTTATCTTCAGTTTACAATATCTCCAACTCTAACCTGAGACATATCTTGACATGATATCATGTTTCATTGGATTCTGTTTCAGGGATATCACTGCCTTATGGATGCATCTACTTTTCATCCATCCATCTCTATCATTATCATTGTAGTAATATTTTAGAAAAAATATTTATGAAATGAAACATTGGGATAGTTACGATATTATTATGGTGATTTTAATATGTGGATTCGGAAGATTTTTTAATGCATATGTTAATATCCCATATTTGACAGTCCATCTTATAAATAGATGATCTATGGTTGGATTAAAAGGAAGGGAGAATATGTTTGATGACTTGTATTTATAATTTTCTCCTGAACGATTCTTGTTTATGTACTTTGGCAGCTTAGCTCTGAGCTCTTTTTTCAACATCTAAGTTCATTTTAAAGTATAGTTTCCAGATGGCATGCTTTGTTTTTGTTTATTTGTATCTCGCGGGCTTGCGTGATCCCTTTTCATTACAATTTCCTGTTTTATTTTACATTTAGGCATGAGATGATGATGCCCAACTTAAAAAGATTGTAAAAAAAAAAAAAAAAAAAAAAGAAGAAAAGCCCCCCGAGCATCTTTGAACTCTCAGCAGCAAACCTGTGCATTCATTTTGGCTCACGTTCAGTTCTCTTGGATGAGTCTCAATGAGCCAATGTTCTATGAGCAGGAAAAAAAAAATGCTTGCATATGTCTGTAAGAAGAAGTTGTTCCAGTTCTCAAATGCAAAATGAAACCGGTCATGCAAGAGTCCTGACTGCTAAAAAGAGCGAACAAGAGCAAAACAGAGAGGGTTTCTCCGAGAACTCAGCAGAAACATCTACACACTTGTTGGAAACCGATAAGTCCTTGGTGGGACACTGAAAAACAATGCAGAAAGTCACAACAATCTGTTTATATCTGCGCCCTGGTATGTAAGGTTGTGACCTGGAAGAAAAGACTGTAAGAAAGTAAAATCTAGGCAGGGGAAATCACACATTCCTGTGTTAATCTTTTACTGAGACACGTCTTAAGTGTAAGAACTACTTAAGAGTACATTGATCATTGAACTCTAAAGAACAACATTAAAGAAAGACTTAAGGAAGCTCGACACTCTGTTCAGTCGCTACCCAAAGATATGATCAGATATTGTTATGAATATGAGGTCTCCAAGATGAATCCTGAGAAGGTGACTTACGGCTTCATTTCGCAGCAGGTAATGAAGGTTCAAGTTCCAAGCTGTCAGGGATCCCAGAAAACAGAAGACAACTGTCTTACTGGTTCAACGACACAAGAGGAAATGGAATCATTCCAAGAAAATGAATTACAAGGGAATTTCAACCAGGAGCCTGAACGAAGCAGAGAAGACAAAATCACATATGAAAATGACTGTTTTGGAATGGAGCCTTCTGATAGTTACTCAGGCCTAAGAAAGTCCCCAAGTCCTTACCACGCATCGGATCTGGTAAAAGCTGAATTTGAGATGGGTCATGTTGATGAGACTAACGATGATCACAAGTGGAGTGTGGTGAAAGTTAAGCAAGTTTTGATTTCCAGCTTTGACCAGTCTAGGAAACCATGTAAGTAAATATTTTCTTCCTCTTTTCTATTACCTCCCTCTTAGCTATTGAAATAATTAGAGAGATGATACAGTATATGGGGCTCATGTTCAAAAAACGAAAGATGTCCAAAAATGGTATAAAGTGGCCAAGACGTCCAAGCAGTCATTTTCGAAACAGACTTTCTAGATGTCTTGCTTGACTTCTTGTCTGCAGTACGTCCAAAGTTTCAAGGGGGCATGTTGGAGGCATGTTATGGGTGGGTTTAGGGTGTGCTTAGCGCTTGGATGTCTTGTGGTGATAATTATAATCAAACATTTACCAACACGTCCAGGATGCCATATAGATGTTTGGAGCTAGACCTGCTTTAAAAACCGAATAAGTTTTCAAGTTTCAGGTTTTATTTAAAATTTGATTAATCGTTTAATCATACTTCTAAGCAATGAACATGGTTAAAAGCAAAATTGTTACAACGTTCAGGGAAACAATACATGCGACGTAAACATGACATACAAGACATACAGTACAATTGGGAAAAAAGGGTAAGAATTTAACTAAACTAAACTAACTAAACTAAACCTTAGGTTTGTATACCGCATCTTCTCCGCGATTGTAGAGCTCGGCACGGTTTACAGGACTAAGATAGAATGGAACTCCAAAGGATGGTTGTGGAATAAGAGTAAAGGAGGAATAGAGGGTTTGGGGTACCAGAGAGGGTACATTTTTGAGAAAAGCCAAGTTTTCAGATGTTTTCGGAAGAGTTGGAGGGAGCTCGAATTTCGGAGAGGGGATGTAAGGTTGTTCCAGAGCTTGGTGATTCTAAAGGGGAGGGATGTCCCTAGTTTTCCAGCAATGGATATACCTTTTATAGACGGGAAGGATAGTTTTAATTTTTGGGAGGATTTGGTGGAATTGGGATTAGAGGAATTCCAAGATAGTGGAACAACGGGAGGAAGAATGCCGTGAAGGATCTTGAAAGTTAGGCAGGCACATTTGAAATGGACCCTGGAGATTATTGGAAGCCAGTGAAGCTTGGACAGAAGTGGTGAGACGTGATCAAATTTATTTTTTGCGAAAATAAGCTTAGCCGCAGCATTCTGAATCTGCTGGAGTCTGAGGAGGCTTTTCTTAGTTAGGCTTAAGTAGATAGAGTTGCAATAGTCTAATCTGGAGAGGATGATGGATTGTACAAGCACGGCAAAGTGTTTTTGATGGAAACAGGATCTCACTTTCCTCAGCATATGAAGGCTAAAGAAGCATTTTTTTACCAGGGAGTGGAGGTGGTCTTTGAAGGATAGTGAGGAGTCCACGATGATGCTCAGAACTTTGCTTGAGAACTCAAGCTGTAGTGTGGGGCCGGAGGACAGTGGAATGGAGGTGGGTAAATGGTCTAATATTGGATCAAGCCAAAGTAGTTTTGTTTTGGACTCGTTTAGTTTCATTTGAACAGTGAGGGCCCAGTTTTGGAGGTTCGATATACATGAGGATATGTTCTCGGAGAGGTTAGTGAGGTTCGAGTCGGTCTCGAGGAGGACAAGGATGTCATCAGCATAGGTGTAAAGTGTTTCAAGGGGGGATAGATGGAGGAGTTTCAGAGAGGACATATAGATATTGAAAAGAATAGGAGATAGAGGTGAACCTTGCGGGACTCCATATGTCGGTTTCCAGGGGGAGGATGAGGTGCCGTTCATGTTAATGGTGTAAGAACGGGAACGTAAGAATTTTGAGAACCAGTCTAGAACTGTGGAGTTGATGCCTATCTCGGAAAGTTGGAAAACTAGAATATCATGATGGACTACGTCAAAAGCAGCAGAAAGGTCAAATTGTAAGAGAACAACAAACTTATTACGAGAATGAAGTTGTTGAACCTTAGAGATAAGTGAGGCCAATAGGGATTCGGTGCTGAAATTGGGTCTGAATCCATATTGGTAAGGAAGGAGAATAGAGAATCTTTCTAAGTAGGATGAGAGTTGGGAAGATACGATAGACTCTAGTATCTTGGTTAGGAGAGGGATATTTGCTATTGGATGATAGCTGGATGGAGTGGAGGGGTCGATCAGATTTTTTTCAGTAGTGGGGTCAAAGCAATGTGTCCCATTTCAGAAGAGAATAGGCCCGATAGAAAATTGATAATCGATAGAAAATGAGACAAATAAGGGATATGACAAAAAGAAGGGTTAAGCGAGAAGGGTTAGGAAAGATCAGAGATTAAAATTTGAGGGTGCAAGCCTAGCTTGGGGCCACAACGGGGCTATATGCACTAAACAGGATCAGTAAGACCGCGTGGGTCTGCTCCAATCCGATTTTTGTCTGATTATAAAGGAGCTATTGATGCACAATAAATTTTGCATGCGAATGATTTGCGCAGAGGTTCGTCGTAATCCCCGTCTCTCCTGTCCAATTGATCCCCACGAGAGCAACTCTCATTCATGTGCAGGGAAAGCCTTTTATGTTCTCTGTGGCTGGTAAGAAGGATAGGGCTATTGTGAAGATGGAACCTGCTTCCTAAGGTCGACCCTGTATGAGTATCAGCACCTTTTTTCCTAGAAAACAAATAACTGCTTACCCAAGCTACATGCTTGAAGGCTCCTAATTAACTACAGATGCCACAATCACTATTTAGTTTCAGGTTGGAGGGGGAAATAAACAACGGGGCATCGAGAAGAGTCCACTCTGAACTCTCACTTACAAGGTTAAGGGCCATATAATAATACAACAAATCACTCGGCAAATTATGTTACATCAGTCAACCGCCAAAACCAAATGTGAAGAAAACGGAAAAGAAAAATGGGCTCATTAAACACCGCATGTGCTGTGGGTGGTGAGCGTACTCCAGAGTTTTCTAAGACTAAGAGGTCCTTTAACTAAGCTGCAGGAAAATCGGGGCTTAGCACGGCTAATGCCGGACTTTCCCATGCGCTAAACCCAGATCGACTGTGGCAATTTGTAGGGCTTTTTCTTCTGTTTTCATGACAGGTCATGCACTAAATTTCCCATGAGCCCGTGGTGCATGCAAAGAATTAAAGTGGAAGCACTTGCTGCCTCTAATTTAGTTTCTATTAGGCGTTAAGTCTGGCACCAAAAGTTAGGCTTGACTTGCGTGCTATGCCAGTATTATATAGAATAAGAGCTCAAGCACCTAACTTTTGGCTCTATTTATAAAAATTCCACCTACGTGCTCCTGCATTAACTTTGCAGTATCCAGTTAGCTAATGGTAACTGGTGTTTTGGGAGGGGGCTTTGCCAGGTACTTGTAACCTAAATTGGCCACCATGGAGATAATAATTATAATAATAACTAGCTTTATAGCCCGTTACATTAACAGGTGCTAGAATATGTGTGTGTGTCTGTCTTTATTTCTTTCTCTCTCTGTCTCCTTAGCCGCTTTCTGTATTTCTGTCTTTCTTTCTTTTGGCTGTTCCCCCTGTCCATTCTCCCTTCTTTTTACCTCCCCTGTGTCCTCCACCACCCCTTCACTGCTCCCCTTATCCAGCAGCAGCCCTTCTCCCTTTGTTTTACCTCCCCCCTGTCCATCAGCACCTCTTATATTCTCCTTGCTCATTAACAGTACTTATCTGCCGTATTTCAAAATTTTCGGCCTCCAATCTCTATCTGCTTCAGATCATACACACAGCACTCCTAATAATTAATCCGCTTCTGTTTGTCCCAACGTGGCCTGTGTTTCGCAGTTCAAAAGTTGTTAACCGCTGCTTCAGGGCTTTATTTGAACAGAGTCCTTGGCGCCCCCCCCCCCCCCCTTCACTTCTCGCAGGCCGACTACGAACCCGGCGATCAAGCAGCGTGTGCAGCAGTCTTCACACGCTGCATCGGGCCCTTCTACTGCCCTGATTTACTCTGGCACATCCCTGATGATATGATCGCCGGGTTCGTAGTCGGGACCGCAGGAAGGGAAGGGGGGGGGGGGGGTCCGCAAAGGACTCGGACTCCTCTGGTCTGTCGCGGAGGCCGGCCCGGCTTCATTTCTCGTTTAGTCCCGGAGAGGGGGGGGGGCAGGAGGCGCTCTAAGTGTAAGGGAGCCGGGAGAGGAGCCACCGCCGCCGCTGTGAACTTTAAAATAAGGGAAGCTGAGCCGGCAAGATCACACATCACCTTGCGGTCTGCGAGAGAGGGAGCGTTAGCCACGGACCTACGGATCACAGATCAGGGATCACAGATCACGCAGGTATGAGTGCGCATGTGCGGCTAGCTTTTTATTATATAGGATAATAATAACAGTTTATATACCGCAGGACCGTGAAATTCTATGCGGTTTACAATGATTAGAAAGGTGCTACAAATAGAATAGAACTTACATAGTTGAAGAATAGTGGCTAGCAGTTTAAGGGAACAGTTGTGATGGGGGGGGATTGAGGTGGGACATTGTGATGGGAGAGATCGTGCAGATTCTCTACCTAGGTATTTCAAGAACAGGTATGTCTTTAGGTGTTTCCTAAATTCACCATAGTTATTTGCGTTTATAATTAGTTTTTCCAGGTCTTTGTCCCATAATGCTGCCTGGTAAGAGAGAAGATGTTGATGGTGTCTTTTAAGTTTACATCCTCTAACCGGTGGGGAGATGTACTTCAGGTGTGTACTTCTCTTATGTCTATTGGTTGAGAAGGAGAAGAGGTCAGTTATATATTTAGGGGCTAAACCGGATAGTACCTTAAAGCAAAAACATCCCAGCTTGAACTTTGCACGTGCCTCCATCGGCAGCCAGTGTAGGGGGGGATAAAGAGAGAAAAGCCGTTAGCTGATATGGCTCAAAGAAAACATATTTCTGAGAATTATGTTGTATTATGCACTCTTTTCTACGCTTTTGTGTGTCTCTTGCCAAGTCATTTGCATCTTAAAATCAAGAAACTTTTTCTCTTATATTTATGTTCTTATAAAGGAGTAACCCCCCAATTCTATACATGGTGACTACAAAAATCAGTCCTGAAAAGAATGGCACTTAGTGTGATTCTATAAAAGGCACTTATCACTTATATCAGTGCTTTTCAACCCTGTCCTGGGGGATCCCCAGCCAGTTGGGTTTTCAAGATATCCCTAATGAATATGCATAACACACATTTGCATGGCTGTCTCCTCCATTATATGCAAATTTCTTTCATGCATATTCATTAGGGATAACCTGAAACCCCAACTGGCTGGGGGTCCCCTAGGATAGGGTTGAGAACCACCGACTTATATAGTGCTAAAAGGCATACGCAGTGCTGTATATTTTGACATTTATAGACGGTCCCTGCTTGGAAGAGCTTACAATCTAACTTGGACAGACAGACATGACATATAGGGCTCCTTTTACAAAGCTGCGATAGCGTTTTTAGCGCGTGCAGAATTTTAGCGCTTGCTAAACCTTCACTATGCGGCTAGAACTAATGTCAACTCAATGCTGGCGTTAGCGTCTAGCGTGCGTGGTAATTCTGCGCGCGCTAAGCGTGCACTAAAGCCGCTATCGCAGCTTAGTAAAAGGAGCTCATAGAGTTGGGGACGCAGAACCCAAGGTGAGAGGAGTTAAGAGTCAAAAGCACTCTCAAAGAGGTGGGCTTTTAACTGGGCCTTGAACCCTGCCAGAGTCGGAGCCCACCATAGGGATTTGGGCAGCTTGTTCCAAGCATATGGTGCAGCAAGGCAAAAGGGACGGAGTCTGGAGTTGGCAGTTGAAGAGAAGGGCAAAGATAGGAGCGACTTGCCAGGTGAGCAGAGCTCACGGGGGGGGGGAAGGAGGGATCATAGGGGGAGATAAGTGAAGAGAGATAGTGAGTGCATTTGTAGGTCAGTAAGAGGAGTTTGTAGTCTGAAATGGATGGAAAGCCAATGAAGTGATTTTAGGAGAGGGGTAACGTGAGTAAAGTGGCTCTCCCGGATTATAAGTCATGCAACCAAATTCTGGACAGATTGGAGGGAAGCGAGATGGCTAAGCGGAAGACCTGAGAGTAGTGAGTTGCAGTAGTCTAAGTGTGAGGTGATGAGGGTGTGGATAAGAGTTTTGGTAGTGTGCTCAAAGAGGAAGGGTCAGATTTTTGTAATATTATAGCGGAAGAAGAGGCAGATTTTAACGATATGTTGTACCTGGTTGGTGAAGGAGAGAGAAGAGTCAAAGATGACCCCGAGATTATGAGCAGACAAAACAGGAAGGATGAGAGTGTTGTCCACAGAGACGGAGAACGAGGGAAGCGGAGAGGTGGGTTCAGGTGGGAAGATGAGCAACTCTGTTTTAGCCATATTCAATTTTAGATGGCGGTGAGACATCCAAGGATACGAGGAATCTTCAAAAAGTTTCCACACTTTTATTTTTTTTAAACACTATTTATTAAATATCCCAAAAGCAAATTAGATCACTTTTCCCACATAATCACCCTGTTTGGTGATACATTTTCCCAGCGTTCTACTAATGCCCTCTTATCACTTCTTCCGCCGCAACCATTTCCAGTGAAAATATGAAAGTGCAGAAACTTTTTGAAGAACCCTCGGCTTCAAATTATTCATAATGTTTCAATAAAACTTATGAAAGCAAAAAAAATTTAATCATGTCTCGCCTCTTCTCAAAAAAGCACATTGGCTTCCCGATACTTACAGAATATTCTATATAATATGTCTACTAACTTTTAAATGCCTTCTTCACAAAACCCCAGCTTTCATTGATAGGCTCTTAATTCCTTACACCCCTACAAGAATCCTTAGGTCTACTGATCAGCATTTACTTTCGGTCCCTTCTCTTAAGGTCATCAATACGCGTCGACAATACATCTTCTCTGTAACAGCCCTGCAATTGTGGAACTCTCTTCTAGAGGTCTGCACGGGAACGGGGATTGCGGGAATCCCTTGGGTCCCATGGGACTCCCACGGGGACCCCCCTCTGGCCCACGGGGATGAAAGGCTTTGGAAGCAGGGTTCGTCCATATAATATAATGCACGCTTCAGCCTTAGTAAAAGAGGGGGTTTATAAGTTAATTACCTGAACAGAAAACAAAAAAAGGGTTCCACCAAAGAGATTCCACAAGGAAAACAGCAGCGCAAACACAAAAGAAACTGTGGAATTGATGATCCTGTCAGAAGTAATTGCTGCTTTTTATGGGGATGAGCGGGGATGGAGGTAATTCCTTGCGGGGACGGGTGGGGACGGAGAGGATCCTGACGGGGACGGGCGGGGATGGGTGGGATTTCTGTCCCCATGCAACTCTCTACTCTCTTCCCATTCATCTAAGGGAAGAACGCATGCTAGACCGATTCAAGTGAAAGTTGAAAGGCTTTCTTTTTAAAGATGCTTTCAACTGATAGTACTCTCTAGGGTCTGCCTTGCGATTTTACTTATTTACTGTTACCCTCCCTTTTGTCCATTCCCTCTTTGTCTTATTTTCTTTAAAATATTGCATTTCTTTCCCGCTTTCCTCCTTATGTGTACGTTTTGTTTAAGGCTAAATGTGGTATGTTTGTCCCCCCCGAAAGATTTATGAATTTTAGCTATGTACATCGCTTTGAAGTTTGATTAAGCGACTCATCAAATTTTAAATAAACCTGGAAACTTAGCACCTGTACGCATCACTATATTTAGACCAAGGCGTTAAATTTCCGAGTGCTCTAGCCACTACCGCCTCCTTTTTAGGAGGTGGTAGATTTTCAGCTACCGCGTGCTTTAGCGTGCAGTAATTTTGTGCGTGCGCTAAAAAACCCTAGCGCACCTTCGTAAAAGGAGCCCCAAGTTGTGTGTGGATTGGATATACTCTACAACAGTACATCTCATTTTTAAGAACTCCCATGATCCACCCATGCTCCTTCCCTGGCCACGCCCCCTTTTGAGATTCATGCACTAGAAGTGACGCACGTCACTTTATGGAATGCGCTTAGAAAGTTGTGCACATAACTTCTAATTAATACCAATTAGCGTCAATCATTAGGTATCATAAGAACATAAGCAGTGCCTCCGCCGGGTCAGACCACAGGTCCATCCCGCCCAGCAGTCCGCTCCCGCGGCGGCCCAAAACAGGTCAAGACCTGTCTGAATCATCAGAAGGGGCTCCCTTGCCACCTTGGTTTCCCATATAAGTCCTGCCTTCCTATCGAAGTCCTAGCCCTCCGGTCTTGCACATGCAAGACCAGGTTAGTTTATACTCATTACCTGATTAACTTCCTATACTTGTGTTACATCCCAGCTCCTCCCTCAGTATCCCACGATCCCTTTATCCCTCAGGAATCCGTCCAATCCCTGTTTGAATCCCTGTACCGTACTCTGCCTGATCACTTCCTCCGGTAGCGCATTCCAAGTGTCCACGACCCTTTGGGTGAAAAAAAACTTCCTTGCATTTGTTTTGAACCTGTCTCCCTTCAGTTTCTCCGAGTGCCCCCTCATACCTGTTGTCCCCTTCAGTCTGAAGAATCTGTCCCTATCCACCCTCTCTATGCCCCTCATGATCTTGAAGGTCTCTATCATATCTCCCCTGAGCCTCCTTTTCTCCAGAGAGAAGAGCCCCAGCCTATCCAACCTCTCGGCGTATGAGCAGTGTTCCAGCCCTTTTACCAGTTTCATTGCTCTCCTTTGGACTCTCTCAAGTACCGCCATGTCCTTCTTGAGGTGCGGCGACCAATACTGAACGCAGTATTCCAGATGTGGACGCACCATCGCTCGATACAATGGCATGATGACTTCCCGCATCCTGGTTGTTATGCCAGGGAAGTGGCAGTGGGACAGATTGTATGGTAAAAAGAACATGGAGAGTAGGGGGAAAGAACTTTTGCCGAATGAAAAGAAGAGTTCTACTTTATCACTATTCGATTTTAAAGAAGTGAGCTGACATTTAAAATGAGACAGCAGTGAAACTGAGAGAATTAAGAACAGTAGGAGAAAGCTTAAGAAAGAAAAAAAAAAAGGAGTTTTAGGTTTATAGATTAAAAAAAGACACTAAGACTGGTGAAATCATAGAGGGCTTAATCTAATCTAAAACTTGGGACTCCTTTTACAAAGCTGCGGTAGAGGTTTAACGCACGTAATAGTGTGCGCTAAACCGCCAGTCGCGCTAGCCACTACCATCTCCTCTTGAGCATTCGGTCGTTTTTCGGCCAGCGCGGGGGTTAGCGCGTGATTAAAAGTCTCACGCGCTAAACCCGCTAGCGTGGCTTTGTATAAGGAGCCCTTGGATTTGTATACCGCGTCATCACCTAAAAGGAGCTCGACTCGGTTAGCAAAATAGCTGAGAGACAAAAGAAGCATAAAAAAAGGAAAACTCAGATTAAAAACATAAACAAATAATAAAAAAAAAAAACAACCCAGAGAAATAATAAAGAAAAAAAATTATTTTGCTAACTTAGACTGAAAATCTAAATATTGTTAAAATAATAATGTTTTCATAGATTTGCAAAATAACTGAAAAGAGTGCATTGTTCTAATAGAGAAAGGGGTATCATTCCAAATTTCAGTCAATCTGAAAGAAAAAGACCAACTCAATTTACCAACAAATTTTATACCCTTAAAGGAAGGAAAAGAGAGTTAAGAACATAAGAATTGCCGCTGCTGGGTCAGACCAGCAGTCCGCTCCCGCAGCGGCCCTTAGGTCAAAGACCAGTGCCCTGAGACTAGTCAGACAGTGGAACCAAAGAAAGAAATATGCCATATAGAAGTTTGAACACTACATATGCACATTTAAACTTTATTCTGTAATAAACTGGAAGCCAATGAAGTTGTCTTAATAATGGAGACACGTGATCAAACTTTCTTTTCCCAAAGATTAATTTACCAAGTACACACTGAGGGAGCCTACTCCCATACCTGGTCCAACCCCTGTGGAGTCCCACAAGGCTCCCCCCTATCACCTTCTCTATTCAATATCTGCATGGCATCACTGGGTCACATGTTATCAGACCAAAAACTGAAATCCTACATTTATGCAGATGACATTACAATTGTCATCCCCATCTCCTCATTATCACAAGAAACAGAATAGCACATATCATCAGTACTCACCATAGTCGAACACTGGACAACTCGGTTCAAACTGAAACTAAATCCAGAAAAGACTAAACTCTTCCTTGCAAGTCCCAACCACAAATTAACGGCCACCACCCTACAACTCAACGGTCTAACTTACCCTATTAATCCCACCATCAAAATCCTTGGAGTCATCCTAGACCGATGCCTGACCTTCGAAGATCACACCAATGCCCAGGTCAAAAAATGTTTTCATACCCTCTGGAAACTCTGCACCATCAAACACTACTTCGACTTCCTCTCCTTCAGACTGCTGGTCCAATCCCTAATCTTAAGCCTGGATTACTGTAATATTATATATTTGGGCTCCTACAAGAAAACCATCAAACGTCTAAGACTCATTCAAAACACTGCCGTCCGCCTAATCTATGGCCTCAAAAAATCAGACCACATCAGCCCTTACTACAGAAAACTTCACTGGTTGCCACTAGAAGCAAGAATCATCTTCAAATTCGCCTGCCTCTGCTTCAAAACCCTAACTGGCTTGTCACCGATATCTCTCTCTCACCACTTTGCGTTCCCAGGCACCACTCGCACATGCAATGCCTATCTGTTTACCTACCCATCCCCAAAGGGATGCACCTACAAAAGATTCCTTAACAGAACTCTCTCATTCCAAGCTGGCAGATGGACAGATTGCCTGACCACCCTCATCTCATCTGCCCCATCTTACTCTTACTTCGGGAAATCCCTGTATGATAAATTTCTCGAACCCCTCCCCCCCAAATAACCAAACCCTACCACCTCTATCTTACTATTTAATTCTCTCAAACAGTATTTTTACTGTATAAATATCGCTGCTGTAGATGTACAGACTCCTGCACCATAATTCTGCTTTATCTTCCGCTATATTAATACCTATGCTAAACTATGTACAGTCCCCTGCATTGTAACTTGCTCTCAACTGCATAGTACATTCCCTTACATTGTACCATCGCTGTATATGTACAGTCTCTTACACTGTAAACCGCTCTGAACTGTTTGTGGTATTGCGGTATACAAAAATAAAATTATTATTATTTTGTATACGTTGAAGCTGCTGTAAACTGTCCTCACTCAGGCTTAAATAAACCGAGTTGCAATAGTCCGATTGCGCCAATATAATCGCCTGTACTAGTATCGAGAAATGTTGCAAATAAGGCTTACTTGTTCATGTATAAAACTGTGGCGAGCGAGTTGCCACTTTTATAGCCAACATAGGCCCCCTTTTAACAAGCTGCGTTAGGGTTTTTTTTTTTTTTAATATCGCTGGCGACCGTGGTAAAAGCTCTGACGCTCATAGAAATTCTATGAGTGTCAGAGCATTTACCGCAGCGGCCAGCGATAAAAACCCCTAATGTGGCTTGATAAAAGGGGGCCATAGCATTGATAGATGGAAAACTGCAGAATTTATTGAAGAAAGATGATTTTATTTAGTAACTTTAAAACAGAATGTGCAGTTCATTGTGGTGGGAAAGAGTATACTGCTTCCAGTTTTATTCATTAGAGACACCTTTGGAAGGTTATCAAGAATAAGTGTTAAAGTACTATGAATAGGATATCATGTGAACGGGCCAAATATTATACAGTAATGTCTCTCTCTCTCTCCTTAAATATACGAGTATATCCATATATTGTTTATTGTTTATTCAGATTTTTGATTAAACGCTTTTTCGATACTACAAAGCGTTGAACAAGGTTTAAAATAACATTTAAGCGAATTTAACAATTAAGACATATCTTTATATAAAAAATTACTAGACTGACGGCAATTACATACAGGGTAATTACGGACCTGAAGGCCCCTATGGCTTTGGCAGTATATAAAAATAAAATTATTATTATTATTATTATTAAACACAAATAGGAAGGGGGGGAGAAATACAATTGATATAGAAAATGTGAGAAACATTTATGGTAAACACAAAAGGGACTGGGAAATTGAATGTAAAAAAACAAGTATAGATTAATCTCTAAGTTTCAGTTAATCAATTAAAAGCATCTTTAAAAAGAAAGCACTTTAAATTACTTTTAAAATTTTTTAAATTTTTTTTCCATTTTTAAAACTAAAGGAAGAGTATTCCAGATCATAGGGGCTGTCACAGAGAAAATGGAGGTGCGACGAGTACCAATTATTTTTAAAGATGGAATATTAAGATTGCATTGAGATATAGATCTTAAAGCTCTCGGCGGGTCATATGGGATCAAAAGTCTGTCTATGAATGCTGGTGTATTGGTCTGTAAAGTTTTGAATGTCAATAGGGCGATATACACAGATCATCAAAGCTTGAAAAGAGGATGCACACTATTTTCAATTTTTGTTTCCTTATAGTGTTTTTCCAAACTTTATTTCATTTGATTTTTTTTTTTCCATTTAATTACATTTCTTATGCTGCTGGGGAAAGAGTCCTACAGAATTTCCACGGATTTCTCCGTAGAAGTCTCTCTATAACTTCAGTTTCCAGCTACATTTGTTATTCTGTTCCTAGGTTATAAGAAATAGATGAGGCAGCCCTGGTCTCTTTCTATCCCTTCCAAGATAAAAAGCTTTGAAACAGGAACTACGAGGCTGAATCAAAAATTAAAGGCATTTGTTAAATTACGCGATAACCGGAACAGAGCTAGCAAAATGCTTGTTGGATAGTTCGTTCGTGCGCAGTGCTCAGCCTTTAGTTGTGTGGCAGTCAGCCGGTGCCAGCACCTCTCACCTTGCCTGCGCTTTTCCTCCTCTCGCCGCACCTCCTTCCCCTCCCCCCCCACTGGCGTAGTAATAGCAAGCTCAGGGCCACGTCTGGGAGGCCTCCACACATGGGCGGATGTTGGCGTGATGATGTCACACATGCACGTGACATCACTGTGTCGAGCCTGTGCCCTTCAGACACGGCCCCTGAGTTTAGTGTGTCATGGCTGCAAAAAGTTTGTGAAACACCGATTTAGCAGCTGCCTAGTGAAATTCAGTGGACAGATAGACCCACCTAAAAAGCAAGTCCATCTTTGGCTACTAGGACTTAGCCAGCCAGCTGATGAATATCGGCTTAGCCAGCTGTGCCTCAGCTGGCCAAAAATCCCTAAAAACTCAATGCCGGTTGCCAGATAAGGCACTGGCATTGAATTTCCGGTTTCTCTGCTGACCATGGAAGAAAGTTAGCCTTCTCGCGTTGTAGGGTCATGAAATGGTTAACTGTTGTTTAAAATATTGCTCTGGCCTACATAGCTGAAAACAGTGTACAATCTACTGACCTCATCTGCCTAAAATGTATGTCCCTGCCTTACCACATTGTAAGCTAAATAGATAAGAGTTTGAGCCATGATGTAACCTACCTTCCATTACATGTAACATTTAGAACTGTAAGATTTAGATAAGCAGAGAAATGAGCTAGTTTCCTATAGGACTATAAGTTGTAGCCCTGAACCTATCATAAGTGCTGGCTTAGGACCAATAATAATTGTAGAAAAGTTATAGAAGTAACAAATGAAAATTGTAGTTTTTGCATTTATTAGTTTGCATATGTTTGGTGAAAAGGGCATAAAAGTCCGTGCATTTCCTGTTTCTAATACTCTAGTAGGCAGGCTGTTCACTGGACTAGAGTCCAGCATGCTGTAATAAACCTCTTGTACTTTCTTCACGCCTCTGACTTTGTGTGTCCAAGTGACCTTTCAGCGTGGTTTGAATATTGGCCAGAGTAAGCATTTTTCAGTCTGTGGAGACATTGAAGGGTTAAGTGACTTGCCCAAGATCACAAACAGCCATTGTGGGATTTGAAGTTGGCTTCCCTAGCTCTTAGTCTGCTGCTCCACTTCCAGTTAAGTTTTTATCCTTTTCTGTTTGAGTGCTTTATCCTGGGTGAGTAAGAACAGCTATCTCTTATTTATTTTTGTTAGAAAGCTGGCAGTCACTTCCCTATGTCATAAACCTACACAGTGCTGACTCTGCTTTAACCCAAGGCAAAAGCAGATGGAGATGGGGTGTGGCAGCAGCAGCCCAAGCAGAAGGAAGGCTTCCACTTGTACCAGAGCCATGCCACCGCTCCCAAACTTTGACATTTTAGGCACACACCTTGTCCACTTAGTGGCAGGATCAGCCTTGTACCTAATGGCAGTAGAGAAGGGGTAATATTGGAGAACTCAAGGGTATTGGAAGGGTTGATGCTGAATATTTCAATGGGGAACAGTAAGTAGAAAAGGGAAGATGCTGGACACTTTTAATAGGGGCAGGGAAGGGGTGATGCTGGATACCTCAGAGGGGATAGGGAAGGAAAGTTGCTGAACTCAGGGGAGATAATTCCTGAGCTTGAACTATCTCTGAATGAGCAATGGCACTGCGGAAAGTTCACTTAGTGTATCAGATACCATTGGGCCTTCCCTGGGTAAACATGCATAAAAAGTAAGCATACAGAAAAATAGTACCTAATTGTATACAATAAAGAGTAAATTCTTGGAACAGGTATCCACATGTATGCTTCTACTTCCAGAAGTAATAAGGATACTCAGGTGCATATGTTGTCTTTATAAAATACAAGAGACATTTTGCACCACCTTTGAACTCATAAGAACATAAGAATTGTTCTACTGGGACAGACCGAAGGTACATCAAGTCCAGTATCCTGTTTCCAATAGTGACCAACCCAGGTCCCAAGTACCTAGCTAGATCCCAAGGAGTAAGGCAGATTTTATATTGCTTATCCTATGAATAAACAGTGGATTTCCCCCAGCCATCTCAATAATGGCCTATGGACTTCTCTTTTAAACCCTGCTAAGCTGATTTCACCACATTCTCCAGCAACGAACTCCAGAGTTTAATTACATATTGTATGAAGAAATATTTTCTCTGGTCTGTTTTAAAACTACCATTTAGTAGCTTCATTGCATGCCCCCTAGTCCTAGTATTTTTGGAAAGTTTCAGGTTTTTATTGGATTTTGTTTAATTCTTTATTGATTTTCAAATTTTGACAGTGCAATACAACTATATTAAACATGAGCATTATACATAACGCACTTAAAATACACAAAATTAATCCATTACCAATCCTTTTCTATTACACTGCATATGCATATATTATTGCAATATTATAGATAAATACCTTTAGCAATCCCAAATACCTTCCCCTCCCCCCCCCCCCCCCCCCCCCCCCCCGGATGTGTAAAGAATCTGTAAAAAGGGAGATACCTGACATTCATTGCAATTCAACATATGCAGTCAATGGGCTCCACGCTTTATTGAATATCATACCAGACGCCAAACACTCCGCATTCATTCTCTCATATTTATACGTGGAACAAATATTTGCCCACCAAAATGTGTAATTCAGTCTGTCGTAACTCTTCCAGTTACGCGTAATCATCTGGATGGCTATTCCGGTCATAATCGAGAAGAGCCGGATTTTATGTCTATCTAAAGAAGGCTTAATATGCAATATTGTACCACAAATTCTGGCTTCGTAGGTTAACGGGATTGATGACTCAAGAATAATATTTATTTGTCCCCAAATTGACTTCCAGAAATTAAGTGTCATTGGACAATAATACAACAGATGATCCAAGGGTTGGATTTTGATGAATCGCTTATTCAGTTTTACTAAGCGGGATACAAAAATCAAAAATTAATAAAATATAAACATACTAGTTGTTTAGCCCGTTACATTAACGGGTGCTAGCAGCCCTTCTCCCTTATTTTTACCTCCTCCCTGTCCAGCAACACCTCCCCCCCCCCTTTCCCTGCTCCCCCCATATAGCAGTAGCCCTTCTCCTTTTATCTCCCCCTGTCCAGCAGTAGCCCCAGGAAAAGAGTGAGGATCACAGGACCAAAGCTTTTACTCCAATCCTCTTGATGCCTGACATCCAAGTAGGGGAAATCCACTCTCCCCACCTCCTTGCTCCTGCTGCACTTCCTCCTCGGCTATACACACGCGCGCACACACACACTTACATACAGCTCTCTGGCTCCTCGCGCCCCTCCTCCACCTTCCACTTCTTCAGCGGGGGCCAACGTTTTCTTTATTTTGTTTTCTTTTCGCGTGTTCCTCCATCACAGAAAAACAGCACTACCGGTCAACTTAGTCCCTTGCCGCCCCCTTCCCGCGGTCCCAACAAACGTCCTTACTCCAGCAGGGGCCGCAGCACTCTAAACACGCTGCTTCGCGGCCTGCTACTGCCCTGATTTGCTCTGCCCAGAGCAAATCAGGGCAGTAGCAGGCCGCGAAGCAGCGTGTTTAGAGTGCTGCGGCCCCTGCTGGAGTAAGGACGTTTGTTGGGACCGCGGGGCGGGAAGAGAAGAGGAGCGGCGGCAAGGAACTAAGGGAGCCGAAGGTAGGGTCAGATGGGAGGCTGAACAGGGGTTCGGGTGTGCCGGGGAGAGGAACGAAGACGATGCCGACGACCGGAGAGAGAGAGAGCCGCTGCAGCGTCTCTGAAATTGAAAAAAGTTCGGTCTTGACTTTTTTTTTTTTTTTTTTTTAGTTGAAAGACGCGGCGGTGGCTCCTCTCATGATCCCCACCTGCGTCGGAAGTCCGACGCATGCGGGGATCGTGAGAGGAGCCACCGCCGTGTCTTTCAAAGAACCGTAAGCCGCGCATGCGCACTTCCTATTTGTCGCTACAGCTCACAGAAAAGCGGCGCACACTTAAGAACTGCGCATGCGCGGCTTACCATTTTATTATATTAGATGTTTTTACACACATTTTAAAATAATGGAGGTAGACAATTAAACATACAGACCAACTAATACAAAGAGGGGAGAGGGGCTAAAACTACAATATAGGGGTCCTTTTACGAAGGTGCGCTAGCGGTTTTAGTGCACGCACCGGATTAGCGCGCGCTAGCCGAAAATCTACCGCCTGCTCAGAAGGAGGCGGTAGCGGCTAGCGTGCGCTATTCTGCGCATTAGGGCCCAAACGCGCCTTCATAAGAGGAGCCCTTAGTATTTTAAAAGTTCAGAGAAGAGACTTATATGGAAAGAACAATAGGAGGGGGAATCTAAAAAAAGAAAGAAGAGGAAAAAGGAAAAAAAAAAGGTGCAAATGGAAAAGGAATTTTGTATAAGACCCGAACGTATGTTAAGGGTTAAAAGCTTCTTTAAAAAAGGAAGCTTTTTAAATTACTTTTAAAGCGGGTCAGATTGGTTTCATCTCTTAGATATTGGGCTCCTTTTACTAAGCCGCGTTAGGGTTTTAACGCGCGGAATAGCACGCGCTAAATTGCCCCGCGCACTAGACCTTAACGCCAGCACTGAGCTGGCGTTAGTTCTAGCCGCGTAGCGCGGGTTTAGCGTGCGCTAAAATGCTGCGTGCGCTAAAAAATGCTAACGCAGCTTAGTAAAAGGAGCCCGTTGTGGCATAGCATTCCAGAGCTGCGGCGCCATCACTGAGAATATATCGTGTCATCGTGTCCCATTAACTTTCAAAGAGGGGACTGTGAGGAGCTTTTGATTTATAGACCGACGTGAACGCGAAGCACTCTATGGGATGAGTAACTTATCAATGAATTGTGGTTCATTTCTAGAGAGGGTTTTAAATGATAAAAGTAAAATTTTGAAAGTGATTCGATGGTTAATTGGAAGTAGAGAGTTGCGTGGGGACAGAAATCCCACCCATCCCCGCCAGGATCCTCTCTGTCCCCGCCAGGATCCTCTCCGTCCCCACCCATCCCCGCCAGGATCCTCTCCGTCCCCGCCAGGATTCTCTCTGTCCCCGCCAGGATCCTCTCCGTCCCCGCCAGGATTCTCTCTGTCCCCGCCAGGATCCTCTCCGTCCCCACCCATCCCCGCCAGGATCCTCTCTGTCCCCGCCAGGATCCTCTCCGTCCCCACCCATCCCCGCCAGGATCCTCTCCGTCCCCGCCAGGATTCTCTCTGTCCCCGCCAGGATCCTCTCCGTCCCCGCCAGGATTCTCTCTGTCCCCGCCAGGATCCTCTCCGTCCCCACCCATCCCCGCCAGGATCCTCTCCGTCCCCGCCAGGATTCTCTCCGTCCCCGCCAGGATCCTCTCCGTCCCCACCCGTCCCCAACAGGATCCTCTCTGTCCCCGCCAGGATCTTCTCTGTCCCCACCCGTCCCTGCCAGGATCCTCTCCGTCCCTGCCCATCCCCGCCAGGATCCTCTCCGTCCCCGCCAGGATTCTCTCTGTCCCCGCCAGGATCCTCTCCATCCCCACCCATCCCCGCCAGGATCCTCTCCGTCCCCGCCAGGATTCTTTCTGTCCCCGCCAGGATCCTCTCCATCCCCGCCAGGATTCTCTCTGTCCCCGCCAGGATCCTCTCCGTCCCCACCCGTCCCCACCAGGATCCTCTCTGTCCCCGCCAGGATCTTCTCTGTCCCCACCCATCCCTGCCAGGATCCTCTCCGTCCCTGCCCATCCCCGCAAGGAATTACCTCCATCCCCACCTGTCCCCATAAAAAGCAGCAATTACTTCTGACAGGATCATCAATTCCACAGTTTCTTTTGTGTTTGCGCTGCTGTTTTCCTTGTGGAATCTCTTTGGTGGAACCTTTTTTTTTTGTTTTCTTTTCAGGTAATTAACTTATAAACCCCCTCTTTTACTAAGGCTGACGTGTCCATTATATTATATGGATGAACGCTGCTTCCAAAGCCTTCCATCCCCGTGGGAGTCCCGTGGGTTAGGGGGGGGGGAATTCCCACGGGACCCGCGGGATTCCCGCAATCCCCGTTCCCGTGCAGACCTCTAATTGGAAGCCAGTGAGAAAGAGTAAACAAGCGATTCACATCTACCCACTCAGTATTTTATAGACCTCAGGATTATCTTTGATACTTTTGTTTTCTCTCATTAAATATTTTAATGTTTGTAATCTGAGTGACTGTGTCCACAAATGGGTTTGTCTGTGTTTTGTTTATAGATGTTTGCTTATACTTTGTATTATGATTTTTTTTTTTTAATTAGTTTTTTAATAGATTATTTGAATTATGTATGATTTATTGTTATTCACCAAGAATGGAAAGTTTGTGTGGGCTGGGAACGTTTTAAATAAACACTTAAATATAAATATTATTGGTCCATCATGAGGTATGGATCTTATAGGGCTCCTTTTACTAAGGTGCGTTAGGGCCTTGACACGCCGAATAGCACGCGCTAGATTGCCACACGCGCTAGACCTTAGCGCCAGCATTGAGCTGGCATTATTCTAGAAGCGTACCGCACGGTTTAGCACGCGGTAATTTTGTGCGTGCGCTAAAAACGCTAGCGCACCTTAGTCTACCAAATAATCATCATTTCAAAATCAAGCTAATAAAAGTGCATTTATCATAAAAAGGCACACTTAACAAACCACCAATTCAGATATGCACTTTGCCTGCCTAGGTGCTGGTTATGACTCTCATTATGGACATGTTGAAATCCTTAGCTCCGAGTGTGGTGCCAGTCCAAAATATAAATAGAATGTTAGAATTATTCTGAATAGAATACATAGAAACATAGAAACTGAAGGCAGATAAGGGCCACGGCCCATCCAGTCTGCCCACCCCGATGACCTTCCCCTATCTTCCTCTGTGAAGAGATCCCACGTGACAATCCCATTTTGTCTTAAAATCAGGCACGCTGTTGGCCTCAATTACCTGTAGTGGAAGATTATTCCAGCGATCAACCACCCTTTCGGTGAAGAAATATTTCCTGGTGTCACCATGCAATTTCCCGCCTCTGATTTTCCACGGATGCCCTCTTGTTGCCGTGGGACCCTTGAAAAAGAAGATATCCTCTTCCACCTCGATACGGCCCGTGAGATATTTGAACGTCTCGATCATGTCTCCCCTCTCTCTGCGTTCCTCGAGTGAGTAGAGCTGCCATTTATCCAGCCGTTCCTCATACGGTAGATATCTGAGTCCTGAGAACATCCAGGTGGCCATTCGCTGAACCGACTCAAGTCTCCGCACATCTTTGCGGTAATGTGGCCTCCAGAATTGTACACAGTATTCCAGATGGGGTCTCCCCTTTTAATTTTTCCGAATGCCCTCTCGTTCTTGTAGTCTTCGAAAGTTTGAAGAATCTGTCCCTCTCCACTTTCTCTATGCCCTTCAAGATCTTGTAAGTCTCTATCATGTCCCCTCTAAGTCTCCTCTTCTCCAGGGAAAAGAGTCCTAATTTCTCCAATCTTTCTCTATCTATCTCTCTCTATTTCTGTCTCTCTCCCTTTCTCTCTCTCTTTCTTTCTATCTTTCTCTCTCTCTCTCTGTCTCCCTTTCTCTCTCTCTTTCTGTCCCTCTCCACTCTCTCTATGTCCTTCATGATCTTGTAAGTCTCTATCATATCCCCTCTAAGTCTCCTCTTCTCCAGGGAAAAGAGTCCCAGTTTCTCCAATCTTTCTCTCTTTCTCTCTCTTTCTCTCTGTCTCCCTTTCTCTCCCTCTCCACTTTCTCTATGCCCTTCAAGATCTTGTAAGTCTCTATCATGTCCCCTCTAAGTCTCCGCTTCTCCAGGGAAAAGAGCCCCAGTTTCTCCAATCTTTCAGCGTATGAAAGGTTTTCCATACCCTTTATCAAGTGTGTCGCTCTATTCTGAACCCTCTCGAATATCGCCATATCCTTCTTTAGGTACGGCGACCAATATTGGATGCAGTACTCCAGATGTGGGCGCACCATCTCCCGATACAACAGCAGGATAACTTCTTTTGTTCTGATTATAATACCCTTCTTGATTATACCTAGCATTCTATTCTCTTTCTTAGCGGCCGCTGCGCACTGTGCCAACGGCTTCATTGTCTTGTCCACCATTACCCCCCAAGTCCCTTTCTTGGGTATTCTCAATCAATAACAGCCCTCCCATCGTGTAGCTGTACCTCAGGTTTCTGTTTCCTACGTGCAAGACTTTACATTTCTCTACATTAAACTTCATCTGCCATCTCGTCGCCCACTCCCCTAGCTTGTTCAGGTCCCTGTGTAAATCTTCGCAGTCCTCTTTAATCCTAGCCCCATTAAATAGTTTGGTGTCGTCTGCAAATTTTATTACTTCGTACTTCGTCCCTGTTTCTAGATCATGTATAAAAACATTGAATAGCAGTGGTCCAAGCACCGACCCCTGCATCCAGCATAGATGGGTTTAGAGAGGGTTTGGACAAGTTCCTTGAGGAAAAGTCCACAAATAATTAGTCTTGGGAAAATCACTGCTTATCCTTAAGAGTGAGCTGTATTTTGGGATCCGATGGATGCTTCCTACTGACCTCTGTGGCAGACAGAACGATAGGCACGACTGACTTATGATCTGACCCAGTATCATGGGCAGCAGAATGCTGTTTTGTTTGGGGAGGCCCAGGATCTCTGCCCTGGACCCCACTGGAGTCCTGTGGTATGACCTCTCACCAGCTGCTGACTCCCCCACCCATCTCCTTCCGGCGCTGCAGCATCAATGAGCAAGCCTGCCCCCCCCCCTGGAAATAGAATGAAGGGTTCCGGGGCAGGCCTGCTCATTGATGCTGCGTAAGTAAAAAAAAAAAAAGGGAAATACAAAATACTTCTTGTTTGTTTGTTTATTTATCCCCAGGGAGAGTAACACCCTTATATACAAAACAATGTATTACATTTAACATACAACTCACATCAACACAGACATTACCATAAAAGAAATTGCACACCTGCATGCAGAATAAAAATCACTGGTAACATAAAAGTCGCTTCAACGACGAACATTATTATAACCAATAAAACAGACCAGGCATGGCATACAACAGGGTATGTGGCCAACAAAGAGAGAAGACAACAAGCCTCAAAATGAAGTAGAACAACAAAAGAATTGGCACAGGAGAAGTCAAAAAACAACCTTCCAGTTACATATACTTTATTGAGAAATAGTCCAAAGTCCAAATACAAGTCCTTGATTACAGTATAAAAATGGCCCCGACTAGAGAGTTGCACGGGGACAGAAATCCCACCCATCCCCATTTGTCCCCGCAAGGATCCTCTCCGTCCCCACCCATCCCCGTCAGGATCCTCTCTGTCCCCACCCATCCCCGCAAGGAATTATCTCCATTCCCGCCCATCCCCATAAAAAGCAGCAATTACTTCTGACAGGATCATCAATTCCACAGTTTCTTTTGTGTTTGCGCTGCTGTTTTCCTTGTGGAATCTCTTTGGTGGAACCCTTTTTTTGTTTTCTGTTCAGGTAATTAACTTATAAACCCCCTCTTTTACTAAGGCTGACGTGTCCATTATATTATATGGATGAACCCTGCTTCCAAAGCCTTCCATCCCCGTGGGAGTCCCATGGGCCAGAGGGGAGTCCCGTGGGTTAGGGGGATTCCCGCGGGTTAGGGGGATTCCCGCGGGATTCCCGCGATCCCCGTTCAGACCTCTAGTCCCGACTACAAGGTACTAAAGAGTATGAGAAATAGCATCACATTAATAGTGAACATGAATAAATACATTTATATACTAAAACTGAAAAGAACAAGATGAATTAAAAACTACATGCAAATATATCAAAAGAATAAAATAGATACATGAATATTGCGCTTATAAAGCCAAAAGCAACAGATATCTAACACATAGAAAACATTACTCTATAATGAGACCAAGCGATATAAAATAGACATTGTCTCTTAAAATCAATGACAAATACATACAGTATATGCTGAGACTCTCTGATAATAGGGACATAAAACCATAGACGAATATGCTGAAAATTGAGAAATTTTTAGGTGGACATTAAGGGCTCCTTTTACTAAGTTTTGTTCTCCACGGCCGCTTCCAGCCCCCGCCTCACTGGCTCCTCGTCCCCACCTGTCAGAGTCCGAACTGCTACCGCTGCCATAAGCAGTGAAGTAACCTAGAGCAGGGGTGCCCATACTTTTTGGACTTGCGAGCTACTTTTTAAAATGTCCAAGTCAAAATGAGCTACCAACAATAAAAATTTTAAAAACACAAAGCACAACTTCGCACATAAAATGTTAAGTATCATTTATATAGGGTTTTTTCAAAGAGGTCAAGACAGATGACTTTAAAATATGAAATGTCACCTCAGTAACAACTATAGAAAAATAGACAAATATAGTGCAAAATATAGACAGCAGATATAAATTCTCAAAACTGACACATTTTGATCACTAAATTGAAAATAAAATCATTTTTACTACCTTTGTTGTCTGGTGATTTCATGAGTCTCTCTGGTTGCACTTCCTTCTGGCTGTGCATCCAATCTTTCTTTCTTTCTTCCTCCTGCATGCTTCCTTTCCTCCAGACCTCATTCCATTCCCCCAACCAACATCTCTCTCTGTTCCTCCATGAGTCCAACTTTTTCTTCCTCTCTCCCTGCCCCCTCCCCTTTCTTTCTCCTCTCTCTCCCTGCCCCCTTTCTTTCTCTCTCCTCCGCTGCAGCCGATTTCTCCCTGCTTCCCCTACACAGCAGACCCGCAAGCCTTCTCCCCCCCCCCACACGTCAATTCTAACGTCTGAGAGGAAGTTCTGGGCCAGCCAATCGCTGCCTGGCTTTCCCAGAACTTCCTCTCGACGTCAGAAATGACGTCGGGGCGGGGGCGGGGAGGCTTGTTGGCCTGCTGCGTCGGGGAAGTAGGGACGTCCACCGCGGCCCAAAACAGAAGGCAAAGGGGGTCCTTTGAAGCCGTGGGGCCCGGAGCAGCTGCTCTCTTTGCCTCCCCCTAAGGGCGGCCCTGCCCAGAACCTAAGTACCTGACAAGAGCCCAGCTGAGCAAAACTGATTTGATGGTGCTTATCCCAAGAATAATCAGTGGATTTTCTAAAATCCATAGTAATAATGGGTTTCTGATGAACAGATGCCTTTATAATGATCTAATGTATAATGGGAAAAGAAAAGAAAAAAAAGGATCAAATGAAAGTGGAAGTTATAAAGAATGAGATCAAAGATGAACAAGAGAAACACAAACAGAAAGCAAAAGAAGAGAGAAAATGGAACCAAAAAAGGACCTACAGAGGAGACAAGAATGAAGAACTAGAGAAAACGAGAAAGTGAAAGGGACCCAAAGAAGAGAGAGAGAAGACACAAAATATGAAGAAAACCAGAATAGAAGAAACATACAGGGAACGAAGCCGAGCAAAAGGTCTAAAGAAGAGGGGAGAGCAGCAGTGACAAGAGCGACGGGGCCCACCCGGGTGAGCACTAGGACCCGGTGAGGTGGCGGCCGGGCTGTAATGTTGCACCGCTGGCGAAGAGGAGCCGAGAGCGTGAGTCAGCCGCAGGCGCGAGGGAGAGAGAGAGAGAGAGCAGGAGGCTTTGACAGACGCGGCCAGTTGCTGCGGGCTGGGATATGTGATCCCCCCCCCCCCCGCCTCCTCCTCGCGCTCCTGCTGTGGGTCAGCTGGAGGAGAACCACACTCGAGCGAAATGTAAGGGAGCTAAAGGAAGAGGAAAAGAGAAAGGTAAGGAGAAGGGTTGTGACCTTTTCGTCTCTCAGAGGAAATAAATACTGGGGGGGGGGGGGGGGGGGGGCTCTTTCAAAGCACGAGGGCTTAGCCCACCTGGAGCATCCCACTCCTGACAGCTCCAGCTGCACTTATACTAAACCTTCTTACTTTTTCACAAGTTCTCTTTTTTCGTCTCCAGTGATTCCCAACCCTGTCCTGGAGGAACACCAGGCCAATCGGGTTTTCAGGCTAGCCCTAATGAATATGCATGAGAGAGATTTGCATATGATGGAAGTGATAGGCATGCAAATTTGCTTCATGCATATTCATTAGGGCTAGCCTGAAAACCCAATTGGCCTGGTGTTCCTCCAGGACAGGGTTGGGAACCACTGGTCTAAGCCTCTCTGCTTGGATATTTCAGGGAGTTGATGGAACCCAGGGTTGCGGAATACTTTTTAGCTGGGCTGGGTTCCCCCCTCCTCCTTAATTTGCAGTTTTATGTAGTCTCTCAGACAGGCGGCGAGGGGGGGGCTCTTTCAAAGAACGAGGGCTTAGCCCACCTGGAGCATCCCACTCGCTCGCCGCTCTAGCCTGACAGGTCCAGCTGCTCTTATACCAACCCTTCTTACTTTTTCACAAGTTCTCTTTTTTCGTCTAAGCCTCTCTGCTTGGATATTTCAGGGAGTTGATGGAACCCAGGGTTGCGGAATACGTTTTAGCTGGGCTGGGTCCCCCCCCTTCACCGATGGACGGTGAGAGGGGTGGGGGTTCTTTCAAAGAACGAGTGCTTAGCCCACCTGGAGCATCCCATTCTCGCTCGCCGCTTATCCTGACAGGTCCAGCCTCCAGCTGCTCTTATACCAACCCGACTTACTTTTTCACAAATTCTCTTTTTTCGTCTAAGCCTCTCTGCTTGGGTATTTCAGCTGAGAAGGGCAGGGAGATGATGTAACCCAGGGTTGCAGAATATTTACCCACCCTCCCTTAATTTTCAGTTTTATATAGTCAGACATAGATTTATACTGTCCAACAAATGCGTTTTAAGAAAAAAAAATAATAATAAATTTTAACTTGCAAAAGAATTTGCGTCACTTTTTTTTATGGGGGGGAGCAAGAAAAGGTTTTTTAGTGTTAGTTTTGTCGTGGTCAAAACTAAAGCAACATGAGCTGGACAGGCTGCATTGCTGCATTTGGGCTGTGGAAAGTGGGCATGATGTGAGAATGGAGAGCAAACTACTTGCCAATTATAATCAGAAAAGTGATCTGCCCAGTGCCAGCCGATTTTTCCGACTGCTGTGACTTAAGTTTGCTTATGAAATCCTGCTCCTACCCTTGGGGCATCTTTTATTTGGACTAAGCTCACAGAGTGTCATAGAGGAGTCTGTGATCTTCCTACTGGAGCCCATCAAAGCTTTATTTATTGTATTTATTTATTTATTTATTCGATTTTTAGCCCGTCCTTCTAAAGGAGCCCAGAACGGGTTACAAAGTACATCCATAATAATCCAGACAGAGCAGAGATGACAGTTTACATAAATTACAATATAGACATGACAATACAACATATGTACTAAGTAGCATCTGGTGAAATTAAGTGACATATTTGCGTTGACTGGGTGGCATTTCAGGGTGAATCACTTTAAGGCCCTGGGTGGGAAGGGGTAAAAAACGCGGACCTGACGGACCTCGCGGATCTAAACCCGTACGGCCTTAAAAATCTGAGGTCCATGTCGGTTCGTGTCCCTGCCGCTTGTAGTTTCTGTCGCTAACAGACCTTGATTGAGATTTGAGCGCTGACGGATCCGTCTCAGCACAGGGAGGGAAAAGTGTTAGGATCCGTCAGCGCTAAAAATCTCTTCGAGGTCTGTCAGAGCCAGAGACTCGTGCTGGAGCGGCAGAGCAGAAGCCAAGAGAGCGGGGACATAGGTTTTGGACGTGCGTTATGGAAAAGAAGTCTCCAAACTCCAGCACGAGTCTCTGGCTCTGACAGACCTCGAAGAGATTTTTAGCGCTGACAGATCCTAACACTTTTCCCTCCCTATGCTGAGACGGATCCGTCAGCGCTAAAATCTCATCAAGATCTGTCAGCGACAGAAGCTACAAGCGGCACCGACACGGACCTCAGATTTTTAAGGCCGTACGGGTTTAGATCCGCGAAGTCCGTCAGGTCAGCGTTTACCCCTTCCGCCCTGGGTTAGTAAAGAGGAAGGTTGCTAAGATTGGAGAAGTAAAGGAGACCTTGGAAAAAGTGCTGCAGAGTCTGAAAGGTGAAAAAGTTAGGGCACCTGATAGGCATTTGACCCTAACTTCTGTTAATTGTATACAGTTTTGACCACAGGATTTAGCCTTCTTTCATTTTAGTGATGGGCGCTCTCTGAGACGATTGGTGAGACTTGGCAGTGATCACAACTAAACTTAGCATATCAGGAAAAATAGTCTTCTGAAACCGCCTGAACTTGTTCTCCAGTTTGGGGGGGGGGGGTCCTTCTCCTTTTACTAAAGTGCATTTGATTTACATGACATTAAAGATTTCTATTCCGTCATTGCCTTGCGGTTCAAGGCGGATTCCAAAAAACGTATTACAAGAAGAAGATATCTGGTAATTTCTAGAGGAGATAAAGAGTGGATGAGGTTGCTTTGGGGAATCGGGAAGGTATTGGGAAGTGGGAAGGAGCGAGCGGTATTAAGGGCTCCTTTTATCAAGGTGCGCTACGGGGGTTAGCGCGTCGGATATCACGCACTAACCCCCATGGCACGCCAAAAAACTAACACCTCGTCAATGGAGGCGTTAGCGAGTAATGCGGCAGGCAGTTGAACGCGTGGTATTCCACGCGATTATTGCTTACCGCACCTTGATAAAAGGAGCCCTAAGTCGTTCCTGTGCTTTAACGCAATAAATTAGTGTTCAGTAAGCGCAAATTTAATGCAGTAACTTGAAGGGAGGGCCCTTCATGTCCTTTCCAGGATCTGCATGAAAATGTCCATTAATGCATGGTAGGTACCCTGGTTGAAATGAGTATACACTTCTCCCTCGTCATTCGTGGGGGATACGGGCAGAGCCGGACCGCGAATGCCAAAAAACCGCGATTATCTGGCTCTGACCCACCCCCACCTCCCTGCCGCCTTCCCAGCCTTACCTGGTGGTCTAGAGGGCTTTCGGGGCAGGAGCGATCTTCCTACGCTCCTGCCCCGTGCAGATCGCCATGAGGAAATGGCTGTAGGGAGTTCCCGACGTCGTCTCGAGAGACTACGGGAACTCCCAGCAGCCATTTCCTCATGGTGATCTGCACGGGGCAGGAGCGTAGGTAGATCACTCCTGCCCCGAAAACCCTCTAGACCACCAGGTAAGGCCGGGAAGGCGGCAGGGAGAAAAAAAAGATGGATTTTTTTTACATTAAGACTTTTTTTTATTTTCCCCCTCCCCAGAAAAAAATCGCAATTATATGAAACCGCGAGTGGGGAGGGGGAAGTGTAGATGCACTTAGCATCTGCTATTTCGGGGGCATTATGTGTAGACCCATTCTAACTGCATATGGTGTATATGCCATGTGCTAACTGCAATATACTCGCCATGCCCACTTTCTGGCCGTGCCTAGCTCAGTTATCACATGCGAATTACTGCATGTGAGCCACTAAAATAACATAACCTCCCCCCTCTAAATACCGAGCAGCCCATAGGATTAGAATGAGTGACTCAGCATTTAGCTCAAGCTGCTCAGCAGCAGGATTTGATAAAAGAGGGGAGGGGGATTGGTTAACATCTATTTAGGAAACGCCTAAAAACATATTTGTTCCTGAAGTATTTAAGCAACTGACCCGTACAATCTTATTCCACAATAACTGATCCCTAGAGCTGTTAATCACTAGCTTTTAACATTGTTAATCCCTCTCAATTTGTAGCATCTTTTAATCATTGTAAACCGCATAGAACTTCACGGTCCTGCGTTATATAAACTATTGTTATTATTATTATGTGCAGTAGTAGTTAATGTGTGCTAATTTGCACCTTAACCCCTAACTCTAGAAATCTGCCTGCTCAAATTTGCAAAGAGCTTGCAAATTTGCATATGCAACTAAGGGGTCCTTTGATCAAGCCACGCTAGCGTGTCAGACATTTCATCATGCGCTAACCCCCGCAGCCGGCTATAAAACTAACGGCTAGCACGGCAGGTGGTTTAACGCGCGGTAAACCCCTACCGCAGCTTGATAAAAGGACCCCTAAGAATGTTAGACTAATTGGTCTTAACAAGCAATTATTGGCTTTCTAAAGGGGAGGGGGTCAGGGGAGGACCACCCCAGGTGCCATCTTGTTGGGGGTGCCGGCACCTCTCTGGCCCCCCATGCCACACTCGCACCCTCCCTCCCCTCCCCTCCCTGTATCTCTTTAAAATTTTCACCAGCGTGAGCAACTACTTTAGCCTGATGTTCAGGCCGGCCAGGCTCCCTCTGAAATCACTTCCAGGTCGTGGCTGCCAGGAAGTGACGTCGGAGGGAAAGTCAGCGCGAGCAGCAAGAGCTGGGAGGAGAGGTTGGCACAGAGGGCTCCAATGTCCCAGGCGCCTCCTACCCTCGCTACACCGCTGGCTATAGTGTTAATTGACACTAATTGGCAGTTACATGTGTAATTGCCCTTAGTCAGTGTTTTATAAGTTGTGTGCTCAAAATCCAGAGTGTTCAGCTTTAAGGGGATGTGGGCCTGGGCAGGTCAGGCAGTTATGCACAGGGGTTATAAAATACAGTACTCGCCCGATATTCGCGGGTGTTCTGTTCCAGGAACCCCCGCGAATAGATAGAGAAGGCAGCCGGAGCGCCAGCGAGTGAAAGAAATCACTCGCGATATGCTCTGACCGCCTCTTCCTGTACTAAAGTCAGGCCTCACCAGCCAGGAGCTGCGTCGGAAAATACCGCGAATGACCGGGACTGCGAATCACGGACCGCGAATTCGTGGGGGGAGCACCATACTAGCATTTATACACCTAATTACCTACCATTAGGCATGAGCATTTACACTAGCCTTTGAGATAGTATAGTTGTTCACGCCTAAATTAAGTGTGTAAATGTGCACTTACACTAGCATTCTATAATGGCAGTTGCACGGCTCGCACCCAAGTGCCATTGTAGAATCCTTGCTTGGCACGCATCATCCCTGCACCTATCTTTAGGCAATCACTTGAGAATTAACACCTAAGGCCCTGTTAAAGTCTGCCTAAAGTTAGGCGCCAGTATAGACATGATTCCATAAAACTTAGGTGCCCATTATAGAATCGCACTTACTATGATCCAAGCACGCTTAGGCGGTGCTCGGCATCCTAACATGTAGGCATACCATAATTTTGGCCAGGGTTTTTCTTCACCTAAAAGTTAAGCGCCGATACTGGAGCCTAATGCCACCTAATTCACAAAGAGGCGCCTAACTCAAAAACATGCCCGTGATCCTCCCCTAACCATGCCCACTTTTACTGTAGGCACTTTGGGTTAAGCGCCTACTTTTTATAGAATCAAGTTTGAGTAATGCGCCTAACTTTCAATTAAGGCCAATTAAAGCCAATTGTTGGGTGCCAATATCAGTATCGATTAAGCCTATTGATCAATTAAGTTAGGCATCTATACTGGTGTCTAATTTTAGGCGGACTTTATAGAATCAGGGCCTAAGTCCCTATTGCAATTTAGTAAAGGATCCCTTAAAGTTCTCTACTTCCAAATATATGCAACCATAGGGGAAAACCAGACAGATAAGGATAAACAGAAATATACTGAATATTGTAATTATTACTCATGGCGGAATTCTGTGGAACTTGCACAGAATTTCCCACTCATGCAGAATTCTGCACATGCTATGCAGGATTCTGCGCAGACCTTTCATACTACCCCTTTCCTTGTCCCCTTCTTCTAAGCAGAGGCAGCACTGTGAACTGGCTGCTTGCTGCCGGTCTCACCAGGACCCTCCCTCTGCTGCATCACTTCCTGTAGATAGATGACATGGCAGAGGGAAGGCCCTGGCAGGGCTGGCCCCAAGCAGACTGTTTACAGTGCTGCCTCTGCTGGCTGGCTGCCACCACTGCTGCTGCTCTGAGAGGCCCACAGTTATGTCTGTTCTTACGGGGGAGGAGGCAGTCAGTTGGAGATAGGCCAGACCTGCATGGGGGAAGGGGAGGGGATAGGGATATGGATGTTAAAGCACTGTTTGGTGGGGGGGGGGAAGTGAACATGGATCCTGGATTGCAAGTAGGGGGGGGGAGGAGTAGACATGGATCCTGGACTGCAAGTTGGTGGGAGAGAAAAACAGATATGGATTCTGGACTGCGAGGGGGAGGAGAGGACATGGATGCTATACCTGCAGGGGAAGGAGGGGAGGGAACATGGATGCTGGACCTATAAATAGAGGGGAAAGAGGGTGAAAAGGAAAAGACCGTAGAGAGAGGGAGAAAGAGATGCCAGGAAGGGATTCAAGGTGCAAGCAAGAGAGGTATGAGGGGGTATGGATATGGGACACGCAAGTGGGGGTGGGGGGGATGATAGAAAGAGAAAGAGAGTGACCAAGACCAGAAAGGAGATGGGAAGGTAGAGAGAGAGATACCAGACTATGGGGACCAAGGAGAAGATTCAGGGTACAAGTGAGAGAGGGGTGGAAAGGGAAAATTTCAGGCATTAGGATAGAATTCTGTGCAAAAACACTACAAATAAATATTGCGTGCAGAATTTTCAAAATTTTTGATCAGAATCCCACCAGGAATAAATTATTAATACAGTCAAAAGAATTAAAACAGAGCTTGTCACAGTAATATAATGAGCCAATATCCTTCTAACTACAGTATATCTGAATAGTCTAATATTCTGCCTAAGTCTGCAGTGTTCAGATCAGCATTCCAGGTGGTGCATGCATGCTGAAATTTGCCAATAGTTTGAACCTATCTATCCTAGTTACTAGTTTTGAGGATAAGTCCTGCTGGTGTCTTATACTCTATCTCAGGGGTAGGGAACTCCGGTCCTCGAGAGCCATATTCCAGTCGGGTTTTCAGGATTTCCCCAATGAATATGCATTGAAAGCAGTGCATGAAAATTCATTGGGGAAATCCTGAAAACCCGGCTGGAATACGGCTCTCGAGGACCGGAGTTCCCTACCCCTGCCCCTATCTTGCCTCCTGTTGAATTTTAGTTTCTTGGCTCTCTGTGCACTTGCAATACTGCAGGAATCAGAGTACAGGAAATCTGCGCGATTGCGCAATCCTATTACCTTGTGCATAGCTTTGGGTAACTCTCTTGCTCAGCATTTCTTGGGGGCTCAGTATCACCCCGTTTTATTCCTCGTTCTTGGTAAATGTACTTACAGTATTATTTATACTAGACCAGGGGTCTCAAAGTCCCTCCTCGAGGGCCGCAATCCAGTCGGGTTTTCAGGATTTCCCCAATGAATATGCATGAGATCTATTTGCATGCACTGCTTTCATTGTATGCTAATAGATCTCATGCATATTCATTGGGGAAATCTTGAAAACCCGACTGGATTGCGGTCCTCGAGGAGGGACTTTGAGACCCCTGTACTAGACGGAAATGCTCTCAAAGCCAAAGACAGCGACGTTACTTGAAACAGGAGCAGTTTTAGAGGGTTGGATAAGGGTGTTGAGTGCCATGCAGCCCAGAGCCGTACAGTGGGCTGAGCGGCATGCAGCATGTGCTAAATCTGTTAGCACACGTTAGTAAAAGCACCCATTAGAGACCTATTTACTCAGCTATGTGTAATGTGTTAATGCGTAAAGTGTTAATGTGAAGATTAAAGAAAAAGCATTAGGTTAACAACATGTGTTAATTGCCACTTTTAAACACCTACCGTGGAAATTCATATTCGAAGCAGGGAATGCATCTTGCAGTTGATGCGAGTATAATGTTCTTTCGATTATGAATTCAACGTTTACTGCAGCTGCAGAGGAACCCAGAGTCCGAGACCATTTATTGTACGAATAAAACAGTTGAAGTTAACATGCTTTCAGCACCATATAAGGCCTTGCTTCTGAGCATATTTGCGGTTGGGGTTTGTTTTATTTTGATTATTTATCAATCGGTTTGTATTACATGAGAACATAAGAATAGTCTTACTGGGTCAGACTAATGGTCCATCGAGGCCAGTAGCCAGTCTTCACGGTGGTCAATCCAGGTGCCTGGCCACAGTGGCGTAGCGAGGGTGAGAGGTGCCCCTCCTCCGCCCTCATCTCCGCCCCTGATTCCCCCCCTGCCGCTCCCGCACCCCCGCTTCCCTTCCCCCATACCTGGAGTTGTTCACCGCTGCGAGTAACAACTTCAACATGCTCCTCGTGGCCCTGGCGGCTCATCCCTCTGATGTCGCTTCCCATGCACGGCATCTGCACGCATGCGGTCGTGAGGAAAATGTCGAAGATGTTGCTCGCGGAGGCGAACACATAAGAGGTACAGGGAAAGGGAAGGGGGCAAACGCGTTGCGAAGGGAGGAGTGGTAAGAGGTAGAAGGGGCAGAGAGGAGGGGGGGGCTGGCGTTCCCACCAATAAGGCGCCTAGGGTGGTCCGCCCCTCCCCCCTACTATGCCACTGCCTGGCAAAAACCCAAATACTAGCAACATTCCATGCTACTGATCCAGGGCATACAGTGGCTTCTCCCATGTCTGTAATTATGGATTGTGAATTGAAGGATTGCATTTAATATCTGCCTTTACTGCATTTATGTATTGGATAACAGAATTTGGGGCCTTTTTCTTGGAAAGGTTGAATATAAAACAAAATAGAAATAAACCAGGCAGAAAGAAGGGCTAGATTTGGTCTTGAAAGTATTGCACATTTTATACTGTGGCATCACAACCTCCAAAGACTCCATTTTTATTTCCAAGGCCAGAATGACTATTCTATTACGATTCAATTAGTCAAGTTCCCCCCTTTGTTCACGGCTCAGACTTCTGTTTTGTTTAACTAGCTGGCAACTATTACTTTCTTTTTATACCTTGATTGAACTTAGATATCGTATGACATCAGTTCCTCTAACTGGACATTCAGGTAGTTTTCTTTCTCATCAGCGGGATAAAAGAATCTGAAAATGATGATATCATCCTAAAATGTGCTCAACAAGAATGAAAAGAAAGCTTGTGTAAGAGAGAGATGTGTACAGTGTTTGATTTGATCAAGTAAAAGTCATACCCCCTCCAGAAGACAAGGTGAAATTCTAAGAAAGTATTTGACAGCTAATGACAGGTTTCCTTTCTTATCTTAAAAAATGAGCAACATTCACAAAGGTCGTTGAATGGAAGGTTTTACGGAAGTTTCAACTAGAGGTATGGGGGAAAGGAATGGGAAGAGGCGAGGGGGCGGAGATGAGTAGGGGTGCTGGTGCCCCCACCAACGTGGCACCCAGGGCAGATCACCCCCCCTTGCCCTCCCTTACTATGCCACTGAAGATAAGACAATAAAATGATTGTTCTAACTTTATGTACCAAGGCCTTGATTCTACAAACGGCACCTAAAAGATAAGTGCCAACGAACATGGTGCAAAGTGCATGTCAATCTTAAGTTAGGCGCCATTTATAGAATCATGCCTTGCGGTGCCTAAATTGGACTAAGGTGGCAGTAGGCATCAAAACCTTAAGCACCCCCTATTTATGCCAGGGTTTTCTTGGCCTAAATACTGGTGCCTAAGTTAGGCACCTACATGCAAAACACACCCAAGATCTGCCCACAATCCACCCCTAACTCACTTTCTGGTAGGGGCCTTGGGCTAGGTGCTTACCCCAAAGCAGTAGGCGTCTACTGAGTTAGGCGTCTACCAGTTAATTAATTTTAATGTTTGCCAATTATGAGCTCATTATTGGCATCTGACTTCAGTGCTGGGAAAAATAGTCGAAACCATTATCAAAATTAAAATTATGGCCCACCTAGACAAACATGGTTTAATGGGACAGAGTGAGCATGGGTTCGGCCAAGGGAGGTCTGGCCTCACCAATCTACTGCATTTCTTTGAAGGTGTGAATAAGCTTGGATAAAGGAGAGCCAGTTGACATAGTACATCTATATTTTCAGAAAGGTTTCGACAAAGTTCTTCCTGAGAGACTCCAGAGAAAATTAAAGAGTCATGTGATAGAAGGCAATATTTTGTTGTGGATTAGGAATTGGTTATTAGACAGAAGACAGAGGATAGGGTTAAATGGCAGTTTTGGTCAATGGAGGAAGGTAAATAGCAGAGTGCTGCAGGGATCTATACTGGGACTGGTGCTATTTAACATACGGTATTTATGAATGATCTGGAAATTGGAACGATGAGTGAGGTGATTAAATTTGCAGATGACACCGGACTGTGAAAAATTCTAGGCAGACCTTAGGAAATTGGAAGACAGGACATCCAAATAGAAACCATAGAAACATGATGGCAGATAAAGGCCAAATAGCCCATTCAGTCTGCCCATCCGCATTTACTATTATCTCTTCCTCTCTCTAAGAGATCCCATTTGCCTATCCCAGGCTTTCTTGAATTCAGACACAGTCTCTGTCTCCACCACTTCTACCGGGAGTCTGTTCTAAGCATCTACCACCCTTTCTGTAAAAAAGTGTTTCCTTAGATTACTCGTGAGCCTCTCACCTCTTAACTTCATCCTATGCCCTCTCATTCCAGAGCTTCCTTTCAAATGAGAGACTCGACTCATGCGCATTTACATCACATAGGTATTTAAACATCTCTATCATATCTCCCCTCTCCTGCCTTTCCTTCAAAAGTATACATATTGAGATCTTTATGATGAAGGCCACACATCATTTTAGTAGTCTTCCTTTGGACCAACTCCATCCTTTTTATATCTTTTTGAATGTGCGGCCTCCAGAATTGTACACAATAGTCTAAATGAAGTCTCACCAAAGTCTTATACAGGGGCATCAATACCTCCTTTTTCCTACTAGCCATACCGCTCCCTATGCACCTTAGCATCCTTCTAGCTTTCGCCGTCACCTTTTCAACCTGTTTGGCTTCCTTAAGATCATCACACCCAAGCCCTGCTCTTCTTTCATGCACATAAGTTTTTCACCCCACCTAAACTGTACTGTTCCCTCTGGTTTTTGCAGCTCAAATGCATGAACTTGCATTTCTTAGCATTATATTTTAGCTGCCAAATTTCAGACCGTTCTTCAAAGCTTCACCATGTCTTCCTGCACACCATCCATAGTCTTGGGTTACGCGAAGCCTTTCAGGGAGAGCATTCCAGAGTGTGGGAGCTACTCTGGAGAAGGCTTGTTGGTAGGTAACACTTTGGGCTCCTTTTATCAAGCTGCACGCTAAATCGCCGGCCGCATTAGCCGCTACCGCCTCCCTCCCCTCCCCTTCCAGAGGCTGTTATAAGGGAAAACACCCTCCAGGGATTCAAGACAAAGTTAGACAAGTTTCTGCTGAACAAGAATGTGCGTTGGTAGGGCTAGTCTCACTTAGGGTGCTGGTCTTAGACCAGAGGGCCGCCGCGTGAGCGGACTGCTGGGCATGATGGACCACCGGTCTGACTCAGCAGTGGCGATTCTTATGTTCTTGAGCAGGTGGTGGTTTTTAGGCCAGCGTGGGGGTTAACGCGTGATGAAATATCACGCGTGTTAACCCCGCTAGCGCAGCTTGATAAAAAAAAGCCCTTTGTGTGACGTCTTTTGGAGAGGGTGTGGTTAGGGATACTCCGTGGGAGGACCTTAGTGACCTTGGAGGTGAGTAGAGGGAGATCCTGTTCTTCAAGTACTCTGGGCCATTTCCTTTAAGGGCTAATGTTGGCATTAGCGCATGGCCATTAACAAAAATTTGCACGTGAACACTTGCCCACACCTATAGTGTAGGCTGTAAGGGCTAATGTACTAAAAGCATGCAGTAATGTAACTGCACTAACTGATTAGTGCAGAAATACCCACTCTGTGGAAAAATAAAATAATTTTTAGTCCATGGTTTGTGTGTGCACATTGGAAAATTACCACGGGATATAAGCACTTACTACAGCTTAGAAAGAGCCCTAATGCGCTAAGACATGGACTTGTACCTTATGTGCATAACTTCCCATTTTGACGCCTCTGACACTCCTAAGTGGCATGCAAAAGTAGGTGCCAAATCACAGAATTGACCTTCATGTATCAAGTTGCCATGTTAATTATTAGCAGAGGCATGCTCCAACATACACCAATGTCCGTGTTAACAGTTGGATGTGCTTGCGAAAGGCTCCCCTAGCGTGTAAACGACATAAAAATAAGGTGAAAACCCAAATAAATAAAGAGGACTTCTTTGTTGTTGAGCTTGCGATAAGATCATGCAGCTGGTGACATTCCTAGCATATTCTGTTCTGTTGACATAGTGCAGAATAATGCTGCTTAAACTCTCACCTGATACACTCCGGCTTTTGGGAAGCTAATCCAGCATTGTCTGTGAACCCTGACAAGGCTTGGAATAAACACTTTTATAACCGGCGAGGCTGTGGCAGACTGTTTGGTGCTCACTGAGAACAGGATTTACCTCTAGAGCAGTGGTTTTCAAACCCAGTCTTCAGGGACCACCTGGCCGGTTAAGTTTTCAGGATATCTACAATGAATATGCATGAGATGGATTTTGCATGCATATCTTTCCATGTATATTCATTGTGAATATCCTGAAAATCCAACTGGTCAAGTGTTCCCCGAGGATGGGCTTGAATACCCACTTGCCTTTATTTATTCAATTTTTCTATACCACTCTCCCAGGGGAGTTCTGAATGGTTTTACATGAATTTATTCAGGTACTCAAGCATTTTTCCCTGTCTGTCCCGGGGGGGCTCACAATGTATCTAATGTACCTGGGGCAACAGGGAGATTCAGTGACTTGCCCAGGGTCACAAGGAGCAGCATGGGATTGAACCCTCAACCTCAGGCTGTAGCTTTAACCACTTCGCCACTCTAGAAATCAACATGTAGTACCTGTGTCAAGTATAGGACAAGCAAGTCATTGTGACATCATTGATGAGGTTGGCTCTTAGGCACTGGTGGAATGAGGCATTATGATGTCACAATAGCAGCTCTGGTGATCAGAGGCTGAAACTTTTCACACTATTTATTTATTCAATTTTCTATACCATTCTCCCAGGGGAGTTCTGAATGGTTTCACGTGAATTTATTCAGGTACTCTAGCATTTTTCCCTGTCTGTCCCGGCGGGCTCACAATCTATCTAATGTACCTGGGGGGCAGTGGGGGTCACAAGGAGCAGCATGGGTTTGAACCCACAACCTCAGGGTGCTGAGGCTGTAGCTTTAACCACTGCGCTAAGTAGCTTTCATGAGCTCGTCATGTCTGTAGAACACTCAGGTATGGAGCAGAAGGATGCAGGAGCAGCAGAGGTGTCTTGTACCATGCTGAAAGAGGAACTTCCTTCTTCATCTCAGTTACTTCTCCCAAGCACTGCTCAGACTGTTTGGCAGTATCCGGTGGTACTCTCATTCTTAAAGGCGCAGGAACAAGTTCTGGTTATTTTGTTTTATACTGCCAGCCCATGAAACCCTGGGCCTTTATTGGAGATTTGTTTGATAGGACGGTGCCACTCATGCTGAACAGTGCTGATGAGAAAGTGTTGCTGGGATAGAGAAGAAGATGCCCTTTATAGTAGGGGGGTTCTTCATCTTTTTTTTGGTTCCCATACCCCTTTAACTGATCAATTAAAGACTCATAGCTCCTTCCTAAACAACATGTCCACTAGTGACTATTGACAGTTGCATCTCACTGTTAGCCACTATCATGCTAACCTATTGCTAAAATTACAGTAAAAATTACAGTAATGCACAGTTATACTACCATTAACTGTCCTGCCTCTATCCTATTTTGATTATATTTCAGTTTCTGTCTTTTCCTTACAGCACTGCATATTATGTTTTACTCCGCTTGAATTACTTCAGCTCTCGAGCGGCATAGCAAACAAAGAGAAACTTGAAACCCTATCTAGAAAGTTTCAATAAATTGCTTCAGATTTCAAGACCCTTTCTACCCCCCATTTGACCTCTTCTCATATCCCTTGGAAGTACAGGCACCGTTGATTAAGAACTCATGGTCTATAGCATGGGTCACCTAGGCAGCTGCCTGCTCCACTAGTGGGAAACTGAGAACAGCCTAAAAAGGAGAACTCACGAAGTGGAAAAAAACAGACAGGAACGATATCCAGTGTGACTACTCTTCATGCTATATTTTCCTTTTCCCTATTACTCTCTCATGATCGAAAATCACTGGAATAGGAATATAGTTGACTCTCGGGGAAGCAAAAGAGATAGAGGTCACCAGGGTTGATCAAAATGGAAAACTACAGGTCAGAAAAAGATGATATTTCCAGTATGGCGAAGACAACTTTATTGATAAAAACAGTCATACACAAAATCCCCACAATGTGGCCACGTTTCAGCAATTGCCTTCATCAGGGGCTTAACATATAAACCCAAAAGAAGATCATGACAAATAAATTGATGATGATATGGCACAAAATATCTTCTTGTACCATAAAAATGGAACATTTAAAAACCACATTTGAATTGGTATTAAATGACAATGTGCAGTAAGACAATCCAAAGAAAGCTGAAAAGTAACCTGATTCAAGTAGCCACACACCTTTATAATATGTTAATAACTCCCCGATGCCTTCATCTTTTTTTGTGGCCTGTTGATCTCTGGTAAGTTACTTTACTTTTAAGAAGCCTTTATGGTGCAAATTTCTATGTAGTGCTGTGAGGCTTTATCGCATTTTGATGTTGATTTCAAGTGTAAATATCCTTTCGTAGACTAGCTTCCCCTTCTTCGTGTCTTTATTTATTATTTTTATTTATTTAAAAAATTTCTATATTGTTTAAAACTAAATGGTTTACATCAAGGGTGTCCAATGTCAGTCCTCGAGGGCCGCAGTCAAGTCGGGTTTTCTGGATTTCCCCAATGAATATGCATGAGATCTATTTGCATGCACTGCTTTCATTGCATATTCATTGAGGAAATCCTGAAAACCCGACTGGATTGCGGCCCTCGAGGACCAACATTGGACACCCCTGGTTTACATAATTTACATACATAATTTTGTAAAAACATAATAAAACAGACACACAAACAATCATCACAAATCAAACCCTGCACTGCTCCTTGTGACCCTGGGCAAATCACTTACCGTATTTTCACACATATAACACGCGCGTTATACACGATTTTACAAACCGAGCATAACCATGCGCGTTATATGCGTGAGCGCGTTTTACAATTTTTTTTTTTACATTGCTGGTTCCCCCCCTCCCCCGACGTCCGATTCATCCCCCAGCCCTGAAAGCCTGATGCCCCACCCCGAAGGACTGCTCGCACACCCTCCCCCCGACGTCCGATTCATCCCCCATCCCCCCCGCACCGTTTGCGGTGGAGAAGCAGCCTACCGTGGGTTCGCGATGCCAGTGAGCCCTGCTGCTTCCTCTGCCGGCAGTCCCGCCCCTTCTCTGATGTCAGAGAAAGGGCGGGACCAAAGCAGAGGAAGCAGCGCAGGGCTCAGAGAAGGGGCGGGACCGCCGGCAGAGGAAGCAGCAGGGCTCACTGGCGTTGTGAACCCATGGTAGGCTGCTTTTCCACCGCAAATGGTGCAGGGGGGCTGGGGGATGAATCGGACGTCGGGGGGGGGGTGCGAGCGGTCCTTCAGGGTGGGGGGCCAGCAGTCCTTCGGGGTGGGGCATCAGGCTTTCAGGGTGGGGCGGGCAGGATTTCAAGGGCAGGGCGGCGAGAGGAGAATCGGGGCGGCAAGCAGCATGCGTGGTATACATGTGGGCGCACTGTACCAAAATTTTCTTACATAAATTCCTTGTTCCTGCGCGCTATACCCGTGTGCACGTTGTACACGTGTGCGCATTATATGCGTGAAAATACGGTAATCCACCATCGCCCCAAGTATGTTAGATAGCTTGTAAGCCCACCGGGACAGAGGGAAAATGTTCGAGTACCTGATTGTAAAAACCGCTTAGATAACCTTGATAGGCAGTATATAAAAAAAATCTAATAAACTTGAAACTATATCTACAAACTAATACCATAGCTTATATAATGAAAATCATGAATAATTCATCAACTGTGCAGAGAGGAAAATTATTGGTTGAAAAAGGCATCTACAAATAATTGCATCTTGAGTAATTTTCTAAACATGCCCTTTTCACTACAGCTTCGTATTTGGCCTACAAGGGAGTTCCTTATTTTAACTCCTGCACAGCATAAAATCATTTTGCCAGTCTCAACAAGCCTTGAGTTAACATTCGTCTTCAGTAGAGCTAAATTCTCAGAACGTAGTAATCAGTTTGGTGCATAGCTAAGCATATTATTTTTTTAAACAATTTTGGAATGTTTCCATACAGGAATTGATGGCAAATCATTACTGCTTTATATTGTATTCTGAAGGTGACTAGAAGCCAATGCAGTTGTTGAAGATATGGCGAAATGTGATCATATTTTGCCAATCCCATTATCAATCTTGCTGCTCCATTTTATATAACCTGCAATGCCCTACACCTTGCTTTTGTTATGTCACAAATCAGTGATGTGTAGCAGAATGTCACGGATTGTGTAGAGTAGCCCAATGACTAGTTATTCATGCTGTTTTGGAAGCATCAGACATTTAGGCCTGAAAAATCAGGCTTCAAAAACCTAGCCATGGCTCCTCTGCTTCCACTCTCAGATTCATCCAAGCACTAACTTTAAAAACATAAGAATAGCCTTCTGGGTCAGACCAATAGTCCATCAATCCCAGTAGCCTGTTCTCACGGTGGCCAATCCAGGTCCTCAGTACCTGTCCAAAACCCAAGGAGTAGCAATATTCCATGCTACCAATCCAGGGCATGCAGTGGTTACCTGGATTGAAAGCATGGAATATTGCTACTCCTTGGGTTTTGGCCAGGTACTGAGGACCTGGATTGGCCACCATGAGAACAGGCTACTGGGCTTGATGGACTATTGGTCTGACCCAATAAAGCTATTCTTATGTTTTTAAAATTAGTGCTTGGATGAGTCTGGGGGTGGATGCAGAGGAGCCATGGCTAGTTTTTTGAAGTCTGATTTCTCAACCCTAAATGTCTCTCTCAATAACAGACTATGTACTTTTCCTCCAGGAAATTGTCCAAACCTTTCATAAAACCAGCTACATTTACCACAACCTCTGGCAACGTGTTCCAGAGCTTAACTATTCTCTGAGAGCAAAAAAAAATATATAAAATTTAAAAAATCATTTTTATTAGAAAGGGTTCAAAAGGATAACAGGAACAGCACAGATACCAAAAGCGCAAATACAAATAATCAGTACCAGTACAAGAAAAATACACTCTCCACCAAAGTATTTCCTTGTAACTTCATCAAGTGTTCCCTAGTCTTTGTAATTTTTGACAATCCCTGAACCTCTACCTTGGCTCCTTCACCTCCTTCAACACTCCCTTCACTTAGACTTCTGTGTACAACCCTGTTCTGTCTCTTTTCCATTATTTGGTAGCAGTATGTGCGTGGGGGTAGCGCGTGATGAAAAGTCGCTAACGCGGCTTTGTAAAAGGAGCCCTTAGAGCGCCCCTTTGCTCTGCTGTGGAGATGTGTAGATTTTCTCTAAGGAAAATCCGGACTCATGGCCACGCCCCCAGGGCCGCCCAGTTATGCCCCATTCCGCCTGTGTCAGGCCCTGTTCTGCCCCTCTCCCAGCCCTGCCACCGGGTGGCATCCGTACATTATCTCGGAGAGAGCGAGACCAGAAGGCTTTGAGCATGCGCAAATGCTCAAAGCCTAGTCCAGCCCGGCACAGGAAGAAGGAGGATCTCTCTCGCACCGCCCAGCCCAGCCCAACCCAACGAAGGAGAATCTACTGGCACAGGCACATCCTGTGCATTGGTGCTGGTGCCCAATCGGGTAAGAGTTGTCTTTGTTTGCGGTGCTGGGGGGGGATGTAGGATCACGAGGGAGGGGGGTTGACGGGTGGGGGGGGGGGAGGATGCCGGTTCGCAGGGGGAATGCCGGATCAGAATGAAAAAAAAAATTAGTACAACGTGCTCACATGTATAACGCGCATAGTTATGCACGGTTTATAAAATCGTGTATAACATGCGCGTTATATGCGTAAAAATACGGTAATTTAACCATAGGTACGAGTACATGCCTCATTTCCTATGCCATAATCCTGCCTTGAGCACAAACTGTCGTGTATAGATACAGCTGGATTATATCTCTGGATTTTAAGTAAGAAAATTGCAAATGTTTGTGGCAAATGACCTATGATTGAGGAGTATCCATAGTCCACTGCCCTGCTTCTGTCTTCTTTCCTTCTTTGGAGTCAAACATTTTGTTACAAGCAGGAACCCAGCTTCAGATGGAATGCGGCCCTTCACTGGCCACCATCCAACCTTGCGTCTTGTACTCCTGGTGTCAGCCTCCCTTCCTGGCTGTGTCCCTTCTGGTGGATTTTTTTCTCTCTCTCTCTGTGTTGCAGCCAGAATAAAGCAAATAACAATGTTTGTTACTTTTTTATATAGAAAATCACAGCAGTATGGTAGCTTTCAAACTGTGGTTGTCTGGCTTTGGACAAGGTTAATTTAAGTCTGACATTTTATTCCACTTATCCCTTAAAAGGGGTTCAAGGCAGATCAAACTGTAAACAATTCATCTATAAAGGAAACACAAATCTGTGCCTTTCGTTCTGTTTTCATACTGGGGGGGGGGGGGGTTATTTCACGTTTCCCATTTTCTTCATCTTCTATTTTTAATTCTTCTTAGATAGATCTCATAGGAAATCTATTTGATTTTTATAATCATACTCGAGTATACCTACATTATTTTTGAAGAACTTACAAGGGGTCAGATTATCGGAAAAGAAATGCAGCTCCAAGGATTTGAATAGAATATCTTTATCTCTTTCTTGGTTCATCCCTGGGACTTTCCTTTGACTCTGGTGCTGGGTGACTCTTCTGTAGTAAGATTCAGGCATTTCCCTGGTTCTCAGCCTGTTGCTTTAACCACTAGGTTACTGTTCCACAGAAACACTGAAAAAGCATATTCTCCTCAGTGCTCGTCTTCACACCCAAAGGAGTTTTATTTCCATAATTTAGACCCCGGCAAAGGGTCTTTGTGCTATCCAAGACTGAAATGGATCAGTACCTGCATCGTCCTGGAGAGCCCACTCAGCTGCTGGCTATGTATGCCAGGTATGTGCCTTTGGCGAGGCGGGCACCAAGGGAAGCCAGAGTGACTGACGGCGATTGCATTCTCTCTCATAAGCATAAGAACATGTGTGGCATAAATTAAAACAGTTCTCGTAGACAACCTTTTCCCACAGAGCACAAGATAAATCTTGTCAGAATAGAAGGTTTAAATAAGTGTTTACCAGAGGGGATTTTCCTTACTCTCTTTTCTAGTTCTCTGGTCCTCATAAATCTGAGAGTCAGGATATGGCTCTTACGTTTGTTCATTCAAAGATGATTCCTCCACCCCACCCTTCCTTCTTTGCAGACATCTAAGTGCCAAATGATTCAATCCTTCCATTGGCAAAAACTTCATTTCCTAAGGAACCGAGTCAGACATATCCATTAATTAAATACTAGAGGAAGGTGAGTAGTTGCCGAAGCTATTTTGCAGCTAAATAGTGAGTTTGACTCAATGTGGTTTCATTTAAAAAAAAGAAAGAAATTTACAGGTATTAAAGAAACAGAAAAGATCATGGAATAGCAGAGAAAATAAAATGTGTAAGATGCCTTCTTAGGTATAGAGATATATTCAGGGTTGACTCTGTGTAGCCAGTAATGAATGTGATTTTATAAAGAAAAAAAGTTTTGGACAAATTTTTTTTTTTCTTCTTCTAAAAACACTCCCCAAAAAACAAACCAATGATTACAGATTTATTTAACTTAATATACTGCCTCATTCTAAAAGCAATCTAAGCGGTTTACAATGTAAAAAATATATGCCACACATAAAAGGAAAAAGAACTCCATAATACCAATAGAAAAGCCCATCCCAAGGCCAACCTAAGCAACTACTAAAACTAAAACCATCCTGCAGGTGGTCTTGGGGAATACTGCCAGAAGCAAAGAGTGGGAAAAAAACCACACACACACACACACAAAAAAAAAAACCAGGGGTCTGCAAGGAGCTTTGGGGAATTTGTTCCAAGCAGCCTGGACTGGTTATGATGGGCTTAATCAATCTAAGGGCTCCTTTTACGAAGCCGAGTTAGCCGAAAAACTACCGTCTGCTCAAGAGGAGGCAGTAGCGGCTAGCGTGGCTGGCAGTGTAGCGCACGCTATTACATGTCTTAAACCGCTAATGCGACTTCGTAAAAGGAGCCCGAAGTCTCATTCAGTAATGGCATCTCTGTTATTGAGAGCCACGTCTTACAATCATTTTCAAAAGCAACCGAAGACACATCTGTTCGCAAATTAATCAATTTTCTTTAGTTTGTATTGTTAAAATTTTGGAAACCGCATCGAACATATCAGTTATGCGGTATAGAAAGGAATTGTTCTGTTCTGCGGTTCCCAAACTGACATCAGAGAAGGGGCGGGACCGCAGCAGAAAGAAGACGCTCCAAAGCCGTTCAGCAGCTTGCAAAGATTGCTAGCACCAGCGATCTTATTGCAGGCTGCTGAAGTTAGGGAGCTTGATTCTGGAGGCCAGTGGGGGACAGCAGGCCTTCCGGAGGGGAAGTGTAGTCCTTCGGAGAGGGGTGCAGCCTTCCGGGGGAGGGGGGTACAGGCCTTCAGAGGAGATAGGTAGGCAGGCCTTCAAAGGGGGGGGGAGGGACAGGCAGGCAGGCAGGCCTTCAGGGGGGCCCTGGTGTAGAAGTACACAGAGGGAGGGAGGGAAGGGGGGGTTCAAAGAGACGTGCATATGCCGGACTTTGGGAGGGAAGAAATAATGGGTCTGAAAATAGAGGAGAAGAAGAGAGATGATGGACAATGGGATTTAGGGAGGGAAGGAACAGAAAGGGAGCGAAGTTGGACACAAGGGATGGTGTGGAGGGGGATAGAGATACTGGATAGGAGGGTAGTTGGGAAAAGAAAGGGAGAGATGGTGGATGAAAGGGTAGTTAAGAAAAGGTGGATCTGTGGATGGAGACGAAAAAAAATAAAGATGCCAGACCTCTGGGGGAGGGAAGGGAAATGGAAGGGGAGGACATAGATGGCAGATGAATGGTTAGAACGGAGAAAGAAGGAAACCCTGGCAAGCAAGTTATCAGAAGACAACCAGAGCTTGGGACCAACAAGATTTGAATGACCAGACAATAAAAGATAGAAAAACTAATTATATTTTCCCTTTTGTGATTACAATATGTCAGATTTGAAACGTGTATCCTGCCAGAGCTGGTGTCAGACTGCAATGTGAGCTAGGATTTAAGAGAGAGAGGAAAAGTATTTTTTGTTTACACAACAGCGCCAGTGTGGTTAGGAGAAGGCAAAGGGGGTGAAAGGCTATAAAATAAACCCACCAGGATGTTTGAAAAAAAACAAAACAAAACCCAAACACACCCAATTGGGCAGGAAAATCGAATACCAATTCAGTAGGCTGAATCGAGTCACAATTTTTTTTCCCGAATTGGGCAGCACTAGTCCCAAGGGTTGAGAACCATCGATATAGTATTCCAACTTGTGTAGTGATCAAAAACAACAAGAAAGCAAGCACACAGGACAAGCCCGATGTCTCCACTTTGTTTTCTCATATCATTGCAAACCACAAGCTTTGCCTTTGTGGTTAGCACCGATTCCACAAAACCCTTCACTGGATTCACGTGTCTGGAATTAATGGCTGCTACGGTTGTCCATGAGATAATGCTTGTATTGTTATTGCTCAGAGGGGAGGGGCCATTACTTTCCTGCAGTAAAGCTACGTGTTAGAGTGAAACGGATCTTTGGCTATATAGCAGAACAGAGAAGCTCTCACAGCAAATAGTTATATATTGATTATGATTTATGAAAGGTAAAGGACTGATGGGTGAGTCACCAGAGGCTGTAGAATGGCGGGTCCAATGCCCCAGTTTTTGGAGGGCTACAAAATACAGAGGTCCATTCATTAGCATGCATATGGTCCACTAAGGTGTCCTAAAAACATGCATGCAAAAACTAATTTAATGCATATTGATTAATGAATTGATATGTATACAGTTATTTCTGCACATTACAAGTTCTAATGGGGGATATAAGACTGGGCCACAGGAACTGGAAATGGGTGAAAGGATCGAGACTGAAAGGGCTGATGCTAGAGTTGAACCTGAGGAGCTTGAATTTAAAGTGAGCCGACACTAGGCAATGGTGTAGTAACGGGGGGTGGGGGGGACTGCTCCGGGCACCATCTTTGCAGGGGATGCCGGTACCTCTCTGCCCCCCCCCCCCCTGCATACCTATTTAAGTGATCTCTGGCTCATGCAGCATCTTCTAGTTGCTGCCCCTGCCAGCGTCGGCTCCCTTTTGACATCACTTCCTGGTTGCGGGACCAGGACATGATGTCAAAAGGGAGCCACCACCAGCACGAGCAGTGGGTGAAAGATACTGTTCAAACTGGCAAACATTACAAGAGGTACGCAGGGGCAGGGGGGCGCTCAAGCGATAGGGAAGAGTGCAGGGGGCGTATGATGAGGTGATGTCAGACGCCACCATCCCAGGCGCCAACCTCCCTCACTGATACTTAAAGAGTTGGGGGATACTGGACGGTGTAAGGATAGGGTTACCAGACATTTGAATTTCCTCAGACATGTCCGGGGGGGGGGGGGGGTCCAGACAGCTTTTCAAAGTCCATCAAAATCGCGTGGGGAAGGGGCATCTGCACATGCGCGGATGCCATCTGGGGGCAGGGCTGGTGGGGAAGAACGGGGCATGACGCAGGCGGAACAGGGCGGGCCTGTGGGCGTGGCCATGGGTCTGGATTTTCCTTCGGGAAAATCTGGTAACCTTATGTAAGGAGTATGGATATTATGGAGGAGGGGGGAAGGTTGAGAGAGAAAAGCACAGGCTACCTCTTGCGCACAAAATTGTTTTCAGAGTCACAAAAGCCACAATTTAAGCTACCCATAATTCCTTTCAAGACCTTTATCTCCCTATTCCTTCTCCCAAGAACTTCGGTCCTCCCAGCATAAACTTTTGTAGTTCCCACCTTTTGACAAAGCAGATGAAATACCATTTGTGATATTACCGATACTTTCATTGCCATAGCCCACACATGCTTGAAGGCCCTTCCACATCAACTTCCACAAAAATATCATATCTGAGATGTTTATGTTTATTCAGTGCTTGATATATGTAATGTAATGTAATTTATTTCTTATATACCGCTACATCCGTTAGGTTCTAAGCGGTTTACAGAAAATATACATTAAGATTAGAATTAAGAAAGGTACTTGAAAAATTCCCTTACTGTCCCGAAGGCTCACAATCTAACTAAAGTACCTGGAGGGTAATAGAGAAGTGAAAAGTAGAGTTAGAGGAAAAATAAAAATAAAATAAACATTTTAACAAGACAGCATTGATCTAAATACTTTGGAAGGTAGAAGAGAGGAGAGAAAGGAATAGAAGCAGAAGGGGGAGCCGTTGAACAGTAGAATTCTGGAGAATATACCGCCGTTTCCGCTGTTTCTGTGACCTGTTGCACAGATTGTCAAGCACTGAATATTCTCCCAGAAAGAGGGCTAAATATGCAAGACGGCAAGGTTGGGCACTCTGTAGATCGCAGCTGGACTGCTCGGGTCTTGGGCTGACACTCGGATTTTCTATGATGCTATTGTTCGACTGCTTTTTACTGAAGATGTCTAAATATTGCCGAAATATGGCCCGTGTAGGGTCTGACCATCTTCTTTTGGAATGCGTTTGGCTTTTAGTACATTGTGATATTTTTATGTGTTCTAGATTTTCATAAACTTTACCTTTTTTTTTTTTAAACTCTTGGAAGTCCAGGATCTGGTTCCACATTTTTAGTTTCTGTATAACCATCTGATGGGACAGAATTTTGCAATCACTGTGTCCGCCCCCAGCTGTAACACAGGCCTTCAGTCACTTTGTCAATCAGTCCCAGTGGAGGCTGTCCCAGATCATCTGCAGTGCTTTCTTAGGTTCAGCGATTGTTGCTGATTTGGGAGCTTGTGGTAGGCCTCCAACATTGCTTACCAAACATATGTCTACATCACTGTGCAAAAAGGGCGAACAGAATGCTAGGAATGATTAAGAAGGGGATCACGAAGAGATCGGAGGAGAAGAATACAGTACTACTCGAAAGGGTCCAGAGAAGAGCGACTAAAATTGTTAAGGGGCCGGAGGAGTTGCCGTACAGTGAGAGATTAGAGAAACTGGCCCTCTTCTCCCTTGAAAAAAGGAGACAAGATCGAAAAACATTCAAGATAATGAAGGGAATAGACTTGGTAGATAAAGACAGGTTGTTCACCCTCTCCAAGGTAGGGAGAACGAGAGGGCGCTCTCTGAAGTTAAAAGGGGATCGATTCCGTACAAACGTAAGGAAATTCTTCTTCACCCAGAGAGTGGTAGAAAACTGGAACGCTCTTCCGGAGGCTGTTATAGGGGAAAACACCCTCCAGGGATTCAATACAAAGTTAGGCAAGTTCCTGATGAACCAGAACGTACACAGGTAAAGCTAGTCTCAATTAGGGCACTGGTCTTTGACCTAAGGGCCGCCGTAAGCTGGTACCCTGTTTTGTTTTGTTTTTAAATAAATGGTGGCTTTACAGTGCAAACATTTTTGAACATGCAAAAATTACTGGGTAGTCACACTAAAAAGACTTTAACCGGGGGGGGGGGGGGGGCGGTCCACCTCAGGCACCGTCTTGGTGAGGACACAGGAACCCGTCCTCCACTCTGCTCCCCCTCCTTCCCTGCCTCCCCTGCACTGCCACACGATCACACCGCTTCCCTTTCCCTGTACCTCTGTAACGCTCCTGGCGTGAGCAGCAACCACCAACCTGCTGTGCCAGTGTTGGCTCTTACTCTGACATCACTTCCTGGACCTGCGCCTAGAAAGTGACATCAGAGGAAGAGCTGACACTGGCATGAGAGCAGCTTGGGGGTTGCTTCTCACACCAGGAACATTACAGAGGTACAGGGGAAGGGAAGCAGCACGCACATAGCAGGAGGGGATGGGGAAGGAGCTTGTGGAGGTGGGGGTGTGTGTGGAGAAGAGGGCAGGGGACGCCACTTCCCTGGGCACCTACGCCACTGCCTGTAACTTCAATATATTTAAAGATAATCTCATTCCACTCAGCACATAAATGTAGATAGTAACAACAAATAAAACTGCAAAACAAGCAGTTACTGAGAAAATAGCAAAAAAGCTTTAAGGAATTGCTTTTTTTTTTTGCCTCACTCAATAGAATCTGGGATATACGAGGGGGCCGCTGAAAAGTTCTCAGCCCAACCAAGAAGAGAATGATGTGGAGCCAAGAAACTTACAAGTTGATCCGCACTTCTCTTGACACTTTTTATTTCAGTGAGGCAAATGCATCTAGTAAATGGGCACAGGTATAGGGAAACCAAGCCACTGTGACATCACCGATGAGGTTGGCTCTTAGGCATTGGTGGAATGAGGCATTATGACATCATAATATGAGGAGCTGCTAAAAAGTTCTTAGCCTAACCAAGAAGAGAATGATGTGGAGCCTTGAAACTTATAAGTTATACCACACTTTTCGTATAGTGGAACTTTTCAGTGACCCCCTCGTAGCAGTTATGCACGCTTTTATGGAACTATGCTTAGGGAACTTAAATGTTACATTTTGGAGCAAATCCATAAAACTTAGGCAGCACTCAGTATCCTAACATTTAGGCGCACCAAATTTATGCCAGGGTTTTCTTCGCTTAAAGTTAGGCAACGATATTGGAGCCCAAGGGCACCTAATTCACAAAGAAGCAGCTAACTTGAAAGCATGCCTATAATCTGCCCCTAACCATACCAATATTTATTGTAGGTACTTTGGGATAGACATATATTATTTATAGAATTAAGTTTTTTCAAATTAGGTACCTAACTTTCATTTACGTATGATTAAAGTTCCAGGAAAGAGACCTGGGAGTACTGGTCAACAAGTCAATGAAGCTGTCAGCGCAATGTGTGGCAGCGGCAAAAAGGGCAAACAGAATGCTAGGAATGATTAAGAAGGGGATCACAAGCAGATCGGATAAGGTTATAATGCCGCTGTACCGGGCCATGGTACGCCCCCACCTGGAATACTGCATCCAGCACTGGTCGCCATACATGAAGGACACAGTACTACTCAAAAGGGTCCAGTGAAGAGCGACTAAAATGGTTAAAGGGCTGGAGGAGCTGCCTTACAGTGAGAGATTAGAGAAACTGGACCTCTTCTCCCTTGAAAAGCGGAGACTGAGAAGGGACGTGATCAAAACATTCAAGATAATGAAGGGAATAGACTTAGTTGATAGAGACAAGTTGATCACCCTCTTCAAGATAGGGAGAACGAGAGGGCACTCGCTACCAGTGCTCCCTCTAAGCGGGCGGGTGTTGTGAGCAAACTTTTTTCGCTGTGAGCTAAAAATATCGGGCGCCAGCAAGTTATGAGCCAACTCGCCCGATTCTCCTCTCGCCGCCCTGCCATCTGCCGTACGCCTCTTCCGATCGCCCCCCTCCCTGCTCGCACCCCCACCCCGACGTCCGATTCCTCCCCCAGCCTCCCCTTACCTTTGCGACGCGTTACATGGACTGCCAGCTCGCCTGCCTGCAAGCACGTGTGTGCGCTGTGACGAGAAACTTGTGCGCTGCGATGTAATATTTTGTGTGCCAGCGCACGCCACGCAGCTTAGCGGGAACACTGCTCGCTACAGTTAAAAGGGGATAGATTCCGTACAAACGTAAGGAAGTTCTTCTTCACCCAGAGAGTGGTGGAAAACTGGAACGCTCTTCCGGAGGCTGTTATAGGAGAAAACACCCTCCAGGGATTCAAGACAAAGTTAGACAAGTTCCTGCTGAACCAGAAAGTACGCAGGCAAAGCTAGGCTCGGTTAGGGCACTGGTCTTTAAACCACGTCTTTAGGCCACCGCGTGTGCGGACTGGTGGGCACGATGGACCACTGGTCTGACCCAGTAGCGGTGATTCTTATGTTCTTAAAGCCAAATGTGAGGTGTTGAATGCCAGTATCAGCACTGATTAAGCCTAACTGTAGACGGACTTTATAGAATCAGGGCCAAAGAGCCCCCTAACCTCAGGTGCCTTTTTATAGAAGTTCCCTTCATTAAAATAAGCGTTTAAATTTAATATATGATCAGATGTCTTTTTTGTGATGGTTCTTGATTAAACCAGAATCTAAGAAGAAATAGATGCTATAGATGGATCATGAACTTTATCGAAATATCTATGGATGTGTCTGTTGACAATGAAAGCAATTCTGATATTCTACAACACGTGGTTTCCATTCTTTCCAGCTCTGTTTAAATTCTTTAACTGGAGCTTTTGCATCGTTTCATCAGTTGATTTTTGCTGGTAGGCTTCAGGCTTTGTGGATTTGTAATATCCACAAATGCCTTGGATAATATCCAACTAGTTGTGCAGACAATGAAAAACACATGAAATTTATGCTTAGTCTAGATGCATGCACTGGGGAGAGAGAGAGAGAGATCCCAGTATACCTCCCTCCCAACAGAATACAACGGCTGTCATGGAAGCATGCCTCAGTACATGTACTACAGGAAATCAAAGACTTGTCTACTTCAATCTGCTTTAAACTGAATACCAACAAAACCAAAATATTATGGTTTAGCATGAATCCTAGTAATATTCCTAAATTTATCTTGAATCGTGAAGGATTATAATTTACCTAATATTGAAAGGACTTCTAAAGTTCTGGATGCACTCCTTGACTCTTCTGTGCCTCAGTAAAATAACTTGGGTTGGCTTTTATCAAGCTGTGCACGGACCGGTGTGGTGAATGCTTCGATGCTCATAGAGGCCTGGATTTTCAAAATGGTGCCCGAATGGTGCCTTAATTAAAGGTTTTAATTGGTCATTAATGGTGTGGTCAGTGACTGCACTGTTAAAAAAAAAAAACCACAAGTAAAAACTAATTAAGAAAAAAAAAAAAAAGTAAGCACCGTGAGGTGCATGCAAAAAAAAGGCACCTGAATTGCATCTATGCAGATGCTTACCAACGCTGAACATCAAAAGAGGCTTGGTTATGGACGGGGTTGATTCAGCACCACTAAGCGTGATTTTACGTCGAAGATAGATGCTGGAAACGTAGGCCCGTAAAACCCTGGCCTACATTTCCAGCACCTTTCTTTGACACAGACTGCGATTCTCAAAATGGCGCTGTAATGTGGGTGATGTGCGACTGGTACCATTTTTTCAGGCGCCAGCCGAATCAGGCACCATTTTGAGAATCCAGGCCTGAATTCCTATGAGAGTCAGAGCACCTCACCAACCCATGCTAAGAACCTCTAGCACAGTTTGATAAAAGAGGGGGTTGGTTAGAAAAGTTTACTTTAAACTCGACTATGTTTACTGCATTCTTACTTTCAACCAGAATATTTTGGACTTATAGCTCAACTTTTTATTCTCTCTATTCTGTGAAGAAATCCAAGTACAAAAGAGGAGTGGAACTTGGGCGTAACAGTATGTAATGATCTTAAGATGATCAAACAGGTTGAAAAAGCGATAGCAAAAGTAATGACCAGTAGAAAAAAAGAGGTACTAATGTTGCTGTATGACTCTGGTGAGACCTCATTTAGAATATTGTGTACAATTCTGGAGATCGCAGCTTCGAAATAATATAAACAGGATAGAGTTGGTCCGAGGAAAACTACTAAAATGGATGGTGGTCTACATAATAAGGCATACGAGAACAGACAAAGATCTCAACATATATACCATGGAGGAAAGGAAGGAAAGGGGAGATATGATAGAGATGTTTAAATATCTCTGTGGCATAAATGCATATGAGACGTCTTTTTCAAATGAAAGAAAACCAGAGTGAAAGGGCATAGAATGACGTTAAGAGGTGATAGGCTCAGAAGTAATCTAAAGAAATACGTTTTTACAGAAAAGGTGGTAAATGTGTGGAATAATTTCCTGGTATAAGTAGTGGAAACAAAGACTGTCTGATTTCAAGAAAGCGTGGACAGGCACATGGGATCTCGTAGGGAGAACTGGAGATAGTGGATGCTACGGATGGGCAGACTGGATGGGAATATAATCAAGTTCAAAAACTTATAATTCAGGCTTTTCAAAGCTGCCGCTGGTTCTCCAGCAGATTAATGATTCAAAACTTTCAAATATTTCAAAAACAATCCTTTGGGCTGATATCACTACCTCAGCCTGCGCTAGTACTACAGCACTAGGTCCCAGCATCTGACTTGCTAGCCAAGGCGTGTGCTCTGTGTGGTCACAATTTGCAAATGATATGCCCTCAAACCCACCACAGAAGACACAGAGTAGTCCCCACTTCCTGGGACTGGTAACAGTCCTTCCCCCACCCAGAGGGAAGAAACCCTACCCCCCAAAATCCAAAAACAGTTCTTTAAAGTTCTTTTAGGTGCCCCCAAGCACCACACCTTCTTCAGGGTTACACAACAAAAGGCATTTAGTAAGCTTAGCCAAACAGTATCCAGGTTAAACATTTAGGCAGTTTAATTTACTTGCTTTCAATCCAGCAAACTTCCATTGGCAGGGCTCCATTCAGTGGTTCAGCATAGGGCTCCAGCTCCATGGTCTGAAAATCCTGAGGCATTAAATTTAGTAGCTTCAGACCAGCCTCTGCCAGCTCCATACCTTCAGGCTGTTCACTGCTATCCAGAGCTCTCAACCCTGAGCCTCCCTGTCTCCTCTGTTGCTCCTTCTTTTCCTTCTACCTCTCTAGCTGTTCTGCTCTCTGATGTAATACCCTGCAGCCACACCCCAAACTCTCAGGTGAAAAGGCTTTCCGGCTGGTCTGCTTCCAGCCTGCAGGTGACTGCTGGGAACTAAACTAGAGCTGTGTGGGAGTTGGGGGAATAAGCAAATCTGCTCTCCTGCTCCCTCTAGAGGCCAAAGAAGAAAATTCCCCAAAAATGGTTAGTTTGGGGTTTAAAATGAGCTGTTTGTAGTGCTTCTACTCCTGATCTGTGCACTGCTCTGGGAACAGACCTAGCAGGCATAGGCTGAATAGCACAATGGCTACCAAACTAATTAATCAGATTCAGTTCCTTCAAAACACAGCAGCTAGATTAATATGCTGTAGTATAAATCTAGATACAATCATAAGACTCCTTTACTGATTGATCTGCATTGGTCCCTTTTACTAAGCCGTGGTAGAGGTAGAATTCCTATGAACGTCGGAGCAGCGTCAGTGCATTTAGCTCCCCATGCCATGGTAGAAACCGGTTCACAGTCATAAGCACGCCGGACAAACGGGCGCTGACAAATTGGAGTGGACAATTGAGCGCAAGACAGTAGCGCGCTGCACAAAATCCTTATTTTAAAGGGCTCCGACGGGGGTGTGTGGAGAGGAACTCCCCCCCAGTTTACTAAATACTGTTTGCGCTGCCGTTGGGGATGGTTTTGGGGTTTTGTAACCCCCCATTATAGAGGAACCATAACTTTTCCCCTATTTTTAGGGGAAAAGTTAAGTTTCCTGTATAATGTGGGGGGTTACACCCCCCACACCCCTCCAGCGTGACCAATATTTAGTAAACTGGGGGGTTCCCCCCATACACCCCCGCCAGAGCCCTTTAGAATAAGGTTTTTGTGCGACGTGCTGCTGTCTTGTGCTCAATTGTCCGCTCCAATTTGTCGGCGCCCGTTTGTCCGGCGCGCTTATGACCTGTCACCGTAGAAACCTCTACTGCGGCTTAGTAAAAGAGGGCCATAATTGTTAAAATTACAGTTGTTACTATGTTAAGTTGCTTGATTTTTAAGACTCTTAATGGCCCATGTCCTGAAAGTTTATCTAAACTGATAAAATTGTTAGGCTCTGTCTCGGAATTGAGGCGAAGTACATACTTACTTTTGGAATTTCCACTGATTCGAAATGTAAGATTTAAAGCAATGTTTTTATGCTTACAAGTATCCAAGTTTATTTACATTTTAATATACCGACCATCAACGTGTACCTGGTCGGTTTACAAAGCTAAAAACGTTAAAATTAGTTTAAGAATTGGGTAAAATAAAAGGTTGGACATAAACTAGACGAGAACACTGACGTACGTGATTTTGAGGGAGTGAGGGAAAGGAAAGTTTATAATTACATTTTTTTAAATAAAATAAAAATAAAAGTAGGGAGGAAGGTGGAGGGGAAAATACCAGGGGAAGGGGTTGGAAAAAGGGAATTATCAGGCGCTATGATATGCGTCTTGGATTAAGAAAGTTTTTAGTTTAGTTTTGAATTTGTCAATAGAATTTTCTTGGCAAAGGTGAGATGGCTTGCCCAAATTATACTTGACTCCCCCACTTACCTGGACTTCAGAAAAAAACTCAAAACTCACTTATTCCACGGACAGAATCCCTAACACTCCCACTCGCATCTTCTACTCCCTTCAATACACATGAACCTCCACCTTCCCCCCCCCCTCCAATGTACCCTCCAAACCAATTAACTTCACTGACCGGTATCTTTTTTTCCCTGTAAAAAAAAAAATTAAAAAAAGACACCCTCCTATTGTACATTCTTGTATATTCCTATTGTATTCTATTGTATATTCTGTCAACTTCATTGACCTGTACACTCCAAAAATTGTTAATTCCTGTCAACTTCAATGACATGTACATTCCAAAAATTGTTAATTCCAATGTTATCTTCGTTTGTAATCTTATTAACTGTTGTGAACTGCCTAGAACTCTCTGGGTATGGCGGTATACAAAAATAAAGTTATTATTAATATTATTATTATTATAGCATTGCATTCCAAAGGGATGGAGCCGTAACTGAGAAATTAGTGTTTCTGGTGTAGTAAAGTTCTTTGATTGGGAGAACAGTCAATAAGTTCTGGTCAACAGATCTGAGGGACCGTGGAGAAGAGTAAGGAATGATAAGTTTGTCAAGAAAAGCTGGTGAATGCATGTGTTTAATTTTAAAAGCCAGTAGTAAGATTTTATATGTGGTGCGATGTGAAATGTGCTTCTCGCAAAAGTGGAGTGGTATGATCATATTTTCCTGTCTTATGTATGAGTTTGATAGCCGTGTTTTGAAAAAGCTGCAGGCGGCGTGATTCCTTTTGGGTGATCCCGTTATACAGAGAGTTGCAATAGTCTAGATGAGAAATGGCCAAAGAGTGAATCAATAGAAGCGTTTTCGAGAATAGAAGTTTATAGAAACAGCTTTTTGAAACAGAACTTATTTGATCGTGATAAGTTAAATCTTTGTCTAGGATGACTCCTAGCAATTTTATTTTAGATTCCATTTGAAGTAGACAGGATTCAATAGAAATTTGTCCATTTAAATTTTCGCAGTTATGGAATAATTTTCCTTTAGGAATTCATACTTCTAATAGGTACATTTTATAGTCTTAAGAAATTGCTGAAGACCTATTTGTTTTTGAAATTCTGTAATTAAGTTTATTTGGGGTTTTATTTTAAATTTCTTGATGTTACACATTAATCTTGACTTTTTGTTTCCCACCTCAAACCTTATTTAAGGGAGTTGGCAGGTAATAAGTCCAGTATAACATAATATAACATCAGCCCACAACAGGGAGAATCCTAATGTGGGAGAATCCTAATGTGATCAGTATTATGGTAGGTTGGCATATAAAGGTGGCAAAAGTTGCACCACTACAGCTTAAACTATGGGCATAGAACCCTCAGGCTTTTCTCTCATTCTGCGTGTGCACGGAGGAATCTTGGTAAATCAGGACTTACTGTATTTGCAGTAAGGAAAATCAGACACTCCAACCATGTTTTCTCTTGGTAGTTAAATACATTGCTTCTCAAGAGTAAAAGCCTCTAGTAAGACTGTGACGGGGTGTGCGCCCCATCACCAGAAATCCCGAATTTGAAGAGGATGACCTCAGTGAAACGCACGACCTGAATACAGGGGTTTAAAGTAAATCACATACCATTGATGAAACTCATTTTGAATTTACATGTAGATACTGCAAAGATACCTGGGAGCTCGCTACTTACCCTGAGGGAAAAAGGGGTTAGAAAACAAGACTCCCCAGGCTAGTAATCTGAAAAGGGAAAGCTTGTCAGGAGCTCTCAGGCAACCCTTGAGGGGAATCAGTGCTGACATTTGCCTAACTCTCATAAGCTAAAAGAACTCTGACATGGTCAGCATGTGTCCAAGGGCTTTGCCCTATGGGGGGCCAGAGCAGGCCCAAGGGTACTCAGAGTGACCAGGAAGTCTAAGAGAGGACCAGCGTAAATGGTGGTACCACAAAAGTAACTGAATGTGACCATTGGTGATCTGAGTGACCAGAAATGACCAACATTACCGGAAGTAAATGCTTGGCAACTGGAGGTGACCACAATAATCGGAAGTGACCGCTCAACAATGACATTACCAGTTTTCCAAACCATGATTCTCAATACAAAACAGCAGAGGACTGGAGAAGTGTCGGAGAATCTGAGTAAACCTCTAATCGGGTGATGCATGTGTGGAGGGGCTGTGTCTTCTGAAAAGATCAACAACATTTTTATGAGAAGGGAGAGGCTAAAGAGTTCTGTTGGACTCCAGGCATAGCATTGGGAGTATGAGGCCATCACAGAACTCAGATATCTCTAACACAGTTATAGTAATGGTAAAAATTCTGTTTTATGTTGTTTTCTGCTTGAGTGGAAAGAGTGCACATTCTTTCCTGATAGTACCCTTATGTGCTAACCGTTGTACATATAACATGCATGCAGTATTGGGAAAGAGTGTGCAAAATTTGCAAATAGTACACATTCTTTGCAATTAGTGCTCCTGTAACAAAAAAACATTACAAACAAGACCAAACCTTTGGGGCTGCACGTCTTTTCTGAACTTATAGCAGCAGTGCAGGATTTTGTGAGCATTGATCTACTTTGGAATTTGAGAGGCAGAACCCAGAGCATTCTTGGTTTGCATGCTTCTCTGAACTGAAAAGGGATTTTCTGTTTCATATTGCAGTGTATGCCATTGTTTTCCTCTGGACCTCTGTATACTATAAAGTAAAATAATGCCAGCAGGGTTATAAAAGACTGAAATGCATCAGGTTCCTCATTCCTGAGCAATACATACAAAGAGGTATCAGCTGCTTATGGTAAGAATAAGAATGGTGATACCAGGTGAGGATGGAGGAGTGATATCAGTGGCTGAGTAAGGGTGGGGTGGGGTGCGGTCCACTCTGGGTGCGGTCGTTGTAAGGGATGCAGGCACCTGTCCTCTCTGCCCCCCCCCCCGAAATGGGCGTATGCCCAGGGCAGAATTAATTCTTCAGTGGGCCCTAGGCCCCCAAGTACACTGGGCCTCCATGGTCCTGTCTCCTCCCTTCTATGTCCCCCCAGCTCCAGAAGTCCAAGTAGCACCTTCTCCCTCCTTCTTCATTATTCAGTGCAGCCGAATTTGCAGTCTTCAAAAGGCCATGGGCAGCAATTTCTACATGCTGCCCACAGCTGACCCAGAAGCCTTCCCTCTAATGTAAAATCCCAGCATCAGAGGAATGGCTTCCGGGTCAGCTGTGGGCAGCATGTAGGAACCACTGCCCTGGCCTTTTGAAGACTGAGCATTCAGCTGCACTGAAGAATGAAGAAGGCAGGAGGAAGCAATTCTTGGATGCCTGAAGCCAGACACAGAGGCAGGTACACTGACGTCATTAGAGCAGGCACTGAATTCTTTGGGCCCAAGGCACGTGCCTACTTGGCCTACCCTTTAATCCTGCCCTGCGTGTGCCCCTTTCCTTCCCTCGTACATCTTTAATTTTTCATGTGCGAGCAGCATTAAGAACCTGCTGCCCGCGCTGGTGATGCCTCTCTGTGCCTAGGCAGTGGCGTCAGAGGGATAGCTGACATGACGCAGGCAGCAGGTTTGTGCTGCTGCTCGCGGCTGGAAAATTGAAAAGGTACGGGGGAAGGGAAGGTGGAGGGCGCGTGCATGGCAGGGGGCGGAGAAGAAGGCGGGGGTAGGGGCACCACACACCCTCGCTACGCCACAGGGTGATATCATTGGAATGCTAACCAGTGCCCCACACAGAGGCTGGTGGTGAGCAGAGAGTTAACACAAATAAGGAAGAAGAGATAGCAATAGCACTGGGAAATATTTTAAAATATTTCCAGCTCAGTAGCAGGAGTGGGAAGATCTCTTGGCATTGAATATTGCAGTTGCAACAGCAGCTGTGTAAAATTGATGTCCTAGACTAAAAATAGGACAGGATAATGTAGATTTTGAGGCCTGCTCTCAAGGGTGCAGTAAAATTAACATTTTTATATATCTCATGGGTTGAAATACAGAAGTATTCTTGGAAATCTAAACGCTTGTGAAATTCCACAGTACAAGAAGAGGTTATGGCAATTACTTCTTACTGTTCATTTTGGGGGGGGGGGGAAGATTATGGAAGTAAATCACATCCCAGCTTAGATGAAGAGAAGTTCCACTTCTCCTAGCCTTTCAGTATTAGAGATCTGTTTCATACTTCCAAAGATCTAAATGAATTCCAAGGCTTTTAGCCCAGTTACTGCTGGATAAAGGGTTTGGGGGCTTCATAAACCGCATTGTCTCTGTGGTTACAATCAAAGCAGTTTACATATTTTAGACATGTACTTATTTTGTACCTGGGGCAATCCTATTCCTATATAATGCAAACAATAATTGTATGTTTGTTTGAATGTAGGTACATTTTATCTTGAAAATGGTCCTAAGGATTTTCATGAAATGGGGTAAATCTAGGTTTTTTGGGTTCGAGAAAGCAATTTAGATAGGTCTAGCGTTGAGCAAAATTTCATTTGGGGGATTTTTCCGATGTTCTTGCCTCCCTCTGCAACCTATTGGTCAGACATTCCCAATGAAGCTTAGAAGCTTAGCCAGCCAATAGGTTGCAGGAAAAAGCAGTAGTTACTGCTCCCACCTCCCCTGTAGCCCATTGGTCGGACATTCCTAAAGAAGATTAGCCAGCAATATGCTACAGAGAAAAAACCCAGGACTGAAGATTGATTTCTTATAACCTATTGGTCCTTTCTCCTCTGCAGCTTATTGGCTGGCTAAGGAAGAGCTGCAGTGTAGGTAAGGGGTTGTGAAGGTAACAGAAGCTGAAGAAAGAGATATGGAATGTAAAAGGAAGAACACTACTAAAGTTAATGCAAGCTGGAGGAGGCATGGAAAGTGATACAGAGATAACTGCAGCTCATTAGTCAGACATTTCTAAGGAACCTTAGTCAGACAATAGGCTGCAGAGAAAAGCAGAACTGAGGGTTGATAAGGCACGGTCTATTTAGCTACTGGCTCCCACCTCATCCTACTTCTCTGAGTGAAGCTCAGTCTTCCAGGTACTGAAGTATTAAGTGACTAGCCCAGAGTCAAAGAAGTTGCACTAGAATTCAAACTCAAAACCTCTGGGTGCTGAGGAGCCGCTCTGACCACTAGACCACTCTTCCACTCCATGTGGGTTAGATTCAATAAAAGGCACTCAAATATTGGTGCCGGGAAAAAAAATCAAATGCTCCACACTCTTCTATAAGGAGTGCTACTGGATTGAGTACCCTTTATAAAATAGCGCATAGCGTTAATTGCCAGATTCAAATATAGGTACCAGAACTTAAGCCTGCTGAAGCCAGGTATAATTTCTAGCACCCAATTTGGGTGCATATCTCCAGTACTCTATAGCAGTGATTCCCAACCCTGTCCTGGAGGAACACCAGGCCAATCGGTTTTTCAGGCTAGCCCTAATGAATATGCATGAGAGAGATTTGCATATGATGGAAGTGATAGGCATGCAAATTTGCTTCATGCATATTCATTAGGGCTAGCCTGAAAACCCAATTGGCCTGGTGTTCCTCCAGGACAGGGTTGGGAACCACTGCTCTATAGCACTGCATGCAAATTTTTGGAATGCCCCTGACCTGCCCCTGCCCGTCCCATGGCTACCCCCCTTTTGGTTTACATGTTATGGGATCAGAGCATCAAGTGTTATAGAATAGCGCGCAGGCACATGCGTGCACAAATCCTAATTGGTGCTAATTACTACCAATAATTGATTGTTAATACCTAATTATGTCCATTAATTGGCTTGTTAACCAAATAAGTCATGCACACATCTCAAGATTGCACCCAAATTTTGGAACGCAAATTTGGGCAATCTTTACAGAATCTGGAGGTATATGTCTATGTCATAAAACCACGACACAGCTTGAGACTGTCCCATGTTAACTGGATCATCAATAAGGTTTCTGTTTTCTTCTCTTTACCTCTGGGGTGACTCAGCGCTTCTGAATTTTACTTGTTCATCTGTCTGGAACAAATACATCCATAAGATGAAATGAAGAGGAGACAACCTCCAGAGCTGACTAGGGGCTCCTTTTACTAAGCTGCGTTAGGGCATTAACGTGTGGAATAATGCACGCTACATTGCCGCACGCGCTAGACACTAACGCCAGCATTGAGCTGGCGTTAGTTCTAGCCACGTAGCGCGCGGTAATATCCTGTGTGCGCTAAAAACGCTAGCACACCTTAGTAAAAGGAGCCCTTGGTCACACAAAACAAGAGCAAAGATGCCAGAAAACCAAGGGAAACAAATTTCAAAATGAAAACTTTATACTGGGGTTCACAATTTGAAAAGATCCAACATGGCCATATTTTGGCTTCTTGCCTGCTTGAGGGGTTGTACACAGTAGCATAGCAATGGGGGGGGAGAGGGAGTGCGGGCTGCTCTTGGCGCTGACTCAGCAAGTGCACCTCTCTGCCCACTCACCTCTTCAGAATCATTGCCGGTAGCGAGCAGCTCCAGGCTGCTGTTCGCACCAGCCTCAGCTTTCATTCTGATGACACTTTGGGACTGTGGGACCAGGAAGTGACGTCGGAGGGATAGTTGAGGAGCTGCTTGCTGCTGGTGAAGATTCTGAAAAGGTATGTGGGGTGGAAGGGGCATGCTGCGGGGAAGAGCGCCGGGTGCCTCCCGTCCCTCGCTAAGTCACTGGTTGTAACTTGAAACTACAATAGTTCAAAACCCTGTTACCAAAAAGACATAAATCAATCATCAGAATGACAAAGATCCTCAAACGAAAGAAAAAAATGTCTTAGCGGCCCTGGTGTCGTGGAAATTTAAGGAGAGGGGCAGTGCAAAAATTAAACATTACTGACTATTTCTAAAAATTATTCCTCCTAAAACGGGCCACATTGAAAGTATGGACACCATTGGCCTACACAAAAATCACTATGGCGTCCTTTTTTCTACAGCTCATTCAAGTTTCAAGTTTATTTAAAATTTGATTTGACCGCTTATCAAACTTTCTAAGCGGTATACAATTCGTATTAAAAAAAAAAAAGGAAGGACATATAGTATGTTTAAACATTCAAAGCCAGGACAACAATTAACAAACTCATGGTAACAAGGGGAAAGGGGGGGAAGGAACTCATAGGATAGGAACACATGTAAGGTAATAGCATGAGGAAGGGACAAAGTCAGTGAGGGTGCCTAAAATGGCTTTAAAATTGGCCTCTTGTTTGCAGAATTTAAAGGTTCAAACGCGTCTTTAAATTAAAAAAAAAAAAACCTTTCAATTTACCCTTAAATCTACTACACTCCACCATCACACTGACTCAGGCCATTGCGTTAACGTGTTGGAATCTTCCAATACAGCGAATATCAACTTGCAACAGGCAGCAACGAGGCCCCTTGACCTTAGATTAGGATCTTTGGAGAAATTCAAAACTAAGCTCGAAACTTTCTTATGCCTTTAGCGTTTGACCTTGAACTTTCCAGCCAGGGTTCCCATTTGCCTTTCTTTCTTTTTCTCAATGTAATTATATTTCCCATTCCCTCTTTTCCTCCTGGTTTCATGTTAGTCTAATTTAGTCTGTCTACTCCCCCTTTATTTTTAACTAGAGCTGCTTTTATTTTTTTTTATATTATTAATTTTATTGTAAACTGTTTAGCTATGTTGTCATAGACGGTATATCAAGTATTTAATAAATTTGAAACTTGAAATTAAAACAAGCCTTCTATGGTGACTAGAAAATGTACATAGAGATCTCTGGATTTTTTAATTTTTTTTTACAGTTTTACTGGGCCTTGATTATATTTATTGGGATTTATTAACCATCTTTTTCATGAAGAGATTCATCGAAAGCAGTTTACAATACATTGAATAGTAATCAGGTGTGTGTGTGGAGGGGAGGAATGGGAAGTGGAGGGGAGGGGCGGAGAGGAGGAGGGGTGCCGGTGCCCAGGGCGGACCATCCCCCTTACTACGCCACTATTTTCCCTATCTGTCCTGGCAGGCTCACAATCTAACTGGTACCTGGGGCAGTGGAGGGTTAAGTGACTTACCCAGAGTCACAAAGAGCAGGCTGGGATTAAAATCATAACTTCAGGGTGTTGAGACAACAGTTCTAACCACTAGGCCACTCCTCCACTCCCCGTGTATGAAGATCTCTTGAATTTTTGGCAGGATTCCACGCATCATTTTATCACAGAGAAAGCTGTTTATGATTGTCCCTGTGGGTTTTACCCAATGAATGCTTAGGAAGATGGCTTTAATTTGTTTTCCTCCTTTAATTTTAGAGAGCATGCTCATGAAAAGGAATGAGTTAACAGTATTATTAATTGAAGTCCAGTATTATTAATTGAAGTCCAGTATTATTATTATTTGAAGTCCAGTATTAATTGAAGTCCAGTATTATTAATTGAAGTCCATTTTCGCCAGTGCAAGTATCCTACCAGTACTCCTGGACTCCTTTGGAGGGTTCTTCAGTTTTCCTACTCATTCAGTCTTTAATTTCTCTGCTGAGATTACCAGTAAAGTTACCAGTTATCTGCTTTTTAAAGGATTGTGTTAGACTAGTTAAACCCTTGGCTATACTCTGCAAAATCACATTCTGCATTCTTATGGATTTTCTGTTTATTTGCCATCACCTTGGAATGCCTTGTTCAATTCTTTTCTAGGTGGAACTTTCCTCACTTGGGGGAACAGATTCTTTCCGCAATATCATATTCGTATTGAAAGTGCCAGGAAGGTCATGAGACTCCTAAGTAGACTGGAAAACATTAATGTCAAGAGGAAAAAAATCCACCTCATTCATCAAAGAGAAGCAAGTGAAATCCAAGCATCTTTGCTTAATTTTCAAGCCAAATATCTTTTGACAGTGAAACAAAGATCCTTAGATTTCACTTGGTCCTTTTTTGATGAATTACTGGATCGAGCATTGGAGCAATTATTTGATACTACCTTCTCTGTAATTAAGGAACATATGCCCACCCTCACATAAACATACACACACACATGTACACTCATACACCTAAGCACATACATAGATACATGTACAAACACAAACATACACACACACACACACACATACAAGGTGCGATAAAAAAATACAATGAATGCTTCTGCTGAGTTCGCTCAAATTTAACACTGGTAGTCACTTATTTTCGGATTTTGACCGTTTGTTATCTTTTGTGCATGCATTTTAGTGACATTGCATGCGCACTTACCCCCCCCCCCCTTTTTTTTTTTTTTTAAACACATATACATGTCCTCATGTTTTTAGAAATTTATAGTTTATGGTCAAAAAGATCATCTGGTTGTTTTACCTTTATTATTTGTTATCTTTTTACCTTTATTATTATTATATCTGTTTATAATATTGTATTTTTAATATTGTGTTTTATGTCATATCTGTACCTAATAGGACCCCTGATGAAGGTTGTCCGAAACACGGACCGTGTTGGGTCCCCTGTTTGGTAAAAAGGTTTTAATATATAGTTTGGTTGTCACAATAAAATTTTGCCTACATCGTTGTACATATCTGCAGATTATGAACAACATGAAATTGTGTTTCACACTGCAAAAAAGTGTTAAAGAAACACACAAAAAGTTAAAATTGGTTGATGGTGATGCTGCAGTGGTCATGAAGACAGTTCACAAGTGGTTTGAGCGATTTCATAATGGTTGTGAATCGGTTGAAGATGAGGAGAGATCAGAACGTCCTTCTGCATCAAAAACCCAAGAGAATGTTGAAAGAGGAAGCCAAACGATTTGATCAAACAGGCGATTGTCTATTAAGGACATTTCTGAGGATCTGAACATCTCTTATGGTTCCGTTCAAAACATTTTAACAACAAATTTTGAACATGAGGCGAACGATGCGACCTGAGAAATGGGCAACAGGTTTCATTATCCATCATGACAATGCTCCATGTCGCACATCGCTTCTGATACAGCAATTTCTGTCAATTAACATCACGCCACGTGTCATCCACCTTATTCACCAAATCTGGCACCGTGCAACTTTTGGCTCTTCCCCATAGTCAAAATGACCATGAAAGGTAAATGTTTTGAATTGATCCAGGACATCAAGGCAGCCACGACAGCGTAACTAAATTCACGAAAGAGGACTTCCAGAATTGCTGCAGAAAATGGCAAGAGCGACGGGATGTGTGTTCAAAGGGTTCATAGACAGTGGAGCGCAAGACGTCAGCGCGCTGACAATCCAGCGCAAGACAGAAGCGCGTGGGGGAAAAAGTAATTTTTAAAGAGCTCCAACAGGGGGTTTGGGGTGGCAACCCCCCCCCCCACACACACTTTATTGGTTAGTGTTTGCGCTGCTGTTGGAGGGGGTGTTCGGGGGTTTGGAAACCTCCATTATAGTGAAAACGAACTTTTTCTGATTTTTTTTTGGGAAAAATTCCGTTAGGGAGAAGTGATGCAAATGTTAAGAGCATTAGCCAATAGGGAAAGGAGGAGATAATGGATGCTACGGATGGGCAGACTGGAAGGGCCATTTGGCCTTTATCTGCCATCATGTTTCTTTGTTACTATGTTACTAAAGTTCTATGACCTCACAAAGCAGGTGTAAAGAGCCAGGTGTAAAGAGCCTTAGCCAATAGGGAGAGGTGATGCAAATGTTAAGAGCATTAGCCAATAGGGAGAGGAAGACATAGTGGATGCTTCGGATGGGCAGACTGGAAGGGCCATTTGGCCTTTATCTGCCATTATGTTTCTTTGTTACTATGTTACTAAAGTTCTATGACCTCAAAATGTAGGTGTAAAGAGCTTCAGCCAATAGGGAGAGGTGATGCAAATGTTAAGAGCATTAGCCAATAGGGAGAGGAGGACATAGTGGATGCTTCGGATGGCAGACTGGAAGGGCCATTTGGCCTTTATCTGCTATCTGTGTTTCTATGAATGCATAAAGAGAAGGAAAGAGATGCAAACCAGTTAAATAGCTAGCTCATCACTATTGTGCCATTTTCTAACTCTAAAATTGCAGGCATTGGTTAGAGTTCAGCTGGTTGCGGTCATGTAGTCAGGAAGCTGAAGCAGCTCTTCTTAAATAGCTACCTCAAGCCATAAGAGAGAGAGACGTAAAAATGACAAAGGGAGCATAAATGTCAACCTGCCCATCCCATGTACATAAAAACACAACTGCATAACTTGGCAGGCGGTGAATGTGAGGGCAAGCACATTGGAAAAACAGCTCTCGGTCGGTGAAACTTTAATTCACGTTGAAAAAGAGCTGGAAGCCTCAGTTAGAATGAATCGGGCAAAACTACACCTTGGTAGTCTAATAGAATTCAGTGTTCAAAGGATTAGGTCAGTGGTCTTGATGAACCAATTTTTACTAGATCCCTAAATTTAGATGTGTAAAAGGCAGTAAGAACAGCAGGAGAGCGCCAACATTTGGGGAGTGCCAAAAGCTGCCACAGCACTTGCAGCAGCGTCCTTCCTACACCACTTGGCTTAAAGCTAATAAAAACCAAGCCTCTCTTCCCTCTGCTTGCCTCCCACCCTCAAGTCCATTACCTCTCCCCTTCTTCCCCTTTCAGTCTGTCATGTGTCCCCCTCCCATGTGGGTCCAACATCTTTCCAACAAGCCCAGCATCTGTCTTCCTCCTCCCACCACTCCTGCAAATGCTGCAGCGGTTTATGGCAGAGGTAGCACTGAAAGCTGCTCTCTGTCCAGCGGGGCCTTTCCTCTGCTACATCCTGGTTTTCTGATGCAACTTCCTGTAGGCAGGACACTGAACATCAGGGTCTAATTTAGCCGGTGATGGCCATTACTCTAGTCAGATTGTTTTTTCTATGTGTAGTCTTTTGCTGAGTAACTTGATTTAAGATGGACAGTTGTTAATGAGACTACGGTATTACAGGATAGATTTGGAGCTATGGGTTTGTATTGGAGAGTTTGTAGCAAGTGGTTTATGAATGATATTGGGCAGTGGTTCCCAACCCTGTCTTGGAGGACCACCAGGCCAATCAGATTGTCAACCTAGCCCTAATAAATATGCATGAGCGAGATTTGCATATAATTGAAGTGATAGGCATGTGAATCTGCTCCATGCATATTCATTTAGGCTATCCTGAAAACCCGATTGGCCTGGTGGTCCACCAGGACAGGGTTGGGAACCACTGATATAGGGTACAGTTGGGGATTAATGGTAATTACTAAGAACATAACATAAGAACATAAGCAATTCCTCTGCTGGGTCAGACCTGGGGTCCATCGTGCTCAGCAGCCCGCTCACACGGCGGCCCAACAGGTCCAGGACCTGTGCAGTAATCCTCTATCTATACCCCTCTATCCCCTTTTCCAGCAGGAAATTGTCCAATCCTTTCTTGAACCTCAGTACCGTACTCTGCCCTATTACGCTCTCTGGAAGCGCATTCCAGGTGTCCACCACATGTTGGGTAAAGAAGAACTTCCTAGCATTCGTTTTGAATCTGTCCCCTTTCAACTTTTCTGAATGTCCTCTTGTTCTTTTATTATTCGAAAGTTTGAAGAATCTGTCCCTCTCTACTCTCTCTATGCCCTTCATGATCTTGTAAGTCTCTATCATATCCCCTCTAAGTCTCCTCTTCTCCAGGGAAAGGAGACCCAGTTTCTCCAATCTTTCTCTATCTATCTCTCTCTATTTCTGTCTCTCTCCCTTTCTCTCTCTCTCTCTCTCTTTCTGACCCTCTCCACTCTCTCTATTCCTTTCATGATCTTGTAAGTCTCTATCATATCCCCTCTAAGTCTCCTCTTCTCCAGGGAAAGGAGACCCAGTTTCTCCAATCTTTCTCTATCTATCTATCTCTATTTCTGTCTCTCTCCCTTTCTCTCTCTCTCTTTCTGACCCTCTCCACTCTCTCTATGCCCTTCATGATCTTGTAAGTCTCTATCATATCCCCTCTAAGTCTCCTCTTCTCCAGAGAAAAGAGTCCCAGTTTCTCCAATCTCTCAGCGTATGAAAGGTTTTCCATCCCTTTAATCTGCTACTATCAATTCAGTCGTGTATGACCATTGGATACTCTGTAGGCCAATCCTCACCATGCTTCCCTGTTTTCCACAGCTTCTTTCAATTGCTTGATGTTTATTCCCATGTTATTCTTGCTGGTATCCAGCCAATGGGCCAATGGGACTTTGGTCTCCCCTGCTTCCTTTTATCACTTTTACCTTTTAATGGTTATTGGGGGGCTTGGGGGGTCTGATGATTGGATATTTTGACAAGGGGCTGGGACAGAGGCTGGGAAGGTTGTAGGGCCTTATAATCGTATTTACTACCGGTAGCATTACTAGATATACAGTATACCCTAGATCTGTACCAAATATTCGTACTTGATTTGATTCAGCTCCTAAATACATTATTTGTATTTGGCCAAATAGTGATTTAAATTCAAATATGAATAATCCAGGGCTGTACTGTGCTAAATCCTACTGAAATGAACACTTGATCTCTGATTTTACATTGCTTCTTTTATTATTTGTTAAGGCCCAGTTTCCATTATACATATTTGGTATTTGTCTTCGGCCGAATAATACTATATTTCATTATCCATATTTGGCCAAATAGTAACATATGCTATTTGGTACAGATCTGTATAGTCAAGTCACAGAAATAGGGCAAAGAGACTCTGGAGTTTCATTTATGAGCGATTCTCATGTATATCTTATTTAGTGTTGTAACCATTTAGGGGTTGTTATTGTGGGGTTTGGAAATGTTGGATATGTGGGAGATGCTTTCGCGTTAGAATTTTATGTAATTGTCAGCTGCTTCAGAGTCTGCGATAAAAAGCAGTATATCAATTATAATAACTTGGTTTTAAAAATGCTTCAAGCTGAAGATGGAAAGTGGAGCGAGTTTAGCAAATTTCCCATCTCACACAACATGTTAATCCTTCCTTCCTTCCTTTTATATTCCTTGCCAAAATGGAAAAGTTAACATCATAAACTGTGCAGGTCAGGAGTCTTACACAAAGACCGCATAACATATATAAGAAGAAGGAACATTGGTGCCAGCAGAGGATTTTATAATGATTATCTATGTTATGATTTATTTCCTTGAAGTCAGAGATAGACTCTGGCTTAGAACAGGAGGCCTGTGGTGGAAATCTCATTTATATCCTGCAAGTCTGCTCGAAACTTAACTCTTAATAGAACTCAATCTTTGGAATGATGTCTCTAGAACCCTCTTCACTGCCAAATGTCTGCTCGAAACTTAACTCTTAACAGAACTCAATCTTTGGAATTGTGTCCCTAGATCCCTCTTCATTGCCATATGTCTGCTTGGAACTTAACTCTTAACAGAACTCAGTCATTGGAACGGTGTCTCCAGAATCCACTTCATTGCCATATTGGAATGTGGCTATTGTACGAAGTTCCATATCTGTTGTTTTTTTTCTATTGTTTGCTGTTGCTAGAGTGACCAGCTTTTCTTGTCCAGGAGCATCTTTTCTACCTCCCAATGAGTTATTTTTTGTGAGTTGCAGAACCCGAAATTACCTGTGTGCCAACGAATTCAGAAATCGATAGATATGTGTTTCTGCTAAGGCTGTAAAATAATTTCAGATCTGTGTAGATAGAAGGTGATATGTTGCACACGAGCTATTATAGAAAATATTTAGTCAGAGAATATACTCACACCAAACATTAGCTTAATTCCTTCAAATGTCCCATGCTTCAGGGGTTCCTTCATGTGTTCCACTGTTGCTGCTTGTGATCTTGGGCTAGTCACTTAACCTCCCCCTTCTCACACCCCTTCACCCACCAAACCATTGCTTCAAGTACAAACTCAAGGACAAGGGAATACCAAGTATACCTGAACCCACCTTGGGCTACTATTGAAAGAAACATGAGCTAGGGTAAATCCAAATCCCCCTCCTCTCCCAACTTAATCGCTGTGAGAATATCTGATTTGACACATAATTCTGCCTGTGTAAGTTAGTCAGCATTTTAATGTGATGGGAAATGGAATGAAAACTTCTGGGAATCTGGGTTAGATCCCTGGATCGGTCTACATGGGTTATGAGGTTTAGCTAACAGTAGAGTGCATCCGCATTTCCTTGTTCTGTGCTGCCATCCTGTGTCTTTAGGACTGAAATCTTTAGCTCGGAACTGGGATCTAGCAGCCTGTGAAGAATGTGCTGACATTTACTGTTAAAGACTGTTTGTTTTCGTAACTAAAACATTACAGCATACTGTGATTAGCCCAACCCTGTGAAGAAAAACGGATAAATCTGTGGGATAGTTTATGGCTGGCCAAACTTCTCCTCTGAGCTTGTTTGTACAGGAAGGCGGGCACCAAAGTAACTGCAATCCGAAACCTTTTGAAGTGCATCATTGAATTCTTCTCTGCATCAGTAGAGAAAACTGTGCCCTGACCATTCTGAAAACAGAGGCTCACTTAATAGAGGGGATTTTTTTTTTTTTTTTTCAAAACTTCCAAAAATTGCTGTTCAATCTTATATAACGGGTGGGACTAGGAGCTCCCCTTTTTTTCTCCAAAACACCAATTTTATGAGCCCAAAATATATCAGTACTTATTGTGAGGTCTACAATCATTTTGTTATAGGGGAAGTTTTGTGCTGGCCTGGGGATCTAGTGATAGAAACATAGAAACATAGAAGATGACGGCAGAAAAGGGCTACAGCCCATCAAGTCTGCCCACTCTGCTTACCCACCCCCTGTCTATGCCCTAATGACCCAATTTCCTTATCTTGACCCTCGTAGGGATCCCACATGGGTATCCCATTTATTCTTAAAGTCTGGCACGCTGTCTGCCTCGATCACCTGCACTGGAAGTTGTTCCAATGATCAACCACTCTCTCTGTGAAGAAATACTTTCTGGTGTTGCCATGAAAGTTTCCGCCCCTGAGTTTGAGCGGGTGCCCTCTTGTGGCCGAGGGTCCCTTGAGAAAGAAAATATCATCTTCCACTTTGACACGTCCCGTGAGGTACTTAAATGTTTCGATCATGTCTCCCCTCTCCCTACGTTCCTCGAGAGTGTAGAGCTGCAATTTGTTCAGTCTCTCTTCGTACGAGAGACCCTTGAGCCCCGAGATCATCCTGGTGGCCATCCGCTGAACCGATTCAATTCTGCGCACATCTTTACTGTAATGTGGCCTCCAGAATTGCACACAGTACTCCAGATGAGGTCTCACCATGGCCCTGTACAACGGCATTATGACTTCAGGCTTTCGGCTGACGAAACTTCTATTGATACAACCCAATATCTGGCTCAAGTCTTATGCTCCCAGAGTAGGCTGGGGGTAGGGGAACAACTCAGTCATTACTAAGTATTGGGGTCTATGAATGTATGCCACGCTTTCAGCGATCTGTTAAAACCATAACTTAGTTCAGGCTAAAATTCCAGTACACCGATTCACCAAGATGAACCACTTTTTGACTATCTGATTGGGCACCTTCTCTTTAAAAGCAAAGTTTATTTATTTATTTATTAAATTTTCTATACCGTTCTCCAGGGGAGCTCAGAACGGTTTACATGAATTTATTCAGGTACTCAAGCATTTTTCCCTGTTTGTCCTGGGGGCAGGGCCGGATTTTCCTATAGGCTAACTAGGCTTCAGCCTAGGGCCTCAAGATCAAGAGGGGCCTACATTCAAATTGTTAGCAAAATTAAAATTACACTATTCTAAAAACAGTGAACACTAAAACACTGAACCGAAAATAAGGAGAAATTCTACGCTTCGGGATCGGAACATGCTCCGGCCGCAACGGGGCGCCGACTCGGCTTCTCCCTTTCTTTTTCTCGCCCTGGGAGGAGGATCGGGGAGGGAAAGATGTCAGTCCGGAAACAGCTGGGCAAAGCCCAGCCCCATGGGGAGTGAGACAAAACGTGGATCCGTCAGGACAGGGCGGCCCAGACTGGCATCGGAGGGGGGGGGGGGTCAGTGGAAGGGGGATGGGAGGCAGGCAGGCTGGCATCGGAGGAGGGGTGGGGGATTTAATGGAAGGCAGGCAGGCAGGATGGCATGGGGGGTGTTCAATGGAAGGGGGATGGGAGGCAGGCGGGCATCGGAGGGGGGGGTGAGGTGAGGAAAGACGCGCTGGGGGCACTATGGGCATAGGAAGGGGCAATGTTGTGTGTTATGTTTGATTAGTTATTGTTACAAGTACTATATATGGTGCTGAGAATAAATATCCAAATAAGTGTTCTCGACTTTTTTTATTTATTATCTGTGTCACATTTTTTATAAAGGTTAGTACCAATAACAACATGTTTCATTTAACATATTGATATATATCACAGTAATGATGTATTTTATTATCTCTCATGTAATTTACAAATTTAAAAATGGGAGGTGAAAGGGCCTCATAAGTGGAATAGCCTAGGGCCTCTTTTCATCTAAATCCGGCCCTGCCTGGGGGGCTCACAATCTATCTAATGTACCTGGGGCAATGGGGGGATTAAGTGACTTGCCCAGGGTCACAAGGAGCAGCGTGGTTTTGAACCCAAAACTTCAGGTACAATTTATAGAATTTGGAGGTATATGCAAAGGCGGCACACTGTTACCCGAGAACCGCATTCTCTCCAAACATCGGCCTATCCCTATGTATTACCTGCTGTATCCTTCTCCGTCAGCTTTCCTCCACAGTCAGAACCACTTGTGGACGGTTTAAAATGTATTCCTATTCCAATGGGAGGCCCAACACACTTGTTTGCCTAGGTTAATCCTGCCCTGAAGCCGAGAGATGTTCCGAGGCTAAAGAACTGCATGGAGGATTAGTGAAAATCATTAGGAATGTGCTTGTATGACATGGAGGAGTGAGCCTGTGTAATGATCTGCCAGCTAGAGCTGAGTAAGTGCATGAAACAGATGTTTAAAAGGGTAATATAAAGCATCACACGGGCAGGTGTGTCATTTTATGAGTAGGTAACATGCTCGAGACCAGTGGGGTGACAGGTCAAAAGCACGCGACGACAAAGGTGCGACGACAACCCAGCGCAGACAACTGAGCGCAAGGCAGAAGCGCGCCGAAGAAAAACAGTATTTTAAAGGGCTCCGACGGGGGTGTGGGGGGGGGAACCCCTCCCACTTTACTTAACAGACATCGTGCCGGCGTTGTGGGGGGTTTGGGGGGTTGTAACCCCCCACATTATACTGAAAACTTCACTTTTTCCCTAAAAAAGAGGGAAAAAGTGAAGTTTCCAGTAAATGAAGGGGGTTACAACCCCCTAAACCCCCCACAACGCTGGCGCAATATCTATAAGGTAAAATCTTGACCCATAGACCCCTACCCCCCCCCCCCCCAGCCTGCTCATCAGTCGGGATTTGCGGATGCGATGTGATGATGACATACAATTGCACGTGACATCACTGCTTTGCATCTGCGGATGATCCTCCCAACGTGATCTGCTTTTCAAAATCCAGACAAAGTGCCGGGTTTTGAAAAGCCGTCCGGGTAAATCCGGGCGTCTGGTAAGCCTGCTCTCAGCTCTTATAAATTTGAGGCCAATTTAGAACCATAACTCTCAAAGTTACGAGCATGCAACGGGGTGCTGAAACGTTCTCGGCCCAACCCACTGAGAAGTGTGTGGCGCAGTGGTTGAAGCTGCAGCCTCAGCACCCTGGGGTTGTGGGTTCAAACCCCGTGCTGCTCCTTGTGACCCTGGGCAAGTTACTTAATCCTCCATAGCCCTAGGTACATTAGATAGATTGTGAGCCCACCAGGACAGATAGGGAAAATGCTTGAGTACCTGATTGTAAAAACCGCTTAGATAACCTTGATGGGCGGTATATATATAAAATCCTAATGAAACAACTACCTTCTTAAATTCTGAGCATTATTTTGCCAGTGTAGCTGAAAAGAGTGTTATCTTATTTCGTTAAGTGCCAATTTGCAGAATTGAAATTCTGTTTTTGAGATTATTTCAGATCATTGATTGAACCATATCCACGTCATTCTCTTCATTGTTTTGCTGAGAACTTTCCAGCATCCCCTCGTAGTGTGAAGAGTTTCAGTCTCTGGTCACCAGAGCTGAGATTGTGATGTCATAATGCCTCATTCCACCAATAAGAGCCAACCTCATCAGTGATGTCACAATGACTTGATTGTCCTATACTTGGCTCACTTTTATTACATACCAGAGGGTGCTGAAAAGTTCTCAGCCCAACCAATTACCTTCCTAAATTCTGAGCATTATTTTGCCACTGTAGTTGAAAAGCGTGTTATTCTACCGCACCCCCCCCCCTTTTTTTTTTTTTTTTTCTTACAACGCCATGCTAGTGGCTGCTGCTGCGGTAACTGCCCCGAAGCCTATAGGGCAGGGGTAGGGAACTCCGGTCCTCGAGAGCCGTATTCCAGTCGGGTTTTCAGGATTTCCCCAATGAATATGCATTGAAAGCAGTGCATGCAAATAGATCTCATGCATATTCATTGCGGAAATCCTGAAAACCCGACTAGAATGCTGCTCTCGAGGACCGGAGTTCCCTACCCCTGCTATAGGGATTTAAAGGGCTTCAGGTAGTTTGAGCAATAACCAGGAATACAGTAAGATGAGGTAAAATGATCATGAGACCTAGTTCCTCACCATTAGCTCATTGTATTTCCTCTAGTCATGTAAGACTCTTAAGGCTAAAAGAACTGTGTGGTTCACAGATTTCTTATTCTTCCTGAATTATATCGTGTTAATGACTAGTCTAGTCTGTCTTGGTTCAGACCAAGGCAGTAAGTTATTTCCTGACCTAAGCAATAGTGGTTAGGTGTCTCCCTGGATCAGTGGCAAAGAATGACCAGTTGCTCATTAATTCATTTCTTCTCTCCCTTCGCTTTTGTGACCCCATTACGACCTTGAGCTGTGTCAAAGGCTACTGTGTGTGCTACTGAAAGACCTGGTTATTATTCTTCCTCTGTGAGATCAGAAGAAGAAAAAAAAAAAAAATCCCCAAGGGAAGGTCAAAGACTTCCAGGAATGCAAAGCCCACCAAATTGAAAAATAGTGGAGAAAAACAATGAGGCAATTGTGATCCACTCTGATCAGGAAATAATTCTGGGATTTAGTAGGCTATGGAACAATCAGTCAATCAATCAATGCATGTAGACCGGTGATGTTCATTCTTCACCCCTGATATGCCACCTCAAAAAAATACAAAAAATGAGTGTGCGGTTAGCACACGCACATTCAGAAACTACGGTGTGAGGCTGTAGAGAATGACACAGTGACAAAATTCATCACTGTTCCTGTCCCCGCGGATAACCGCGGGAAACCATCTTCAGGTCATTCTTTAAGGAGAGAGGGAAGAATCAGAGTATGAATGGCCACAACCACTGACCCTCAAGCTTTGCGTTGAAGAATGCTGGTGTAGAAGGACTGAGGTTGAAACAGACACTACAGAATGACAGTCTCTGGTATCCAGAGCAGATATTGTGATGTCATAATGCCTCATTCCACCAGTGCCTAAGAGCCAATCACATCAGTGATGTCACAATGGCTTCATTATCCTTGGCTCACATAAGAATCAGAGTATAAATGGCCACAACCACTGACCCACAAGCTTTGCTTTGAAGAAGGACTGAGGTTGAAATAGACACTAGAAAATGACATGGGATTATTTCCCGCGGTTATCCGCGGGGACGGGAACGGTGATGAATTTTGTCACCGTGTCATTCTCTACTGTAGTGCATCCCGAGGTTGTTCATTTTTTTTTGCTGTGTTGGGTGTGTGTTAGCACCTAACATGGCTTAGTAAAAAGTAGGGTTGCCAGACGTCTCGATTTCCCCTTTTGAGGACATGTGTGGGGGTCCGGACTGCTTTTCAAAACCCGGCGAAAAGCTTCCCGACGTAATTGCGTTGGGAAGAGGCATCTGTGCATACAAGGCCACAACACAGTGACATCATGCATGCGTGTGCATGCTATCATTGCGTCGTGCCCGTTTATGCATGGATGCCGTCTGGGGCGGGGATGGGGGTGAGACAGGACAGAGGCAGGACTGGGCAGTCCTAGGGGCATGGCCATGTGTCCGGATTTTCCCGAAGGAAAATCTCATAACCCTAGTAAAACGGACCCTTAGGCCCTCTGATGACAGAGAAATACCTCTTGCACCTGGGTATTTACTTGCCTTGAGCTCCAATTGAAAAATAAATATGAGCTAAATCCAAAAACCCTTCTTTCCCTAATTACAAGTGTGTGCTGGTGTGTTAACACGTGTTATTAGTAACTAAATCCAAGCAAAAAAAAATGGAACTCTTGGTAAAATAATGTGCATTAATGGAATTAGTGCACCGCTCAGAAAACGTGCTCTAGTTTGAGGAATGGTAGCATATGTCAATAATTCTAGTAATTGTAGCTGTAAGATTTAAGCCTTCTGGGGACAGGAAAATAATACCTTCTCCATCTGAATGTGGCTTCACTTTGAGCTACCATGGAAAAGGCACGAATCACCAGAAACACGCAAAAAATTTTAGGTTTTAATGAACTCTCTTAAAGCGAACAATTTATACACATGGATTGAGACAGGATGTTTTAAGCGGTGTCAGGTCAAAAGCGCGCCGGGACAAAGGTGCACGCAGACAATTGAGCGCAGCGTGGAGGTGCGCGCCGCACAAAATTACTGTTTTTACGGCTCCGACGGGGGGGCGTGGAGGGGAACCCCCCCACTTTACTTAATAGAAATCACGCCGCGTTGTGGGGGCGTTGTGGGAGGTGTGGGGGGTTGTAACCCCCACATTTTACTGAAAACTTCACTTTTTCCCTGTTTTTAGGGAAAAAGTTAAGTTTACAGTAAAATGTGGAGGGTTACAACCCCCCAAACCCCTCACAACGCCGGCGCAATCTCTATTAAGTAAACTGGGGGGGGGGGGCTCCCCAACAAAACCCCCCGTCGGAGCCCCTAAAAACTGTAATTTTCTTCGGCGTGCGCCTCCGTCTTGTGCTCAGTTGTCAGCGCGCGCCTTTGTCTTTCGCTGACTTGTCTATGAACCGTTTTAAGCAGACTGATGCCCAGACTGTAAGGGGGTAATTTATTATTTATTTATTTGAAAGACTAATATTCCACTTCAACCTGGGCAAGTCACTCAATCCTCCATTGCCCCAGGTACGTTAGATAGATTGTGAGTAGAGAATGACACGGTGACAAAATTCATCACCGTTCCCGTTCCCGTCCCCGTCCCCGTGGATAACCGTGGGAAACCATCTTCATGTCATTCTTTAAGGAGAGGGAAGAATCAGAGTATAATTAGGCACAGCCACTGACCCGCAAGCTTTGCTTTGAAGAATGCTGGTGTAGAAGGACTGAGGTTGAAAGGGCAGACTTGTACGGTCTGCGTCTGTGTATGGCCGTTTGGAGGAGGATGGGCAGGGGAGGGCTTCAATGGCTGGGAGGGTGTAGATGGGCTGGAGTAAGTCTTAACAGAGATTTCGGCAGTTGGAACCCAAGCACAGTACCGGGTAAAGCTTTGGATTCTCGCCCAGAAATAGCTAAGAAAAAAAAAAAATAAAAAAATAAAAATTGAATCAGGTTGGGCAGACTGGATGGACCATTCGGGTCTTTATCTGCCGTCATCTACTATGTTACTATGTTACTATGAAACAGACACTACAGAATGACAGTCTCTGGTATCCAGAGCAGATATTGTGATGTCATAATGCCTCATTCCACCAGTGCCTAAGAGCCAATCACATCAGTGATGTCACAATGGCTTCATTATCCTTGGCTCCCATAAGAATCAGAGTATGAAAGGCCACAGCCACTGACCCGCAAGCTTTGCTTTGAAGAATGCTGGTGTAGAAGGACTGAGGTTGAAATAAACACTAGAAAATGACATGGGATTATTTCCCGTGGTTATCTGCGGGGACGGGAACGGTGATGAATTTTGTCACCGTGTCATTCTCTAATTATGAGCCCACTGGGACAGACAGGGAAAAATGCTTGAGAACCTGATAGTAAACCGCTTAGATAACCTTGATAAGCAGTATATAAAATACATAAAATAAATAAAAATAAATGAAAGATTACAAAAAAATATATATATATTATCATAAGACAAAAACAGTATAAAACAAAACAATATACACATATTTCCATAATAAGAACATAAGAATAGTCTTATTGCTCATGGTGGCCAATTCATGTTACCGATCCAGGGCAAACAGTGGCTTCCCCCATATTTTCCAAGGTCATTTAAAGCAGTGCTTCAGAACCCAGTCCTTGAGGCACACCTAGTCCTATCAGGTTTTCAGGATATTCACAATGAATATGCATAAGATAGATTTGCAATCACCGCCTCCTTGGCATGTGAATCTATCTCATGCATATTTAGCAAATTAATAGCAATTAGCACCAATTATTGCAAATCACGTCTATATTGTAAATTATGTAATCTTTGTCCTATCTCGATTATATTGTGGATGTACTTTGTAACCCATTCTGGGCTACTTTGGGAGGACGGGATAAATAATTCAGCAAACAAATAAATACTTTTACTACGGGCTCCTTTTACAAAGCCACGCGAGGGCCTTAACGCAGAGAAAAACGCACACTACATTGCCATGCATGCTAGCCGCTACCGCCTCCTTTTCAGCAGGCGGTAGATTTTCAGCTAGCGCGTGCTATAACGCGCACTAATCCGATGCGTGCGCTAAAACCGCTACCGCGACTTTGTAAAAGGAGACCTATGGCAGCAAGCAGAGGTGCCTACCATTACTATGTGGAAAAATGAACTGTTTACCTTGTTAAAGTATGAATATTTGGATAAGAATTATGGCCCTGGCTGTTGGAGAAAATTCCAGGCCATTTGGGCTCCTGTTTGGGATAGCTTGTCCCATGGAACCCGAAGTGCTCTTTTGAATTTTTGACCATGGAGTGCTTGGCGGGGGGGAGAATGGGGGGAGTGGATATTGATCTGACTTTTTTGTTGTTGGGTTCATTCAGTCTCTGTGAAGAAACCACGCAGTAGACTCTCTTATCCTGAGTTTTGTTTATGGTTGTATTTTTTTTTTCCAGAGTGTTGTATCTTTCATCTTGTATACAAATTTCTAAAAAGAGCCCGAAAGCTAGTCTCGACGGGCGACTATAACAGTGGGCTGGAAGGCCCAAGTTGATCGCCCGTAGTGAGACTGCTGGAAGGCTTGTAGGGAGGTAGCAGGGAAAAGCGAGAGAGAAGAGGTAGGTAAGGAGGGAGATGATTTCCCGCCGGAGGGCCGGAGAAAGATTGGATGGGAGAGGGGAAGCAGGGCATGATGGGTAGGGATATATAGTCTTCATACCTCCAAGGAATAGTGTGCTTCCTGGTTCCTCGGAGGCAACTTTCCCTCCCACCCTCCCCTTGTGATTATCAGGTTCACTTGGGAGATTTGGGATTTTGGGGTTGTCGCAGCAGCGGTAATCACAAGCTACAAGGTTTTAGCTCATCGAAAGATGAGCAGGTATTTGGTAGTCAGCTCAGTTGAGTGGCGATGCCGAGGGTCAGGTGACTTGACAGGTGGGTATGGAGGTCCATGCCTACCCTCTAGGCTCATCAGGGGATGAGCAGTTAAGGGAAATTGAGCTCACAAATCTGCCTTGATGCAGGTGGTACGGAATGGGGCATGGCGGTCCATGCCACCCCTTAGGCTCATGCTGATGTGGCAGAGTCAGAGGTATACAATTTTGAGTTCTGGCAAATTGCAATGTTTTGTAGCTCGGGAGCTGAAGCAGTTGTTGATTGCTTACTGGTTGTCCCCAATAAACAAAGCTGCGGCCTGTTTTTACCATCAATAAAGTGTCTGTGGTTTATTTATTGTCCACATTATTGTGAATATATGAACTTTGGTAAGCCAGTACAGTGAAGGGCTTGGTGATTCAGGGTGTGAGGGGCGACAACTTGGCCATTCCAGATCCATATGTTAATAAAAATATATAAATAAATAAATATAGGCAATTACTAGAAACTTGAAGGCAGCTAAAGCCAAGTGGCCCATCTAGTCTGCCCATCAAATAGCAGCTAAGTTTAGAATTAAGTTAGGCGTACAACTGGCACTATTCTATAACGTGCAGGTGCAGTTTTGCGCATTAGCTCGCAAATTCTATAAAAAGAGCTAAAAATTGTGCAATTTTGAAAATTTTGGTCACGTACTCAAATTGCACATACAACTTAATTGAATAACAAGCTAATTAGCACCGATAATTGGCACTTTAACAATTATTGGCGCTAATTAAAATCAATCAAAAGTTATATGTGCAAATTTCGGTGTGGAATCCACGCCTACATTTTCCACGTGAGTCGAAAAAGGCAGCACAAAAACGAGTGGGTCATAGGTGGATCGGAAACATTATTTTAAGTTGTGCGCATAATTACAGAATAAGAGCATCCGCGCAGGCAGGCATTTGTACCACGTTTTCATTGGTGCAAATGGACTCGGCTAAATATAGTTGCAGTTCCCAGGAATACACGTTATTCTATAAACGGTGCATAACTTTACAAGTGTGTGGCGGGGGGGGGGGGGAGGTTGATTTTTTGGCCACCATATATAGAATTTAGCCTAAATAAAAATATGGGCATGCAAATTATAGAATTAGGGAGCAAGTGCCATAAACACGCAGCCCAGGTGAGCCAGCTCACAGCTCTTCCATGCAAATGAAAGAACTAAGGCTGGTATTGGACAGACCTGCATGGTCTGTGTTGCAAATATGGTGATTCGGTGTAGGATGGGCTGGGGTGGGCCTCAATGGGAATTCCACTAATATGGAACATGAGGACGTTACTAGCCAGACTTTACAGTCTACGGCCCAGAAATATTTAAGTTAATCTAATCGTGTATTTTTTTAATGGGCATAACTTATGGGGCAGACTGGGTGGACTGTTCAGGTCTTTATCTGCCATCATTTGCTATGCACTTCAGGTCTGACATGTCGAGCACAAGCACTGAAAATAAGGAAGGTATGCTTTGGGGAAAAAAAGAGGGTTATCTAGGCTGTTACTGCTATTTGTGTGTGAAAGGAGAAGCTTCACTTAATCGGAAACATTTTGGGGGTTAATAGCTTCAGGGAACTCCAGGCTGTGTCTGCTTCTAACATACTAAAGTGGAGAGCTAATGTACTGCTTTCTACTGGTAATATAATTTGGGCACCTCTCTCAGGCTCTTAATTAGACTTATTACAGGCTATAGAATAAGGGGTGACACTTCTTTCTGCAGCCATCTCCTGGAGCTCAGAGTTGAACAGCAGAAGGAGTAAATCACTTGCAGTGAAAGAATTTACTGGTTCTTATGTGCGCGCATATGTAAGGAGTTTAGGAGACGTTACCTGATGATGGCTGGTTCAAAAAAAGAAAAAAAAAGCAACAGGGCAGCCGATCCACAAGATCCAATGTGGTCAAAAAGAGAAGAAGCAGATCATTTGGCAAAGTCCTTTAAACAGATATTTATTAAGGACCTTCACAGAAGTTTCAGGCCATCACTTGGGTGATATCATATTCATACACCAAGTGGTCCTTATAGCCCCTGACGAAGCCCCTGGAGGGGACAAACCATGGCCCTGTCGGGCTACTGTTTATTTTAAATATCTTTTTAAAGGACTTTTCCAGCTGATAGGGGAGAGTGTGGCACGGTGGTTAAAAGCTGCAGCCTCAGCACCCTGAGGTTGTGGGTTCAAACCCACGCTGCTCCTTGTGACCCTGGGCACGTCGCATAATCCCCCCCCATTGCCCCATTAGATAGATTGTGAGCCCGCCGAGACAGACAGGGAAAAATGCTTGAGTTCTTGAATAAATTCATGTAAACCATTCTGAGCTCCCCTGTGAGAATGGTATAGAAAATTGAGTAAATAAATAGTATGAAAAGTTTCAACCTCTGATAACCAGAGCTGGTATTGTGATGTCATAATGCCTCATTCCACCAGTGCCTAAGAGCCAACCTCATCAGTGATGTCACAACGGTTTGATTGTCCTTTACTTGGCTCACTACATTTTTGATTTCTAGAGTGGCACAGTGGTTAATGCTATAGCCTCAGTACCCTAAGTTTGGGGGTTCAAACCCACGCTGCTCCTTGTGACCTTGGACAAGTCACTTAATCCCCCCCCCCATTGCCCCAGGTACATTAGATAGATTGTGAGCCCCCCAGGACAAACAGGGAAAAATGCTAGCGTACCTGAATAAATTCATGTAAACCGTTCTGAGCTCCCCTGGGAGAACAGTAAAGAAAATTGAATGAATAAATATGCTTCTTCTGTTAATGATGCCTAGGCCACAGCAGTGGAATTCTTGGACTGGCTGAGACTGTACAGTGAAGGTTAACGCCAAACTGCAGAGCAACACTGACCATTAGCTCCGTGGCTGTTTCGACATACTATTTCAGCCCTTCAGTGATAATTCTACAGGGCAGCTGTAGAGTTACAATAATGCTACTACAACTAGTATTTATCACTTATATAGCACTGAAAGGCATACTGTACATTTTGACATGTAATAGATCAGTGGTCTCAAACTCGCGGCCCGGGGGCCACATGCGGCCCGCCAGGTACTATTTTGAGGCCCTCGGTATGTTTATCATAATCACAAAAGTAAAATAAAACAGTTTCTTGATCATAGGTCTCTTTACCTATAAATGACAATAGTATTATTAAGACTTGGCCAAAAGGAAAGATTTATAAACTATGAAGAGTTTTACCTCATGCAAAATTGTCATTTCTTTAATAAGACAGTAACTATTTTTTGCTGAGGCCCTCCAAGTACCTACAAATCCAGAATGTGGCCCCGCAAAGGGTTTGAGTTGGAGACCACTGGCTTAACTGTAACCATGACATCCTGTTTGCCTTTGGGAAGCAGAGCTGAGATTGTGATGTCATAATGCCTCATTCCACCAATAAGAGCCAGCCTCATCAGTGATGTCACAATGGCTTGATTGTCCTGTTCTCCCCTCTGCCCTCCAACCCAGCCAGCAGATTAACCGTTCCCCTTAACTCAGTGGTCTCAAACTCACAGCCTGCCAGGTCCTATTTTGAGGCCCTCGGTATGTTTATCATTATCACAAAAGTAAAATAAAACAGTTTCTTGATCATAGGTCTCTTTACCTATAAATGACAATAGTATTATTAAGACTTGGCCAAAAGGAAAGATTTATAAACTATGAAGAGTTTTACCTCACGCAAAATTATTATTTCTTGAATAAGACATTAACTATTTTTTTCTGCGGCCCTCCAAGTACCTATAAATCCAAAATGTGGCCCTGCAAAGGGTTTGAGTTTGAGACCACTGGAATAGATTGTCCCTGCTTGGTAGAGCTTACAATCTAACTTGGACAGACAAACATGACATTTGGGGGATGGGTGAGGTGAGAGGAGTTAGGAGATTGTCACATATGTGCTAAGCTTTCCTGCTAGGATCATTCAATCCGTCTTTTTAAGCATAAGATAAAAGTGTGTTGTACTTGGAAGTGTGCCCTTAACTTACCTTTCATGTTTCTCGACTTTGTCTCTGAAACATTCTTTAGACTTGTGCAAAATGCCGTGCTAGCAATTTTTGAAAGCATCCTCTTTTAAAGTTTCTCTGTCTAGGTTTTCGTTATTCTTATTCTGTCGCTCATATTGACCTCTGTTTATTTTCATTTTCCATAGATCTTTCCAGAAGTGTCAGCCTTTCTGAGAAGGAGCTAAAAGAAGCCAAAGTCAGAAGTCAAAAAATTGCTGCTCAGTTAACAACTCCACCAAGCACCAGCTCAAGAGGGGTGCTGCTTTTTAACAGGCGCAAACAGAGAGTTAACAGACTCACCTCAGAAGGACACAGAACAAGTACACCTGAAGTGATTGCGGAGGATAAAGAGGGAGTTCTTCAGTATAATTTTCAAGATCATGGCAAGGAAGACAGCTTGAAACACACCTCGCTAGACAAAGCATTATTGAATTTGGAAAAACCTGGAGTACAACCACTCAAGGACAACATGGAGGAAAACATGCCAGAAAGAGAGAATTTTAGCAAGAAAGAGGATCTTCAAGATAAGGAGGATAAAGGTGAGGAGATTCTCTCTAAGCAGCACATAATACAGTCCAACCAGGAGTCTTTTATTGAAGGAGTAAAACATATCCCTATAAGTATTTATGTAAAGGAAAACACAGAGAAGATTTCAACGAATGCAACATGTGAACAGGAAACCACGCCACTTGTTAACAGAGAACAGAATGGAGTGCAGAAAAAGCAATATTGTGAGGTTCATTTAACCCTGGCTAAGCCTGTTTCAGTAGCAAATAGATCAGCAAGGCCTTTTGGAACTCAGTCCCCAGAAAAGATAAAACTTTCAAAAGATAAAAGTCCTTCACCGCCCACTTATGCGGAGACTTTGTCCAGTCCTCCTCCAGTAAGTTCTATAAGGTCACCTCCTTCTTACTCTGCTTTATATCCACCACAATCAGAACAAAAGTCTCATGTTCCTCACATTTCTAGCTATGGGGAAAAGAGATTATTGCCCATGCAAAAATCAGGGATCCTGGAGGAGTCTCAGTCACGTCGATCAAACAAGAAGTCCATGTTCACCTTCATTGAGAAGCCAAAGCTATCTCCTAATCCAGAACTTTTATCTTTAGTTCAGAACACGGATGAAAAACGGAAGCAGAGAGATCATGGAGAAGCAGTTTCTGAGGAAGAGCCCTTTGCTCTTGGAGCAGAAGCATCCAATTTTCTCAATGACAGTGATGGGACTACCCCTAAATCTGATCATACTGTGCCAGAATGGTCTTCGTGTCTGAAATCTCCAAGCTTCCAGGCTAAGCCTCCATCAAAACCTAATCAAACACTTTCAGAAGCTAGAGGAAAAGGAGCTGAATTATTTGCTAGGAGGCAATCAAGGATGGAAAGATTTGTCATTGAGTCCCCAGCACATCATGACTCTGGAAGGTCACCTTCTCCCACCATGTCACTGCCTCCTTCTTGGAAGTATGCCTCAAATGCTCATGCACCACCTGTTACATTCAGCCACTTGCCCAAGAAAATATCAAGATCTCCAAAGCCACTACCTGCACATCCCATTACCAACAACATAATAGAAAGTGTGCAATCTCAAAAGGAATTAGAAATCTCAAAGCATCGGCCATATCAACTTCAGCCTTCTCTATTTGTCCTTTCTCCATCCAAAGATCAAGTCAGGTCTTTGCCTAAAGCTGCACCTCCTCCCAAACCCACACTTCCCAATTCATATCGTTTTACAAAACAGAGCTCTTGCCCATCATCGCCTGTACCCCATTCTTCTGTTGTTCATTCTCCAGGTCCATTTAGGTCAACTAGACCATCATCCAATCCTTTATCTCCATCCTATGGTGGTAATGCTGTAATTATGACTCAGGACACCAGAACAAGTTTTGGAGGAGTACCTGAAGCCACTGAAGTTCCAGTAGCATCTCCTGTTCCTTTCTCGCCAATTAGAGTGATGTCACCAAGAGCTGCGAGAGTTATCCAGGCTCCAAGACCTTCTTTTTCCACCAAACAAGCAGGAATCGAATGCCAGGTGTGGAAACCTTCTTTTTACTACAAATAATCGTAGTTTACAAATGTGTGGTTTTAATTTAGGCTCAACTAGCTGAAACCATTTTTGATGAGTCATTGAAACAAAATAAGCTTGAAGGTCTTGAGTGCAATCATTCTGTATGTGTGGTAGCAGATCTGTAATGGCAACTTTCTCAGTCATGATCCCGATCAATAGTGGGCGAGGAGAGTTTCGGTCTCCAGTCTGTCACATTTTCATTAGAGAGGATTGCTACTGAAGGAATGCCCTCCTCTTTAAAGTCAATGAAGACTACATAGTAGGATTAGATGTCAATATCTTCAGCAAAGTCTGCATAATCAAAAGCTTATGTACATTTCGTACATAGTTTCCAAGGGCGAAACCCTTTATATGGATGCAAAACCACACCGTAAGACCAGAACAAACTGATGAGACAAGATGAGATCTTTCTATATCCCCAAAACTCTGAGAACCTTCTTCTTTCCTTCTGCTCAGCTACATGACCTCTTTGAGCCATGCCATTTTGATTTTCGTTCCTTTTGACTTTATCTCCACTATGCATACTGCTTTACATCCTCTCGCCACTGTCTGCAAATCACCAGAGATCTGCATGAGTTTTATTTGCCTTTCTGATGATCTGGAAAACATCCGTGATGCTGATCATTTATAGTCATATTCTGAAATGCCATCCTGTTTTCCCACTCCTTCTGTTTCTCCTCTCTTTCTTGATCCATTCTGTTTGCAGTTAAACCATGCACCATGTTTGCAGTTAAACCATGTTTGCGTTTAGCCATGCACGAACAATTATGCACTACAAGCCAGCTCTGTGAAAGATAAGTGCAAAAAAATTTTTAGCATATTTATTATATTTACATTCAGCACTTCATACGAGCTTATTGCATGTTTGTGGTTTTTTGCATACAACTTACCGACTCAATGAAAGACATCATTTACCTGGTAATATGGTTCCAAACACTATTGTGTTAGGACATCACAGGGTTCTGAGAGCGGTATTATAATCAGCAAGGATTGATTTCTACTGGAGTCCTCACTTGTTGCGGTTGATATTGTTTTGTAGAAGAGGACTTTTTGCCTTTTAGAGTGGTGCAGTTAAAATATAACCAGTTTAGACAATGATACAAGCTAAGTAAACTTAATCTGGTAGAACTGGTATACAGTAGTAGTGTAAGCTCATTGCATATTTCTCATTTATTTCAGTTTTTATATCCCTTCTTACCCAGGAGCTCAGAAAGGGTTACAGTAGTACATTCACAGTGTTTGGGGTACAGGAGTAAACGGTACATTCTATATTGTAGGGTAGAAACAATACAATCAACGTTTTAGAGGTACATGGTTAAAAGTGCATATACAGTATACTCCTGGGAAGGGAGAGGACAGAGGGCAATTACAGTAAAAGGGTAAAGCATCAGGGTGTATATATCAAATGTTGGGGGGAAGAGGGTTGGAAGGTGCATTCACTCTTGGCTGGGGGGGCTTTAGGTTTGAAGCAATGATACCCGGTCAGTAGCAGTGGTAGCCATGGTATATAGTCCCGATTGGATTTGCGTCATGTCATATACTCGGTCGATAGCATTGAGGCCAGGTCCATGAGTTCAGGTCGGCTATAGAGGGAGAGGGAATGTACGTCCGTAATTGACACTGTTTATTGACAGAGTTGCTAAGGGAAGGGGGTTGAGGTTTCTAACTTGGTTCGCACCCTTTTCCAGGAGTAGATCAAAGCAAGTTCATTTAGTTTCACGTGCTGGAAATCATTGTTCTCTATGAAAGCTATGCAGTCCACTTAGCTGATGTTAACCTATCCCTCTCATTCTTTGACAAGTTGCGCCTAGATTCAAATGCCATTTGCACGCTTACATTTATAGGGCTTGACATTCAGCGTTATCCCCAGAAAATCAATGCTGGGCCATGTCTGGGCTCCGGCATTGCATTTCTGCATGGATTTCTGCATGGTTAGACCTCATCTTGAATATTGTGTTCAATTCTGGAGACCACATTATCAAAAAGATGTGCGGAGAATTGAGTCGGTTCAGCGAATGACCACCAGGATGGTCTCGGGACTCAAGAACCTCCCATATGAGGAAAGACTGAATAAACTGCAGCTATACTCGCTCGAGGAACGTAGAGAGAGGGGGGACATGATTGAGACTTTTAAATATATCACGGGCCGCATCGAGGTGGAAGACGATATCTTCTTTCTTAAAGGACCTTCGACCACAAGAGGTCATCCGCTGAAAATCAAAGGCGGGCAATTTCATGGCGACGCCAGGAAGTATTTCTTCACCAAAAGGGTGGTCGATCATTGGAATGAACTTCCATTGCAGGTGATTAACGCCAGCAGCGTGCTCGATTTTAAAAAGAAATGGGATATGTATGTGGGATCTCTAGCGGGGTGAAATCTGGGGGTGGGTCATTAGCGTGGGCAGACTTGATGGGCTACAGCCCTTTTCTGCCGTCATATTCTATGTTTCTATGTTTTTATGTTAAGTGATATTCAGCATTTAACCGGCTATAGTGGACTGCATAAAAATGGGACTGTTTAAGTGTCTTTAAAGAATAGGCTCCCTGCCCTTTTTATTAGGTGCCTAAATGTTGACACCCTGTAATAGAATTGCCTTCTATGTGCTCAGAACACTGTGAAACACATTGGTCAACTAAGTAACACATAGTCAACCGAATACCTCCTCTGAGTACCTCGTTGCTGCCAGTGCAGACATAGGGTTGGATTCTATGTCATTCTTAAAATAGGCACCAAAGTGCACTGGCGCTAAGTACAATTGTATAAAGAGCGTCAGACTCACGCTTGCTGAAACCTATGCTGAGGTTCAGTATCCTATAACAACACATGCAATTTCTTGGCATGCCGTTAACCGGTACATGCCTCACCCCACTTTGGAATACACACAGTGGTGTAGAGAGGGTAGGTGGTGCCTGGAATGGTGATGTCCCCCCCGTGCCCTCCTCTTCCCCCTCCCGCTTCTTCTCCCCCCCCCCCTCTATGCCACACTTGCGCCCTCCCTTCCTCACATACTTCTTTAAATCTTTAGCAGTGCGAGCAGCTTGTCCGGCCTGCTGCTCGCGCTGGCGTTGGCTTTCCCTCTGACGTCACTTCCTGGCCCCACAACCAGGAAGTGATTTCAGAGGGAAGGCAGGCTCGAGCAGCAGATCGGAGAAATTGCTCTTGCTGGTGAAGATTTAAAGAGGCGGGGGGGGGGGGGCATGATTGAGCATGGCATGGGGGGCGGAGAGATGCCAGTGCCCCCACCAGTATGGTTGATGGCTTGTTACGCATTTAAGTTGTACGCACATCTCGTCAGCTTGTCCAAACTTGGGTGCCATATATAAAATCTGGATAAAATATCTAGTGGAGTTTGCACGAGGACATATGTAAATTCATCTTGAACACACGTAAGACTAGATTCTATATATTTCCAATAAACAGGGACAATGTAGCAATTAGGAGTCAGAAAAATAGCTAAGCTGTGATTAAAGAGACTGACTCAAGTCAATTAAACCTCCTAAAAAGAAGGGCTCGTATACACTGTAACATAGCTCAGAGGCATGTAACTCTGAAGAGGGGGAGGTAACCCCCTCTTGGAATAAGAGTTGTATATCCAATCATAGCATAGTATTTGGTAAAAACGAGTCCAACTTTTGAAGGTGTAAATAAATTGAAAACTATATTCAACACTTAGATAGAATGACTCGCAGAATTTTCAAAAGTGCAAAATAATAGTGATTGCATTCAGGATATGCTAAAGATTGTACTTAGCTTATATGCAAAAAATACAACTTTCCAGGGTCCCGACGCGGCCCCGTTTCGGCGTCTGCTTCAGGAGACCCCGCCAGCCAAAGGTAGATAAGTTTTGTCAAAAATCACACTGAGTATAAGTGCTTTATATATAACTTTGGAATTCTCTCCCTATCTATTTAAGGGAAGAATCCAATATAGAAAAATTCAAAGGAAAACTTAAATGTTTTCTTTTTAACGATGTTTTTGCTAATTAATCTTCTAATTTTTATCACAGTATATTATTTATTCATAAGCTTCATTGAAGCTTTAAGTCTTTCCTTTTCCCCTTTTGTGCTTTCCTTATTTGTTTCTTACTCTTTAAATATATTGTAACTCTTCCCCATATTATTCCTCATGTATCTTGTTTGTTAATGTATTGTCTGTCTTTTAATGTATTTTTCCCTCAATATTTGTAATTTTAGTAATTTGTAAAACGCTTAGAATTTGGATTAAGCGTTTAATCAAAATACAATAAAACTTGAAACTTGAAACTTGAAACTTTATCTGTGATCGGTCAAAAAACTGAAAAGTTCCATGCAACCATGCATGGAACTTTTCAGTTTTTTGACCGATCACAGATAAAGCACTTATACTCAGTGTGATTTTTGACAAAACTTATCTACCTTTGGCTGGCGGGGTCTCCTGAAGCAGACGCCGAAACGGGGCCGCGTCGGGACCCTGGAAAGTTGTATTTTTTGCATATAAGCTAAGTACAATCTTTAGCATATCCTGAATGCAATCACTATTATTTTGCACTTTTGAAAATTCTGCGAGTCATTCTATCTAAGTGTTGAATATAGTTTTCAATTTATTTACACCTTCAAAAGTTGGACTCGTTTTTACCAAATACTATGCTATGATTGGATATACAACTCTTATTCCAAGAGGGGGTTACCTCCCCCTCTTCAGAGTTACATGCCTCTGAGCTATGTTACAGTGTATACGAGCCCTTCTTTTTAGGAGGTTTAATTGACTTGAGTCAGTCTCTTTAATCATAGATTCTATATATGGCATCTAAAAAAATTGGTGCTGAAAAAAACTATTCTATAAAGAACCCTCAAAGTTATGAGTGATTTATAGAATAGTATTTACTCGTAGTGCCGGGCACTGTTCCTAACTTTAGGCGTAGTCATTTACACCAAACGAAATGCTCAAATCCTCGCACCTACACAAGCACGGATACCACCTTATTCTATAACTAAATGCGTAACTTGGAGGAACGCCCCCGATCCACCCATGACTCTCCCATTTTTGCACCCCCATTTTGGACTTTCATATAAAATTTAGGTACAGATCTTATGCAGTGGTGGAGCGAGGGAGGTTTGCACATGGGGTGGTGGTGCCTGGTATCGCTGCGCTATGCACCTTCTCATTCTCCCTCCACCCCCCCCTCCTTGATCAGGATTTGATATCAGAAGGGAGCTGACACCGGTGCGAGCAGCAAATAGAAAATACTGCTCGAGCTAGTGAACATTTAAAGAGGTATGGGGGGGAGGGTGGAGAAGAGGAGAGGTGCTGGTGCTGGCGCTCCTCGTGAAAACGGCACCCGGCGTGGTGCATCTGTCCTCCTGCTCCCTCTTACTAATCCACTGAGCCTGTGTCTAAATTTATATGTGCACATATTAATTAAATCCAATTAATACCAATAATTGCTTGTTAAGATCCCAATTATCAGTGCTAATTGGCTCATTAATTAAATTGCACATGCCAATTGGGTGTGCTTTTTATAGAACGTTGGGATAAAAGCAGCTAAAGCTTCCAAAATCACCTTCATTTCTTGGAGTAAGCTGTAAGGGTTGGTGGCACAGAAAAAACAATGGGTGGCTTCAGAAAAAATATGCATATATACATTTCTAATTCATGAATATGAGCAAGCAAGTATGGGATATTTGATTTTTTCTTAACTTAAAACTATTTACTGTTTGAAAATTGCTTTTGTGTCACCCTGCTAGAAATGCAAGTGTCTGCAAACCATTAAGCAGGCTTGGAAAATAACTTATGAAGATATTCAAAAGTATTTAACCAGCCAAAAATGGCCGCCGACCAGTTAAATTGCTTGTTTACAACTATCCAGTCTCTCCAAACCATACTCCATAATCATACACATACACGAACACAAACCAAATTATCTGTGTCATGAACCCTAATGAAGTAATATAATCCCTGGATATGGCCAGGCTCTTCTAAATTATAAATCACATTGAACTCCTTCTGGGGCATATTAGCGATCCATAACTACTAATGTAATGTAATTTTCAGTGGCACTTATGTAACTGGTTATCTTTGTTAAAAAATGACTGGTTGGCGGCAAATTCCCAAGTGGCTAACTTGTCAGCATTCCAGGGGCGGAGTTGGGTTAAGTGCTGATATTCAGCTTCTCACTGCATAAGTAAACTGTTTAACTCGGGCCACATAAATAGCAGTCCTATTGCTAAACGGTTTGGCTTATTGCGGTCAAGGGCTGAATAGTGACCTAACTGGTTACGTATTAAACGGCTCAAAAAAAATGGTTATTCAGTGGCCCAGCATTGAATATCCAGGAGTAATGTCGGTGGTGGGCAGTAGAACACTCACCATGGCTGGCTGAATGTTGTGGGGGAGGAGGGGTAGATTTTTGGCCACCTTTCACCCAAGTAGTAGCACCTATTGAGGAGGTCTGTCTGTCTGTCCATCCATTCAAATCCCCTGGTGGTGCTCGCTTCAACATGTGGAGGGAGCAGTGGATGACAATGGGGATTTGACAGCGGTGAAGAGGAGAGACTTATGCTGATGGGACCTCAAGCCCCAGCAGCAGAGGAAAGAAGGAGGACTGAAGGATGGAAGAGAAATGGTGCCTCCCCACTCATACACACTCATTCCAACATCTGTTCCCTCCACATGCAGCTGACATCCTCACACACACACAGACACACCTTACACACACACACCTTGCACATACCACACACACATTCCCACACACCGGTCACTGCTATGCTGAGGTGTGAAGGCAAATCACCTCTCACAGTGTCACACTACTCACTGTGTAGGGTTACCAGACGTCCGGGACAACCCGGACATGTTCTCTTTTTAGAGGACTGTCCAGGTGCCTGAATGGACTTTCCAAAACCTGGCAGTTTGTCCGGGTTTTGGAAAGCCCTGACGAGCTCCGGTCGTTTCTGGAGCATGTGCAGAAGACATTATGCACATCCGCGCATGCTCCAGGCCCTCCAGACACGGCCAGAGCTTGTCAGGGAAGAAGAAAGGAGGTTTTTGTGGGCGGGCTGGAGGCTGAACTGGGAGGGACTGGAGTACAACAGGGCAGGGCCGGATGCAGAACAGGGTGGGGCCATGTGTCCGGATTTTGGTTGGCCCAAAAATGGTAACCCTATTACTGTGGCCTCCAATCGGGTTGCTAGGGTCTGGTAGTACTGGTGCTCCTACACAAGTTGCATTCTATAGCCTCCAGGGTTTCTTGGTCAGTTAGTCCCTCCTCAGCCTAGTCCATCTGTTCCTCCTCCCTCTCCCTCTCTATGGTTTTTCTGGTATGTCCCATTGGGTGTTGGGTAGAGACCTAGAGGTGACTGCTCTCCTTCCCTCCCCTGAGGAGGCTTGGTATACTGGTTCCTAACCCAGGGGAATTAGACCTCTGCTCCCTGCCACCCCCTCTATCGGAAAGGGTGAATAACTCCTCTCATGCTAAGGTTTGGATGAACATTCCCTTCCTCTGGGCTCCATCTTATATTTTCCTTCCTGTTCCCCCCAGGGCTCCCAACTAAACCCACAAGGACCAGGCGTTTTCCTGCTGCCCCCCTTTTGCCCCAGGCTCGGGGCTGCCTCTTCCTCAAACTTCGCACTCACCTACCACATCCTCCCAATCCCATACCCTCATATCCCCCTTTCACACTTAGTGCCCCATACCCCCACCATACCCCTCACACCCTGTCACACACTGGTCCTCCCACACACAGCTCCCCATACACAAACCCTCACACTCCCTTGCTCCCCTTCTCTCCACACACATTTCTCTCTCCCCACACATACATATACACACACATACCCTCCATACCTCCCCCACGTACCCCTGCACATACTCCATATCCTATTACACATCCCAAGCTGCACACCTTCTCCCTCCATATACCTTCCCATACCTTCACTACACATAAACCACACCCCAACACACACACCTTTCCCTCTATCATACCCCCACACACACCAGAGCTCCCAACATACCCCCACCTTCTTCTTACTCCCTTCTCCTAATCACCTCCTCACATATCTTCCATGTGAACACATACGCACACATTCCCCCCACACATGCATCCCCTAACCTCATACCCCCTATATCCCTGCCACAAACACATCCATACACAAGAAATAAAGAAATATACAGATGACACCACTTAACTTTGTGTCTTCACAACCAATTCCCCTAAAGACATACACACCTTTTTATCACACATTAAGGTGCAAATCAACATTTATGCACCATTTTGTATGCAAATATTTATAAAAATGACATTTACATGTGTATGAGGGGCTGCTGAAAAGTTGGTACAACCAAAATGCAAATACTTTGGGAAGTATAAATCCAATACTGAAGATACAATGTTACTTCCTAGAAACTTTGCATGAAAGCACAGCCATGCCTCAGAGACCGAGTCATCTAGCAAAAAATATTTATATATATATTGCCAATCTTCGGTCACGTTCTCATTCATTGGCAACTGGCTCGTGCTTACCGCACATAGATATTGTGATTCTATGTTTTTTTAATCTTTTTTTTGAAATTTTAAATATTTTTCTGAATTTTCTTGTGTTTTAGTTTTTTGAAATCACATTCTTAAAACAATAAATATGCTTAATAAGATAGTGCATGTATTCATAAAGCACTTATCTGAAACTGTTATCAGCACTGTGTTATTCCCAACGGGGCCATCGTTTCACCCGATGTGGCTTCGTCAGGGGAAGTAATAGACAGTGCCTAAAACACAAAAAATTCAATTAGTTTCAATGAAAACTGGCTAAACAGACGTTTAAATTTAAAACAATATCGTGTTAAATTCAAAATTTAATTTAGCAACTTACGGAACACCATTCAACCTGGCTCCTTAGTGTAGCTTAATCTATTAAATGGCGGCGAACTTCTGAGAACGCCGAGCTTTTAAATGATCCGTTACAGCCCAACCTGGACTTACGTTGGTCAGATGATCAACGTACACTGACGTCACTGAGCAAGTGAATGCAATCAATGGAAATACAAAAAAAATTTTCTAGGAAGTAACATTGTATCTTCAGTATTGGATTTATACTTCCCAAAGTATTTGCATTTTGGTTGTACCAACTTTTCAGCAGCCCCCCCCCCCCCCCTCTTAGGCTGCTAAGATTAGGTCGCCTACTGACACCTAAGCCCACTTAAAGCACTTAAAGCACGATTCTAGAAAGTGCATCTAACTTTTACAGAATTTCTCCATTAGGGCCATATTTTATATATGGCCCAGTGTTTGATAGAGAGAAAATGTACTTTTCTTGCAAGTGACAAGTAATAATGAACAAAAGTGCTAATTAGGTACAAGACTTTTTAATGCTTAGACAAGCATCAAGATAAGGAAATTGGGTCATTAGGGCATAGACAGGGGGTGGGTAAGCAGAGTGGGCAGACTTGATGGGCTGTAGCCCTTTTCTGCCGTCATCTTCTATGTTTCTATGACTTTGGCGTACTGGGCAGGGAAGATGAACTCCTGGTTAAGTCCGATGATTGTTCAATCCTATTCTTACCTTACCTTTAGAAAAACATGTAAAACCCATTTATTTGACAAACAAGAATGCTGTTTTTTATATTATAATGAGGTGTTTCGGTTCTTATTCTTTTTAATGCATGTTTTAATCTTTTCATTTTTTTGTAATATTTTATTATGTAATACTAGATTCATGTATTCAGTTTGTGTGTTCTAATCTAATCTAACCTAATCTAATCTAAGCCTTAAGTTTATATACCGCATCATCTCCACGAATATGGAGCTCGACACGGTTTACAGGAACTTAAATAATAGGTAGAGAAGGAGAAAGGTTTACATGAAACTTATGTGTAGAAGGGAGGAGAAGAAGGGGGGAGAATAGATGTCTGTGTGGCCAGTCCATTACTATGCTGACCCCCACCCATGTCCAAACGGTCAGGATTAGGACCAGGTTTTCAACCTGGATGTTTTTCTAATCAAAAATGGGGCGTAAAGTTAGACGCTTTGGCAGCCTAGATATACCGGTGGCCAAGACGTCTTAAGACGATTTTCAAATAAAAAATTATATTTGGACGTCCAGCAGTTTGCCATTTGAAAATGGAAACGTCCAAGTTGGACCTCTAGACATTTTTTTTCAAAAATGCTCCTCCATATATATTTATACTATGCCTTATTTGTTTAAGCAAGCGTTGCTGTTACCCTCTCATTGGAGACAGTAATACCCCCATCACTGCTATCAGTTAGAGAAGTTGTACCCCTCCAAAGGAATGGAGAGGACAATTATACCTAGGCCTTCTAAGTTTAGGTTTTAACCTACAAAAACAATGATAAAACACTCCTGATACAAAACAGTTAAAAGAGGTGTTTATTGAATAAACTCTAGAAGAATACCAAACACCACTTTCCATCATCCTCTCACTACTTCCATGGTTTATCTTTTATTCTCCACTCAGTTTTTGTGACTTTTCAATGCTAACGACTCCTATGGGACACAAACATACATCTTTTTTATTCCACTGGAAAAGATACCCAGCAATATTACCTGTGACACAAATACACTGATAAACACTAATTTTTGTACCCTCAAACAATATCTAATAAATACTTACATTTACGGTGTATAAACACCTAAAAATAGAAGCCCTAGTTATACCATGTCATTGTATTACTACTACTAATATTAATTATTTCTATAGTACCTCCAGACATACACAGCGCTGTACAGAGTCACAAAAAAAAGAAGACAGTCCCTGCTCAAAAGAGCTTACAATCTAAACAGACAAGACAGACAAACAAGATATCATGCATACAGTTAAAGGGAACAGTTAATCAGCTGGCTGGGTTGGTGGGCAAGAGTTAGGGTTATGGATTGAAGGCTATATCAAAAAGGTGGGCTTTCAGTCTGCTTGTAAACAAGAGGGCTTGGCAGACAAACTCGGGTAATTTATTCCAGGCATAGGGGGGCAGCTAGATGAAAGGAACAAAGTCTGGAATTGGCAGTGGAGGAGATGGGTACAGCTAAGAGCAGCTTATCTGAGGAACGGAGATCTCTGGGAGGTGTAGAAGGAGAGAGAAGCAAGGAGAGATATTGAGGGGCAGCAGAATGAACACACTTGTAGATCAGTCATTGTATCAGCAAGAATTATTATACTTTCTCATTCTTATCAGTGAGAGCTGTGCCCCCTCCTCATTGCCATTAGTGAGATATGTGATGCCTTTTCATTGACACTAGCAATAAGGGGCTCATTTTCAAAAAAATGCAGATGTCCGAAAAACAGCATAAACGACACTTGGACGTCTCAGCCGCCAAAACGTCCAAGTGCTGATTTTCAAAACTAACTTTCTAGATGTATTGCAAGGCTTCCTAGCTGCTGTGCATTCAAAATTCAAGGGGGGGGGGAGCATGTTGGAGGTGTGTTATGGGTGGGCATTGGGCATGCTTATACTTGGACTTCTTGCATCGATAATTGAAACTTTCCCAAGACGTCCTGGATGGAATTTAGACATCCGGAGATAGACCTGTTTTAAAAGTGTCTTAAGGGCTAAAAAGATACCAAGATTGACCGGATGACCATTGAAGGAATTAGGTAATGACCCCACACACTCTCCCAGTGATCAATGACCCCTTTCCACCCCCCAAAATCTGAATGAAACAATATATACCTGTTTCTAGAACATCAGCACCTGATATGGGAAATCCTAGTAGAGCATCACACAGGTGTCTTAAGTAGCCTGGTGGGTGGGCTAGTGAGCCATAGAGAGGTGGGCCCAGGCCCATAAGCCTCTCTAATCACTACATTTATGGTACAAAGTGTGAAGCCACCAAACCCCACCAAAATCCTACTTTACTGCCATTTAGGTGCCATAAGGTCTATTGGGGTGGTAGATAGGCGGGTATAGTAGGTTTTGGGGGATTTGGGGAGGGCTCACCATTATAAGGGGGTTGTGGTGAGATGTACTTCTGTCACCCTTTATGTGAGGTTCACAGCAGCGCCCTCTAAGGTGCCCCGCTGCTCAGTTTGTGTGGCCAGTCCATTAATGATGCCAGCCCTTCCCACATCCAAATGTTCTGGATTTGAATGTTGTAAACTTGGATGTTTTTGCAGTCAAAAATGGCCCTCCAAAATTTGGCATCCTAAGGTTGGATGTCCTGATGGCCAAGATATCTAAGTAGGCAATTTCTGGAAAACAAAATTTGGACATCTTGTGGTTTTGAAAAATGGACATTTCCGGCATTTAGATTTTGGACGTCCTTCTCAGGTACGTCCAAAGTTGGACTTAGATGCGCTATCGAAAATCTAATCTAATCTAATCTGAATTTCTGTATTGCACTTATCCAGTACAAGTTCAAGGCGATTTACAAGCTAAGAGGCCCATATAGTGATTTGGGGAGTTGCAATGACATCACATCAATAAGTAAAAGTTACATAGTTGCAGGTAGATATCGAGTATAGGTTCAAGTCAGGTTCACCATTATGGGGTCTGTAAAGCAATAATTACATTAACATAGAAGAATGGTAACTCGTGTATTCAGTTACACGGAGGTGTCAATTACAGATTCATGAAGTGTGCAGAAATAAAGACACGAGATAATGCAGACAATTCTTGGTTTGGAGGCCCTCTACTCTAAGTGTTATATACAATAGAGAGTTGCGCGGGGACAGAAATCCCACCCGTCCCCGCCAGGATCCTCTCCGTCCCCACCCGTCCCCATCAGGATCCTCTCCGTCCCCACCCATCCCCGCAAGGAATTACCTCCATCCCCGCCTGTTTCCATAAAAAGCAGCAATTACTTCTGACAGGATCATCAATTCCACAGTTTCTTTTGCTGTTTTCCTTGTGGAATCTCTTTGGTGGAACCCTTTTTTTGTTTTCTGTTCAAGTAATTAACTTATAAACCCCCTCTTTTACTAAGGCTGACGTGTCCATTATATTATATGGATGAACCCTGCTTCCAAAGCCTTCCATCCCTGTGGGAGTCCCGTGGGCCAGAGGGGGGTCCCCATGGGAGTCCCATGGGTTAGGGGGGATTTCCTCGGGACCCCCATGGGACCCGTGGGATTCCCGCGATCCCCGTTCCCGTGCAGACCTCTAATATACACCTCTCTGCCATCAGCAAAAGCTGATATCTTCTCTTTTTGAAATGATCAACGGAATGTCCTTTGTCACCGATACCCACCCTCTTTTCACTGGCTTTTCCAGAGACTTTGATCTCATTTTTTGGCTTTATTTCAGTGCTTTGGCCTGGAGTCTGCTGCCGTGCTTTGTTCACCTTTCATATGTGGCCAGCTGGTTTGAAGATTGATTTCACCTTGACTCTTGCATTATTCTCTCTGGGCTATGTGGTCCTTTGAAAAAACAATATGACAAATCTGAAACTCCATCAGACCCAGTGTGAGGTGACAGGCAAAGTCTTCCCACGTCTAGAGTCCTTCCATACAACCAGTTTACGGTCTTATATTTCAAGGCTGGTCTTGCTCGTCCATAGCAGCTGTTGTGTTATATGGGAGAGAACCAAAACAACGAAGGAAGAGGCACAGGAACATATTCATTTTGCATATCAAGGACTTGTTTTTGGATGTTTGAAAAACTGCTAATAAAAGTATATGTAACCAAAAGTTGGTTTTAGACATCTCCTGTGCCTCTTCTTTCGTTGTTTTGGTTTTACCCCAAAGGCTTGGTACCTTCTTTCCTTTGTATGAGAGAGAGCCAGAGGATTGATTTTATTCAGTAAACCTGAAATACAAACAGGTCCACAGTGATCTATTTAGCTGGCTGGGGATATTTAATAGGTTTTTTTTTTTACAGTAGAATCCTTAGTTCTTCTCATTGATTTCTCCATCTATGAATGCTTAATGCTTAATCCCTAATCCACATCCCATCTGTCTGAAAAACATGCATTTCTTACAAAAATTGTTGAGCAACTCTTATCTATGCTGTCACCACTGACGACATACGGATTTTTGATATTCAGATTCTGCATTGAAACACAGAAACATGATGGCAGATAAAGGCCAAAGGGCCCATTTAGTCTGCCCATCCGCAGTAACCATTATGGAATGGAAGACTGTCTGTGGTTAATCGGAAGTTGGTAATGTCACTGTCACAACGATCAATATATTGAAAGCAGTCTGAGAAATCAAAACAGGTCCCCCCCAAAAAGTATCATTGGAAGTTGTATTGTCCCACTGCAGCATGGCATCAACAGAATGGTTTATAATTAACTCTAGGATGTGGAGGGCAACAGTGGCATACTTGGCAGGGCGGGAACCTGGGGCAAAGCACCCCCTCCTCCTCGAAGTGGGAAGGTGCATGGATCAGTCACAGGGTTGCAGGATGCCTGAGCATGGCCATCGGCTTTGCTGGTCCCTCCAACCCGAAACATGAAGTTGATATCAGAAGGGGCAAGGGCCAGCGGAGCCAATGGTTGCATGCAGGTGGACTGCAGACCCGCACCACTCCAGCACCCCCTGAGCTCTCTGCATCCAGGGCAGGCCACCCTCTGCCCTACCCATCGCATGCACTGGAGGGCAGGAGTTTCTGTAATTAATTTGTGAGGGCTGCTTTTAAGTAATAAAAACATTTCCCCCTCACTTATGGTCAGTGAGGATAAAAGAAACAATTAAAATGAAGTTAAAAAAATCATACAAAATAGGATGGGAAGGATAAAATGTCCTACTAAAAACTGTACCCCCTTACTAAAATATCTAAGCTCTTTAATGTGTTTGATGCTTCTATCTTCATCTAAAAAAGGGTAGGGGTGGGCCACAGGCGGGGGAGAGTATTTGTGGAGCTTTAATTTCAGTGCCCTGTACATTCTTTCTACAGATACATTCTACCTGGATACGTTGGTCACAGTTTTCTCTAAATGGTGGGATTTTCAAGGATAGGATTACCATATGGCTCCAGAAAAAGGAGGCTGGATTGAAACATCCGGGTTTTACTTCCATTGCTTTCAATGGAAATAAAACCCAGATGCCTCTATCTGTCCTTTTTCTGGAGCTATATGGTAACCTAATAAGGACAAACTTCCAAATGCAGTTTGTTTTCAGTCCTATACTATCCTATTGAAAATCTGACCTACAATGCTCAAATGATTTTAATGAAGCCAGTTTGCACTGGATGGCAAAATGTTTCCTAGGGTCTGATTACTTTCTAATGCGTCCAGAGCATTTTCAAGTTTGTACCACACCATTAAATGTTTATTTATTTATTGTACTTATATTCTGCCAGATCCAAAGTTCTTTGTGGATTACTGTAGAACAAGAATAAAACATATATATAATGCAAAAACAAATCCAAACAAATTACGTATCAGGAGATATATAAATAAACCTCCAGTCCTTGAAGGTCAAAATCTGCATCTGCCAGTGGGGTAGGGTGAACCCAGTCATCCTCGGAATTTAGCTGATAACATGTGGAAGGAGAGAGAGAGAGAGAGAGAGAGAGAGGGAGAAGGGGGCAAGACACTAGATAGAATTGGGGTGGAGGGAGAGAAAGAGAAGGTGGCTGGATGGATGGAATTGGGATGGAGAGAGATGGGGCAGATGTTATGGATGAGGGGAGAGAGAAGGGTCAGATGCTGATGGAAATAGAGTGAAGGGAGAGAGAAGGGAGCAGACACTGGATGGAAGTGGGGAGGAGAGAAAGAGAGAGGGAAGCAGATGCTGGAAGGAGCAGATGCTGGAAGGAAGTGGAGAGGAGAGAGAGAAGATAGTCGATAATAAATGGAAGTTGAGAGAAGGGCAGACGCTGGATGGAAGGAGGGAATAAAGAACAAAGGGCACATGCTGGATGGGGGGAAGAGGATAGAGTTAGTGAGATACTGGAGAGGTGAGGGAAAGAGGTGGCAAGCTGCAGGTAGACATAGTGAAAAGAGGTAAATTGAGGATAATTACATTGTAAGCTCTTCTGAGAAGGGACCATCTATTACTTGTCAAATGTACAGCACCGAGTATGCCTTTCAGTGCTATAGAAATGCTGCAACCCACAGGAACCACAAAAAAGGTAAAAATTGTATCCTACTAATAGTAATAGGATACAATTTTTACCTTTTTTGTGGTTCCTGTGGGTTGCAGCATCAGATGATACCGATTCTGGGATAATGTGAATGAAAGAGCAACCAGTCTAGGCATCCTGGATGATACATCTGGAGGTTATATTAAAACCTTGCAGTCTCTGACTTCTTTGGGATAGATGTATAGATTTAATTATATCAGATTCATACTCTCCAAACTGTACATAATTGCAATTTGACAGATCTTATCAGTATCTAACTTCCATTCTATTTTCTGTACAGGAAAGAAGAGAATCTCTCCCAGCTTCTCCTACCTGCACTCCCAGCCCTGTACAATGGTCAGGCTCCTTGAATGAGCGGGCAAGCCCAGATCAAGAACAAGGTTCCCAAGGACGGTATACAGAGGCTTTCAGAGTGTTGAGCCCCCCTCCACCTCCTCCTATGTCTCCATCTTGGAGTGAAAGATCGCTCTCACCACTCAGATCGGAAACTGACCTCAAGGCCAACAAGCAAATGCAGGCTTTGATTGCCAGGAACATCATTAATGCTGCCCGACGGAAGAATTCCTCTCCAAGAACCACAGTGGCAGAAGGCTTCAGGCCCTTCACCCCACCTGTGGGTACCAAAGTACAGCCTAACAGCAACAGTATGCCACCTTGGAGCCCCCGGATTATGAGCAACCACTCTCCAACCTTCAAGAGCCCACTTCACTCACCAACTACAGGGATGGCAAGGTCCCCAGTCCGACGTTACACCACACGATCCCCAACAGATTCTGATGTATCCATTGATTCAGAAGATTCTGGAGCCAAGTCCCCAGGGTTGCGAGGCTACAGCATCTGTCCCCGAGGCTGGAATGGTAGTCTGAGGATTAAAAGGGGGAGTCTGTCAACTGAAGCACCATGCACTTCCTAAAACCAAACCATCACAATGAAAACAAATATTTGATATCAAGAGGATCCATTGAATTGACCATAAACTTGATTGTGCTTGATGCTTCCTAGTAGATGGATGAGGAGAAGCTGGATAAGAGGCTGGTATACCCCACTACAGCCATGCTGCACCCCACCACCAGACCCTAATTGCCATCAGCTGAACAGGAAGTTTACTGCCAGAAAATGAACAGAAGGACTGGGATAAATGCAAACCAGAATATCCACTTCACATGATTTGAGCGCTTAGTGCTCATCATCAAAAAGTCTTCAAGAGATTCTCAGACCAAAAACCAATTACAATTCTATTTTATAGAGAAGTTTTGCTTTTGCGGTGTATGTGTACACACCTACACACACGTTTATATATGTAGACTTCCAGCTGGAATGGAGTGAGGGGAAAGGAAGAATGGAACTTCAACTTCAGTTCATTTACATTGTAGGAACAGAATACAAGGAATATTATGCCTTTTTTGCAACACCCTGCCAACATGCATTAAAGACAGAGCAGAAGCAAGAAACCAGAGCATTCAGGAACTATTCTTCCGTCAACTAAATCTCACAAAGAGAGATAGGCAAGGAAAGGATTACCATGTGGCACACGGTGCTTTCCAGCATGCTTTAACAATGCTCTTGGCAATACGATGGAATCAGCTCATAAAGAAGAGAACAGATTTCAGTTTGCCACTTTTTTGTGAAGAGCATGAAATGTTTGGCTTTTGCTGATTTCTGTAGAACAGATTTTTTTTTTTAACTTTCCAGAGAACAGTCAGCAGTTGTTATTTTTTTTTAGCACTAGTATTTCATTCAGTTTGCTCCTAGCGCTTACCAGGCTAACATTCCTACAAAACTATATCTTGGGGCCATGGGAGACCAGTGGAATTTTGCACTGATTTTTCCATAGTATTCAAAGAAGTCAAATGTTTAGATTGTAATGACTGCCATAGTTGTTTCAGACACCAGCAGGCTGCAGAGCTTCAAAGTGCCTTGGTCGTGGCACAGCTAAAAGAAAGTTCTCAACCAAGAAGACCTCTATGAGCAAGTGCCTTTGAAACCTGACTTCTGGTGATGTAAATAGGGTAAAGAGTATTTACTCTGTCAGACTTACTAAGTTCATGCATGTTCAATAGCTGTCATGGCTAATGATTCTTAAGAAAATGATATTGGTCGCTTTTATTAATATGAAACTCAACTGTGAGGCATAAAAATGTGGTCATCATCCCCCTCCACCTGCTCCATAGAAAGAAAAAAAAAAAAAAAAAATGAATGAACAGCCAGTGATAAATTAGAGAACATTTGAAAAAGTACGTAAATTGGAAAAACAAAAACTAAACATATCAGCCTAAATCTACACTGATTAGCAGAATAAGGGATGTGTTAGTAAAATGTTTGATGGGCAACTGCCAGTTCTTTTTTCTACTCCAATACATTCCAAACATACTGTATATAATCCCTTCTTTTTCCTTTGGGAAGCAAGAAAAGAGGGAGAGGCCCCATATCATCACCGAAGTAGTGTAGAAGTCCAGATTTAAATCCACTCAGTGCTGCCCTCTTCTATGAGTGTGCATGTGTCAGGATGGGAAAAGCTAGAAATATTTGTTCTGGGTCTGCTTAGCTGAAGTGGAAAATGGCCACACGATGGTGCCACCATCTAAGAAACGGAAGTGGGACCACAATCGTTACCAGGCCAAATTAGAAAAGCGATGCATTCTTACCTCGCAGGCAAGGAGTTCAACTAAAGGCTTCTTTATGAATCGGTTTGCTTCATGAGTGACACATGAGATTGAAGTATTGCCAGCTGACATGAAGGAGAAAGCTTCTGTTAATTCTGATGGTTTATTTTTATTTCCATATACCATACTTGCTGTTGACCTAGTTAATACGGGGTCTCATTTGCTAACATGAGACGACTTCCCTATGAGGAAATGCTAAAAAGCTCTTCAAGTTAGAGAAGAGACAACTGAGGGAAGATATGTTACAGTGGAGTGGCATGGATAAATGCTTGTTTACTCTTTCCAAAAATGCATAATGGGGCACACAAGGAAGCTACTATGTAGTAAATTTAAAACAAATCAGAGAAAATATTTCTTCACTCAGTGTGTAATTGAACTCTGGAATTTGTTCCGAGAGAATGTGGTAAAAGCAGTTACCTTAGCAGGGTTAAAAAATGGTTTGGACACATCCCTAAAAAATTATAAAGATGGACCTGGGAAAATCCACTGATTATTCCTGGGATAAGCAATATAAAATCTATTTTACTCTTTTGGATCTTACCAGGTACTTATAACCTGGATTAACCACTGCTAGAAACAGGATACTGGGCTTGATGGACCTTCAATCTGTCCCAGTATGGCAGTGCTTAAGTACTTATCGATCCAGACAAAAGTCCAGAAGAAAGAAAACCCCATGACAAAATGAACCATGCAAGAAGTAGGGATGAACAAGGGACTTTCAACAAAGTAAGGAGATCACCCAAGGAGAGCGCTTGTGGTTTATTCAGCTTGGGTTCTCTCTTTGGTTTGTTGGAAGTCCTTTGTTCATCCCTACTTCTTGCATACTGTGTTTAAGTACTTAATATACATGTGTTATTGCATATTAATACACATTCACACATTAATATACACACAAGTTAGCAAACAGGTCTCTTTATGAATGATGAGGGTTGCATTATTTTACATGCATTAATAACACTCCATTGAAAATCAGACTTATCCAAGCACTTATTTTCTCAGTGGTCAGTTACGGATGCGAAAGCTGGACACTACAGAAACAAAACAGAAAGAAGATTGACTCATTTGAGCTTTGGTGCTGGAGAAGGATTTTAGGTATGCCATGGACCGCCAGAAGAACTAACAGATCGATTCTGGAAGAGATCAAACCGGCTATGTCACTTGAAGCCCAAATGATGAAGTTACGACTGTCTTATTGGTCTTTGGTCACACTGTCAGAAGAGAACGATCATTGGAGGAGGACATTATGTTTGGGAAGATCGAAGGAATCAAGCAAAGAGGGCTGGACCAATCGGATGGCTGGCCATGTTGAAAACAACCATGGGGATGATGCTGGAGGACCTTTCCGGACTAGCACAAAACTGATCTCTTTTTAGGTCTGTAAATTCATCAAGTTGCTAGGACTCGAGCACGAGTCGATGGCACCTAACAAACTAATGTGCAATAATGGAAATAGGAAATGGATCCCATTGAGAATAATGGGATTCCTCCAATGCCAAAAACTAGGAGGGTCTTTCTGTAACCAATATTGCAAAATGCATTTATGACCAATCATACTTGCCTTTTGAAATAATATGCTTCTCCCTTGTCCAAACCCCCCCCCTTGGAGATTCCACTAATTGACTATTCCATAATGAACCTAACAATAATAGAATGGCAAACCAGAAGGACTTAATAAGAGGACATTGACACAATGCGTGAGATAAAGTATTTGGATCCTTCTCACATTTGCTACAAATAGGAGAATTAACTAATCCTGCATGAAATGCTTGTACCTGTGAGAAATATGCCCTATGCAAAACTCTATACGTACATTCTCTCCAAACATATCCCGTAATAATTTTAGGCAAACGATGAATAGCTTGACTGAAATCTTGAAGTGATATTTGAATCCCCAACTCATCACACCATTTTTGTATAATGTTATCATATGTTCTACAAACACCACCACCACCACCACTTATGCAACAAAGATAGGAACCTCATTACATTGATTTAAAAAATTGATAAGCCTTTCACGAACACTCAGTGATAGACCTCCCTCTTCTTATTTGATCCACGTAATGTTCTAATTGCATATATTTTTAATTCTTTATTAATTTTCACATCACGTTCAAAAGTGCATTCAATTTTACACACAAATATCATAAACAGCACTTATATTCAATCAATATTAATACAAAATTACTTTCCTCCCCCTTTTCATTATAACCAATCAAAAAGAATACAAAATGTCTTCCCCCCTCCCTGGATGTGCATGTAAAACAGGTTAAAAATAAAACAATACACAAATACTTGGAGTTAACAAAATTTGTTAATGAGCCCCATACTAATTTTAAAAATTTATAATGACCTAATATAACTGAATTCATTTTTTCAAAATTATAACATAAACATAAAGACTCCCACCAAAAGGAAAAGTTAAGCCTGTCCCAATTTTTCCAGTTTTTGGTAATCATCTGCATGACAATCCCTGACATAATAATTAGGAGCCTACTTTTATACTTGTCTAATGGAGGTCTAGTTTTCAATCATTTGAAATTCTTATAGTTGGATGCCAGCTATTTACATGAAGCAAAGCTCGTAACTGCAACACAAGCAGGCTTTTGAGGAAAAAAAGCAAAACACTTCTGGTCAAAACGTACTTCCATAATGCCAGGGAGACCACTTGGGAGTGGGCTCTAAGCTCTGAAGAAAGCCTGAAGTTTGGCACTGAATTTTAGGGGTTTCCTGCATTCCCCATTTGCTCCTATATAGGATGTACAGCTCGGAACTAGAGAAAAGTTGATTTCTCCTGCCTGACCAGCAGCAGTGCAAAGAAGGATATTCACACAGGAATTACATCTATGTGTCTGTATCTCTGCAGAGACCGATGCTTCGCTTCAGTCGGGTTACCTGTAGCTGTGCAATACAGAAGGATTTTGAATTCTGCCCAGTTAATTCTCTGTACCTAGATCAGGGCTTTCCAGAGTGGTTCTAGTGATCCCACAGACAATCAGATATCAGGATATCTACAATGAATATGTATGAGATATTAGCATACATTGGAGACTCAGCATATGCAAATTTGCCCTACCCTATATTTATTCATTGAGAATGCACTCCCCCCTCCATATTTGTGGGGGTTAGGAGTAGGGTTACCATATGGCTCCAGAAAAAAAGAGGACGGATTGAAATATCCGGGTTTTACTTCCACTGAAAGCAATGGAAATAAAACCCGGATGTCTCAATCCATCCTCCGTTTTCTGGAGCGATATAGTAACCCTAGTTAGGGGCACAGCCCCCTCATGAATAAGAAAACTTTGCAAATATCTTTAGGGCCAACTCTGAACCACCCCCACCTCCCTCGTGCCTCCTGGACTTCTCCACACAGTGGTGTAGTGAGGGTGAGAAACACCCAGGGACAGTGGTGCCCCCCCCTCTTCTTCACCCCCCACATTCACATGCTCCTTTTCCGCCCCTCCTGTTGCACGTGTGCTGCTTCCCTTCCCCCATACCTCTTTAACATTCCTGGTGCGAGCTGCAACCCCCAAACTGCTGTCACACCAGCATTGGCTTTTCCTCTGATGTCACTTCCTTGTCGCAGGTCCAGGAAGTGACATCAGGGGAAGAGCTGACATTGACGCGACAGCAGGTTGGGGGTTGCTGCTCGCACCAGGAATGTTACAGAGGTATGGGTGGAAGGGAAGCCTTGAACATGCGTGGCAGTGGGGGGGGGGGGGTAGGAGCAGGGTGGCAGAGAGGAGGACGGGTGCTTGTGCCCTCACCAAGACAGCACCCTGAGTGGACCACCCCCTCACCTTTTAAAGCCTGGTGGTCTAGTAGTGAAGCGGGGCAGAAGCAAACCAAAATGGCTGCCATGAGTTCCCATGGTCTTGAGAGACTATAGCAGGAACTCATGGCAGCCATTTTTGTTTGCAGCTCTGCACGGAGCAGGAGCATAGACAGATTGCTCTTGCCCCGCTCCATCACTAGACCACCAAGCTTTAAAAGTAAGGTGTAGAGAGGTCCAGGAGGCGGAGTGGTTTAGAGACTCATGAATAAACAAATTTGTGAATTCTAAACTTGAGAATATGGAGGGGGAAGTGTATTCTAACACACCCAGCTAGTTGTGGGCACCAGGTTAGGTTTGGGAATCCCTGGTCTGTCTGTATGATTCATTTACATTGTTATTTTTGTTGATGGAGGTAGCCAGGTTGGAAAGGAGAGTTTTTGAGATAGCTACTACTATTTATCATTTTTACAGCACTGCTAGACATATGCAGCACTGTACACTAAAACATTCAAGAGACAGTCCCTGCTCAGATAGACAAGAAGAAGACAGCAACTGAGAAATAGGTAAGATAGAAGTACATGTTAAACCTGAAAGAAAAAAGCCAAGATGAAAGAGGAGATAGTGACCCACTCCTCTGTCCTTTCTTGTGCAGGGCAGATGAATCCTTGGCCTTAAACACTTGGACTCAAATACAGGCAGTCCCCGGATTACGAACACCTGACTTATGTTGGACTTGTAGTTATAAATGTGGGTCCTGCTTCTCCCTTCTGCTTCCAAATGCGCCCATCTTCCTCCCTCCCTGTGTCCCAAGTTCGTGCCTCTCTCCCACGGGTGTTTACCTGTTCTGGCCAGCTCTCTCCTCTTCTTTCCAGCCACACTTGTTTCTCTTCACAAAGCCGCAGGCAGCATCTCCTACATGCTCCCTCCGACCTCAGAGGAAAGGCTTCCGGGTCAGCTGCATGCTGCGTGTAGGAGCTGCCTCCCGCAGATTTGTGAAGAGAAACAAGTGCGGCTGGAAGGAAGGAGGAGGAGGAAGTCAGACAGAACAGGTAAACACCTGCGGGAGGGAGGCACAAACTTGGGACACAGAATGGAGGAAGGGATGGAGAGAGAAGGACGCGTTGGGACATGTAAGGGAGGAAGAGGGGTGTATTGGAACGCAGAAGGAAGGGAGGGAGCACAAACCGGACAAAGGATGGATGGAAGGAAGGAATGAGGAAGGGGGCATGAATTTGGGACATAGGGTGGAAGAATGGAGAGAGAGAGAGAGAGAGATAAGTAGGGGTAGGTTGAGGTAGGGGAGGGATGAGAAAGGGAGAATTGGGCATGAGTGTCTGAGTGAGGGAAAGAGAGAAGGTTCACATGGAGAAATGAAAAAAGGTGAATTGTTGGGCATAGGGAGGAAAAGAGAACTATTAGACATGGTGATGGGAGAAGTGTGAGGTACAAATGCATGGGAAGAGAGAGATGAGAGGGAGAAATGTTGGATGTGGTAGTGGAGAAGAAAATTTGGGTCGGATGGAAAGAGATGCAAGAGGGGCCTCAAGGAGGTGGAGAAAGTGGGACAAATAGTAAGATCAGACTTTGGGAGGGAAAAAGAAAGTTTTCCACTACTCTATACTCAGAGGGAAGGCTTCCGGGTCAGCCACAGGCAGTGTGTAGAAAACGCTTCCTGCAGCTTTGTTACGAGAAACAAGTGCATAAGTGAAATCATCATCTTTTCTTTCTATGTAAACTATAGTACTTTATTTTGAGCACTGTTTCTTTAATGTTTAATGTTTTTATAGATTTTGTACTGTACAGGAGAACATAAATGCACATGGATTCTCACATGATCCGCGTTACATATAAATTCAACTTAAGAGCGGTTTTAAAAACGGAACTCGTTACGGACTGCCTGTAGATCAATCTTTGCACATTCAAGTATTCTTCCATCCATTAAGTATACTTAAAATTCAGCTTCTTCAACAGTGATATTCTAACACAAAGTGTATTTACAAGTTGTTTTTCCATTTATATATTCAGATATTTTTCCATTAATATACTCTAAAACCTTGCTTCTCTTCCCCAAGATCTCCTAATGATTTCCTTTATCTTTAAGGACACATCTTGCGAATTGAATCTGCTCTGTTACACTGCTGCTCTGCTCACCTCACTTCTCCTTAGGTTGAGTCCTGTATGGGTATAGGCTCCTTTCTCCCTAGCTATATACCAGTAGGCCTAGGCCCAGGCTCTGCTCTTTTTCTCTTGATGTGTAGTACTAGGCATAGAGAAAGTGGAGAGGGACAGATTCTTCAAACTTTCAAAAACTACAAGAACGAGAGGGCATTCGGAAAAATTAAAAGGGGACAGATTCAGAACCAGTGCTAGGAAGTTCTTCTTCACCCAACGGGTGGTGGACACCTGGAATGCGCTTCCAGAGGGTGTGATAGGACAGGGTAGGGTATTGGAGTTCAAGAAGGGATTGGACAACTTTCTGAAGAAAAAGGGGATAGAAGGGTATAGATGGTTACATACTAGAGAATGACACGGTGACAAAATTCATCACCGTTCCCGTCCCCGCAGATAACCACGGAAACCATCTTCATGTCATTCTTTAAGGAGAGAGGGAAGAATCAGAGTACGAATGGCCACAACCACTGACCCACAAGCTTTGCTTTGAAAAATGCTGGTGTAGAAGGACTGAGGTTGAAACAGACACTACAGAATGACAGTCTCTGATATCCAGAGCAGATATTGTGATGTCATAATGCCTCATTCCACCAGTGCCTAAGAGCCAATCACATCAGTGATGTCACAATGGCTTCATTATCCTTGGCTCACATAATAATCAGAGTATGAATGGCCACAACCACTGACCCACAAGCTTTGCTTTGAAGAATGCTGGTGTAGAAGGACTGAGGTTGAAATAGACACTAGAAAATGACATGGGATTATTTCCCGCGGTTATCCGCGGGGACGGGAACGGTGATGAATTTTGTCACCGTGTCATTCTCTATTACATACAGGTCTGGACCTGATGGGCCGCCGCGTGAGCGGACTGCTGGGCATGATGGACCTCTGGTCTGACCCAGCAGAGGCACTGCTTATGTTCTTATGTTCTTAGGTTGGCACTACATATACTAACTGAGATAATTAATGTAAAACTTCTTCTCATCAGATTACAGCAAATATTTCTAGATTCCCATTTTTCTTTTCAATGAACCAAAACCAGACAATACATAGGATTTTCTCTTCCCTCTAGAAAAATCCTGAGAGCTTGCTTCCACTCTTTGGAAACTCTCTAACAACCCTTCCCCTGCAAACAACCTTAGGACTTAGAGAAAAATCAGGAGTGCAAGGCTTCAGACTTGCTTTCTTTTATCTCCACAAACTGGAATACAGCATAAAAGCCCCTTCTTTTGGGTCTGTAGCATCTGCCCTTGCACCCAACAGGTCGTCTCTGCAAAGGGATAGTGAGAAAAAACTGGCCCCTCTTTTTGTGATCTTTCTCAGTCAACTCATCTGAAAAATCTTACGGAGTTTTCGGTATATTTTAGCAGGAACAATCCATTCTTGTAACCTGTGCAAGGGGTGTATTTATGAATCGAGGGGATAGTAGATGAAATGGTTAGGCAGACTAAGTTAGGCAGAATTTTAGCACGCGCTAAACCTGCGCTACGCGGCTAGAAATGACGCCAGCTCAATGCTGGTGTTAGCATCTAGCACGCGGGGCAATTTAGTGCACGCTAAGTGCACACTAAAACCGCTAGCGCAGCTTTATAAAAGGAGCCCTAACATGGCCTTCATTTTTCCATGTTTTAAAAATATGCCTCTTTTAAAGAAGCACTTTAAATTACTATGCAATTCTAGGGGTCTTTATGGAACTGTAAACAATTATTTGATATTATGTGTGTCCTTTTGTGTAACTTTTCCCCTAATCTCTTTGACGGTCATGTTTTTGCCAGATGTACCCAGGTGGAACGAGAACGAGGTTCATTTGTCTACCCTGAATTAAGTCACATAGGTCTGTGCAATATAATTCCCATTTCCTGAGCATTATGGTTAGAATTCGGTTTCTGGGGGCAAGTACTCAACAGCAGGTGCTTAGGAGATTTTTGGTAAAAAAAAAAAAAAAAAGTGGAGCCCTGATGAGACTCCTCCACAGATAAGAATTTGCCTAATAGAGAGCAACAGCCTAAGAACTAGAAAAGCTGAGATTCAAATCTTACTCTTTGTAGTCCCGGGTAAATCACTTCACCCTCTGTTGCTTCATTGTAAGCCCTCCAGGGACCAGAAATATCTCTTGGGGAAGGGGTAAAACGCGGACCTGACGGACCCTGCGGATCTAAACCCGCACGTCCTTAAAAATCTGAGGTCCGTGCCGCTTGTAGTTAAGTTTCTGGCTCTGACAGACCTCGGTGACAATTTAGCGCTGACGGATCCGTCTCAGCATAGGGAGGGAAAAGTATTAGGATCCGTCAGCGCTACAATGTCACCGAGGTCTGTCAGAGCCGATTTACTAGGGCTGCAGGAAACCAGTTTAAAGGATTCGTTGTAGAGCCGCTCCACCACTAGTCTCTGGCTCCGACAGACCTCGGTGACATTTTAGCGCTGACGGATCCTAATACTTTTCCCTCCCTAAGCTGAGACGGACCCGTCAGCACTAAATTGTCACCGAGGTCTGTCAGAGCCAGAAACTTAACTACAAGTGGCACGGACCTCAGATTTTTAAGGACGTGCGGGTTTAGATCCGCGAGGTCCGTGAAGTCCGTGTTTTACCCCTTCCCTATCTCTTGTACCAGAATGTAACTTGCTTTGACAATTAGGAGTGAGTTAAGTCCAAATTGCCTTCCTCTCCACAATAATTCCCTCTGCTCCAGCCAAAGGTGCAAACATAAATAACCGTTCACCTATCTACATCAGTTCATGTTTCATTCTCCTGCTCCAAATCTATTTATTAATTCTCCAAGGGCATATAAATCTTGGCCAGGGCATTGCTACACCAGCATTGGTTCCATTTATAGTACTCTGTACTAATCTGGAGATCGCACCTTCAGAAAGATGGAGTTGGCCTAAAGGATGGCTACCAAAATGGTCAGTGGTCTTCATAGGTTTACCAGATTTTCAGGAATGAAAATCAGGCCCCATTGCCCCGCCTCCAGGTCCGCCCCGTTCTGCCCGATCCATGCCCTGTTTCGTCTCCCCCCCCAAGCCCTGACCTTCGACCTGTTCGCTCGTTGAGACAGCATCTGCTCGTGCGCTGGTGTGAAACGATGACGTCATGCACATTTGCTGTCCCGACATCGCTCATTGCTAGAAGCTTTTCAAAACCTGGACAAAGTGCTGGGGTTGAAAAGCCATCTGATCACCCAGACATGCCCTCAAAAAGGACATCTGGTAACCCTACTTAATAAAGCATGTGAAGGCAGATTTAAAGCTCTCAATATAATAATAATAATTTTATTTCTTATATACCGCTATACCATAAGTTCAAAGCGGTTTACAACAAGTTACATACAATGAGAGTAAGAGATGTTTACAACAAGAAGTAAGAGATGTTTACAACGAGATACATACAATGAGTGTATGAGATGTAAGGGGAACAGAAAAAGTACTTTCTGGGATACAAATTGCAAATGGAAGAGAACCAAGATGGTTTGAATCAAAAGGAAGTATCTAGTCAGAGATTGGGATGCAGGGGAAAACAATTTGGGTGGAATACCTTAACAAATGGGAAGAAGGATGAGTTAATCTAAAATCAAGAGAGTTGGGGATTGGGATGAGAATAGCTGAGGGGGATTGGGCAAGAATTGGGAATTAGAATTTGTTAAAGAAACAAGTCTTCAGTGATTTTCTGAAGTCGGCGTATACTTTGGAAGAAAGGCAGGAGAGGGGAGATAGGATAGGGACATTGAAATACCTCCATGGCATACATGTATAGGAGAAGAGTCTCTTGTAACTGAAAGGAAGCTGTGGAATGAGGAGGCATAGGATGAAGATGAAAGGAGACAGATTCAGGACAGGACTAATGGAAGGCAGTGGTTCTTGACCCACTCCTTGGGGAACAGCCAGCCAGTCGGGGGTTTTCCGTGTTGCCAAACTGCACTGATTCTATGTCAAGAATGACTCATTCAGACTGAACACTTAGGGGTCCTTTTACTGAATCTTAGCATGCCCTAAGACCCGGCTTCTAGAAATGACGCCTAAGGTTAGGCACCTAGATTGTGCCTAGCCAATCTAGGGGCCCAACTTAATTATTTAAAAAGCTTAATCCTCACCGATAATTGGAAATTAACAACTTGCAATTGACATTAATTGCACTTAATTGGATGGCGGATGCCTAACTTGGTGGGTGTTTTACATGTAGGTTTCTTTTTGGGCTTAGGCCCACTCATTTAGGCCAAGAAAACCCTGGGATAAATAGGTTAGGATGCATACCAACACCTAAGCCCACTTTAGGTACTGCTAGGCTTGATTCTAATCTCATCTACAATTTGTGAGTCGCTCTATGCCTTATATAGAATTGTGCCTAAATTTTAGGCACCATTTATAGAATCGGGCTCTAACAGAATTAGCACATGCTAAATTCTTAACATTTAGCATACACTAATTCCATTAACATGTACTAAGCTTTAGCAAAAGAACCCCTTAGAGCACTACTAGCTTGTATTAGTACTCTAGTCTAGGGCACAGGCTAATGTGCATATGTCTCACTCACACTCTTTATTCGCAGCACATATATAATACATATATTGTATACCACATACATCATAGAACTGTTCATGAACTGATAACCCAGAATTATATAACAATGCAAACTATGTATTTTGAATGAATTAAAGAAAATGGAAATAGAGCTCCACTGTCTACCATTTCCTGGAAAGTTGATGAGGGTGGTGTGTAGCTGAGCCAGTCTCCCTCCTGCTATTATGGACAGATAGGGAGACTGGGAGGTTCTCTCCAACTCTTTCTGCAGACACAGGATTGTAATGTTGTGCAGCTGGAAAAGAAGAAAATCAAATAGAAAAGAGCGACACCATGGTTCATAGTTTATCTGTCAACTTCCTACATCACTTCTGCCTAAGGAAAGTTCAAGTGGTGTAGTTGCAAACTTAAAAATTAGAATTAAATCTTGTTTGTTAGCCAACAAGAAAACACTGTACATTACAGAATATCCAATGGAAAACGGCTAAAACCAAACAAAGAATGACAATCCCTCTCTCCCACCGCCCCCCATCCCACAAATCCCAAGTACATCGGCATGACAAGAAACCACAATCACAAGATGTTATATGCAAACATATTACAAAACAAAACTGAGAGAAAAATAATTCAAAAAAAGGATTCAATAATAACATATATAATCATAATAAAGAATCCCCTAAGAAAAAAGTATTCTTATGAATATTAAGTCAAAAATAGTGTAATGCAGTAAGATAATCAAATTGATAAATAACTTATACACTTTATTAATTATTACTTTCATTAATATCATCAAAATTGCATCAAAACACATATATATGCAAAACCTAGACAAACAATAAGCTAAAAATCAGTAAGCTAAAACACATACATAAATGCAAAACCAAGACAGCCAAGGGGATTAGCTCTGTTCATAAAGAGAATGTTCAACAAATCACTTAGCTTGAAAATCCAGTAAAGCCAAGGCCACAAATGGGCACCCCGACCATCTTGGGATCAGGTGAAACAAGTCCAAATCAATTCCAATCCAAATCCGAAATAAAGCAAAGTGCTGGAGCGCTGAAGTGCAGATGCAAATGCAGTGAAGAAACAACCGTGTATCAATGAGATGCAAAGGCAGGCTCAGAAAACATTCCACAGTGTTACCAAACGCAGAAAAAAAGCCAGAAAGGCTACCAGTCTTCTTACCCTTCCATATGCCAAAACAGTAAATATCCAAGTATCCAACCCCCCCCCCCCCGCCCCCAACCTTCCCATCACAGCCAATCACAAGTCTGGGAACACATGGCCAACAGAAAGACTTAGGGCTCCTTTTACGAAGGTGCGTTAGGGCCTTAACGTGTAATAACGCACGCTAAATTGAGCAGGCGGTAGCGCACCTTTGTAAAAGGAGCAATTAAAGTGCAGGTAGGAGTCTCCGCCGATCCAAGAACACTAGTGCAAGGGATACCAAAGACAGAGACAAGCGCCGCAAAAAATCAAGGGATCCAGACAGAAGGAAAGGGGGACCTGGACAGCCCTAGAGGGACGCATCCCCTAATGTGTTCAAAAGATGCTTTCTGGGGCAGGGATCGTAAACACAGATCCCACATAATTAAAAAGAGGAAAAAGAACTCCGTATAATTATAGGAAAGAGCAGAGGTCACCGGAAGTGAACGCTGATTGGTCGAGCCTTAACTTTGACAGCTGTCAATCATTTTGACATGAGGCGTACCCATTATACTACTGAGGTCTACAGCTGAAGGGTGAAGGCATTCCAGTTGCAAATATTGTTCCGCCTTAGCCTTTCAGTTCTAGGTGGATTACAATTTATCTATTTAAATCTAGTTAATTTGTTTTCTATCCCGTTCTCCACAAAGAGCTCAGACTGACAAATGTTCTTTACAAATAAAAGTGATGCAGTAAAATCAATGCATATAACACACAGCAAATGAGTAACCTTCTTCTGGGGTCCAATCGAAATACACCATAGAATGTAGATATGCATCGACGCATCCAAATATGTGTGAGCTGAGAAAGTAATTACTTGTCCAGGATCACACCACTACAGGCATACTTAGCTGACAGCGTAACAATGCCTGATCAATGCTCAAAATTGACCAAGCAGCCATGCTATCACTACTACTATGAATTATTTCTATAGTGCTACCAGTCACATGCAGTGTACAGAGTCACAAAGAGTAAGAAAACAGTCCCTGCTCGAAAGAGCTTACAATCTAAACAGGCAAGGCAGACAAACAGGATGTCATGGATGCGGTTAAGGGGAACGGTTAATCTGCTGGCTGGGTTGGAGGGCAGAGGGGAGTCCAGGACAATCAAGCCATTGTGACATCACTGAGGAGGTTGGCTCTTATTGGTGGAATGAGGCATTATGACATCACAAGCTCAGCTCTGCTTCCCAAAGACTGAAACTCTTCACACTACTACTAGTATTAATGATTTCTATAGCGCTATCAGACGCACGCAGCACTGTACAGAGTCACAAAGAGTAAGAAAACAGTCCCTGCTTGAAAGAGCTTACAGTCTAAACAGTCAAGACAGACAAACAGGATGTCATGGATACAGTTAAGGGGAACGGTTACTCTGCTGGCTGGGTTGGAGGGCAGAGGGGAGTCCAGGACAATCAAGCCATTGTGACATCACTGAGGAGGTTGGCGCTTATTGGTGGAAAGAGGCATTATGACATCACAATCTCAGCTCTGCTTCCCAAAGACAAACAGGAGGTCATGGATACAGTTAAGGGGAATGGTTAATCATCTGGCTGGGCTGGAGGGCAGAGGGGAGTCCAGGACAATCAAGCCATTGTGACATCACTGAGGAGGTTGGCTCTTATTGGTGGAATGAGGCATTATGACATCACAGTCTCAGTTCTGCTTCCCAAAGACTGAAACTCTTCACACTACTACTACTACTACTATTAATGATTTCTATAGTGCTACCAGACGCACACAGCACTCTGTACAGAGTCACAAAGAGTAAGAAAACAGTCCCTGCTCAAAAGAGCTTACAATCTAAACAGGCAAGATGTCACGGATGCAGTTAAGGGGAACTGTTAATCAGCGGACTGGGTTGGAGGGCAGAGGAGAGTACAGCATGTGCTACAAAGAGATTTTTTTTTTCTTAGTTCAATAATTTTTATTAAAAATTTGTATATAATACAACACGTTGCAATAAAACTTGAATCAAATGTATATATAAAAATAATGTAGAAACATTACAATGCAACAAATAACAACACACATTAATGCTATCATAGACACAACAGTAAAGACCGTGTGGATGTACACCTCGCAAAACAAATCCTCATATTTTAACAGGCGCATAATTATAATAATCCACAGGCTCCCATATTTTATTAAATTTATTTAACGCATTTCAGCAACAACACGCTCAAATTTAGCAGTTCTACACGTGGTATTCCACCAGGTTATATATTCTACCATCAATACATCCTTCCAGTGTTTTAAGATAATTTTAAATGCCAAATTAAGCAATATTCTTAATAATTTTGATTGATCCTCAGATATTGGTTACCTAAGCCCAAGATGGCCCAATACCAAAACATCTAAGAGAATTATAATTATATGGAGTTCTTTTCCCTCTTTCTAATTTTTATGCATTCATATTTGTCAAGAGACACACGAGTACAGCCCTGCAAGCTTAGGAGAAATAATTGCTCAGTGTTCTGCTGAAAAGCATGTAACCCATCTGCCCTGGCACAGGGCGCCCTTCTGGAGAGGTTATCCACAATGACTTATCCTGTTGGAAGGTGTTGCCGGCTATAGTTTGCTGCCAGCTCAAAAAAAAAAAACCACAACAAAAAACCTGTTGGCTGACACTTTTTAGTGCTGAAATTTGCAAATGTGCTTTTCCACTTCGATTATAAGCATGAAGGTAGGTGCGGTAACTCAAAATCGCAGCCTGTCCCTCACACGGCACAATAACGTCACTGAGTTGTCTAGCAGGACTTAGAGTATCTTGTTTCTGGCCCTGGTGGTGACCCCATCGTTCCAGAAAGGCAGCCTTGGCCCAGAGCTAATTAAGCAAACCGGTCCTGCAGTTGCCGTTTTGTGAACAGACAAGGTGAGAAACCATTTGAGCCGCACGAAATGAGACCATCATAGATGACCACAGAGACGGTGCTGTAGAAGGTCTGAAAGAATGACACGGTGACATAATTCATCACCGTTCCCGTCCCCGCGGATAACCGTGGGAAATAATCCCTTGTCATTTTTTAGTGTCTATTTCAACCTCAGTCCTTCTACACCAGCATTCTTCAGAGCAAAGCTTGCGGGTCAGTGGTTGTGGCCATTCATACTCTGATTCTTATGTGAGCCAAGGATAATGAAGCCATTGTGACATCACTGATGTGATTGGTTCTTAGGCACTGGTGGAATGAGGCATTATGACATCACAATATCTGCTCTGGATACCAGAGACTGTCATTCTGTAGTGTCTATTTCAACCTCAGTCCTTCTACACCAGCATTCTTCAAAGCAAAGCTTGAGGGTCAGTGGTTGTGGCCATTCATACGCTGATTCTTCCCTCTCTCCTTAAAGAATGACATGAAGATGGTTTCCCGCGGTTATCCGCGGGGACGGGAACGGTGATGAATTTTGTCACCGTGTCATTCTCTTAAACAAAGCTTTCGCCTTGTCACATAGCTGACGGAGGTTATGAAACACTCGGGGCTCCTTTTACTAAGGCGCGCTAGCGTTTTTTTAGCGCGCGCTACACGAAAAATACTAACGCGAGCTCTATGGAGGCGTTAGCGTTTAGTGCGTGCGCTAAAACCGCTAGCGCACCGCGGTAAAAGGAGCCCTTGTTTTTATTGATAGCGTTACAACATAAGGAGAGTGGAAGGTGTAATATGACATCTACTACACTTATCCTATCAAATATGGCAATTTATCCACTGCTTAAGATTGGGAACAACTATTTGACCTTCCTGTTTCATGTTCAATGGTATAGATGACCATCACTGAGTAGAATTTTCTTTATTTGCCTGTGAATGGTGCAGAAACTACAGTATGGGAAAAGGTTGTCAATTAGCTCCTATAACAGCAGAATGAGACCTCAATAATATTTGTCTCTTCAATGTTTGCAAAGACGTCATTTTCTTTGTGGGGTAGAGTTTCCTAGGATGCATAGATAGAAGGTCCTGCTGTTTTACCAGGAGATATGCCACTTAAGGGGCAATATTCAGATTGCCAACACTTCTCATCTGCTCTTTGTATGGATTTTTTTTTTCTAGATAAAAGTTTGCGTGAACTTATAAGTCCTTCCCCAGCTCCACCCCTGGCAATCTCTCCTCCCTCCAACTGTGAGTCACATTGGTCTCTTAGGGCTAGATTCACTAACCTCCTTTTGATTCCCTGATCCGTAGCCAATCCGTGCAGGCCTGAGAAAATTTACAAAACAAAAAAATTCAAATGAGGGCGATCAGAGGAACACCTCCCTCCGACTGTACAGATTGCTAGTGTGCGATCCCAACACCTGCGCAGACCATCTGTAGATGGTCTGCGCATGCGTCTAAGAGCCGTCTGAGCTGCGGCTTTAAAAAAAAAACTTTTAGTAGCCCAGCGAGCCCGTGGTTTTAACCCGTTTTAAACCGGAGGTTAAAACCATGGGCTCGCAGTGCGGGGGAAGGGCAGGAGAGTCGGGGCGGAAGGAGAGATTCGGGTTGAGAGCAGGCTGGCGAGTCGCGCCAGCAGGCAGGAAAGATTTGGGGCACAGCACGAGATTGGGGCAGGCAGGCGATTAGGGCTCAGACAGGGCAGGAGATCACGGCAGAGAGCAAATCGGGGCAGGCAGGAGATTGGGGCTGAGAAGCAGGGCAGAGAGCAGGGCGGCAGAAGGCACGGCAGTCGGAAAGAAACACAGCGACTGGTCCTTAGCAGTCACTTCTTGTGTTGATCGGCCAGCCCAGTCGGTTTGTAAGATTTCTGTAGTGAATTGCATCCCTGCCTACTTTACATGCCGTTCCCCTTATTTGCTGGCACAGATCGGAGGAGAGGTAAGTGAATCAGGGTAGAGTAAGATCGGGTCGCAAAGGGGTCGCAAAGCGATCGATACACGATTGGTTTGCTTAGTGAATCTAGCCCTTAGTGCCACTTTGTGCATCATTTTACTTATGTGGAAGGCAGCAAATATTCACAGATTCTATTTGAATGGGTGAAGCCCTATGAAAATAGCTTTGAAAGTTGCCTTCTTGATGGAACGGTGTGAGCTTGAGGATGGCTGTGATGTAAACTCTTCCCCACTCTCACTTATCTTAACCCTTTTTCTTTACTCGAACATGTTCAGTGCATGAACACGTGAGTATATAGTATGATAGGAGTGTTGCAATGGAGACCAGAGTCTCGGAATTGTGGAATTCAGAGCCACATGGTTTGGTGAAGCAGTAGTTTTCAACTCTTTCAGTCTATTTTGCATGTTAACCACAATGAATTTGCAGGAGATGTATTTGTCATCACCAGGTTGGCCCACCCAGCAGCCACAGGCCGCCAACAGCAGCTCCTATATTCTGCCAGCGGCTGACCTGAAGCCTTCTCTTCGACGTGTTTGCATTTTACATCAAAGGAAAGTGCAGGCATTGTGTAGAAACCGCTATCGGTGGCCTGCAGAGGCTGCATGTCCTGGGGGTAGGGGGGTGCAAAGGGAGGGAAAGAGAGAGGCTGCAAGGGCTGGGGGGAAGGAAAGAGAGGCTCTATGGACTGTAGGGTGGGAATAGGAAGGGAAGAAGAGAGAGAGATGCTCATTTTGGGCTCAAGCCCGTCCACTTTGAGGTCAGGCCTGCCCATAATTGGCTGTCTGGTCATCACTGTGTATCAATATATTTTAAGCATATTCATCACAGATATTCTGAAAACCAGATGGGTTAAGTGTGCTTCCAGGATATAGCTGGAAACTATGGTATGAAAGGAAAAGTGTAGTTACTTACCTGTAACGTAGGTTCTCCGTGGACAGCAGGATAGTCAGCCACATATGGGTGTTGTCCCAACAGCTCCCAATTTGCGGATAAGCTCTCCAATAGCTCAGAGAGATTTTTTTTTTTTTTCTCTGAGCACGTGCAGTGCCCGGGCCCCACTGGGCATGCCCGAGCCCTACTCATTTCCCCCTGCTTCCCCCTAATCCCCAGTCTTTAGTTTCCACCCGTTCCCATCGGTCGGATTTTCTACAGCTCTCCATTACAACTTTTCTACTCATCACCTTGAAGATACCTGAATCATCTAAAGAAACGGCTGGGATGCAGGAGAAGGATGAACACACTGGATCCTCATGAATTGTGCGCCCACGGATTGGATCCGGCGCTCGAGGTTTCCGTGTTGCTTGCATTGTGCGCACATGTCACCACGTGCACGCAAGCTAAGGAAGAGGGCACTGAGAGACTTCATGAAGAGAAGTGAGGCCTGAGAATCTTCCTTCAGCAGCCATCCTCATCGGAATGCAGCAGCGGGGGATCCTCAAGCTACAGCGGCAAGGAGCCTCCAGGATGCCCTGGCTCAGCTAATCCCCCCGCCTGCACTCGGCCCGGTAGAGAAATATCTCCCGGAGTCCCTGCATGTTGCCGCTTACAGCCAACCTCTGCAGAGCAGCCGATAGGAGCCTCACCAGACCGAGAGATCTCTCCAGGAGTCCCTGCATGTTGCCGCTTACAGCCAACCTCTGCAGAGCAGCCGATAGGAGCCTCACCAGACCGAGAGATCTCTCCAGGAGTCCCTGCATGTTGCCACTTACAGCCAGCCTCTGCAGGGCAGCCAATGTTTTCCATAGCATGCTTTGCAGCTGGTAAAGGAGTGAGAGGAAGGAAAACTGGGTAGATTCTATTGTGTGCTGTTTGCAAACTTTCACTTAGGGCTGACACTCCTTCAATCTAACAATCTTTATCACTTCTTTCCAAGTGCAAAAACAGAAATTTGCGTATTTTCTCTTTTCATTTCCTTTATCTTCATAGAGCAGGGGTGCGCAACCGAGGTCCTCGAGGGCCACAACCCAGTAGAGTTTCCAGGATTTCCACAATGAATATGCCTGATTGATTTGCATATACTGCTTCCATTGCATGCAAATAGATCGCATGCATATTCATTGTAGAAATCTTGAAAATCCGACTGGGCCGCAGCCCTCGAGGTCCCTTGCTCTAGAATGATATGGAGCAGGGTTAGGCAATTCCGGTCCTCGAGAGCCACAGACAGGTCAAGTTTTCAGGATATCTACCTTAAATACGCATGAGATAGATTTGCATCTCAAAGAGGCAGCGCATGCAAATCCATCTCATATATATTCATTGTGGATATCCTGAAAACCTGACCTGCCTGTGGCTCTCCAGGACCGGAATTGCCTACCCCTGATATGGAGCAAACACTATAAGTGGTTTTGAGCATATTTAAATGAAGTACTGTGGTGACTGCAGTCAAGCCTTTTGGGCTTCATTCCTTAATTTGAGCTAACCTCATAGCGTAGTGGGTCCCAAACCTGTCAGCCCCAGCCTATCAGGTTTTCACGATATCCACAATGAACATTCATGAGTTGGATTTGCATGCACTGCCTCTATTGCATGTAGATCTATCTAATGAATATTCATTGTGGATATCCTGAGAGCCTGACTGGCTGGGGTTCCCCCACAGGCTTGGGGACATCGTAGTGTGAGCATTGATTTCTCTGGTCTTTTTCCAGATGTTAGTGACATCAGAAGAATATGCAAGACAGGATAATCCAGGGGTCTCAATGTCCCTCCTTGAGGGCCACAATCCAGTCGGGTTTTCAGGATTTCCCCAATGAATATGCATGAGATCTATGTGCATGCACTGCTTTCAATGCATATTCATTGGGGAAATCCTGAAAACCCGACTGGATTGCGGCCCTCAAGGAGGGACTTTGAGATTCCTGGAATAATCAGACTCAGGCTGATAAGGTAGCATGTGCATCTGACTAACTGCCCACCCCCCTTTTTTACAAAGGTGTAGCTCAGTTTTTAGTGCCGGCCGTGGTGGTAACAGATCCTATGCTCATAGGAATTCTGTGTTACTGCCGCGGTGCTAAAAACTGCGCTACGCTTTTGTAAATGCAAGCCTAAAACCCCACATAGTGGCTGTTCATCTTTCCCCCCCCCCCCCCAAATACGCAGTTCAAACAGACTTCTGAAACTGACAACCATCCCACTGCAGGATTTGGATTTTATGCAGAGTATCCTCATGTAAGAAGCAAAAGATTTTAAGAAACAAAAGCGGTAAAACGGAATCGGTCAACTTTCCTTCTGTCTCTGCCCCTTATCTACCTGTAAGACCCTTTTTATCAGAACGAGCCTGAATTCCAAACCATGGCTTCTCTCCCCTATTCTACTCTCCACAGCTGCGCGAGGCTTAACCAAAGGGTCTGGGACGGTGTCAGTTGTTGATATCTGTCTGCAATGATGACATTATTGGACTCTATTTATATCCTCCTAACCTTTAAAAGAATGCTTGCTCCACATTTTCTGCAGATCAATGGGAGAGTTCCCGTGCAGGCCTTTTAACTGGCTGTTCTGATATCAGCTAAGATTTCGGATATTTGCTCTGCTTGTCATTTTCTTCTGAGCAATTTTCTATCTACTCCAGAGATGTGAAGAAACATAGGAACCAGTAGGTTTTGGCATTTTTGTGCATTAACAGCCCAAGCTAACACCTGGAGAGGCTGTGACGGTAACTGTTTGGAGGGGAAGGGGTAAAGTTTCACGTTTATTTAGTTTCTTTGATGACCTCGCATAGTCCAAATCCAATGCGATTTACACAAGTTCCAAAATGATATAAAATATTAAAAACCAACAAACAAAACATTCATTACTAATACAATAGTACATGTAAGGAGGGAAGGGGTTAACAACAATTAATATAAATACAATAAAAAAAAAAAAAAAGTAAAAATAAAACCAGGGGAGGGTTAAGTCACAAAAGGTTTGGGAACAAATACCCGCTTAATTCTATTAGATCGTCCTCCAGACCCTATTATATATTATAAATGCGACCTTGCGGATCTAAACCATCACGTCCTTAAAAAGCTGAGGCCCGTGCCACTTTTTATGTATAATCAATTTTTATTTTCAAACAGAAAAGCAACCTACAAAGTACAGGCAACCGTGGAATAACAACAAAGTAGAACCAGAATACAAAATAGACTAACCCAGCACCCCGCCACTGTCAGTCTTAGCATAGGTTATATGGCTCTGACAGACCTCTATGACAATTTAGCTCTGACAAATCCTAATGCTTCTCTCTCCCTATGCTGAGACTAAAAGTGGCAAAACTTTTGCCCTGAGGTCCGTGCCACTTTTAGTCTCAGCATAGGGAGGGAAAAGCAGAACTAAATTGTCATACAGCCATAACCTATGCTGACTAAAAGTGGCACGGACCTCAGGTTTAGATCCACGAGGTCAGATTCAGTTTTGATTTACCACCTCTCATTGCAAAAATATCTCCCCCCCCCCCCTTTTTACAAAACAGTGAAAGCAGTTTTTAGCGCAGGCCGGCATGCTGAATGTTCTGCGCTGCTCCTGACACTCATAAAGTTCCTATGAGCGTTGGGAGCAGCATAAAGCATTCAGCATGCCGGCCTGCACTAAAAACGCTATTGCGGTTTTGTAAAATAGGCGGGGATGGAGTTAAATGAGAGGGGTGTGTTTGGAATGTTAAAATGGTGCAGAAATATGAGGTGTTAACCCCAAACCCAAACAGGGCTGACCTAGAGAATGACACGGTGACAAAATTCATCACCGTTCTCGTCCCTGCGGATAACTGCGGGAAACCATCTTCATGTCATTCTTTAAGGAGAGAAGAAAGAATCAGAGTATAATTGGGCACAACCACTGACCCGCAAGCTTTGCTTTGAAGAATGCTGGTGTAGAAAGACCGAGGTTGAAATAGACACTAGAAAATGACATGGGATTATTTCCCGCGGTTATCCGCGGGGACGGGAATGGTGATGAATTCTGTCACCGTGTCATTCTCTAACCTAAATATTACATAGGACTAGGCAGTTGCCTAGGGCAGCAATGTCTAGCAGTAAAGAGCAGCGGCAGTGAAAGCAAAGCAATGCTCTGACAGCCACCCAGACTCAAAGAACCATCAGCACATATTTTTACCAACAAACCAAAGTGTAATATTTTTAAAAGTATGCTGTCCAGTTATGCATTTGTGTAAAATTGCAGTAAGGCACAGGGGTCCTCACCCCAGTCCTCGGGACATACCTGAGGGGAATAGTTGATTTATTTTGATCCTTTCCAACTCCTCATCTCTAATACCAGCTGCCTGTTGGCACATTGTAATGGGAACCTCAAAAACAAACCTCTTGCACACACAGGTGCAAGAAAAAGCGGAGTACCGTATTTTCACCCATATACCGCGCACCCATGTAAAATGCGTACACGGGTATAGCGCGCGGGGAACACAAATTTATGTTAAAAATTTTTAATATAGTGCGCACATGCGTATACCGCGCATGCTAAAACCTCTTCCCGCCTACTCCGATCCGGCATCCTCTCCCCCGCTCGCTTACCCGAGAGAGCATTTTTTTTTTTTCATTTGAATCCGGCATTCCCCCTGCGAACCGGCATCCTCCCCCCGCTTGCGTCACCCCCCTCCCCCGCGATCCTACATCCCCCACAGCACCGCAAAGACAACTCTTACCCGATTGGGCACTGGCACCAGCACCAGTGCACAGGATGTGCCAGTGCCAGTGCCCGAAGATCCTCCCTCGTTGGGTTGGGCTGGGCTGGGCGGTTCGAGAGAGATCCTCCTTCTTCCTGTGCCGGGCTGGACTAGGCTTTGAGCATTTGCGCATGCTCAAAGCCTTCTGGTCTCGCACCGCCCAGCCCAGCCCAGCCCAGCCCAACCCAACGAGGGAGGATCTTCGGGCACTGGCACTGGCACATCCTATGCAATGGTGCTGGTGCCGGTGCCGCTGCCCAATCGGGTAAGAGTTGTCTTTGCAGTGCTGGGGGGGATGTAGGATCACGGGGGAGGGGGGGTGACGCGAGCGGGGGGGAGGATGCCGGTTCGCAGGGGGAATGCCGGATTTGAATGAAAAAAAAAATGTGTACAACGCACTCACGTGTATAACGGGCATGGTTATGCACGGTTTGTAAAATCGTGTATAACGTGCGCGTTATATGCGTGAAAATACGGTAGATGAACTGGATGCTGTCAGGTTCATTATAAACACCAAATCATAACATTTATGAGATAATAAAAACAAATGCATTAAATGATATCAACTACTCTCGGGTTAGTGCTAGTCCATGAAGCAAAAATGCCTATAATAACCAAAACTGGTCTTGGGGTACAATACAGTCCCTACCACTCAGCACTTCAGCTCTGCCACATAGCACTCCTGCATTTGGGTTTCTGCACTTCGGAATCATTTTGGTTAATACAGGTGACATCGCCTCACTGACTGGCACCAATTTGGGACCTTTTGATACCCTGTGGGGAGTGTGTGGCACAGTGATTAGAGCTACAGCCTCAGCACCCTGAGGTTGTGGGTTCAAATCCCATGCTGCTCCTTGTTACCCTGGGCAAGCCACTTAATCCCCCATTGCCCCAGTGTAAGCCTGCCAGGACAGATAGGGGAAAAAACAACGTTTGGATACCTTAATGTAAACCACTTAGACAATAAGTGGTATATAAAAATTATAAATCTGTTGGTACAATCAAGTATATTGCACCCCAAGACCAGTTTTGGTTATTATAGGCATTTTTGCCTCATGGATTAGCACAGGGACAATTTGATATCATTTAATGTATTTGTCCGCGTGAGCGGACTGCTGGGCGCGATGGACCTCGGGTCTGACCCAGCGGAGTCAATGCTTATGTTCTTATGTTCTTAATTATCTCATAAATTTTATGATTTGGTGTTTATTGTAAATTTTAATTGCTCTTTTTTTTAAAAAAAAATTTAATTGCTTATACTGTATTTTTTTAAATGCTTTTTATTAATTGTAAACCATCTAGATACTTTTTTTGATAGCTGGTATAGTAAAGAAAGAATAAATTTGGAAACTTGGATTATAAACCTGACAGCATCCAGTTCATCTTCTCTGATTTTTCTTGCACCTGTGTGTGCAACAGACTTGGTTTTCTTGGTTCCTCCTTTTTTTTAAAGTGGAGAATTAAGAACATAAGAATAGCTTTACTGGGTCAGACCAATGGTCCATCAAGTAGCCTGTTCTCACGGTGGCCAATCCAGGTCCCTAGTACCTGGCCTAACCCCAAGGAGTAGCAATATTCCATGCTACCAATTCAGGGCAAGCAGTGGCTTCCCCCGTGTCTTTCTCAATAACAGACTATGGATTTTTCCTCCAGGAACTTGTCCAAACATTTCTTAAAACCAGCTACGCTACGCTATCTGCTCTTATCACATTCTATTCTCGGAGTGAAAAAAAATGTCCTCCTATTGGTTTTAAAAGTATTTCTCTGTAACTTCGAGTATCCCCTAGTCTTTGTAATTTTTGGATGGAGTGAAAAATCGATCCTCTTGTACCCGTTCTACTCCACTCAGGATTTTGTAGACATCAATCATATCTTCCCTCAGCTGTCTCTTTTCCAAGCTGAAGAGCCCTAACCTCTTTTAGTCTCTCCTCATACGAGAGTTCCATCCCTTTTACCATCTTGGTCGCTCTTCTTTTAACCTTTTCTAGTGCCACTATATCTTTCTTGAGATAAGGAGACCAGAATTGAACGCAGTACTCCAGATGAGGTCACACCATGGAGCGATACAGGTGCATTATAACATTCTTAGTCTTGAGGTTCTTTTCTTGTTGTATCTTTACACTGTAATGGGAGACAGTGAGAGAAACACTCAGAGACTCAAATTGCAGAGATTAATCCCTGGTAGAACGACACCAATTAAAAATACAGCCAACAGAGCCCTCTAGTGATGGGTGATATTTCTTTTATATACAAAACCAAAAAAGAACTGCAGGAAATGTACAAGGTACAGGAATTTTTATTCAGATCTATAAAACGTTTTGTATCCAGAATTAGTCTTTGACATTAAATAGTACGGACCCGACACGGTCCGTGTTTCGAAAAACTCTTCTTCCTCAGGGGTCCATGATTTTCAATGGATTTATATGCAAGAGCCATATGGATAACAGCAATTGAACCAAAAATTCTGGAAACACAGTCGATAAAAATTCTCCTGTTGGGTCCGTACTATTTAATGTCAAGGACTAATTTTGGATTAAAAAAACTTTTTATTGGCTTGAATAAAAAAAAATTCCTGTACCTTGTACATTTCCTGCAGTTCATTTTTGGTTTTGTTGCATTTTTACTGCATCTTTTTTGGTTTCTTTGTTGTTTTACCTTACGATATCTCTTTTATATAGCAGAGTACCTTTATTGGAAAACCCATTATTCAAAAACTTCCACTATCTCTCCTCCTCCCCCACCCGATCCCCAAATTGATGTGCTTTAACCTGTGTTGTTATCTGTAAAAAAAAAACCAACAACCCACAAGCCCCCCCCCCCTCCATTATTCAAAAATCGATTGGCTTCATGTGTTCTGGAAAAATTCCCAATAACTAAAATGATTTAAAACTAAAAATGCCCATTTTCTGGAATTTCCATCATCTGGAAAAAAAATCCATTTTTGATCCTAACCACTTTTGGAAGAAAGATGCTCTACTGCCGTCGTGGGGGATGAAATTATTATCTTTCATGGAATAAACCAGACATGGGCAACTCCGGTCCTCGAGGGCCGGAATCCAATCGGGTTTTCAGGATTTCCCCAATGAATATGCATGAGATCTATTTGCATGCACTGTTTCAATGCATATTCATTGGGGAAATCCTGAAAACCCGATTGGATTACAACCCTAAAGGACCAGAGTTGCCCATGTCTGGAATAAACCAATCATGAAAAATGAAATCACAGCATGCAGCAACCCAACCATTGATAGGGGAAGGGAATAGGGACTTGTATGCTACTACTACATATCACTTATACCAGTGATTCCCAACCCTGTCCTGGAGGAACACCAGGCCAATTGGGTTTTCAGGCTAGCCCTAATGAATATGCATGAGAGAGATTTGCATATGATGGAAGTGATAGACATGCAAATTTGCTTCATGCATATTCATTAGGGCTAGCCTGAAAACCCAATTGGCCTGGTGTTCCTCCAGGACAGGGTTGGGAACCACTGACTTATACAGTATAGCACTGAAAGGCGTACACAGCGCTGTACATTATGACATTTATAGATAGTCCCTTCTCAGAAGAGCTTACAATCTAACTTGGACAGACAAGACATGACATAGAGGGTAGAGCAGTGGTTCCCAAACCTGTCCTGGAGGACCCCCAGGCCAGTCGGGTTTTCAAGATAGCACTAATGAATATGCATGACAGAGATTTGCATATAATGGAGATGCCAGGAATGCAGATCTGCTCCATGCATATTCATTAGGGCTATCTTGAAAACCCGACTGGCCTGGGGGTCCTCCAGGACAGGTTTGGGAACCACTGGGGTAGGGGATGGAGAACCCAGGCTGCCTGAATCAATACGTCTTGCTCCGTCCCTGGCAGTGTTCAAATCCAAGCTAAAGGCCCACTTATTTGAAACTGCTTTCAACTCTTAACTCCCACTCACCGCTGTCAGATACCTATATCCACTGTATCATTTCCTTTACCAGAATCTCCCCAACCCTGAGATGTCCTGTCTGTCCAAATTAGACTGTAAGCTCTTCTGAGAAGGGACTGCCTATTGTATGTTAAATGTACAGAGCTGTGTACACCTTTCAGTGCAATAGAAATGATAAATAGTAGGAGTAGACGTTAGGAGTCGAAAGCACTCTCAAAGACGGAGACGGAGAGTGCTTATAGTTACGCTAATCAATGTTTTTTAAAAAGTCTTTTTATGTGTGTATGTATACCACCGTTTTGTGGCTTTGGCATTCAAAGCAGTGGGCACTGGAGAATTGAGTGACTTACCCTGGCTCCCAAGGAGCAGCACTGGGATTTGATCTCGAAACCTCTGGGCGCAGAGGCAGCAGCTCTACCAGCGAGCCACACCTTCCCACTGAGGCGGCATTACAGAAAGCGGACCATTCTGTTGGTGGCTGTAACGATATGACTTCATTCTATCACGTGTATACGCAAATTGAGAGTCAGAAAGATTCTGTCGTGGTGGCGAACGCCTTGGCTTAAACTCTGCATATTCAGACAGCTACCTTTCCTTTCAGCTTGGGCCATCTGCTATTTAGAAGTTGCCACGATTTGGCACAAGGTCTAGGTGTTCCTTGCAGAGTTCAGTGTTCATTGTTGGGTGTCAGAAAATAATAATAATAACTTTATTTTGTATACCGCCATACCCAGAGAGTTCTAGGCGGTTCACAGCAATTAAATTAAGATTACAGACATAGAGAAACGTTGGAGTTACAGGTTATTGTGGTTGACAGGAGAATGCAAGAATGTACAGTAGTATTTACAGGAAAGTGCGGTCATTGAGTTGAATTGGTTTGGTGGGTACAATAAGAGGGGAAGAAGAAGGTTCTCGTGAGTTGGTGGGAGTTAAAGAAGTGAGAGGGAGGCAGGAGTAGTTCAGGAACAAACCACATCAAGACCAACAAACCAGGAGTAGTACAGAATTGTTAGGAATCAGGCACTGATTAGGGCTACCACATCATGCAGGTGCTCCTTGCTATCTCTTTTCCTCTACAGAGCTCTATATCCCACCATGTATGTGCCATTCACTAGACTCCAATAGATTGGTACTAGAGAATGACACGGTGACAAAATTCATCACCGTTCCCGTCCCCGCGGATAACCGCGGGAAATAATCCCATGTCATTTTCTAGTGTCTATTTCAACCTCAGTCCTTCTACACCAGCATTCTTCAAAGCAAAGCTCGAGGGTCAGTGGCTGTGGCCATTCGTACTCTGATTCTTATCTGAGCCAAGTATAGAACAATGAAGCCATTGTGACATCACTGATAAGCTTGGCTTTTATTGGTGGAATGAGACATGACATTACAATATCTGCTCTGGATACTAGAGACTTTCTCTAGTGTCTATCTCAACCTCAGTCCTTCTACACCAGCATTCTTCAAAGCAAAGCTGGGCCCATTCATACTCTGATTCTTATGTGAGCCAAGGATAATGAAGCCATTGTGACATCACTGATGTGATTGGCTCTTAGGCACTGGTGGAATGAGGCATTATGACATCACAATATCTGCTCTGGATACCAGAGACTGTCATTCTGTAGTGTCTGTTTCAACCTCAGTCCTTCTACACCAGCATTCTTCAAAGCAAAGCTTGCGGGTCAGTGGTTGTGGCCATTCATACTCTGATTCTTCCCTCTCTCCTTAAAGAATGACATGAAGATGGTTTCCCGCGGTTATCTGCGGGGACGTGAACGGTGATGAATTTTGTCACCGTGTCATTCTCTTGGTACTCCCCAATCCATGTTAGGCACATCTCAAATCGACAAGACTTACAGCTTTTTTTTTTTGGTTCCTTCACTATTGAATTCTCTCCCTGACCTCATACAGGCAAAACAATCTTTTATTTCTTTCAAGGCTTTACTTCAGACACATTTTTTTCTCTCTCATTTCAACCGATACCGGGAGATGATGCTGATAGAGGGTTTCAACTGAAGATTGATGCCGGAACAATTTTATTAATTAGTCCCCTCCTTTGACAAAGCCATGCTAGCGGCTGCTGAGTAGCAAAAGCCCCGAAGCCCGTTCAATCCACACAGGCTTCGGGGCAGTTACCGCGGCGGCTCGCGCTATCAGGCTATGTAAAAGAGGGGGTTTATTTCTATGCTTGGACTTAGATTTAATGGCGCTCTTCACTTTCGTGATTTAACCTGTTTTTATGTACACCACTTCGATCCTTGATTGGTGTAAACGGTATATCAAGTCAATAAATAATAATCATCAAAAAAGGTGTGTTTTATTTTCACCTCTTCTCACAATTGTTGTTCTTTGGACTGCTTTCTGTGGATCATGACTGCCTCTCTTGTGTTGATAATAGCTGTGTTTTCTCCCATTGCTATTTATAAGCTTCTAGAATGGATGTTCCCACCGTACATGCCACAACATGCATGTGCATTCCTGCATGTGTGTTAGAACTGGCTGGATAGCTACAGTTCCTGTTCTAAAATACTACTGGAATTGAGCCCATCCCAACCTGGAGATTTCCATTCTGATTTCTTTGTCCTATATAAAATGGGGCTACGTATTAAGGTACGTTAATTTTGGTGATGTCATAATTTTAAAAGGCACTAGGGAAAAAAGTGGTACAATTTCATGTGGAAAATCAACCATTAGCTTTAAATGTGGTATACTATGTTATTTCAGAGAAAACCAAAATAAACTCTGTGGAGTGACGATGTTCCTAAATGGACTTTATTTGAAAGTGTCAAAGTTCCAAAGGTACACTGAAATCATCCACATAAAATAATTCCATCCACATAAAAATAAATCATCCACATAAGAGTCTTAAAGGACCTAGTCCGCTAGGGATACAGGACCCAACACGGTCCGCGTTTCGACAAAAAGTCTTCTTCAGGGGTCCCTGGGGGTCCTATAAAGGTGAGTACGTGGGAAACAATTGTGTGGTGAGCCAGAAGTGAGACACTGAAGAAGACTTTTTGTCGAAACACAGACCGTGTTGGGTCCTGTATCCCTAGCGGACTAGGTCCTTTAAGGCTCTGATGTGGATGATTTACTTTTATGTGGATGGAATTATTTTATGTGGATGATTTCAGTGTACCTTTGGAATTTTGATACTTTCAAATAAAGTCCATTTAGGAACATCGTCACTCCACAGAGTTTTTTTTGGTTTTCTCTGGATTTTCTTCTTTGTGGATATTTTGGGGGTCAATTCCTTTTGTTTTATATTATGTTATTTATCTACCTGGAATTTCTAGGAAATTATGCAAACATATATATATTACTGAAATATGTTTAAGTGCTCAGATAATAGTTTTTAAGTGTTTTCATTGCATATTAATGCCTTTATGCCTCAATTATCATAGTCCCACAACAGTGAAAAATTATTCCACTGTCTTACCACACCTCATTCAAAGTGATTACTTTATTCAATTTTTAGGTCCTCAGCGGGCCACCACACACTCAAATCTTTTCATTGTGCGAGGCTTTATGCTCCTATTCGTCATTGGACCACTTATTTACTTTCAATTTTTATAGAAAATACGTTTTAAATATGTAAATGCTAAAGGTACTTAGCTTAGAGTTTTGACGCTAGCCGGGAGGGTAGAAACATCCGTCACCAACATGTTTCGCCCATATTACTTAAGGGCTTTGTCAAGGCACCCTCTCCCTAAGTAGAAATAAAACTAAGTGTCATAACTACCATAAAGCATGTGAATAATATAGAATAAAATGCTAACCAAAATCTCTTACCGTTCTCAACTATTATGCTTCCACCATCGCGTCACCGACGAAATGGCGGTCACGCTCATAGTGAACCTATTTATACGTCACCCTTACGTTAACGTCCCAGGAAATCAGGGACGTCAAGGGCTGACGTAAAAAGTTTTTTACAGTAACCCTATAAACAGTTGTTTTTTAATATGTATGTTATGTTCTTTTATAAAGGATAACAATCAGAACCCCCATATACACCTCATATTAGAGAAGCCCACTCCAATTCATTATTCAGTCCATAAGGGACCACTGTGTTAAGGCGGTAAATCCACCTTTGTTCAATGTAATTTAGTCTACCCTCCCAATCCCCTTCCAATTGCTGTTCAGATATATGCTCAATAACCCTCCATTTGATATGTTGGATCTCGTGACCCTTATCTAGCCAATGTTGAACTATTGGGGCTTGTACTGCCCCTGTGATGATACGGGATTTATGTTCGTTCAGACGCACACTGATGGTTCTTTTGGTGCGTCCTACATATACAAGATTACAGGGGCATACAATAATATATACCACCCTCATTGTTTTACAGGTTGTATCAGCCTTAGCTCTCACCATATAACCTGAACGGGGGTCCGTCCATTGGGGTCCTTCCAGTGTCAAATCACACCATTGGCAATGTTGGCACTTGGTGTGTCCAGCCCCCACCCTACTATCATACTGGTTATCTAACTTCTTAAGGGCTTGGCCAATAGTCTGACCCCTTCGATATGAAAATAGGGGGAATTCTGTAAACCCTTGATGAAGGTTCAGTATGTGCCAGTATTGTTTTATGTAGGAAATCAATGCCCCTGAAGCTCTAGAAAAAGGGAGCACACAAACTAATCTTTCCTCCTCTTGTGCCCGGGGCTTATCTATAAGAAGAAGTTCCCGTAGGGCATAGCGAGCCCTTAAATAAGCGTTTCTAATAGAACTTTTAGGGTATCCCCGCTCTAAAAAACGCCCCTCCAAATCCCTGGCTACCTTTTTAAATTCCGTTTGAGAGGAGCATACCCTTCTTGCTCTCAAATATTGACTGATGGGTAGACTATGTTTCAGATGGTACGGGTGAAAACTATTGAAATGTAAAAGGGTGTTACGAGCCACCGGCTTTCTGTATAGAGTTGTTTCAAATGTTGTTTGTTCTATGCTTATCAATATATCTAGGAACTCGATCTTAACAGTATCATATTGAGGGACAAACTGCAAATTGGGATTCTTAGTGTTGATCCATCTAAAAAATTCCTGCAACCCCCCCTCAGTACCTTCCCATAGGAAAAAAATATCGTCCAAAAACCGTTTCCATAAGGGGATATAGATAGAGGTAGAGATAGGACCATGAAAGGGTATAGATAGAAGAAAAATGGGGATTAAAGGGTTTTAGACAAAGGATCACTTACAGGTCATGGACCTGATGGGCCGCCGCGGGAGCGGACTGCTGGGCGCGATGGACCCCTGGTCTGACCCGGCAGAGGCAACTTCTAATGTTCTTATGTACCTGTATGTAAACTACTTTGAGCGTGGTTGTAAAACTGCAAAAAAAAAGTGGTATGCTCAGGGTCACAGGGAGCAGCACTGGGATTGATCCCACCACCTCAGGGTGCTGAGGCATCAGCTGTACACTAGAGGCCACCACTCCTTACCTCCCCTATTTTGCTGGAAAATAAATATCTAAATTTACAATTTATAAACACCTAGGAAAAGAAAAACTAACCTGAAATTGTTTGTCCACATTTATCCACCTTCTGAATGTACCATGCACCATTTTTATAGTATTCTGCTGGTTATATGTTTAAATGTTCAGTTTACCTTTTACCCCCCCCCCCACACACACACATTTTTTTCTTGCAAAACTATTCCCAAGACGATGCTGCTCCTTGTAGAACAGTATTTTTTCAGAGGTGGAACATGGGCTGCAGAGACATTGCTGTTACCTTTCATCGTTATCCTTTTGCACGTCTAGGTGACAATCCTAATGGTTTGTCTGCTGTTATGTGGTATATAAAGCTTTTAATAAACATAAGCAAAGCAAAGCCAAGGGCACAATGAAGGAAATTTGTGAGGAATGAGGGTGTCACTGTTCAGATTTCTTCAGAACTACTTGCTGGTAGTGAAATTGCTATAGGGGATCCTCAAGATACTACAAACAAGTGATAAACACAAATGATAAGAAATTTGGAAGCCACCTGTGGCCCCTATATCACAGAATTATTTAAAAATAGGGGTGTGGCACTAGTACTCAATTGGCAAAGGGTTTCAGATAATTCTTATCACTCCCACCAGCGGATCTAGAAAAGCAAATGCTCAGAAGCGCATCTATTTCTGTAAGATTTAAGTGCCAATTGCTGATTATCTGCAGATTATTCCAGATCACTAGTCTAAGATTTTGGAACGGCAGTGCGTTTCTTCCGTTTGCACAATATAGTGAAAGATAGCATTAAACCAATTACACTCCTTTATCAACGAGCAAAGTACCCTATTGGAATTAAGGAAATTCCGCATTACTGAAACCGTCCTTCTTGACATCATCGACGACTGCTGGAAACTCATGGATAAGGATAAGGATGTCCTTCTGGTGCTGCTGGATCTCAGTGTGGCGTTCAACACTATTGACCATCCTCTCCTCAATCCTCAATCTGAGACACCGCATTACAATGGTTCACCTCCTTCCTGAATAATAGATCCCAAAGCATACTGCTCAACGATGCGCTATCGAAACCAAAATCGATCAAATATGGTGTTCTGAAGGGGAATCTACTATCTCCCCTATCATTCAATCTCTGCATTAGACCAGTCCTAGACATAGCCCACAAATATCAAATATAAATTCACTCCTTCGAGAAACCCCTGATGCTCAAATCGCAAAACTCCTAAACTGCCTCTCAGAAATCAAAAGCTGGATGTCCATCAACAAATTACAACTAAACACCTCCAAAAAGGAGCTCATTTGGATCCACAAAGAACATTGCAACTGTGCCCGTCTCTCGCTACGCGGGTACTCAACTACCATAACTGTGAAGGACCAAACATGCAGTTTAGGAATACTCCTTGACTCCAACCTGTCGCTTTCCAATCATGTCTCTCAGGTGGTATCTTACTCAATAAGGAGCTGCTTTTCTGAGCCTGACTTCACCCAACTACTCTATGCTTTAGTCCTCTCCTGCATGGACTATTGCAATGGTCTCACAGCCAAGAATATACAATGTCTCCAGCATGTACAAAATGCGGCAATCGGACTTCTGAAAAGCCTCCATGCCCGTGACCCTGTCTCCCAGGCTCTGTCACGGCTCACTGGCTGCCCATAGCTAAACGTTGTGTTTTCAAGGGCCTAATGCTAGCATTCAAAACTTCGCACAACATGGCGTTGGGTTACATGACAGCTAAGCTTCCTCCATATGTGCGAAACAGATCCCTCCACTCCCAGGATGAAATATGCTTCAAAATCCCCCTGGTCGTGCCCTTCAACTGCAAACCACCAAACAATGTTCTACTCCCACCTTATACTGAGCCACTGGAATCAATGGCCCCCCATTGATCAGATCCCTTAAAAAGACTCCTCAACTTTAGAAAAGCAATAAAAAACATACCTCTTAACCTAACTCCCCTGCCTAAGGCCGATAGATTACAAAGAAATATTAATGTATATCGATATGTGTCACATTAGGTTAAAAACTTATACTGATAAATCTTGCACTGTCAAATTTATCTTGTAAACTATATATTATGCATATTGATACTGGATCCCTAGTATGTGTTAAGTAAGGATAAAACTTGTATTGAAAAATCTTGCACTGGAACTATGGGAAATTGTAACCTGTATGGGGCTCATATTCAAAACTTAAAAACATCTAAACCCCCCCCCCCCTAAGTCAACACTTGGATGTCCTAATAGACAGGACATCCAAGTGCCAATAATTGAAACCAATTTTCTGGACGTCTGGTGGAACTTCTAACCCACTGTGTGTCCAGAGTAGAAATGAGTGTATTGGGACTGGGAGGCGGGGAATGGACGGGATTTGGGTGGGATTAGACTTGGACATCCTGCAGCTTCTCCTGGCTGTCTTGGACAGAACTTTAGATGTTTTCACCTAGACTTGTTTGAGAAACATCTAAGTTCCAAAAGAGTACTCAAACTGACCAGATGACCACTGGAGGGGTTTAATAATGACTCCCTCCCACCCAAAATAATTTTGAATAAAACAGTACATACCTGGCTCTAGCACAACAGCACTTGGTATGGGAAAGCCTAGTAGAGCATCACACAAATGTCATAAGTAGTCAGGTGGGTGGGCTTGTGAACCATAGAGAAGAGAAGCCAGGTCCATAATCCACGCTAACTATTACATTTATGGTGGACAGTGTGATCCCACCAAAATCCTTCAATACTACTACATAAGGGCTATTGGGGTGGTGGACAAGTGTTTATGTGTTCACAGCAGTGCCTTCTAGTGTGGCCCAATGTTCTGTTGTCATGTCTGTGTGGCCAGTCCATTATATGGCTGGCCCCTCCCACGTCCAAATGGGCTTCATCTGGACATTTTCAACTCAGACGGTTTTGTGGCCAAAAATGGGGCATAAAGTTAGACATCCTGGTGGACAAGACATCCAAACTAGATGATTTTCAAAAAACAATAAAATTTGAACATCCGGCATTTTTGAAAATGGACACTTCTGGAATTTCAGTTTTGGACATCTAGTAGGAAATGTCCGAAGTCAGACTTAGGGCTCCTTTTACTAAGCTGCACTAGCGGTTTTAGCGCACGCTAGATGCTAATGCCTCCATAATGCTTGCGTTAGTATTTTTCATTTAGCACGTGGTTTGCGTGCGCTAATCTTCAGTGCGCGCTAAAAACGCTAGCGCACCTTAGTAAAAGGAGCCCTTAGACGCGGTATTGAAAATGCCCCTCCACGTATATTGGTATTAGATCCTTAGTCGTGTCGGTTATAGCTCCACAGTGGTGGAATACCTTACCTCAGTATTTAAGAGAAGAAAATGACTTGAATTATTTTAAACGCTCTCTGAAGAGCTTTCTTTTTAAAGACGCTTTCAATCTATAATCACATCAAATGATTATCTTCTTTTTTATTTATTTCCCCTTCCTATTGTTCTTACCATTCATGTCTTCTTTTTTAATAAATAATATTGTAGTTCTGCCCTCCATTCCTTATGTAACTGTTAGTTTTTATGTCAATTTGTCAAATCTTTGTAACTTACTGTGAATACTGGTATACGTGGGGGGGGGGGTTATTATGTAAATCGCTTAGTAAAATAAATAGGCGATTCAATAAGTTAAAATAAAACTGTAATTATGGCAAACAGTATATTATGTATGTCAACAAAAGCAAAGAAATTGACCCTGGAGAATCCACGGAGAAAAAAGTCCAAGACAAACCATAGAAACACTGTGGAGAGACGATGTTCCTGATGTGGACTTTATTAGAAAATCAACATAGCAATCCACATAATGGAGAAATGAATCCCTATAATAGTAAGGAATGATTCAAGGTTCGCGAAGGTGAACTGAGAATTATTTCCTTTATCTTTTCTTACACCTTTTTGTTGACATTATATCATGTCTCCCCTTTTTAGTGGGCTTAAAAGATATTATGTATGATTGATTATGTTATTTCTGTTTTGGTGACTTCTTTTTTTTCCCTGTATTATTGGATAACTAGTATTTTAGCCCGTTACATTAACGGGTGCTAGAATATATGTCTGTCTTTCTTTCTGTGTCTCTCTCCCTCCCGCTGTTTTTCTTTTTGTCTGTCTCTCTCCTTGGACCCCTTTGTCTGTCTGTCTTTCTGTGTCTCTCTCTGCCCCTGTGCCTTTCTTCTTTTCTTTCTGTCTGCCTTCCTCTCGCTGTCTGGCTTTCTTTCTATCCATCTGTCTCTCTCCCCCCCACACACACACACACTTCCCTGTGCAGCAGCCACAGCAGCATTCCCTCCCTCTGTGCAGTAGCCACTACTTCCCTGTAAAGCAGCATTTAAATCCCCACCTTCCCTGTGCAGCAGCCACAGCAGCACCAGCATTCCCTCCCACCCCACACCACTTCCCTGTACAGCAGCAGCGTTTCCCTTACCCCCCCCTTCCCATCCCTCGGTCTTGATTACTCCCTTAGTCCCTTGCTGCCCCCACCCTTCCCTTGTCGCGGTCCGACCATCTGCCGATTCCAGCAGCGTGTACAGCATTCTACACACGCTACTTCGGGGCCTTTTACTGCCTTGATTTACTCTGGCACGTCCCTGATGACATCATCAGAGACGCGGCAGAGCAAATCAGGGCAGTAAAAGGCCCCGAAGCAGCATGTGTAGAGTGCTGTACACGCTGCTGGAATCAGCTGGTTTTGAGTCGGGACCGCGGCATCCCTTCGCGGCTGGAGTGTTTTGGGCTTCCCTTCCCGCCCCGCGAGGTGTCACCACGGCTCCTCTCGATCCCGCCAGCGTCGGAAGCCTTCTCAGACGCTGGTGCGGCTGGTGAGAGGAGCCGACACGGAGAGCAGGAAGTCCAGCGCTGGCGGCGAGTGGTAGGTGCTGGAAAGTAAGGCTGGGGACTCGCGCATGCGCACTCCTGCAAGGCCACGGACCTACATCTCACAGATCAGGGAAAACGGAAGCACGCAGTTGAGTGCGCATGCGCGGCTAGCGTTTTATTATATAGGATGTATTATTCAAATTATAATTAAAAAAAATAAAAAATACACATAAAAACCATAAGGACCTAGTCCACTAGTAGCATTGATTTTTATGTGGATTGCTATGTTGATTTTTTAATAAAGTCCACATCAGGAACATCGTCTCTCCACGGTGTTTCTTTGGTTTGATATGTATGTCAACCTGTAACCCGTTCTGAGCTCTTTGGGGAGAATGGGATGGGAAATGAATTAAATAAATACAGAGACTACCTTTGCACTCGTTACTTCCTAAAAAAAAGGCAAGCAGCAGTTTCCAGTGCACCCAAATGCTTACAACAGTATTACATCAGAGGACAGACTGTTGTAGGTCTGAATCCTGGGTGCCACAGATCTGTTTTTTGACATTTGCTAGCTGGCTGTCCCTTCAGCCAGAAATAAGTTTATGATGTAAGGTAGAAAGGACCTTGGAATCTTCCTTTCAACCATCCCAGCTAAAGCTGAGCCTCCCAGAGGCAGAGAAACCACAGGAGTGGGAACAAGGAGGCTGCAGACAAGGGGGGAGTCCTGGAAAAGCACCCCCCCCCACACACACACTTTCCAAGCGAGATAAAACACAGCAATAATCAAAGCAGGGTCCAAGACAGAAATCCCAAGAGAGATTCTTTATCAAACTGAGTTCTGCATCTCTCTCTAATTTCTTCAGTCAGGTGAGGTAACTTTTCCGTGTTTATTTTATAATTAAAGAATGCACAATTTCTTTCTGCCATATGAAACATCTTGTGGTTAAACGTAATGTTATTGTGTGGATTGACTTCCCCTGGAAAAACTAGTCGGCATTTGATGTGTTCGTCTATGCTTCGGTTCTCCCTGATGGTGGGGGTAGGGGGTTTCAGGTCAGGATCAGGATCAGGAGGTCTTCAGACACCCACTTTCTCTTTCAATGAAATGATCTAGGAACTATTTAGATGTGCTTTGAAGACCCTTTGAAGGGGCAATGTTTGAAAAACTTGGATGGAAAAAAAAAATCCGGAAAGTCAAAAAGAGTCATCTCATTCGCCTTTCTCTTTTGTGTTCCTGGACCTCTGCAAGGCTCTTTTGTTCTCTTTTTTCGGTTTTGTAAACTCCAGAAAGCGGCAGGAGTAATAGCTAGAAATCAGCAGTATGTTGAAATGGGGAATTTTAGCTCGGGTGAGGTAAAGCACTATTCAGGCCCAGGTAATATAAGCCCTTGGAGGATCTGCACCGAATGCCAGCGTCTTGCTTGGCTAAAACACGTCTGGGCTGGACCCCTTGCGAAACGAGATACCTCATAGATACTTTTAAACTCAAAGCCAACCATCTCATATAACTACCCATCTCCAGATGGTCTCACCCCCCCCCCCCATTCCGCTTTGAAATATTGTTTTACCTCCTCCGCAGTTCAGTAGAAGAAAAAAAAAACCCGTTACCCAATACTGTGCTTTTTGTTTCACGCCTGTGATATTCTCACGGTGCAAATGACATTAATTGCGGCCAGTCCACCCCGGGCGCTGACATGTTGAGGGCAGAGACACCTTTCCTTTAGGATATTTTATCCATTTTATCCACTCTAGATTACTGTAATATCATCTATTTGGGGGGGTCATGTAAGAAAACACTCACCAGACTGCGTCTAATGCAGACCGCACCAGTACGGTTTCTATTCTAACATCACTGGATTCCTTTTGAGACCAGAGCCATCTTTAAGTTCAGTCACATTCGCTTTTAAAGCGTTGTTCAGCTTAACTCCAGCACACACATCCTCTCAATTCAAATTATACATGTCGGGTAAAAATACAAGAAATTTCTTGCATGTTCACGTACCCCACTCCAAAAGCTTGCCGTTTCAAGAGGCTTTTTTTTGGGGGTGGGGGGGAGAAAGACACTTGCTTTCCAAGCAGGAAAAATGAATTCATGGATGAGTTCTTTGATTATTCAAACAGTCTTATTATCTATTTAGAAAGTTGATGAAAACCTATTTGTTTGAAAGATTTGTACGCTGCTTTTATTGTTGTATTTTACCGATTTTGTATTTTTTTCACTGAAATGTTACAATCCTCTTGATGTTAACTGCCCAGAACTACTGGTTGGGCGGTATACATAAAAATAAAATAATAATAATTATTATTATCCTCCTTTTCGCCTCCCCATGCTGTGCAGGACCTGCGAAAAATAAATAAAATTTCCTTATTATGCTGCCCTGGTAAATCAGGGCTTAGTGTGTGAGGAAGTCCCACATTAGGATGTGCTAAGCCCAGGTTTAGTAAAAGATTGCCTTAAATGATGTTTTGTAGAATACATACAGGGCCAGATTCTATAAAAGGCATCTATGCACGTCTACATTGTAAGGGAGGGGCAGTCTGCCCCAGGCGCCATCTTCGTGAGGATGCCGGCACCCCTCCTGTTCTCTCCTCCCCCGCTCCTTCCTCTCCTTCCCACTTCTCCCCCCACCGTACCTCTACCTCTTCGCCGACATGAGCAGCAACTCCTACCTGTTGCTCGCGCCAGCGTCAGCTCTCCCTCTGATATCACTTCTGGGTCCTGTGCCTAGGAAGTGACGTCAGAGGTAGAGCTGACGCAAGCAGCAAGTTGGCGATGCTGCTTGTGCCAGGGATGCCAAAAATGATACGGGGTATGGAAGGGGTGTGTGCGTGCAGCTGGGGGGGGGGAGACAGGGAAGGAACAGGGGCGGAGAATAGGGCGGGGGGCACCTGGACCTCATTTTGTACACACTATATACCATCGCTATGCCACTGACTGCGTGGTCCCCAACCCTGTCCTGGAGGACCACCAGGCCAATCGGGCTTTCAGGCTAGCCCTAATGAATATGCATGAGATAGGTTTGCATAGAATGGAAGTGGCAGGCATGCAAATCTGCTCTGTGGATATTCATTAGGGCGATCCTGAAAACCCGATTGGCCTGGTGGTCCTCAAGTTTCAAGTTCAAGTTTCAAGTTTAATGTTCATTTGATGAATCGCTTATAACAATATCTAAGCGATGTACAATTTAAAAACCATCAGAATGTGGTAATACATTTAGAGTAACAAAAAAAATTTTAAACAAAAGACAAATAACATTGGACAGACATGAGAGGTTGGGGAGGAAGGGGAAAGTTACAATTTTTATATTTAGAATTTAACATCAATGGGAAAATACATTGGGTAGTAACGGGTTTTAATAAAAAGAAAAGAATATAGAAACCTGGTAGAAACCGGGTTTTAATAAGAAGAGAAGAATATAGAAACCTGAAATATTACTTTTCATGCATCAAATGCGTCTTGAAATAAGTATGTCTTTAAAATTTTCTTAAAAGAGACAAGATCAGTTTCATTTTTAATAAAATTTGGAAGAGAATTCCACAATGTAGGGGCTTTCACCTGTCCTCCAGGACAGGTTTGGGGACCACTGATTTATAGAATCATGCCTAGTGGTATCTAAGCGGACTTAGGCATTGTTAGGCACCATAGAGATAGGCGCCCGTACATTGGGGCAGGTTTGGCTGGGCCTAATTTACTGGCGCCTCTCTTGGAGGCCTAGCGATGCCTAAGTCTACTGCACCTATTCTCCGCCCCTAACCAAGCCTAATTTTCAGGTAGGCGTCAGAGGGCACCTCGACATAGGCGTCAGTAGGTGCCACTGAGTTCCGCTTGGAACTCTGGTTATTTTTTTTTTTTTAATTTCTCGATTAACTTCAGTGGAACAGTCAATTACCACACTATGTAGTCCTTCTACTAAAGTGTGATAGCCGTTTTAGCTAACGCGTCCATAGGATATAATGGACATGTTATCACACATTAGCATTTAGCGCACGTTAAGACGCATTAGCGCACCTTAGTAAAAGGACCCCTATGTCATGATCTTAAGGTGGCCAAACAGGTTGAAAAGGTGACGGCGAAAGCTAGAAGGATGCTAGGTTGCATAGGGAGAGTAGGAAAAAGGAAGTATTGATGCCCCTGTATAAGACTTTGGTGAGACCTCATTTAGAATATTGTATACAATTCTGGAGGCCGCACCTTCAAAAAGATATAAAAAGGATGGTCAGCACCATTTTGTCTCTTCAACAGAGTCAAGCTGCACCATTTTGACCCCTGAGGAAGCCACAAATGGTGAAACGGGTCCCCGTAGGGTTTTTCACATCAGCACTTGAAAATAACTACAAAAAATGATAAGATAAGTGCGATGTTTTCAACTTTTATTTATTTACTTTAAGTTTTATTTAACACATGTTTTTGCACTATTTCTAACAAACTCAATGAATGATACCTTCTCCTGCATTTCTGGATAGAAATCTTTGATGATTCACCAGAGCAGGCATCTGAGAGTTCAGTTGTATACTTGAAACATTTATCTAACAAGTTTTGTAACGTGTGGTCATAGGGAGAGGAATGGCCAGTAGGAAAAAGGAGGTATTGATGCCCCTGTATAAGACTTTGGTGAGACCTCATTTAGAATATTGTATACAATTCTGGAGGCCGCACCTTCAAAAAGATATAAAAAGGATGGAGTCGGTCCAGAAGAAGGCTACTAAAATGGTGTGTGGTCTTCATGATAAGGCGTATGGGGACAGACTTAAAGATCTCAATCTGTATACTTTAGAGGAAAGGCGGGAAAGGGGAGATATGATAGAGACGTTTAAATACCTATGTGGCATAATTGTGCATGAGTCGAGTCTCTTAAATTTGAAAGGAAGCTCCATCGTTGGTGTACCGATCGTCTGCTTGAGATAAGTTAAAAATGTCCTCATCTGTCTCAATTATTGCACCGCACAGAGCCTTTATATATTCCAAGGGAGGTTTTATATGCCAATGAGGTTTTTGCATGAACACCTTGAACCACTATTGTGGGGTGGGAGGGTTTGTTTCTTTTTTAACTTATGTTTATTGGACGTGAAAAAGGTCACAACCGAACAGTGTACAACAACAGTAAAGTACAAAACATCCAAATACATAGAAATGGCAACAAGGTGAGGAAGGCCCGCAGAAAAAGGCCCCGAGTCAAAAGAGCCCGTGCTTTCTCCTCCCCTGAGTTTATTATCTCTGGCCTGTGCTCGTGTTTTATCCCTTTCACCATCCATGTGAAAGTGCTGTACAATATTATTAAGATCATCACGATTCCCCAGCCGTTGAGCAAACAATGCTGGCGACGCAGTGGAATTTCAGACACATGCTTACAAATTTAAATGAAAGTTTATTTATTTATTTCGATTTCTATCCCGTCCTCCCAGTAGCTCAGAACGGGTTTAAAAATTAAATAGTTAAAACAACGTTTAAAAAAAAAACCAAAAAATTTAAAAGCACTCTAAAATATTTCAGAGTTTAGTGGGAGTTTTCTGGACTGATGATAGAGATTTGACCGGCTATTTGTTTTCCAAAGTTGTGCATGACACAGGCAGCCAGTTCACACTGTTGCTGACGCCTAAATCCAAAACTGGCACTTACATACGAAAACACGCCCATGATCTACCCCCTAACCACATCTATTTTCCGGTAGGCATCTTGGACTAGGCACCTACCTGAAAGCGATAGGCACCCACTGAGTTAGGTGCCTACCATCCAATTAATTTTTATCTTAGCCAATTATGAGATGCTAATTGCTTGTTACCAGCACCAATTAAGCTTTTTAAATAATTAAGTTAAGCGCCTAGAATGGCTAGGCACACTGATCTGGGCATCTTTTATAGAATCTGGGCCTAGGTGTCTACTTTTCTGAATAGAATAGCCTTTAATTAGGCGCTTTCTTAACACCTACAAAAAAATTACCCTCCAAGTCTTCAAGTAGTAAAAAATGCCGCTGCTTTAAGTTACAATGTTTTATGGTTTGTGAAATTTGTTAGTATTTAATAGAATGTCTTTCAGAGCAAATAGCAAAGTGCAAATAGCAAAGTGCAAATAGCAATAAGGTAAACTATATCAAATCAAGAAAAGAAATACATAATGTAAATAGAATCAGTGGCGTATGCATATGCATATAGAAATCTTGTGCTGAATGAGAATGACATGGGGACAGAATTTGTTCTGTCCCCGTCTCCACGGTTACCCATTGGAAACCATCTCTGTGCCATTCTTTAAGGAGAGAGGGAAGATTCCAAAAATGAATTGGCACAACCGCTGACCCTCAAGCCATACATTGAAGAAGAAATGCTGGTGTAGGACTGAGGTTGAGATAGATGCATGGGTTGGCCATTGTTGGAAGCAGGATACTGGGCTTGATGGATCTTTGGTCTGTCCTAGTACGGCAATTCTTATGTTCTTATGTGAGCCAAGTATAAGACAGTCAAACCATTGTGACATCACTGATGAGGTTGGTTCTTAGGCATTGGTGGAATGAGGCATTATGACATCACAGCCGCAGCTCTGGAATGTTGCTACTATTTGGGTTTCTTCCAGATACTTCTAGAGAATGACACGGAGACAGAATTTGTCCCCGTGGTTCACCACGGGAAACCATCCCCGTGTCATTCTTTAAGGAGAGAGGGCAGATTCAGAGAATGAATGTGCACAACCGTGGACCCTCAAGCCTTGCATTGAAGAATGCTAGTGTAGAAGGACTGAGGTTGAGAGAGACACTGACACGGGATGGTTTCCCACAGTTATCCATGGGGACGGGGACAAATGTATTCCATGAGCAGACTTAGAAAGAACTGAGTAATAGAGTTGGCTTTCTTTGGATAATGCACTGCGGTACACTAAAGGCTTTACAAGGAGAGCGCATTTGGCAGATTGGTGATTTCAGTTTCTTTGGGACCTATAAGTGACATCATCGGTTGAATTTTTCTTTTCTGCTTCAGTTAGGAAGATGATCCCAGTGGCTACCTCAGATCTCACCAATGTGCAGAAAAGCGGAATATGGACCATTGATACAGAGGACACAGGGCAAGGTAAAGAGCTACAATGCATCACTTATTTCTTGCATACAATTATATACAATTATTATATACAATTAAAATATTATATACAATTAAAATATACAATTATTAACACTGCCAGTTTGAAAAGCAGTAGGATTCCTACACCAAAGGACAGAAACAAGGCCGCACATTTCAACCTCCATAGTGAGCACTCAATAACAATACCATAGTGCAAGAATCCATTTTACATTACATAGATTCTTATATAACACAGCTACCTTGCGGTTCAGTGAAGTTAACAGCAAAGAGATACTAACCATATGTAGTATGATCATAACAAATTAATCAAAATATTTACCAAACAAGTGTGTTTTCAATGGTTTTCTAAAGACTAGGTAAGAGGTTGAGATTGAGATATAAGTACTAACTTGTTTGTCCCACATAGCTGCCAAATATGCCAAAGTTTTACTAAGAAATCATTTCTAAACACATCTCTTTACAGAAGGAAAATCAAAAAGTCGTGTCACACGCAAGTGTTTTCTAGTAGCAAAATTGAAGCAATCTAAAAGATGGCCTCTCTATGCACTAGAGCAGGATCTCAAAGTCCTTGAGGGCCACAATCCAGTCGGGATTTCAGGATTTCCTCAATGAATATGCATTGAAAGCAGTGCATGCACATAGATCTCATGCATATTCATTGGGGAAATCCTGAAAACCCGACTGGATTGCGGTCCTCAAGGAGGGACTTTGAGACCCCTGCACTAGAGTCTACTGCCACCGTGCAGTAGGCTCCATATTCTGAACCCAGCCTCAGAAAACATCAAGATTTTAAAGAGTAGGATGGCACAAGTTTTCAAACACTAAGCTTGTCAGATGATCAGGAACGAAATGCCTCAGAGTAGTAACTCATGAAAAACACCTACTTCTGCCCCCTTCTGGCTTTCCACAGACCCTCAGCTGTTCTTAGGTAAGAAGGTGAGCACCCCTCAGGATCTGATGATAGAGGAGCTGAACCTGAGGAACAACAAGGCTTCGCGAATGTTCCTGGAACGACAGAAGCGGGTGCAGCGTTTCATATTGGAGCATCCTACCAATACAACAGCTGTGAGTCTCGAACTGGACACGTCTCATCCTAGTGTGTCATCTTCCCATTTCTTTTTCATAATGAAGTGAACCGTAGCTCAACTCTCCTATTTCTGGAGATATTATCAGTTACTTGTGTTATATCTATCTATCTAAAGCAGTGGTCTCAAACTCAAACTCTTTGCAGGGCCACATTTTGGAAGATCTCAGAAAAAGACCTCAGAAAAAAATAGTTAATGTCATTAAAAAAATGACAATTTTGCATGAGGTAAAACTCTTTATAGTTTATAAATCTTTCCTTTTGGCTAAGTCTTAATAATAATAATATTGTCATTTATAGCTAAAGAGACATATGATCAAGAAATTGTTTTATTTTACTTTGTGATTATGATAAACATACTGAGGACCTCAAAATAGTACCTGGCGGGCTGCATGTGGCCCCCGGGCCACGAGTTTGAGACCACTAGTCTAAAGCAAGTTTAGCCGCACTGATTCTAGTAATCAACATAGGCTACTGTTAAGTTGGATTATTTTACCTCTGACTCATGCTGTTTTAGCACAAATCTCATTTTATGCAATGAGACCTAGTTACTAATAACTAGGATTAAGAGTAAAATAACCCAACATAATGATAGATACATATAATCAACACCACAGTGAGCAGTGTTTATTTTATGCATCTATCTTTGCTCAGTGTGTATTTGACCACTGAGGCAGGCATATTATATGCCGAAACACAGTGCTGTGTCAGGTCTATACTTTTGTGGATGGACAAAATAAACTAGTATTTTTGTATGACTCTTTCGGCCACCTTTTCTTTTGGAAAGACCATTGTCCCATCCCACTTCCTGTTTGCTTGTGGCTATCTGGGACAATTCAACAGCAGAACCACTGAATATCCCTGTTAAACAAGGTTAGAGGCAGGACATGGGTGAAGTACAAACCACTACCGTTCAAAAAAAAAGATGGTATGTGGGATAAATATGAAACCTTCACAACAAATAGCAAAATCCCACCGATCACCATAGAATAAGTGACCCACTGAGAGGAAAAGGATCTCAGAAACCTTAACCAAGACTTATAAGGTTCCACGTTTCTATCACTGATCCTGAAAAATCTCTCAAAACTATTTTTTATTTTTAAACTTTATATTCACAATCTTCTATTAATCATTTTCTACCATACTAAAAACATAAGAACATAAGAATAGCCCCACTGGGCCAGACCAAGAATGGTCCATCAAGTCCAGTAGCTCATCCCCACGGTGGCCAATCCAGGTCACCAGCACCCAGCCAAAACCCAATGGGCAGCAGCATTCCATGCTACCGATCCAGGACAAGCAGTAGCCTCCCCCACGTCCCTCTTAATAACAGACTATAGACTTTTCCTCCAGGAACTTGTCCAAACCTTTCTTAAAACCAGCTACGCTATCTGCTCTTACCACATCCTCATGCAAAAATATCAACTCCTGCTGCATGCTTAGCAAATCATGCTGGACGTGCTTCAAATAACTGCCCACATTTATCTTGTAAGTCTTGGTTAAGGTTCATTCCGATCAATCAAGCAGTTGTATGGTGATCGGTGGGATTTTGCTGTTTGTTGTGGAGTGATTAAAAGGGGATCACAAACTGATCTGAGAAGGTTATCATGCCGCTATACTGGGCCATGGTGCGCCCCCACCTGGAATACTGCATCCAACACTGGTCGCCGTACATGAAAAAGGACACAGTACTACTCAAAAGGGTCCAGAGAAGAGCGACTAAAATGGTTAAGGGGCTGGAGGAGTTGCCGTACAGTGAAAGATTAGAGAAACTGGGCCTCTTCTCCCTTGAAAAGAGGAGACTGAGAGGGGACACGATTGAAACATTCAAAATAATGAAGGGAATAGACTTAGTAGATAAAGACAGGTTGTTCACCCTCTACAAGGTAGAGAGAACGAGAGGGCACTCTCTAAAGTTAAAAGGGGACAGATTCCGTACAATGTAAGGAAGTTCTTCTTCACCCAGAGAGTGGTAGAAGACTGGAAAGCTCTTCTGGAGGCTGTTATAGGGGAAAACACCCTCCAGGGATTCAAGACAAAGTTAGACAAGTTCCTGCTGAACCAGAACGTACACAGGTATGGCTAGTTTCAGTTAGGGCACTGGTCTTTTACCTAAGGGCCGCCGTATGAGCGGACTGCTGGGCACAATGGACCACTGGTCTGACCCAGCAGCGGCAATTGTGTTCTTATGCAAACGTAGCCAGCTAGTGGTGATTTTCAGCATGCTAATCAGCTAAGTAATCACATCAAGGCTCCTTTTACAAAGCCCGATAGTGCGGGCTGGCACAGTAAATGCTCCGACACTCATAGGGATTGAATGGGCGTCAGAGCATTTGTTGCGCAGCACTCACTCGCACGGCTTTGTAAAAGGATGCCTAAGTTAGGATAGAAAAAGGCTGTCTTAATTTTATGCGGTAAAGTTAACCGGGCATCTGCTTAATTTCCGGGTGACCACTGAGACCTTGATATACAATAATGGGAGCCGCGCATGCCCGGGCACTGAATATTTGGGATCAGTTAAGCCCACGGCTGACGCCGCTTACCATCATGGGTTGAATATTGGGCAGACTTGATTCCAGATATTCATTACCCTTTGGCTAGAAATTGATTGCTTCAGCTAGCAGATGCTTTAATGGGTAGTTTAGAAGCAAAAGGCTGTATCATATTCTCACTGCTGTTTTTGGGTTCTGGCAGGGTGGTAGACACATGTCTCAGTCTGCCAGGGATGCGGCTGGCCATAATACTTTTAGAACTGCCTCTGTAGGAATCGGCGGTGCAGAGGGAAACGCGAACTACCATACAGAGAGGTTCAAGTCGCCAACTGGCAAAGGGGGGGCTCCTGAAGCGCTCACCAGATCAAGCAAAGTCTTACAGATGAAGGATCTCAACCCCAACGCCATTGCTCCAGGTATCCAATTGGACACGTGCATTTATTCATTTGTTTGGAGGGCTCGGAACGGGTTACATGTTTACATACATAACAATCAGATAAATGCACTAATATTTATTCAAGGTAGCTTAAATCATTCAAACCCACAGTTAAACCAGAATTAAATTTTCCAGTTGCTATAGCAACCTGTATCAGATTCTAGTAGGCCTTCAGCGCCACCACTCAGAACTCAAACTTCTCATAGTTCTAAGCTTTATGTGTCAGCTCATCACTGGGTCTATTATTTTTACAAATTATTTTCTCTACAAGAGCTAATTATTTCATTTGTTTCTATAATATCCACTCTACAAGTTAATACTTAGTAGTAGTACAAGTTAATACTAAGTATTAACAAGTTAATACTAAGTATTAACTTTGTAGAGTGGAAATTATAGAAACAAATGAAATAATTAGCTCTTGTAGAGAAAATAATTGGTAAAAATAATAGACCCAGTGACGAGCTGGCACGTGAAGCTTAGAACTATGAGAAGTTTGAGTTCTGAGTGGTGGCGCTGAAGGCCTACTAGAATCTGATACAGGTCGCTATAGCAACTGGAAAATTTAATTCTGGCTTAACTGTGGGTTTACATACATAACAAAGCATGGTAAAAGATAACATGACAAGCATGGTATGGTGTGATATAGCATGACGAGCATTGCACGACATAAACATAGGATGGCAGCTTATACTATCAAATAACAAACTCAGCTGAAAGAAGTTATCTTGCAGCTTTGCTAGACTTCATTCAGGCAAACTTAAAGGTTAATGTTCACTGGTCCTCAGCGTCTGACGTCATCTTTCTGTATTGTGTTGGCTGGCGTCTGACGTCATCTTTCCGTATTGTGTTGGCTGGCGTCTGACGTCATCTTTCCGTATTGTGTTGACTGGCGTCTGACGTCATCTTTCCGTATTGTGTTGACGCTGAGGACCAGTGAACATTAACCTTTAAGTTTGCCTGAATGAAGTCTAGCAAAGCTGCAAGATAACTTCTTTCAGCTGAGTTTGATATATACAAGCTTAGCATAGCATGATAAATATAGTATGGCAGACATAGTATTATATATTAAGTGGAGCTTAGCCCACGGGGAATGGCTCCCGGATGGATAAGTCCCATTTGGTTAGCTCTCTGCCGATATCTCCTACCTAATATTTTTTTTCCCTTTTCTGTGTTCTTGTCCGTTTTTCCATTTGTTTGAAGTAAGTCTGTATGTCATGTCATTTGTTGTATGTGTTGAACTAGTGGTGTACAATACAATAAACCAATTTCTAGACCACATAACCAGATAGTTCAATGCGGTTCACAAAAGATTAATATGTGTGAGGAATACTAGTTGCCTATGAACTTATTAAAAAGATGAATTTTTAATTGCATTCTAAAATAAAGATAGGAGTGAGACGTAGATAATAAGTAGCTAAAATCCTTATGTGTAGTAGCTTGAAAAGAGAGCAACCGCTCATGGTATTTTTAAAAAATTTACAGCCGTTAGCTGGTGGAAAGGCGAAAAAAGCATGAGATTTTCTGGGGTTCCTCTGAGATGGGAAAACAAATAGGTCAATCAGGTACTGTGGAGCTTGACCGGTAGCAACTTTATAGTAAAAGCAGCCCAATTTGAAAATAACGCGCACTTCTACAGGGAGCCAGTGTAATTTTCGATACAAAGGGGCGACATGATCAAACTTCTTCTGATTATATATAAGTGGACTCTAAAATTATTGATGAGGACATTGATGAGGACCTTGATGAGGACATTGTAACATGAAATCCTCGATTGACTAAGACAGCGACTGAGAGATGTTTGAGATGCCTAGTATCAATGTTTCCAAATTAGAAATAAAATGAAATTCATATTCTGTTTCCTTACCTCAGGTTATTCTAGGCCTTTGAGAGAAGTTCCTTCAGAGAAATTTAATGTCACAATCATCCCCAAAGCATACCGCTCTCCATGGCATGATGCACTCGGCAACAAGGAGAATAGAATTGTGAATGTTCGCATGGATATCCCACACCCTCTTACGCATCAAGATTACCGGAGCTTTAACAGGTCAGCGCACTGTCATTCAACAAATGTGCTTTCAAACAGTGAATTACAAACTCCATCAGAAAGAAACATTTCCTCCAACTGTAAATTTCCATATTCATATTTTATCATATTTTAAAAGAAAACAAATGTTAGTGTTATCTACCAGGGGCTGCTGAAAATTTCTCAGTCCAACCAAGAAGAGAATGATGTGACGCCACGAAACTTACAAGTTATTCCACATTTTTCTTGATGCTTTTCAATGATATGAAATGAAGATAGGTATAGACCACTTCTCAGGCGATGGGCCTGATGGGCCGCCGCGGGAGCGGACCGCTGGGCAGGATGGACCTATGGTCTGACTCAGCGGAGGCAACTTCTTATGTTCTTATGTGAGTTGTACTGTTTATTTGCAGCCTCTTAACTACTTGGATTTGTTGTGACTTTTATGCTTATATATTTAAAGACAGCCAAAGACCCTATAAGACCCCTGAAGAAGTCATGTTTATTTTGCCGAAACACAGCCCGTATTGGGTGATTTTTATTTTATATATTATTTGATTTCTATCCTGTGGGCCACTTGTGACTGTATACACCCTTTATGGATTCTTTTTAAGATTATTATTTTTTTAAGTTATTTGGACACTTATTAAACTAAAAACTGGTACATTCGGTCTTCTGTTCCACAATCTTTTGTTGTTTTGCTGCTTCATTTCCTTTGTGGAACCTTTGGGTGCTATTTGGATTTTGCTGCTTCGTCACTTCTTAATACAAAGGACTGTTATTTGTTGGTAGCCCCATTTATTTGAGAATTTATGACTAGTGGCATTCCCAGTTTCTCCCTGTTGGAGGGGAAGAGGCAAGTCAAGAAGGCAGGGTATATTTATAGAAGATGAATTATGTGCTGCTAATGATGTCAGATATGCCTTCACTGTTTTCTGTAACCCATCCCTGCCAGCAACTGGACTCGCCCCTAGTTCTACTTCTATTTAAAGCTTTCTGCTGAGATATTGAATATGCCTAACCCTGACATTCAGCTTGACTCCAAATCTCTTAGATCATTCAAGTTTAGTACCTAGACAGGCCAAAGCAGAAGCCAAAGCAGGGCTTCAAAGAGGGTCTGCACAGGTACCTGGAGGACAAAGGGATGGAGGGGTACAGATAGGAGTAAAGGTAGGTAATAGGGATAAGATTAGAGGATTAGAGGCAGTTACAAAATTAGTCAGGGACACTGTTCAGGCAATTAGGCCTGATGGGCCACCGCGAGAGCGGACCGCTGGGCAGGATGGTCCTCTGGTCTGCCTCAGCGGAGGCAACTTCTTATGTTCTTATTTACCTTAACCATTTTCCTCCATTTGGGTTGGCACCTCCACACCACTCCCAGGTAAAGCCCATCGTTACCGCACTGCAGTCTGGTATCTTCTTGCCTTGATTGCAATTATTTTTTTTAACTAATAGGGACTGTGTGCCCCGTTGGAGGTTTTGGTGATCAGCCCTGGATGCAGATTTCTTCCTGTACTGAATATTTTGCCATAACAAAAATGATGGAGGCTCTCCTGTATTTGTTAAGCCTAAAAGACTAGAGTCAGTAAATAGCACTCAAATATTGGTGCCCAAAAATAATAAAAATAGTGGTGCTCAATCCTATTTTGTAATAGGCAAAGATGAGCACCCATAGACCAAGTGAAGATTTTGGCACCCAAATTTGGGCTTTAGGACTTACGCCTGCTGATACCATGTGTAATTTTCAGTGCCAAATTTGGGTGCACATCCCTGGTATTTTTTTATTTTTGCAAATCTTTTTTTTGAAGAACAGAACAAAATACCAAAACATCCTGATACAAATAGCAAAGGAATCAATCCAAGAATAAGAAACCATTAAGGGTATGCAACGACATGCCAAGCGTGAATTACAATAAATGGTGACAGTGGTAAGACCTCATGCAATTTTTAAGAACACCCCGGCCCCTTCCTTGCAACTCCCATGGCAGAGTTTCATGCTATGAGAGTAGGTAGGGGATATGTGGGCGGATAGTCAGGCTTATCCAGATCCTGCTGTTAATGTATTTCTATTTCTCTGGTGTTGTACTGCATGGAGAGTCTGGCATCTCAGGGTTTTGTTTGCCTATATTAGGACTTTTAGTTTGCGGTCCTGTGTTTGCACATGTGACCAAGGACAGGTGTTCTGGTAGGAATGAAAGTCAGGAAGCGTCATTGGTGTCACGGCCCCAATAGGAAGATATTTGTCAGCAGTTTGTCTGCGTTTTGGAAGGCACCAAGCCCGAGGCCATATCTGGAGGGTCTCTTCGCATGCGCACATGTTGATGTGATGACGCCACATGCATGAGCATGATGTCATTATGTTGACATCCACGCATGTGCAGACACATCCTGGAGTTCGAGTAAGGAGACACGAGGTCAGTGTGGGGGCAGGGATAAGGTGGAATGTGGAGGGGGCCAGGGCCAAATTGGGCAGGGCCACATATCCTCTTGTTATTTAAAGAGGAAATCTGGTAACCCTACAAGGTGGTGACTGTAGCCAGAAGGAGGCATAACCTGCGGAAGAAAGGAGGTGTAGATGCTCCTGTTCAGGACATTGGTGATGCCCCAACTGGAGTGCTGTGTACAGTTTTGGAGGGTGTATCTGGCTGAGGATGTAAAAAGACTTGTAACGGTCCAGAGAAAAGCGACAAAAATGGTATGGAGTTTGTGACAAAAGATGTACAAGGAAAGATTGGAAGACCTGAATATGTATATTCTAGAGCAGTGATTCCCAACCCTGTCCTGGAGGAACACCAGGCCAATCGGGTTTTCAGGCTAGCCCTAATGAATATGCATGAGAGAGATTTGCATATGATGGAAGTGATAGGCATGCAAATTTGCTTCATGCATATTCATTAGGGCTAGCCTGAAAACCCAATTGGCCTGGTGTTCCTCCAGGACAGGGTTGGGAACCACTGTTCTAGAGAAGAGGGACAGATCTTCGGATTATAAATTTTCCAAAGGCTTTTCTACAACTGTGCAAAATGTTTAAACAATATCTAAATGAAATTCTGAAAGTACCGGAGACTTCGTATCCACCTCTCTCAAAAATGTATTATTTGCCTAGGAGAGTCAAATCTCAGAGTCCCAATCAGCAGAATTTATCTGCTGCTAGTTTGGATTTATCTAATTTCCTGGAGAGATTGGATACTGAAGCTCAGGTTCCTGCTACACTTTTGGTGCAGTTTGCTATTGATTCAGACAGGGAATGGAGGCTTAAACTGTTTTGTTTTTTATAAGTACAAAGATGTTTCCTTTATTTTTCCTTCTTTATTTGTTTGATATCTATTTCAGCCTATTTTCAGCTCCGACCCCTCATATTGTGGACTAATTATACTCTCTAATGTACACTTTATCCTTTAAAAAAGTATGACACAAGATGACGCTATGCTTGCTATAGATATATTTCTGTTTACATTGTATTTTTTCCTTTTGTTTGACTTGTATGATTGTCAAATGTTAAAATTCATAAAGATAAAAAAAAAAAGTGAGGAGGGACAGGAGAGAGATGATACAGATATTTAAATACTTGAAAGGTATTAATATAGAAACAAATCTTTTCCAGATATAGGAAAATGGTAAAACTAGAGGGCATGAATTGAGGTTGCGGGGTGGCTGACTTAGGAGTAATGTTAGAAAATTATTTTTCATGGAGAGGGGAGGTAGATGCCTGAAATGCCCTCCCGAGGGAGGTGGTGATGATGAAAACGGTGACAGAATTCAAAAAAGCGTGGGATGAAGACAGAGGGTCTCTAATTAGAAAATGAATGGTATAAAACAAACTAAGGCCCTTACTGGGCAATCCTGCACGGTCTGTGTCCCATATATGGCGATTTGGTTTAGGATGAGCTGGGGAGGGCTTTGATAGACGCTCCACTGACAAGATGGTTAGACTAGGCCAGAGTGGGCTACAGTGGCAACTCCAGCAGTGGGAACCTACAGACAGTACCAGGTGGACTTTTATGGTTTATTGCCCAGAAATATTGAAGAAAAGACAATCTAGTCATGAATAATAATAACAGTTTATAAACTGCAGGACCGTGAAGTTCTATGCAGTTTACAATGATTAAAAAATGCTACAAATTGAGTAGAACTAACGAAGTTGAAAACTAGTGACCAACAGCTCTAGAGATCAGTTATTGTGGGAAAGATTGTACAAATCAGCTACCTAGGTACTTCAGGAACAGATATGTTTTTAGGTGTCTCCTAAATTCCCTATAAGTAATTGTTCCAGATGAATGTATAATGAGCATGACTGTTGGACAGATTGGATGGACCGTCTGCTGTCAGTTACTATGCAAATTTATGTCAATTAGCACCCAATTATAGGCACTAACTGGTCATTAGCCAATTTAGTTTGGCATACATCTTGGATCAGTGCTCAATTTCGGGCGCCATATATAGAATTCAGGGGGACTATTGACAAGAAGCCACCATCAAAGCTACTGTGCCTATATATAACCTCCTTTGGTATGAGAGAAACATAGGCGATGCAATGCAACTCTGTCTATTACCAGATAACAGATGTTTGGCTAAGCAGTCTTATTTCTTTATATTTTTTAGGACTCCCCTGCCATTTGGTGGGTTAATAATTGGTGAGAGGACAATCACCATGCCTGCATACGAGGAGTTCCAGGATCACACAGATACCACGAGCAACTTGGAATTCATGTGCAGAAGACCCAGTTTCAATCGGGCTCCGAGAGGTTGGAAGATACGCATTATCCCAGAATCATGTGACCTATAGTGTGACATAATACTCTCCCCCTCATGCCCCCCATTTGATTTTTATAATGGCTTTTGAAAAGTATTAATAAGTAGTGATTTAAGATTAAAACGAGCAGCCAAAATAGCTAATTGCACTTTCTTGGGGGGGGGGGGGGGGGGGGTGAAAGCCACTTATAAAAGAAGCTCTCACCAAATGATGCTATAGTGCTCCTGCCCTTGCTGAGTTTCTCTCTGATTCGCACCGGAAAAGGAACATAAAAAAGAGATTATGTACTTACCCTGGTAAGCTCTTTTCCAGTAGATAGGTGAGACATTCTAGACTTCCCGCCCTTTTCTTCCTGGACTTGCTTTTTGTCTACTTATGCTTATCCAAGCTGATTCTTGGTGACTGGCCAGCCCTTTGGGGTTGTGAAGAATCTGTACATATGTTCAACTTGTTAGGGAGTAGTTTCTAAGCTCCTTTGATGCCTGTGTTGGTGGTTAACGGTATTGTCTAGTTGTTTATGAGCAGAACAATGATTTCGCCTATGGTTACTGGTGCCTCTACTTTACACGTATGGGTGCCTTTCTATGCTTGGGTACTGACTGCTAGAGGGAGCTATCCTGATCTGTGAAGTACACTGGAGGCAGAGTGGATTCCTTCTGCAGGCTATGCAAAGTATGGGGAAATAACCCTGTTGTCTAGAACAGTGTTTTTCAACCTTTTTACACCCATGGACTGGAAGAAATAAAATAATTATTCTGTGGACCGGCATCGGTGGAAGAACATGTGGCTAAGTCGTGGGCCAGACCCCGCCCATCTCTACCCAATCTCTATCCCAGACCCCGCCCCCATAATAGTACTAATTGCACCTTGCACGTCCCGTGCCTCATCTGGAAGCCTTCCCTCTGACGTTGCAACGTCAGAGAGAAGGCTTCCGGTTCAGGCACAGGATACCCATAGGAGCCACTGCCCGTGGCTTTGTGCACTGAATCAGTTAGGAAGAGGGAGCTGGCTCGAAGATAACGCCGCATCGATCGTACCATGGACCTGCGGTTTAGGAACACTGTTTTGGGCTTGATGCACGTGCTGGCCCTGTGGACCGGCAGGAAATTTCTGTGGACCGGCACTGGTCCATGGACCGGTGGTTGAAGAACACTGGTCTAGAACGTCTCACCTATTGCACTGGAAAAACGAGTACTGGTTTCCCCAAACTTTCAACTTTTGTCTGCTTATTCTACCTTTATGTTTAGCTTTCTCTTCAATGTTATCCAAAATTTGTTCTGAGTTTTTAATTCTTGCTTATGAAACACTAAGGTTCCATCCCGTTTTCCAATTCACATTCACTCATCATCATGAAAGCATGTGACCGGCTCCAAGGATCTCTAAGGCAGAAGGGATTGTAGAGATTAGTAGTTAACCCTTTAATTGGCAGATGGTGAACGGATGCTTTACGTAACTTGATGCTGAATGAGAGCAACAGCGCCAAGTGAACAGGCATTTGGAGATACAGATCTCCCATAAGAGCCATAGAAGACGCATGTTGCGTCTGAGCAACTATGCCAATTAAAGGGTTAATATAGACCACACAGCCTATTTGCTGATTAGTTTCCATCTTCTGTCATAATCTTGTAATAGAGCTTTACGTCCCTAAAACCTGGTGCTAAACTAGAAAAAGAAAGATCCAGCATGTGTCATTTCAAGAATTATAAGAATCTGCATATCAAAACACCTTAAAAATATATCATTCGTCTATGAAAATTGCCATTACCTGTGTTGAGAGAACTATGAAACCCCCCTCCCTACACTACATAGAGACATCAAATTGGACAGCATCTCAAAACACAGATATAGATGGGGCAAAGTACTGACTTTTTTTTTCTACAGGACTGTGGCACTTCTTAGAGAAGAAAGGCACACGAAAGGCTTACCAGTGTTTGACTAGTATTAGACTAAATGGAATTCTCACATTAAAATAACTCTTAGCTGAAACTTGAGGAGAGAATGGTAAAAGGCAATGGCTATTTGGCATGTCAGGGAGAAGGAATAGATAAGTGCTAATTGGAGAGTGGGAAAGAGAGAAAATGAGGACTCTTTCAGAAGAGAGAGGCAACGAGGATTGGTATCTTGCCAGCTACTGCAACCCTGATTAATTATAATCAACTGTCATCCTTTCTTTCAGGTCTGTACAATTACCCCATTCTGTTTTAGCTAGTGGTATTGGCACTTGCCTATGCTTTCAAAAAGTATAGCTGTAGCACATGAACTGACTGAGAGATTTTTAGCAGAGGACAGAAGCATGTATCACATATATAAACCCACAGCTTTTTTTTACAAAGACACAACATGGGGTAAATGACTTGGAATGTTCCTATACTATTAAATCTGATGCAGGGATCCGTACTGGGACTGGTACTATTTACCTTATTTATAAACGATCTGGAAATTGAGACAAGTGAGATGATAAATTTGCAGATGGCACTAAACTGTTCAAAGTTGTTAAAACGTATGCGGATTGTAAAACATTGCAGGCAGACCTTAGGAACGTGGAAGAATGGGCGTTCAAGTGGCAGATGAAATTTAATGTGGACAAATGCAAAGTGTTGCTTTTGTTTTGGAGTGATATTTTTGAATTTTTGTACTATACTTCCCTCCATTCCTCCCTGTTTTTTGTGGTCAAATGCAAAGTGATGCATATTGGGAAGAATAACCCAAATCACAGTTACCGGATGCAAGGGCCAGGCTGCGCTTATATTCTCTAGAGAAGCGCAGAGAAAGGGGGGGATATGGTAGAAACATTCAAATACATCACGGGACGCATTGAGGTGGAGGAAGAAATCTTTTTTTTAAAGGATCCCACGGCGACAAGAGGGCATCCGCTGAAACTCAAGGGGGGAAGATTTCATGGTGAGACCAGGAAGTACTTCTTCACCGAGCGGGTGATTGATCAATGGAATAGTCTTCCACGCCAGGTGGTCGAGGCCAGTTGCGTGCTCGACTTCAAGAAGCGATGGGACAAACAGGTTAGGGGTACCACAGAGTTATGCTTAGAAGATGGATACCCCAGGGAGGGAGGGTTAGTCTTGAGTGGGCAGACTTGTTGGGCCGACGGCCCTTATCTGCTGTCATATTCTATGTTTCTATGGGTGTCATTGCAGACAATACAAAGAAACCTTCCACCCAATGTGCAGCGGCGGCGAAAAAAGCAAACAAGATGCTAGGAATGATTAAAAATGAGATGGTTAACAAGACTAAAGAATGTCTGAAACAACTCTCGTCAAGCACTATCAGAATATAAACGACTGTGTGGTTCATGAGATAAAATATACAATGTAGGAAACAGTAGGCTTCTAACTTAACTTAGGAGCCTGCCTAATTAATTTAGGCTTGTAAATTAGATTCTTGAATTAGGCTCTAATTTAGCTTAGGATCCTGAGGAGCCTATTAGGCAGGTTCCTAAACTGTTAGAAATCTACCTTTGAAGCCTAAGTTAGGCTCTGAAAGTTAGGACCTAACAAGAGCTTGCCTAAATTGGATGGGCTTCTAAGTTAAGCTTAACTGCCTAGGCCTGAATGTTTACAAAAGCGTGCTAAGCAATCAATGTGAAACTGCGCTAAGAAACAGCCAGTGTGGTAAAAGTTCAGTGCTTAGCATGGGAAGGAGCAGGGGATAGTACAATGCAACCAGCCTATGATAGGTATTTTACACTGTCAAATGTGCAGTTAATATGAATGTTCCTAATGCTATCTTAGTAGGTGGTAAGTGCTTCCATGCTCACAATACCTATAAGGTAAGGTGCATTAGTGTACTCTGTGCCAAAACGGCAGATGGCATACTGGGCACAGTCTCCACAGTTGCCAGTGCCTTTACCCTTAAAGTATACTGCTTTTGACTATTAACCCACAAAACCTTAATACTCACATGCTCCTTCGTTAGGCTCCTAAGCTAAGATGTTAAAAGCCTAACTTAAAAGCCTGCCTACTTCAAAAGCTTAATTATAGTTAGATTCCTTTATTTGGCTGAAAAAAGGCATAAAGCCTAAGTCGTCAATTAAAAACCCATCTTAATTTAGGAACTTAAAGTTATGCTTACAAATGTAGGCCTGCCATTCATTCATTCGTCTATCTAGATTTAGGAGTCTAATTTATAAGCCTCATGTTGAAAATCAACGCTAAACTCAGTCCAGGCCCTCAATCCACCCCTGTTGTCACCTACTTATAAAGCTCGTGAAAGAGTTTATGAAATTTTGAGTATAAATATAGGCATTCCACCTTCCTAAACATGGAATTCTCTTCGGTCTGTTTCAAGGAATTCACAGAAGTACAAACTTTCATTTCCTTTAGTGAAAGGGATAAAGCTTGTTGATAATCTCTCGTGCTCCTTTTCGTATAGGTTTACAGTGATTTGGCATTCCTAGTTAGAGTAGAACTTTTTTCTCTCTCCAGATTTTTTGTAAATCAATGAAAACAATGCTATTATCAACAGTTTTTAGGAAATGATACTAAGGGGTGTTGTCTTTTGTTTAGTAATTCACGTTAAACTGATTTCCTGTTTATTGAAGTCTTATGTAAACCCAGTTAAGCCCCTACTTCAGGAGATGATACGGTAAATAAATCTAAGGCTTAGATTAATCTTTCAAAGATGCCAAGTTAGGACCATAAGTTCTTTGAATACTGAATAAGAATAATTCAAAATTGTTATTCATTAGAATTTATAGACTACCTTTTTGGAAAAACATTCACCCACTTGGTGTCCTTACGACACTTAAGAAACTGGTTATAATTAGACAGTTAAATATTTGGGTAATGAATAAATCACCCCATAGTGTAACGATTCACAACTGTGTTTAGGCAACCTGTCCTGTACAGTGCAAAAGGTTTTGAGTTTGATCTTGACTAGCATAGTTCACGGGAACTCATTATGGCATGATCAAAAGGAATTGTTGGGGCTCTACCAATCTACTGGCAGAACACAAAAAATGAAAAATATTTTGAGACTAGCGATTCTACCCAGGAGCAATCATCCTGCCAAGATCATTCAACAGCAAATGTGAAAATCTACAAAGTGGAAAAGAACCCCAGACAGCAGGCCTTATTTGCAGCATCTAAAGCACAAGTCCATACAACTATCAAGGGAAAAATAAGGAATGTGTTCATAGGAGGATAAGGAAGAAACACTGCTCTCTAAAAAGAACAGTGCAGCTCACCTCAAATTTGGCAAAGGGCATCTGTTTAAGCCACAAAAGTTTGCAACAATCTCTGGCTGGCTATAGGAGTCAAAAAATGACTTTTGCTCAGAACATATTTGCTTCATGAAAACCAAACACAACCTTCCAAGGGCTTCTTTGTTACATCAGAACCTTCGTAATAATGGAGTTGTAGAGGAGAATAATAAGACCAGCAGCTGTGAGCTGACATTGAGCCAAAAGGTAGGTCATACAGCAAAACCAGGACCCTAAACAATTACTAGAATGTCTGAAATGGTTGTGGTAAGGCTCTAAAGTTGAAAGGGGATAGATTCCGTACAAACATAAGGAAGTTCTTTTTCACCCAGAGAGTGGTGGAGAGCTGAACGCTCTTCCGGAATCTGTTGTAGGGGAAAACACCCTCCAGGGTTTCAAGATTAAGCTGGACAAGTTCCTGCCTAAACTGGGACGTACACAGGTGAGGCTGGACTCATTTTAGAGCACTGGTCTTTGACCTGGGGGCCGCCGCGTGAGTGGAATGCTGGGTGTGATGGACCACTGGTCTGACCCAGCAGCAGCAATTCTTATGTTCTTAAGTGAGCAGATCAGGCAAGGAAGACCTCAAATATCAGAGCCAAAACAATCATATTAAAAGAATGGGCCAGATTTCCTCAAGAATGACATGGGAGACAAACTGGTCCACAAAATATTTACTTAGGTTGTGCTACTCAAGGAGGTGCCACCAGTCCCTGAATGAAGGGTTCACATCTTTTTGTTAAATTATCAAACTCTCTCTTTTTTATCCAAGTTATTTATTCAATGATATTCTTAGTATCTATTCATATTCTGAGTATGTTGTACATTGTACTAAAATACAGACCACTGTTTAACTTTCATAGAATCTCAAGTTCCTGCCGCTTCCTTTTTCAATAATGATGCTAAAAAACCAGGTTTCCACCGAGAAATATGAATAAACCTATATTTGCTATAAACTTGCATCTTGTCTTGGGTGCTTTTTGTTTTGATTATGTTAGAAGGCATGACAAACTTTTGGATGGCATTTTTGAAGGAGTAGGGAAAAAGGTATCCTAATGGTTAGTGCAGTGGGCTAAGAACATGGGGAACTGGGTTTGAATCCCAACGCAACTCCTTGTGACCCTGGGCAAGTTACTTAACCCTTCGCTGTCCTAGGTACAAGGCTAGATTGTAAGCCTGCTAGAGGAAGAATAGTGCCTGAATACACTATATATGCAAACTGCTTTGGATGTACCTATAGAAAGGCAGTATATCAAACTCATGACCCCTCCTTTATAGAAAAAGGGAGCAAATGTGCTGTGTCAGCTTGGTTTTCCTGGTTATCATCTAATATTTGTATCTTAATCTCTACTAGAGGACTCAAATACATCTGCTGGGCATCTGCCTTGATTCCTGTCAGTTTTGAGTCCTCTAGTAGAGATTAAGGTACAAATATTAGAAGATAATCAGGAAAACATTTGCTACCAATGTTGGTATGTCCTATTCCTTTGTAATGATTTGATTTCTGTATATCGCTTGGAAATCTGATTGAGCAATTTTATAAAAACTTAAATAAAACTTGAATTAGCCCATGAGAGCAGTCCTTAGGACTTGGAACTTCACATGTCTAAGACCATGTTTAGAAAGGTAATATAATTTGTAAACATCCACAGAAAAACAATGATAAAAACACTTAACTGGATCACAAGATACTGTGACAAAGATTACAACATCTGTATGGTGTATGATTTTTGTACACTTATCAACACGACACTGGCATCCTTAAGATTTGTTTTATTCTTATGGTGTTAATAAACCAAAGATCAATATAAAAAAAAAACTATAGTTATCTAATGATTTAATCCAAGAGGTTTGCACATGAAGGAAATTGTGGCGTACCCTCATAACATTTAACCATATTTTGCTTGAATTCTAGGCTATTAACTGCCCAAAAGTTTTTTTTCATACATAACATTACAATGAATGAATATTTTTTCAATTCTTAACCAAAGACATTAGCTTAGCAACCTCTGGTAACCGGATATACGGAGTGAGTAGTAGGCAGATCTATTAAGAAGTCTATGGTATAGCCACCGACAGGCTATGTGGGTCCCAACAGTTCTTAATGGTTTTCATATTCTAGGTACTGTGTATGTATGTCACACTACTGAGCAGGAACAAGTCATTAGACACTGACACAGGGACAGAATTTGTCCCTCTGGTTAACCATGGGAAACCATCCCCGTGTCATTCTTTAAGGAGAGAGGGAAGAATCAGAGTATGAATGGGCTCAGCCAATGACCCTCAAGCCTTGCATTGAAAAATGCTGCTGTAGAAGGACTGAGGTTGATATAGACACTAAAGAATGACAGTCTGTGGAATCTAGAGCAGAAATTGTGATGTCATAATGCCTCATTCCACCAATGCCTAAGAGCAAATCTCATCAGTGATGTCACAATGGCTTGATTATCCTATACTTGGCTCAAATAAGAATCAGAGTATGAATGGGCCCAGTCACAGACCCTCAGGCCTTGCATTGAAGAATGCTGGTGTAGAAGGACTGAGGTTGAAATAGACGCTAAAGAATGACATGGGATGATTTCCCACGGTTATGAAATCTGAAGAGCAATTAATGAAAAATGCAATTCTAGGACTGTTAAAAAGGAAAAGGCAGCGACTATAACTTTGGATCAGATAATATGAATGCCTACAATATAACATGAGACAAATCTAGAAATGTTACAAAGGATCAGAAAGCAAAACCAAAATAAAACTAACAGCTTCCTTTCTAAGCAAAATATTTATAGTTCAAAACCAAAAGCCCAAATCCATGGAAGAGTTACATGTAAAGACATAGGGAAAATTAAAGGACCAGTTAGGTAAAATATTGGAAAATTCTAGGGTTTTTACTTTAAAAAAATTCAAAAATATTCCACTGAAACAGCAAAGTTTGTTTCATTTTAGAACATGAATTTTAAACAAGCACTATCACCTTCTCAACCTTCAGAATACGCATGATATATAGAAGGGTGCCATAGTCTTGACACCGGAATACTTGGAACCTTACGGGCTTTTCTGGTGACAAAGGAAGCTGAAATCATGGTAGTATGCTATCAGTGCAGGGCCAAACAGGAAACTGCATTCAAGAACTAAGGCTAGCAAAGAACACCTTTCTCGAACAGCCCATGCCGTCGTTTCCAGTCACGTATTTTTGACACACTGGTGATAGAATACATTGGCAGTACTGTTGACTTTTACATTAAAAGTTCAGTTTAGAACAAAACTGTTTATACTGCCATTGGTCAAGGGTTTAAAGATTTTAAGAAAACATACTTTAATGTAAAATCAAATGGAATTGTAATACCATTTGGTTCCTTCGTTCAGCAGCGAACCACTTATTTCATTCTCAACATGAGGAGAGACAGAATACAAAAAAAAACCCATTAAAAGAAAACTACAGCTAAAGATGGCCCATGGTTGCTCCTGTTCTTGTGCAGCCTCCAGGAAACCAGGCTCTTGGCTCTATCCTGTCCTTCTGTAGCTTGGCGACCACAGCAATTGTTCAAAAAAAAAAAACAAACCAACAGTAGTATTAGGCACTTCCATGTTTGCCAGCATGAGCACCCATCCTTTGTGGATCTTGAGAGGGATAGTGAATAGGGCCTGGAGCTCTTAAAAAGGGAGGGGGTGGATGAGAGCCCATCGGATGGAATAAGTGTGGTCCAAAACCTGCAAAGAGGAGTAGAGGGACATTAAGAAAGTCCAAGTCCTTTTATGTATATTTTCGCTGCTTTCCCCGCAAACAAAACAATGATAGATCAGCTTTAAACCACCAGTCAGTTCAGAAGTCATGAACATATCAGAAAAAGAAAAGCAACAAAGCCAGAAGACATGAAATTGTACTATACAAATCGAGGACAGCTACTAGAGAAAACCGCTGAGGAATAAGAAGGCAGATTGCTCACAACCCCTGGCATCAAACTACAAGCACTATTATTTAATGCCACAAAAATACAGCGTGGGTAGGAGGGCTGTAACCATTAACCAAATAATTGTGTTTAAATTACAAGATAAATATTAATTAAGTAGTGGAGAGTATTCTCAGTGTGGGGTTGTAAGCTCTAAAGGCCAGATTCTGCCTTCAATGTGCTCGCTAAATAGGCTCCAGCTGATTGAGAGAACATGCAACCACTACTCTCCTCCAAAATCAGTTGAACAGATTCATTATTGGACATGCCAGAATCTGTCTATCTTAGAATGCAGCTTGTGATACCACAAGTTGTCCCCTTTCATTTTTTTTATTTCCAAACAAACTCAATCTTGTGTAATTAACATGCCGTTGTAGGTCTCTGGTGAGGCCCCATTTGGAATACTGTGTGCAATTTTGGAGACCATACCTTCAAAAAGATATAAATAGGATGGAGTAGGTCCAGATGGCTGCTACAAAATTGGTTATTGACCTTTGTCATAAATAGTATGGGGCAGACTTAGAGAACTTAACATGTATACTCTCGAAGAAAGATGGGAGAGAGGGGATATAAGAGACATTTAAACAACTTTGTGGTGTTAATGTACAAGAGGTGAGTCTTTTTTCAAATGAAGGAAAACTCCAAAAGTAGAGGGCAAAGGATACACTTCCCCTCTCCTATTTCCCTTTTGTTCTATATATGTCAATGTGAACTCGTCTAGCATTTTTAATATTTGATAAGATATTGCTTTTATTCACTTTTTTAAAATCTCATTGTACTGTACACTGTTTAGACATTTGTTTTGATAGACAATATATCAAAAATAAATAAAGTTAAGAGGTGATGGGCTCAAGAATAAAATAAGAAAATACTTCTTTACAGAAAAGGGTGGTATAGATGCATGGAACACCATATATACTTTAATATAAACTGAGATTTTTAGGCCAAAAAAATAGCCCAAAAATGGGGGATCTCGGTTTATATTTGGGTCTCACCCCCCCAACCCCCCTCCCGAACCTGTTGCCAGGCCTGCCTTGAGACCTGGTGGTCCAGCGGAGGCCGGGACAGGAGGGATTCCTCCCGCCTCCTGTCCCAGCTGATTGTAAGAATTTTTACCTCCCCTCGTCTCCCCTGCATATCTTTAGTATCCCTGGTGGTCCAGCAGTGAACCACGGCAGGAGCAACCTTCTTTCACCCTTGCCCATGCAGAGCCACCAGCTGATTGGCAATTCCTAAGTTCTTAACCAATTGAGGCTGAATATTGGCATTTGATTGGTTAAGAGTCAGCCAGCCACACATACCTGAATATTCAATGCAAGAGCTGAGATGAGGCCCAGCATTGAATATCCAGGAAAAAAAAATTGACTGTCCCAACTGAATTTTACTTCTTAGATTGCAAGCAGAAGACAGGAAAATACCTACCATCCTTGAATGAAACTCAGCTTGAGCTACTACTGAAAAAGAAGACCGCCAAGTCCAAACTGTCAGTTTTCCTCCCATCCTGAGCAGAACGCAAGTGCTGAAGCAACTGTTTGACATACGACTAGAACAGCATTTGAATTCTTTGAGAATGTGGCACAACTAGGCCAAAGATTTGACCCTCCTTCTTTTGTTAAAAGCATTAAAAAAAGTTACCTGGAGGGGGAGGAACAATCCCAGGTGGTGGTGGTAATGCAATATTAACTATAGCTGAAGGGCCACTCGGTGCCAGGTTAAAGTAGTTGGAAGACGATTCCTCTTCTGTTGTTGGAGGTGGGGGCAAAGCTGCAGATGTGAAGAAAAAGAGGAAATGAAGCATTATTTTTACAGTGTTTAAAAAACATGTTTTGAGAATAGATGTGAAGTATTTTCTTACCTCCTGGTAGACCAGGGACAGGTTCTAGTTTTATACCAGAATCAATTATGCCTTCTCTTTCTTTCTCTTTTCCTCTAGCTGCCTGAGACCTGAAACCAAAATGGTAAAATCAAATTCTTTGGCCACCAACAACTAAACCTCTCTAGAGCAGGGTTCAACAACCTAAGACCTATGGGCTAGGGTCCAGCGTACCAGAAACTGCTATCTGGCCCTCAACCTAAGTAACAAGGGTACTGGTGACAGAAGGAAAGAGTAGAAAAGACAGGCAATGCAAGGATGATTTACATGACTGAAGCCTGCGGCTGAAAAGAGCACACAAATAAACACAATAAGCTTAATAAAAATTCTCAAAGTGACCCACAAGATAAAAACCAAATAATGTATAAAATACAAATGACTCAACATGGCCCATGTTTTGACAAAATAAAAATGCCTTCCTCGGGGGTCTTATAGGGTCCTAAAAGATGGAGAGAGAAAAAGATTTAGAAAAAAACATAATAACCAAGAATAAGTGGTGGCGCACATGTAATAAAAATGAATGTGTGAATGATGAATTACTGTGAGAGGTGAAATGAAACGATGAAAAGACAATGATGGTAAAGCAGGACAAATGGTGGTAATTTAATCCACAAAAAGAAGGTGTGGTAATGGAAAAACTCTAAAAGAGGTGAAACATGTCAACGTCATGGAAAATCCTCAGTGAAAAATGTTATAGGGCCTCATTATTTAGTTCACCCCTCTCTTCACTAGTTTATCTTCTGTGGATCATTTTCACTGAAGATTTTCCACAATGTTAACATCGTGTTTCACCTCTTTTAGGTGTTTCCATTATGGCATCTTCTTTTTGTGGATTAATTACCACCATTTGTCCAGCTTTACCATCATTGTCTTTTCATCATCTCATTTCACCTCACACAGTAATATTTCATCATTCACACATTCATTTTTATTACAGGTGCACCACCACTTATTCTTGGTTATTTTAAATAAATATATTTTTTCTAAATCTTTTCTCGTTCCATCTTTTAGGGCCCTATAAGACCCCTGAAGAAGGCATTTTTATTTTGCCAAAACATGTTGGGTCATTTTTATTTTATACATTATTTGATTTCTATCCTGTGGGTCACTTGTGACTGTATACACCCCTTGTGGATTCTTTTTAAGATTATTGTTTTTAAGTTATTTGGACGCTTATTAAACTAAAAAAAACTGGTATAGCCACATCTTCTGTTCCACAATCTTTTTGCTGTTTTGCTCTACATTTCCTTTGTGGATCTTTTTGGTACTATTTGGATTTTGTTGTTTTGAAAAGAGCGCAGCATTAGCTTAAGGGCAGGGGAAAGGAACCTCTTCCTTCTGTCAAAAAGGCTGGATACCTTAAAATTAAAGTAAGACAGAAAAAGGTTGTGCAAAGCATAAAGTCATCATTTCAAAAGATGCAATCCATTCAACTTTGCGTCATATGATTTCCGTACTGTAGTCCAAGCTATTGTTTTTGTCGAGACTCGATTATGCAATGCCCTGTACCTTGGCATAACAAAAGCAAGATGTAGAACATTGCAGGTTATACAAAACGCAGCAGCAAGATTGATAATGGGATTGTCTAAATATGATCACATTGACACATCTTCAAAAACTGCATTGGCTACCAGTCGCCTTCAGAGTACAGTATAAAGCAGTAATGATTTGCCATCAATTCTTGTATGGAAACATTCCAGAATTGTTTAAAAATAATATACTTAGCTATATACCAAAAAGATCATTGCGCTCTGAGAATCTAGCTTTACTGAAGACGACTGTGAATCCAAGGCTTGTTGAGACTGGTAAAATGACTTTTTGCTGTGCAGGAGTTAAGATATGGAACTCCCTGGTGGGTCAGATATGAAATTGCCGTGAAAAGGGCATGTTCAGAAAATGACTTAAGATGCAGTTATTTGTCAATGCCTTTCTCTAGCCAATAATTTTCCTCTCTGGCAGAGTTGATGAATTATTCATGGTATTGTTTTGTAGACATGATTTCTGAGGATTGTTTATTTTAAAATTTTGTATGTAAATTATGGAAACCGTTTAATTTTAGACGGTATAGAAATTTTTAAACTAAATAAATGTAGCTCTTATTTTGGATTTTATTTCTGCCTTCTTTCCTTCTAAATATGACCTCATTTTCTGTTAATGTTATGTAATGTTCTTGATTCAGAGAGTTTAGAAGCAAAAATAAAAAAGGGAGCTAAAGAAAAAAAAAAAAAAAGAGGATAACAATGACTACTCATCATCTGCAACTTACCTTCCCCACTTAACGTTGAGCCTTCGCCCATTAACAATCAGCTTGTTAAAGGATTTCTCTGCCGCAACTTCTGCTGCCTGCCTTGTTGCAAACTGAATGAATGCACACTGCTGCCTTTGCACAACGGTTATAGTCCGGATCTCGCCAAACTGGTAAAAATGGTTCCTGCATGGCAAAAAGTGAAGTCAAAATGCCAGTCAAACAGATTTAACCCCTTCAAAGCACTGATGTAAAAAACAAAACCAAAAAAAACCAATCAACCTGAATACGTCTCTGGAGGAGATATCAAAGTAGGCATTTTTTTAAACTTCATTCTTTGTTTTTCAGTTTAATTGCTTTTTTTTTTATATTCTTTATTAATTTTCAAAATTACATTAAGTGTTAAATATATTCATTCACAGTAACAATAAATATATCACTTATAAACAATCATTGGTACATTATATAAATTTTATCCCTTCCCCTTTCTCATCCCTCCCATCCATATCTTCCATTATTATATAATATATGTAATAAGAAAAATACCCCCCTCCCTATATCCTGAACTGATAATTAAAAGGGAAATAATTTTACCTAATCCTTACAATATTTTGTTAATGGTTTCCACACATCCTGAAACTTCTTAAAGTATCCCCTTTGTAAAGCAATAAATCTTTCCATTTTATAGATATGGCATAAAGAATTCCACCAAAAGTTATAATTTAATCTTTTCCAATCCTTCCAATTATATGTAATTTGCTGAATGGCAACCCCAGTCATTATTAGTAATAATTTATTGTTGTTAGCAGAAATCTGACTTTTTGCTCTCATTTCCATACCAAATATCACAGTATTATAAGATAATGCCACTGGGTTATCTAATAAATTATTAATTTGGTCCCAAATTGATTTCCAAAAATTCATAATATATGGGCAATGAAACAATAAATGATCTAAAGTTCCTATTTCTAGATGACAATGCCAGCATCTATTAGACAAAGAACTATCTAATTTTTGCAACCTAACAGGGGTCCATAACGCTCTATGTAACAGAAAAAACCAAGTTTGTCTCATAGATGCAGACACCGTACAGTTTAATTGCTTTAATCACTTTCAAAACCATGGAAACCAAGGAACCCACTTTTATCCATACATATATGATTCCATATGATCCTCCGAGAACACTAAGATCCGCTTCACAGCATCTTCTTCATGTCCCATCCATAAAAATTATTAGTACCCATAGGGCTTCTTCTTTTGCAACGATAGCCCCAACAATATGGAATTCGTTACCATCATATTTAAGGTCTGAACAGAATTTAGATAAATTCAAGGGAGGCCTTAAAAGCTTATTTAAAGACGCATATGATTGTTATTTGGTCTATGGGACTTTTCTAGTTCATTTTCAATATAAAAATTCATTTTCTATTCAAAATTTATTTTTTCCCTTTCCCTAAGTTATTATCCTTAATTGTTCTCTCTTTCTTTTAAATTGTATTTCTCCCCTCCACCCTATTGTTCCATGTAAGTAATGTTATGTCATTAAAAGTTTGTTAACTGGACCCCTTTTTAATTTTTTTTATTGTAAAACGCTTAGAATTTATGATTAGCGTTTTATCAAATTTTTTATAAACTTGGAAACTTACAATAAAATTCCAAAAAGGTGCAATACATTCTGTAACTTTTCTGAAAGGAGAAATAAGGTCCTTACCTGCTAATTCTCTTTCTTTTAGTCCCTGCAGACTGGCACATAAACAGATGGTCCACAGCCACCCTGTTCTATCTATCCAAAACATTAGCCCCCCCTAAAGATCTGGAAAATCTTCCCCAAGATCCACATCCCCATCCAGAGGAAACGGATCTGCCAGAAATATAAACCTCATCCCAAGACACCCACGACTGCTGGAACGATGGCTGAGGGGGCCAGATAGAGGCAACCTTAGCAGGAGACTGAACGGGGTGGCTGTGGAACATCTGTTTCTGTGCCGGTCTGGAGGGATGCTAAAGAAGCAGCACTTTATACCTAATTAAATAAAAGTTATGAATAGAGACACCTTTAATTTTCTTTCCTTGAGTCCCTCCAAACTGGTACTGATGTGTGAGTTTATGAACTCCTGTGCAGTCATCTGCCTACCTATATTTACTTAAAGCAGTAACAAAGTAACTTCCCCCTCATGAACAAAGAATAACAAAAATAAAAACCCCTCAGAAATAATTAACTTAAATCATCCAGAAGAGTATGAAAGATGGAAAGGAGAACACCAAACTCTGCCATCTCTCCATGTGTATCACTTCAATAACAATCTGTGTGGGTTCTGACTGGTCTGGAGGGACTCAAGGAATGAAATTTAGAAGAGGGAAGAGTGTTTGGGGAAACAACTGGATGGCCTAGGATGATTCTCAATAAGTCTGGAGACCTGTGTCCCCCAAACTCTTAATCAACTTCTCTAGATCCTCACCAAATAGTCTCAACTAGAAGAGAAGCTTATTAGGCCAGACCTTTAACATAATAAATGCAGACTAATTCTAAGCCATGAATACTGTTACATAGCCACCAAAGTCATACTCAGATATGGTCATAGAGCATTATCTGCAAGAAAGGCAGATCCCATCTCCAACTGATCAACTTCAGAGCCCTCTAGCAATTGTTCTGCCCAACAAATATGCTCGGGCCACTTAGCTTCCACATATAGTACCAAGGCCTATAGTACCAAGGCCATTATCTCAAAGCCTGTTTCAGCAGGACCTCCATCAGTCAACCTTGTGGATCTTCCAAAGTGGTTTATATTCCTATGCATGGGGAATGCCTTAAGTTTCTTGATCACCTCCAACAGGGAATCCTCTACTGTTGTCTATTGGGCATTCCTCTGAAGTTCTGAGGACTGAAAGAACCTGGGATATCAGAGAAGACAATTCTTACCAGTGGGACGATTCATATTAGAACACTTCCTTTCACAGCGAAACCTCTTCATCAATAAATTCCTTCCGAGTCTCATCCAGATCAAAGTCACAGAAGCTATGTCCTCCAAATCATCCTCTCTAAAGTTGACCTTGGCCTCTTCATTGCCTTGGCTTTAGAGGAAGACCCTGGACCACTCTTTTGTACTCTATGGGTGTCAAGCCCCTCTTCATGCAAATGTATGTTATATTAATATGATAAATTCTGGGGAGAACCTTTCTACATCATCTGCCCCCTTCTATGCCCTGAGAAAATACTGGCTGGCAGAGGGTTGCACAGGATATTTGTAAAGTGATGTCACAAGCCAGTAATTCTCAAGTCTGTATCTACTAGAAGAATCAAGTGTATATCTACATCTGGACTGATCTGTAGGGATGATGAGGGAAAAAAACCATTGAAAAATGAAGGCAGATAAAGACCACATGGCCTCTCCAATCTGCCCATCCATGCCTAGCATGTTAAGTTGGTTTTTATGTTCAGAATTAAAGAAAATTCAACAGTATTTAAAAAATCTAGATATGTAATGAAGCGAACGAGATATGGAGATATATTTTCACTGAAAAAGGGAAAAGGAGAACTGACAAGATTTTGACTAACTGCTGGTTTTTGTAACCGGCACCAATATCAACGGCTGCTTATAGTGTATCAATCAAGGACTGGTGCCGGTTTCAGAATTGTGCTTAAGTAAAAGATAGGCACCGGAAATGTAAGCCAGGGTTTTCCGGGTCTACATTTCTGGTGCCGGAATGTGCTTCTACTGTGCCATTTTTCGTTGTTTCTAACGGCATTCTTCAATTAACTTAGGTGCCAGTAGGGCGCCTACCAGCGCCTAAGTTTAGGCACCGGTTTTAGGATTTCCCCTTAAGTATTTTACAATATCTAATAGGTTTTACATACACTGAAGATAATGCAGATTTAAAAACATTAATATGAAATGAAAACAATGAGGAAGTCATCTAATTGTTTTATTGTAACCCCCTTAAGATTGCTGAACTGTGGCATTAGCTGAACTTAATAAAAACTGGTTATGAAATGCAACCAGGTCACAAGCACCATAGCATGTATTAATGACTCCAAGAAGACAACAGATAAGAACCTTTTTGGTCTTCTCAGTGTGATTTTTACATCATACAACTCTAGAATGAAATTAAAGATAACAGATAGAGGTACCCACCTAAGCTCTGTCTCACTGATGGTATCTCCTAGTCCACCAACATATAACGTAGTTATAGCCTTATCATCAGGAGGGTCAAGGCGAGGCATGGTAGATGCCCGCTTCAAAAGCTTATCTGCCACAGGATCATTGATACCGTAGTAGCGATCCTTAATGTTCTGATCTGCCAAGGGGTCATCGGGATCTGTTGGCTTCTCATGTCTGCAAATATACAGCAGATAACATGTAGAATAATTGGGAGCACTTGGACCCCTTTTTGGGATCCCTGGTAGAATGCATAGTATGCTTGTCAATACATCGCAGGTGCAGTGGGTTTTTCAGGGGGAAAGGTTGGTTTCTTTGGAGATGAAAATACATGAAGTAATGGGAATTCTCTATAATATAGAAGAGCTGTTCTTTTTAAGAGCATCAACGTGAAGATACTCTATTGCTGCCATTTATTTTATAGTTCAAAAACCACCAATGTTTCTGAAGGTGCCATTATAAGAAATATAAATTCTTGATCACATCTGGTTCAGATAACATTTCTCTAAAAAAGCAGGTAGGAAAAAAGCAGGGCTGTGTTCCTCAAAACAATGTTCTGAAATTTTTTTTATACAAACAATATCACTGTAACAATAAAGCGTTATTTATAATTAAAACTACTTTTATAGCTATATTGTTTTGTATAAGAAGAATCTTAGTCAGAACATAAAGATTATTGGTTTTGTTTTGAAGAACACAGCCCTGCTTATTCTTTACGATTCCTTTATGGAGAGCTCTAATAATTTAGCGTGGGAAGTTAAGGTACCATTTTTTCCCTAGTTTTGATCAGCCTAACATTTGTCATCTTACATAGAATTTCACAAAATAATATGTTCTAAATATAACCTATTTTGAAAACTATTGGATAGTTTGGGATATCATGAGTTTTGCTGCCCACTCACCATATATATTTGTCCCAAGGCCATGTAGGTCCTTTCCTATAAATTATTCTCTATCACTGGCTCTATTTCTTTTTTTATTCTTTATTAATAAAATCTATTTCTTTTTTTATTCTTTATTAATAAAATCTTCCACATTTCTACATGGATCACCTTGCCATACATAATTAACAATACTCAATCTATTTAGTCTACATTCTGGGAGAGACAATTCACATATTAGAGAGATTAATTATAAGAAAATATAAAATAAAATAACACTTAGGAAATTTGGTAGTGTTACATCTTCAAACTATTTAAGGGTATCCTAATTTTCTTTAGAGGTGTTGGATATTGTTATTCCCTTTCCTTCAAGAAAAAATGGTAATTGAGAGGGCTCAAAAAATATATAGGATTTTTGATCCAAAAGAATCTTACATTTACAGGGATATCTACTGGCTCTATTTCTTGCTTTAACTTGCATGGCTTGAACAAGCAGCAAAGGCCAAAGACAAGGGGCATCATAGCAACCCCAATCATTCTGAACATCAGAAAAACAGGACTAGCTACAATTCCAGGCTCTTGGCCAAATGAGATTGCTCTGTCTGTGCACCACCATGCTCAGTCCCCTCAATTCTTCACCCCAGATTGGCTGGGGATCATGCGATGACAGATTTACAGCCAAGTGACACAGGGTTCCACAAGAAACTCTGAGGCATTGAATTTGCATAAACTTGATTTGCATACACTGTCTCCATTATATGCAAATTTCTTTCATGCATATTCATTGTGGATATCTTGAAAACCTTACTGGCAAGGGGGTGCTCCAGGACCGACTTGAGAAACACTTTGCTAGAGGGTACACTAAATTAGGGGAACAATCTCAAGGAAGTCGAGAAGGAAGATTATGTTGTCAGATCCAAGCATTTCTAACTGAATTATTAGCACTGACAGAACTGAAAATATTGGGTTGGAAGTGGGGAGAAGAACTGCTATACTCCCTCCCTATAGCTATTTTTATACAATCTGATTTAAATTGATTTAATTTTATGGATGTTAATAGTGTGTCATATGATTTTATTATCACTTGCTCTGCTATTTAATAATGTGGGTTTAAAATCTATTAAAAAATTTTTTTTTTACCATTTTCACTGTATCTATTCAATTTGTATTCTGCCTATAACACAATCTGAGAATAAAATGCATAAGACCTCAAGAACTAGCATAATAAAACAAGCTGGACAGGACAAAAACCTAATCAAGCCTTGATAAGTATTTCAAAACAAAACTAATCATGGTCAGTATAAGTTATAGATTAGTAGGTATCAAACAAAACTTAAAAATAGTAACAGCTAAATCCCATAATTTATATCTTTTTAAACAGTGATCTAAACATGCTTTGCAAGAAAGACTTTAAAAATACTTTTAAATAGAATTATATGGTATCCTTGCATGTTTGCTAATTATCCAAAATAAACTATTTGAACAAGAATTTTATTTCACATTCCTTTTCCTATTTGATCCTGTGATGTGTTTCTGAAAACGAGCAAAACTCTGGTTTAAATTACTCGAGTTTGTCCACCAAGCCCCCCTTACCTTGTTTAAAAGTAGACTGAAAACCCACCTTTTTGAAATAGGCTTCAATCCATAACCCTTACTCCCCTCTGCCCACCAACCCAACCAGCAGATTAACCATTTCCCTTAACTGTATCCATGACATCCTGTTTGTCTGTTTAGACTGTACCGTGCTGCGTATGTCTAGTGGCGATATAGAAATAATTAATAGTAGTAATTCTGTAGAGATGACAAAGCGGCAAGGGTCCCTGTCAATAAAGTTCCATTTTCCAGAATTATCTTTAATGGTAGTCTGCATCAGAGGGTTGCCTCAGTTGAAGATACACTCATGACAGGGAAGTAAATTCAGATTAGGATGAAGTTAATTCCATTTCCTTGCTTTTGAAACATTTACGTGACAATGATACAATATGAAAACAGAAACACCAAGGCAGGAAAAATGCTATCTTACCTATAGGGACATTCCTCTCCTCTCTTACACTCCCCTTTCACCCAGAAAGAGCAGATGTGAGGTCGGTTGCGTTTGTAATATGGAGTGGTCCGAGCCAGTTTAAGAAGCATATCACTACTAGAGGTGGCTTTTCCAAGAGTCCCCACTGGTCTTGTCCCATCCGAGTTCTGAATCTAAACAAAAATAAGATAAAATTGATTCATTGAAGGATATGTTAATAGCACAATAATTATGAGGTGATGTGAATGATGAGCAAAATCTTTTTTTATTATTAAGGGGAAAAGGGATGGGATTTATATACTGACCAAGTTCTGTGGTCACAATGAAAACAGTTTACATATTATATATAAGTACTTATTTTGTACCTGGGGCAACAAAGAATTAAGTGACTGGCCCAGAGTGCAGTGGGAATCGAATCCATTTCTCCTGACTCTCAGACCACTACTGTATAGTAATCATTAGGCTACATCTTGCAAACAAGGATATTATACCATCACAACATGTTTTAAGAAAAGGAATGAGAATGTGTTTGTATTTCTACCTCTCGCTCCATATTCTGGGTGTAATATTCTTTGTTGACATCTGATTTTGGTATGTCATCTTTCAAGGAGAGACCAGCGTCCCTGACTTGAATAGGTAAACCTAAATACACAGATAAACATAAAATGAGAAGATATGGAGCAGAAAAAAAAAGTTAGGTGGTTTCTTTTTATCAATGGTTGTGAATCCATATTTGTTAGTGTAACTTAACACATGAAGCAGATGGATGCAAACATTAAACCAGGGCATACTGCAGATGCATCCATTTTAGTCTAAGAGAGTTTTTAGAATAATGCAGCATTGTTCTAACTCACTCATCCTTAAACTTCAGATTACTGGACTTCAAGTTATATAAGAGGGGACAACTGGAGATACTGGACAGGTGAATTTTTACCTCAGTTACCATCACTTTATTCTCTGAACTGCTCTCATTTGACTTCTGTGCTCTCCGGAGAGGAATGTGGTATATATTTTCAGAGGCATGGAAAGAATCATCTCTTTCCTTCCATTCTGAGCCACCAGAATAAGGGGCAAAACGAATGAGAAAGCCAAAGTACCCACCATATTCTAGATCTAGTAAGCAGGTCTGGCACACATTCTTCAGCTTACTACATGTCTGACATACTTCAGTCTTCTTAAAGCGCATACGAACACCAGGACACCAACGAAACACAGTAAAAGGTCGAGCGCAGATCTAATGGGAAAATAAGGGAAAAAAAGTTACAAAGTAGCACAGAATTCCATTCACACAGCAATTTAAGATTTGATTTTAAAAAATTCAATTATATGTTCTCTCTGTACTCTGACCTTTAGTTTTGGTCATTTTCTAATTGTTACAAAAAACAAAAGTAATATACAGAACGTTTCAGGGCATTCTCTTCCAGTCGTCTATTTTTAAATAAATCAGTTTGAAAGCTTCCCAAATACTAGTGTGCAAGAAAACTGTCCCCATCCAGGCAATTACAAATGGAAGCATTAAGTTTTTGTTCCACAACCAATTATAGGAAAAGTTTTTAGCCCTAACTCCACTAGGAAGAAAAAGGAGGAGGATAAGAACTGTAAATGGAGGCTTCAGTTTTTCTAATAGGCTCAATCATTTTTCCACTATAATATAAAGCATTACTGGTAACTTCTTGCGATAGTAGTGCCACTGGTGCCCCTGCACTGCTTATGCCTCAAATCTGAAACCCCTAAAAGCAGACCTACTAACCAGTGGTTAGCCAAAGGCAACATTTCCGTGTTCTGTGCAAATGTGAGTGGGCTTACCTTGCATTCTTTTCCATATTTCTCTTTTGTCTGAAATGGGAAAAAAAATGTTACCGATTAGTGGTCCGTTATTCCCTTCCCAAAGTCACAGTGAAGTAGTGGTGCCATTAGCTCTGTCATGTTTCATTCAATTAAAGCTTTACCCCAGCTCTTATATAGGAACATAAGAGTTGCCCTACAGGGTCAGATCCAAGAGCTCATCTAATTTATTCTGTTTCCAACAGTGGCCAGTCCAGGTTACAAGTACCTGGTAAAATCCCAGAAAGTGGCAAGATTCCATGCTACTTAACCCCAGGGTTAAGCAGTGGCTTTCACCAGGTCTCCTTTAATAGCTTATAGGCTTTTCCTCCAGGAACTTTTCCATGCCTTTTTAAACACAATGACATTTAACTGCTGTTAACACTTGCTCTGGCAATGAGTTAATTTGAGAACTGCTATCTTTAAAAAGGCCAGCTGGCACATATTAAAAAAGAGCACCAAAATAAGCATGCTTGCTCTGCTTACTTCCCTTCGATCCATTTCTAAAATAAAGTGCACTACCCCCAAAATCCACCACAGCACCTGCCAGGATTCTTCCTGGTGGATAGTGAGGGAGCACGAGGAAGATGGAAGCAGTCCACCGGGACTCCTACCCTAGTGCCTCTCCTCACTCAAAATGGCTGCCTTGGCCGCCTAGCATTAATCCCATAGTACTATGGTTAAAGGGGCTGAGTGAGGTAACTATGTACAGGAGGCGGTTTGGACAAGGTCCTGGAGGAAAAGTCCATTGTCTGTTATTGAGACCGACATAGGAGAAGTCATTGCTTGCCCTGGGATCGGTAGCTTGGATATAGAGGATATAAAATGTATTATTTTAAAATGTCACTACTACAGTCCTTGGTTCTATCCCAGCTAAAATCAGCACCTAGCGAACCTCTGGCACAAAGAGGTACGATAGTCTCTAACATACATCAGTCTATATCTTAGTATCACCATATCAGTCTGGCATTGATCAGCAGCTTTCCAGATAAGGAAAACAAATTAGCATAATACAATAAAAATTCATGTCAGAGGTTTACAAAAGCTACAGATAAAGGTTATACAACATCTATTCAAACTACTCATCCTTGACTTTCAAACAACTCATTTCCATATAGAAGACCAATATTGTCTGATTTGTTTTATTCAATGAAAGCATAAAATGATCATACCATTCTGATGTACGGATTTTCTCCGAGACACGTCTGACACAGAATAGGAAAGTCCTGCACCAAAACACAGTCTTAGTTAGAACAAAAACAGAATGATTAAGTCTTAGCTATAACACGTTGGCCCAATTCTATAAACACAGCATCTGAAGTTAGGCAGCTAGCTTAGCATGCCTAGTCAGTCTAGGGCCTAACTTAATTTTAATTAGCTCAATCGGTGCTAATTAAAAGTGCCATTAAAAACTAATTTAAAAAATGAATTATCTGATAAGTGCCTAACTTGGTAGGCTCTACCACTTCGAGATAGGATTCTACTCTGAGGTGCCTACCAGAAAGTGTGGTTGGAGGTGGATTCTGGGAGTGGTTTGACTTAGGCACATTCATTTAGGTCAAGAAAACCCTGGCCTAAATGGAAATGTGCCTAAGGTTTCAACACCTACCAGAACCTAAGACTGCTTAGGCACTGCTAGGTGAAATTCTATAAATGGCACCTAGCAGATAATTGACAATCACGCTCAATGGCACTTAGAAGTTAGGCACCATTTACAGAATTAAGGCTTTTAAGCCTCATGTACAAGATTTATATTTAGGGTTCAAACTGTATAAATTAGAGGAAATTGCAACATTGTTGCTTTCAAAGCAAATGTAACAAGATAGTACTGTACACATATGCAGCAAAATTACTAACATACTCCCCACCCCTTTTTACAAAGTCGCATGGCAAAAGCACTGAAGCCTATTAATTCCCTGTGGACCTCTGTGCAATTACCACGGGTTGCCGCAGTAATCAGATTTGTAAAAGGGGACCATAGTAAATAACAGAAAATAAAAGGCTGCTGGATTTATCCAGCCTTTCATCCAAACAAAACAGGAACATGGTACAAATGCACCACTTCCATATTGTGTCAGTATGGAACTTAGGTGAATGTTCTTAGTGACTACACTTACAAAAACTTCTAAAAGAAGGATCAATAGTTTCAAGTTTAATAAAAATTTGTATATCACCTATCAGTCTTCTAAGCGGGTTGTACATAATAGTAACATACATTAAAAATACAGGACCTACTGGAACGATAGGATTAAGGTAAATACAAAAAGGAAGGGAGATCCCATCAAAGATGTTTCATAAGGTAAGTGCATTAGCGGTTGAATGCATCTATAAAAAGAAATGTTTTTAGTTTTCCTTTGAAACAATCTAGCATGGGTTCATCCCCTAGTTCCGGGGGTAATGAGTTCCAAAAAACAGGGCTTGACAGAGAAGTTTGTTGTTCGTGTAGAGCTAATAATATGGAGAGATGGAACTGTTAAAAGATTTTGATTGTGATCTCCGTGTTTTAGTAATTAGCGGGGTTAACCATCTCAATTCAACTGCAGACACCATAGAGATAGAACAATTTTGTTTTTTACAGCAATCCTATTTTCTTCTGCTCTATCTCCAGTCTCTCCCAACCACCTAATTCTGGAGGGCCACAAGGAACTGATGAAAGGAACTGTACTCAAGGAACTGATGAAAGGTTTCCTGCCTGCAGGGTAATTAACAATTTTTCCCCCACTGTTAACACCCTATGGCAGTGGTCTTGGTTAATTTTTAAGTCAGGACCAGTATTGATCTAAATAAGCTGAAGGAAAGCCATCAGATATTTTATGCTGGGCTACAACATTGCTAACCAGTATATGTCGATGACATCCAGCCTATCCTCATACTTTTTTTTTTTATTATTATTTTGTGCAACCCAATGAGGGGGACATTCCCAAATACTGTACATTCTTTGTCTATTGAAAAATGCCTTGGCTCTTCCTTCCATCCACTTCCCTTTATCTATTGTGAGCTTGGCTTGAAAGGAAGAGCGGGGCAGAAAAAAAGAATGATGACGAGGGCCACCGCAGAGGTCACCCAAGGCCGCCATTGCCCCCCCCCCCCCCCCCGGGCCTTGCATTGAAGAACGCTGCCCCACAGCATTAGGAAAGCCCCGGTCCAATAACCCTGCAGCAAGCACCAGGACAAACGAGAGGGAACGCGTGAAGTGGCTTTATCACAACTCCCGGAGCGGCTCATCATAAAACGACAACAACGCCTGCCATCCCTTGCGCGGGGAGGCCACCAGGACCTCCTCGCTCAGACCCCCCCATACCGCATCCTCCCAGTTCTGTCTGTTATATGTGTTCGAGCCCAGAGACGTCGCCATCTTGGTAACCCCGCCGCTGGCCCCCCACTCGCGCCTGCGCACTCCCTCCCCCCTTTCTGTCAACTAACGAAAGGCCAAGCGGAAGTGAGTCTCCGCCCGCATCCCATGATGCACTGTGCCCGCCCGCGTGGTTTGGCGCAGGCTTATGATGTAAGCGCGTTGAGAAGCGGCGCTTTAGTTTTCCGTTTTGGGTTGTAAGGCAAGCTAACGTGCGCTAAAGGCTGTCACCCATAGAATATAATGGCCACCTTAGCATTTAGCTCGCACTAAATCAGCGCGCTTTAGTAAAAGGACCCCTAACCGTTGGCTTATTTCTCAATCAGAGCTTTAATACCAGTGCAGATATCTTAATCATTGCTTTCAGGAGATAGGTTTTGTAGAAGTAAACCAATAGGTCCAAAGCATGCCTCCCTGCCGCTTCCCCTTGCACACACCAGTGCCAGACAAAATGGTTGAAACTAAAACACCATAATTACTGAAAATACTGTACAGTATAAACAGACGACTTAATAGGACAGCGTCAACAAGGCTTTAACTAATGGAAGTCTTAAGGCACGAGAAACATGGACAAAGATGAGCCAACTGATGTATCTAGATTTTCAAAAAGCATTTGACAAATTACTTCATAAATGATTCCTGAAGACAAAAAGCCACAAGATAGGAGGTAATGTCCTATTCTGGATTGGAAATTTGAGATTAAAAATAAACAGTAGGGTTAAATGACCAATTTTCTCAGTGAGAGAAAAGTAGTGAAGTACCCCAAGGATCTTCTCTAGCGAGTCCAGTACCTTTTATATTTATAAATGAACTGGAAAATGGGAATAAGTGGAGGTCATCAAAGTTACAGATGACACCAAATTATATTCCAAGGTGTTAAATGACATGCAGATCTTAAGAAATTGTAGGCCTTACAAGACTAGAAGGATGGGCATTTAAGCAGCAGATTAAATTCAAGGTGGACAAGTACAAAATGATGCACATAGTGAATAACCCAAATTATAGCTATACAATGCTAGGTTCTACATTAGGAGTTACCACCTAGGAAAAGGATCTAGTTATCATGGGCAATACGCTGAGCAAAATATTTCATTGTATGGCAGCAACCGAAAAAAGTAAACAGGCTTTTGGGGATTATTAGGCAAGGAATAAAAAATAAAATCACTCTTAACTCTATGGTGTCAAGTCCGAGGATGCGCACTATTGGCGCTTGATTCAGAGGCAGGCAGAGACCTCAATATCAATGCACCACCAGTGTCCAGTGCTACTCCAGAAGCCATTGGGGAATCAACATTCTTGATGACTAAACTAAACTAAACCTTAAGTTTATATACCGCATCATCTCCACGGATGTTGTGGAGCTTGGCACGGTTTACAAGAACTTAAAATATAGGAAGAGAAGGATAAACAGGTTTACATGAACGTATATATAGAAGAGAAGAGTAAGGGGGGATAGAATTACATTTTAGTGAAAAGCCAGGTTTTCAGTTGCTTGCGGAATAATTGGAGGGAGCCCAGGTTCCACAGCGGGGTAGTAAGGTCGTTCCAAAGACCTGTGATTCTGAAGAGAAGGGATTTTCCCAGTTTGCCTGCATAGCGAATACCGTGTAGAGAGGGGAAGGATAATTTATGCCTTACCTTATGACGAGGTCTCCCAAAGCACATCTCTAGATTTCTGGGTCGTCTTCTGCATTTGAGCATAAAGAAGACAATTTATAGAGTCATGGTCATGCCCCAAACGTTTCAGACACACATCATGAGAGTCAGAAACCAACACTGTCTGAGTATATTGGGAATATTTCTTAAACCCATGGGCAGGTTTCTAGGACATTATGGGAAAGATAGCCACAGTGAAATCAAATGGCTCAATGGTAGAGAAAGGCAAAGGAAAAAATGTTCCCTTAAGAAATAGGTAGGAGGAACACAGATGAAAGGCCATGAAAAAAAAAGAAAGGAAATACAAGGCAGCCTAAAATGCTATGTAGTACAAGGGAAAGGGGAGAGAAAATACACACACACACAACCTGAAGTACAGCAGAGCAGGAAGGCACAAAAATAACCAAAAGAGCAAAAAATTTACTTTCCTCATAGCATGATGAAGAGACGAGTCGTCAGTTCCATGAAGAAAAAAGGACCGATGGTTCTGCATGACTTAAGCTGGCGGGAAGATATTTGTGCACATGGAATGCAGACCTACCAAAAGCTTCTTAAAAGTAGTATGAACACTGAATTCTACTTTTACTGGGCACCCCTCTATGGTAACTAATAGCCTGCTTGTCCTTAGAGAATTCATAATTCTCATGATTTAGACTTGTAGTTCACAAACTTTCTCAGCACTGTATATAAAATGGGCTCAGAGTACAATGGAAGGACTTATCATGGTAACAAGATGCTCCATGATAGAACTCTGAAAAGTTTTAAGAATCTCTCTAATAAAGGGTTAACTCAACTGGTCCTAGCCTAGAGAAAATAGAGTTAATAAGACCCAGAAAATTTTTAAGACATTTTCTTCCTCCATGATCATCTCAAAATTTAGTTCAAACAAATTAAAAATCCAAAATAACTCTTTTAGACTGCTTATTGTATAAAGCAGTGGTTCCCAACCCTGTCCTGGAGGAACTCCAGGCCAATTGGGTTTTCAGGCTAGCCCTAATGAATATGCATGAAGCAAATTTGCATGCCTATCACTTCCATCATATGCAAATCTCTTTCATGCATATTCATTAGGGCTAGCCTGAAAACCCGATTGGCCTAGTGTTCCTCCAGGACAGGGTTGGGAATCACTGGTATAAAGGTTAACACATGTCTTTCTCTTCTCACTCCTTCAGCACTATTTTTAAAACCTATATAGCTTTTCATTATACTTGTAATTTCTTTGGTAGAATTCAGAAAACAATATATTTTCTCTGATTTGGGGCTGCATCTTAAAACCCCAATTGAGCCTCTGGGAGCAGATATTGCAGTCTCAGCTTGTGCAGAAAAAAAAAATGAGATTACATTTTCTCAATAGACACCACAACGCAATAAAATGTTTTTGCAAAGGTCAGCTTGATGGCTCAGCAGCCAGTGTTTTGCATCGCTATGCAGATGAAGATTAGATTCCTGGGTCACCCTGGCCAGCTAGAGGTGGGGATGCTGCAAAGGGAGAATGAACAGCCCCTTGGGAAAGCATATCTGATTATCACTAATACTTGCACCTACTGACCACCCATGGGGTCCATTTTAATTAACTTCCCCTGTTTCAGGAATGATCACTTTGATGACTGGGAGTAAAATCATGGGTAGTAACGAATGGATGCATGTAGTACCATAGTCCAGTAGTAGAGGAGAGGCAAGTTCCAACTGAGCTGGAAGTCGAAAATAGAAAAAAACAAAACTGCAGAGTCAAAAATAAAAGTCTGGAGGCATCAAGGAGCTTAAACTGCCCAACAGTATTTCAAATTCACTGACTTTTTCATTCAGAAAGGATGTACCACATTTTAAATATTTTTGAAAAGGAATCAGTTACAAATGATTACGTCTCTCATACTGGGCATCACAATCTTAAATCCAGTCCTTAGTCAGAGAGCTAGTGAGGAGAGGAAAAGGAGTCTAGAGAGTAAGGGAGTTCCTAAGCCTTAGTGTTGATGTCTTCAGAATTTGGCACCCTAGGAATATGCTGCTATGCCTAATTCTGCCCTGTTCCCAGAAAACATAAAATAAGCACATGACAATCTCAGTATCTCTCATACAAGACAAAAAGATGAAGGCTGCATGGTTTCTTGTTTGATTTATTAACATTGAATTCATTACATGAAGTTTAAGCAATAAGGCAAAATTAACAAGTTAATAAGGTAGCAACAAATAAGTGGGGAAAAGGTAGCACTTTATTTTTTTTGCTGGATTATGCAGCTCAATACATAGATTCCCAGGTTAAGAAGCCTCCTGTTGTAGGCCTTCCAGAGAAAGCTTGCAACAGGCTGATGTAAATCATTTTATTAACATTCATGCCTTTCAATTTCAAAAACTGAATATTGAATTAATGCTAATTTGGGACTGAAAAAAGTTCAGGGATCTTCTTTCTTGTAATATTTTGCAAACTTAAATGTATTCATCCTTTTCAAGGCCCACATTAAAAAAACAAAACCTAAACAACCTTTATTATTATTCTACATATACATTAATAAATTATAATGCTTTAATAAAACTTCAGAGGCATCTTCCATGTATGAAACACAAAATATGTAGTTGCCACATTAGCCCACTCCCATACAGAGAGGTGAAGATCAAAGTTTTAGACGATACCTTTATTACTTGGGTTAATATTCTTGAAATGACTGAAGTTCAAAATATCCACATAGCACCTCAGGTTCTTAGAGTAGAACTAAGGTCAAAGCCATCTCCAGGCATTTATACAGAAAGTCACTCCATAATATTGCTGAATTGGCTTGTGCTCTGCACATCACTCCCATAGGAAATATGTAGTAAAGCATATGAGGAGTGCTGAAGATTTAAAAATATACTTTAAAAAAAAAAAATTGGGTTCCATTCCAATGGTCATAGGCCCATTTTTCTATTTATTTATTTAATTTTTAAAAGGTTCTTCAGTTTAAAGAGAGGTATCAGTTGTGTGATTAGTTAATGCTCACCATGTACAGCATTAAAAATGTAAGTTGGCTTCTCCTCGATGTCACTTTGATGCTAATTTGGACATTTTTCAGGAAAAGAAACCTCATGTTCTAAAGTTGTCCAAAACATTTTCACAATTGGCCCGATTCTACCTTTTGGTCCAATGAGCATCTTCCCATACAGAGGGCACAGATAAACTGGAGAACCAACAGGCTATGAATTCTGAACCAGGCTCAATGGGCCAGATATTCAAAAATGCCATCTTTACAACAGCTGTTACGCAGTCAAGTGTTCTACCTGCCGATATTCAGGGGGGCTTATCCAGATTTTGAAACTGAATAGTCTTACAGACCCACCTTGGAACCAAATCTAGATAGGCAAAACATCTACACTCCACTCTGGCACTAACTCTGTGTATAGACAGCAATATTCCACAGCTATCTACATAGTTTTGTGGATAAAGCTAAGCCAGCAAAAAACTTAACCTGCAAAATTATCTGGAAGGTGGCTGAACATTACTGCTATCTACAGATCTAATAGCGGTCTGGATAGTAGTGCTGAATATACAGAAGAGATTTAAATGCCGACCATAACATTTGAATATTGACCTGCAAATGTTTACTAGTTAAAATATCTTGTTATGCGGCTCTGAAGTACATATAGGACTAGATTCTATAAATGGCACCTAAAAAACAACAATCTTGCACTATTCTATAAATGGTGTTTAAAATTAGGGCCATTTACACCAACTGAAACATGGTATAAATTCTCACACCTAAATTATATACGGATTCCTCTTGCTCTATAACTGCACGTGCAAGTCACAGAACGCTCCTGATCTGCCCATGACACTCCTATGACTGCACCCCCTTTTTAGAATCATGCATAAAATTTATGCACAAATTTTAATTCCAATTAGCACCAAATTGCTTGCTAAGATCCCTATTATCAGTTCTAATTTGCTTGTTATTCAATTAAATTGCACACACCAAAATTTGCACATGCAATTTTTAGTGCCATTAAAAAAATAAAAAAAAAATTAGAATTCAGGGCATAATGTCCCAAAACTTACAGGATAAGCAACTGTACCATTATGTAAACAGTTATCTCTTGGATGCCTACGAAGAGATGTACTGAAGAACTACTGTGTTCTGATACAGCCCAGACTTTGTGGAATTCCCTTCTTAAGTACTATAATTATCAAAAACAGCACTTTTCAAATATCCAAAAGAACCTATAACTATAACATTTCAAGTGAACAGTAAGTTGAAGCCAACTTTGGTACTTATTTTGGCTATGGCAGAAAACGTGACCAGACAAAAACAGAGCCCATGGTCTAAATTTTTAACACTATACATTTAAGAATAAATATCGATTCTCTTTCTAACTCATGCACTGTATGACCTATATGAAGTTGTAAACGCACCATAGTTGTCTCTGCTTTGATGTCTTCCACTTACTCCAGTGAACAAAGTGCAACTTCCTCCTGACTACAGAAGGAAAATGTTTTAAAGATTTCCTGTGGAATGAAAAAGTCTGGGAAATAATAAGGCCACCTCTCTAACACTGTGAGATGAAGATGGTGCACTCTGTTTTCATAAACTAGGGTTTCATCCCTTTTGCGATTTGCTTTTGGAAATAGTTTCCCCCCACTGTTTTGTTCCGATAACAAATTGTGATCCTGTATCTATCCCCTTAAGTAATCACCCAAGTGATCATCATGTTATTAGTATAAGATTGATTTCACTTCTCCCAGTAGACATGGCTGTCCTCAGCATTCCAAAGATCAGCTCTATCTAGCTTGTACTCAGAAAGGTTCCTGCTCCCCAGATTCATAAGTCTTGACACAAGAATACTATTTATGTCAAGTGCTGCTTCCACACATACAAGCAACTGCATTTAATAACATTCTATAAAAAAATCTAACTACTACGGTAGAGATAGGGAATGTTGCATAATGCAAATTCGGTCAGGTTCTGCTGTGCTAATGACACTGATTGCGTGAAAAGGCATTTTTGTGTGTCATAAACAAGCACGTGGTGTTACAGTCTAGCTGTGTCTTGTTCTCCGTTGTTACATTCAGACTCTGTGGAATTTATGCCTGGGTTAAATATACAGCAAGTGCTGTATGTCTTTGGCAGGATCTCCTTTCTTCAGAAGACCACACCACTTCCTAAACTCTATTTTGAGACCATTGCTAATGCCATTAACTGAATTTGGCCCTACTTTAATCCTCATTTTGTGTGCTGAAGCAAGTCACCCAGCTTCCTTTTCTCTTGTAATATTTACTGATGAATTTATACTGAACAGAAGGTGCCTAGCTCACCTAGCAAAAAACAAGTGCCTGCACAGTCTTTAAAAGACGTTTCAAGAACATGTTTTCCTCCTTAACTACAATTTAAAAAAAGCTCCCCAAAATACCGTATTCTGGTTTCTGTGTGGGAGCAAATGCAGATAATCCAAGTCTTTTCATGAACAGAAAGCGCCCAATAACCTCCAGGCTTCATTTATCTTTCGTTTTTCACATGCGGAAGGAGTGCTGTGAATATAACTGGCTGAGAGAGTCATTCAAAGCTGCTGGCAGTATTTGGTGCTTAGTCACAAGAAAGGGCAGCAGGGATGAAAGCAAGTACTTGAGCACTGCTAATTTTATTTGCATAGTGCATGTGTGGGTGGCTGGGTCATTTTCACGACTATAAAGACCAAAGCACTCAAATCCAGGTATCACTTGGTTAACAAGGTGCTAGTTATTACTGAATAAGCATAAACAGTACAATTTTAATAGCTGTGGGGATAAATACGGCCCCAGGCTGGCTAATACAGATTAAGCTGTTTATGGGTGTTTACTTATTCACACAGCATGAATCACAGGATCCCAAAGAATCAGTGGGAGGCACAGCAAAATATAACAATGTTTACCACCTAGCTCAAGTATCCCATAGCCTTGTACATTCTCCAAACATCAACTCCTTGGCCCTCGCTGGAGGTGCCACTATTCATGTGTAATGCAAGTAAAGGTTTATGAAGCAGCAGCTTCAGAATCGCAGCACTTGCCATTCTCTTGGTGAAAGCTTATCTAAATGCTGCCACCATCTTCTACAAAGAATGTTGGATCCTCATAGGACTAGTGGGCCTAGACTGAGCTCCACACGGTGAGTAAGCCATGTCACTTCAGAGCTGGTATCGCCTTCCTCGATAGAACGGATGGAAGTAGCCAGGTTCTTAAACTCATGCTTAAGCTTGAAGCTCACTTTAACTTCCCCTTCTTCAAGCTGCGGGATCACCTTGATAAAAAATCCCACCTTATTGGCTTTTCTGAAGGCCACAATGCTGCAAAAAAAAACAAAGAAAAGCAAGGCAATGAAGATTGCAAACTCCTTCTCTACAAAACTGCAAAGATTAAGACAAATCTCTCTAGCAAGCTTGGCCAAACCAAATATTTAAGCACTATAATCAATGCAAAATTACCCCCCCCCCCACCCCAAGAAACTGAAAACTCTAAATCGCAGGATTCTCAAATTAGGCACATTAATAAAGAAGCAGTTACTGGACCTCTAAGATTTCAAAGGAGAACATGAGCATAAATAGAGTTCCCATGCAACATGAGGAAGAAGGGAATGTAATGAATAATGAGGTGAAAACCAATAGGGCAGGCTTAACCACTGGATCAAGTGAGCGCCAGCAATAAAGGGCACCAAAATTCTAAGCCTTCTCTCCCCCCCTCCCTACAGGTCCAGCATCTCTCCCCTTGTCTTCCGTCCCCCACCACCAAGGCTCCCAGCATTGTTACCTCTCTTCTCCTCTCACCCCCAACCATCAACCATAGTCCTGTAGCCTTTACGTGAGTTGTCAACAGAAACATAAACACAGGCTGCCTTAAAGATAGTCTCTGGGACTTCTCTCTGCCTTGTCCTGCCTCCTCTGGACAGGATGAGGCAGAGGATAAACCTAGGTGCTGGCGAAAACAGCCTCTCTTTATGCTGCTGCTGCCACAACTCACAAAGTTTATAGAATTGCAGTGCAGGGAGGGAAGGAGGAGGAGAAGTAGTGAAGCTGGACCCAAGGGGGGAGGGGGAAAGAGAAGGGAGAGAAGCCAATGAAAATGGGCATGCTACTGCTGAGTTGATAGTTTGGATTTGGGGAAGGGATTTTAGATTTACTTCAAGCCTTTTCAACAGTAGTAAAAAGAGAGTGACATTCAGTTACAGTAAGGATTTCCCTTTCTCTACAGCAGTGTCTCGCAAACGTTTTGAAACTGTAGCACACTAAACCCGAGGCTGCATCTGGAAGGCGTGGACGTCGATGTCCGTGCAAGCGCGGAGGCCCTGAGTGTGCTATTACTATGCCACGGGTGGGGGGGGGGAGCCAGAAGAGGAGATGTGCAGAGGAGGCGAGGAGGAGAGGCGCCAGCACCAGCTGACTGCCTACAAGATGTGCTTCTTGCTGCGAAAGGCACATCCTGTATGTCCCCCTTATTTGAAAATTATTTATTGTACATCGCTTTGTTGAAAAAAGCGATTTTATCAAATATGAAATAAACTTGAAACTCTCCTCCTAGCTGGCGTTTCACGACACACCCGGAATCTCACCACGGTACACAGTTTGCGATATACTGCTCTTGAGGGCTTACAATCTGAATTTGCACCTAAGGCAATGGAGGGTTATCTGACTTGCTGCAGATCACAAGGAAAATGAAATTACTTACTCTGGGTCATCCTGAAAATCCTGTGGCTCTGCCAGCTCATCATATTCTGCAGCTGCGTCTTTACCAGCCAGGACCAGCTCTTTGGAAGGAACCATAACCTGAAATATCACACAATATGGAGCAGCAGAATGTTAGCAAGACAAATCCTAACAGAAACTGAAACACTACATTATTCCACTGACTTTAAAGGATGGTTCAACTCGTCCACCAAATTTCATTTCCACCCTGCAGATCTCAACATTGTCATTATTCCCAGTATGTGGCATTAATACTGTTGACTCTGCTGATTGTCCAGCAGATGGCATTATTGAGTGGAGGGATAGCCCAATGGTTAGTGCAGCAAACTGAGGGCTGGATGCATTAAAAACGGTTATTAAGCCCGTGCGGATCACTGTGGGCCAATTTCAAAATGGCGATTGATAAGCATCAAATTAATGCATCTCAATGGCCACGTATTTGGTCTTGGAGGATAAGATGTACAATGTCTGCGTCTATGAGGCAAACATGGTTTTTCCTGTTGCATAGAGCACTCTGGACCCCTGTTCGTTTACAAAAATTGGATTGCTCTAAGTCTAATAGATGTTGGCATTGTCATCTTGAGGCTGGAACTCTAGATCATTTATTATTTTATTGTCCTTTTATTAATAATTTTTGGAAATTGATCTGGGGTCAAATAAATTGCATGTTAGAGAATTATGTGGCCCTGTCATACGATACAGTTTTGTTTGGGATGTCTATGGGGGCCAAAAGTCAAATCTCCTCGAATAATAATAAGCTGTTAATGATTTTAACAGGAGTTGCCATCCAACAAATAACATACAATTGGAAAGACTATAGAGCACAGTTCTTCAACCGCCGGTCCGCAAAAAAATCTTGCCAGTCCGCGAAGGATTCGGGTCCCCGCCGCAGCAAAAAGTGCCGGCGTCAGCTGTCGTGCAACTTCCTGTTGCCGTCGCTATGCCGACACTCCTGCCTTCCACCTCCTACTCCTGCCGCGGTATGTCTCCGCACCCCCAGACAAGCAGGGGCAGCTTTGTGTGCTTTTAACTTCGGCACACAGCTGCCCCTAAGCAGTATTTTAGCCGCGGTTTCATGAGGCAGCCTCGGGGCCTTTGATAGGCCGGCCCATATCGCATCATCAAAGCGGGCCGGCCTACCAAAGGCCCCGAGGCTGCTTCATGAAACCGCGGCTAAAATACTGCTTAGGGGCAGCTGTGTGCCGAAGTTAATAGCACACAGAGTTGCTGCTAGCCTACATAGAGGAAACATTTGCTGGAGAGGGAAGGAGGGAAGAGAGTAGGGGTGCTCCTGGACAAGGGAGGGGTAAGGGCTACTGCTGACAGGGGAGAAGGGAAGGGACGAGAGTTACTGTTGGATAAAAGGAGGAGGAAAGGGAGAAGGGGTGCTCCTGGACAAGGGAGGGGAAAGGGCTACTGCTGACAGGGGAGAAGGGAAAGGGAAGGGACGAGAGTTACTGTTGGATAAGAGGAGGAGGAAAGGGAGAAGGGGTGCTCCTGGACAAGGGAGGGGAAGGGGCTACTTCTGACAGGGGAGAAGGGGAAGGGATGAGAATTACTGTTGGATAAGGGGAGGAAGAAAGGGAGAAGGTACTGCTGGACAGGGGAGGAGGAACATTGGAAGGAAACAGCTGGCAGGGAGATTAGAGGAGGGGAAGGAGTCAGGATGGAATGGAGAGATCAGATGAGGGAAAGGGGAGAGACAGAAGAATGACAAAGTAGAAAGAGATTGATGCTGGGAAGGGGGATCAGATGAAAAATAAGGAAAGAGGGACAAAGATGCTAGATCTGGTGTAGGAGAGAGGGGCATAGAAAGAACGCACATACCATATGGAAGGGGGAGGGGTAGAGGGCAGACAGTGGATGGAAGAGGCAGATGCTGGATTGAAGAGACAGAGGGCAGACGCTGGATGGAAGAGAGTGAAAAGAAGATGAAAGCAGAAACCAGAGACGACAAAAGGTAGAAAAAAATAATTTGATTTCTATCTTGTGATTAGAATATATCAGATTTGAAATATGTATCCTGCTAGAGCTGATGTTAGACATAACTGGGGAGTGCAAAGCCCAGGCAGTGCGTCTTTAGCTTCCAGCTGGCTTAGGGCTCTCTCTTACCAGGAGGCAGTTGCCCTAGTTCCACTCCCCTAACACCATTCGTGCCATGTGTGACTGTGGTATTCTGTTAGCATGATATTTGTGTAGCATTCTGTAATAATTTGGCTTATTCAGTTTTCTTGATAGTAGAGGGGATATATGTGAAGGGGAGGGGAGACGGGGGTTTTGTTGATCCTTGCCCTGTATTATTTATATTTATAAAATGACAATTGTACAGAATATTGTTTCTTTTTATACTTTAATAAAATATGTTCAATATAAAATCATAAATATTTAAGGCTTGTGCGGATGGGATCAGATGGTTAATGGGACCGAGCTCGTGGGGATGGGGCGGCAATGGGGTTTTAAAAAATTTCAGTCTTATTAGTTTGCCAGTCCACAAAATAATTATTTTATTTCCGCCGGTCCATAGGTGTAAAAAGGTTGAAGAACACTGCTATAGAGGGTTAAACTACTGTTTCTGGTGGAATTCGGTGTGTCATGTGTATGAAATGGAAAAAACATTGGCGGTTAGAAAAGGTTATTTTAAGAAATTTAAAGATGTGTGGGGACCATTAATAAATTACTATAATAAATAATTGTATTTATCCCCATTTAGTATGTATATGGTGAGTGGGTGGGTGGGTTTTATGTAAAATGTGATAGGCAATTACAAGTATATTTGGAAAGGGAGGAATGGGAGGTAATTTATAGTATAAGATGACTAGAATTTCAAGTGAAAAATGTATATTATGATTTGATTTATTGTACACTTGTTTCCATATTTTAAAAATGAATAAAGAAATATTAAAAAAAAAATATGGCGATTGATGTTTTGCGGAGGGAGCTGTAATCCCTTTCGATCACTCGTTTTGAAAGTGACTCACACACGCGCAGAGCTGGCAGGGGAAGCACGAACAGCTGAGCGGCAGGGAAAGCCTCAAAGCAGCCTCCTTCCCAAAACGGGGGTGGGGGTGGGGGAGCGTGTTGTGGTCTGGATGGTGCGACCTGGTGGTGGTGGGCCGTCATCAGAGGGGACAGCACGGCAAGACATGACAAGCACACTTCAGCACAACTTTTTTTTTTTTTTTTTGAGGGGGGCAGATAAAAGACTAGGGCAGACCTGTCGGTAATTTCAGGCCCTTAGCAACCGCCACTAGATGCCTTAGCAAAGTTAGGCTCGTTTCAATATTAATGAGGTCATTTACATGGTAGAGTCAGAGAATGAACGAACACACGGAAAAGCACACGGTGGGCCATTTTGTACACTGGGTCGGCAAATTAGGTCCATTGCTAAACCAGTCAAACTGGTTTAGTGACAATCGTTAGATGGTCAGAGAGTTTTGTCCATCCAGTCCCCAAGTTCCTGGAGAACTGGGTTCAGCTCCCCGTGATCCTGGACAAATCACTTAACCCTCCGTTGCCCCAGGTACAAGAAAACCTTTTGGCTTGTGAGCCCACTAGGGATAGAGAAAGTACCTGCATATAATTTGATTCAGCCTATTGAATCGATTTTTCCTCTCAATTGAGTGGGGGTTTTTTTTCAAACATCCTGGTGGGTTTATTTTATAGCCTCTTCACCCTCTCCTACCCACACTGGCACTGTGTAAACAAAATAAACAAACAAAAAGACTTTTCCTCTCTCTGTTAAATCCTAGCTCATGTTCGCGGTCTAACACCAGCTCTGGCAGGATACACATTTCAAATCTGACATATTGTAATCACAAAACAGAAAATAAAATTATTTTTCTACCTTTTGTTGTCTGGTCATTATTCAAATCATGTTGGTCCCAGGCTCTGGTTGTCTTCTGATATCTCGCTTGCCAGGGTCTCCTTCTTTCTCCGTACTAACCATCTATCATCCATCTCTGTCTTCCCCTTCCATATCGGCCCCCCCCCCCGCCATTATCTGGCATCTCCTCTCACTCCCTCCTTCTTTCCTTTCCCCTGGTCTAACATCTGTCTCTTTCTCCCCTCCCCCTCCATGATCTGGTATCTCCTTTCCCTCCCTCCCATGGTCTTGGCATCTCTCTTTCCTCTCCTCTCCCTTCCCTGGTCTTCCATCTCCCTCCTTCCCTCTCTCTCCTCAATTAGGTGCAGCAGCATTTCTCTTCCCCCCTCCTCAATTGGGTGCAGAAGCAGCATTTCTCTTCCTCTCCAAACTGGGTGCATCAGCATTTCTCTTCCCCCCCACCCTCATTGGCTGCAGCAGCAGCAGCAGTATTTCTCTCTCCCCCCAATTGGGTGCAGCAGCATTTCTCTTCTCCACCCCCCCCCCCACCCGGCAGTGCAGCATTCACAATTCGCTATAGGCTAAGGCAAAAGATATGGCAGCAACAGAGGGAAGCTTACAACTTGCTGTTCTTGCTTGCTTCGGGCCTTCCTCGCTGCCAGGTCCTGCCTTCGCAGAAACAGAAAGTAGGCAAGACCCGGCAGCGAGGAAGGCCCGAAGCAAGCAACAGCAGCAAGTTGTAAGCTTCCCTCTCTGCCCTATCTCCTGCCTTAGCCTGTAGCGAATTAAACCCATGCTCTGGGCCTCTAATGTTAACACTATGCATGCCGGCTTCCCTTCCCTCCTCCCCTTGGGACGTCACTTCCGGTTTCAGAGGAGAATAAGGGAAGCCTGCATGTATAGTGTTACCGTTAGAGCCCTGGAGCATGGGTTCAAGTCGCTTGCTGGTGCTTTAAAAAAAAAAAAAAAAAAAAGTCAGGCTGAGGCAGGAGTCGAACACTGAATTTCCGGCGGCATGTTTTTATGTTTCTATTAGCATGTGCTTTATTGGTAAGAGTCGTGTATTTAATATATTTCTTGTGGTACAATTAAAGTGATTTATGTGTGCTTGGGAACATAACATCTGCACATTTTATAAACTGAATTTAAAAAAAATGGCTACATACAATGTGCTTAGTATAAGGCAGTAGTTTGTCTAATTTTGTAAACAGAGATAAATTAGAAAACAGAAATTCTTTAAAATGTCCATTTGTTCCTTGTTCCTGTTGATGCCTGTTTTATTCCAGATGTTCTAGAGATGAAAACATGGAACAACTTTCCTAAGAGGAAAGGCTAAGGCGGTGAGGCCTCTTCAGCTTGGAGAAAGAGACGGCTCAGGGGTGATATGACAGAGGTCCATAAAATACTGAGTGGAGTGGAAAGGGTAGATGTGAATTGCTTGTTCACTCTTTCCAAAAATACTAGGACTAGGGGGCATGCGATATGAAGCTACTAAGTAGTAGATTTAAAACAAACTGGAGAAAAATATTTCTTAACACATGTAATTAAAACCAAATTCATTTCTGGAGAATGTGGTGAAATCAGTTAGCTTAGCAGGGTTTAAAAAAGATTTGGATAATTTCCTAAAAGAGGAGAAGTCCATAGGCCATTATTGAGATAGCTTGGGGAAATCCACTGGGTGTTTTTTTTTTTAGGATAAGCAGCATAACATCTGTTTTACTACTTGGGATTTAGCTAGGTACTTGGGACCTGGATTGGCCACTATTGGAAACAGGATACTGGGCTTGATGGACCTTCGGTCTGTCCCAGTATGGCAATTTTTATGTTCAGTTCTTATCTTAATGAGAACTGAAAACAGATTAACGGTAACACACAACAGCCTATGTAAAGGCCAGTGTGAGACTCTCCCCTCAAATAATAAAATCGTCAAGAAGAACAGAAAGATGATGTGAAGTCACTTAAGGGCTGCCAGTGGCAGTACCTTGGCAGTGCTGTTGATATCATCAGGATCATCTTCCTCACATGGGCTCAATGTCACATGAGTGATGCTCTCCACAGGGTTGGTCAGAGTCAGAAGAACCTGACTTTCCTGGAAATGGATAAAAAGCAAATTGAGGGTTATATTTAACAGGGTCCAAAATGGACTGTGGCATAGCAACATAAAATTAAAAAGCGTGGACAAGTTGCTGATATTTATGCAATGAAAACGTTCACATGTGTGTGGCATTTGAAACCTCAAATTACTGTCTATATTTTTAACAACTGTAAGATTGTTCAAGAACAAAAAGCTACAAAAATCATAGTTCTCCACGGGCTTTATTAAAAGAAAAAGTGAATTCCATTGGTGGACAATAGTGCAGAATTTTTAGAACTGGACAGGCGGAGGCACAAAGACACAGCTGGCCCCCTGCACGACACCGCTGAGCTTCCTAAGGGCACCCAACAGCCTGTGCTCGACCTCTGCTTAACAGGAGGTGAGACCAAGGCCCTGAGCTCCGGAGAAAACTAAGCAGGCTGGCTATCAGGTACCCAGTGGGATCGGCCTGTCAGCTACAGACTCTAGAGTCTGTGAATATTCAAGCAGGCAGAGCTTCAAAATCACTCTAAGCACTGAACTACCCAAAAAGGGAACGGAATTACATTGAATTAAAAATAAGAAAATGGGGGGCAGAACACACACAAATGCAACCATGCGTGCACAAGGAAAAAAATGCAGAGGGCGGTAAACTGTTCAGTGAAGTAGTCCAAGGCAGAGTGAAAAATTCAGAATGGATTCCTTCTGCAGCCATGCTAAAGGAATGTCTCACCTACTGCACTGGAAAGTTAATTATTCCAATAGGAAAAGGGAGGTGATAAAGCTGTTGTATAAGTCGCTGGGGAAGCCCCATTTGGAATACTGTGTGCAATTTTGGAGAATGCACCTTCAAAAAGATATAAATAGGATGGAGTCGGTCCAGAGGGCTGCTACAAAATTGGTTAGTGGTCTTCAACATAAATTACATGGGGAAAGACCTTAATATGTATACTCTGGAAGAAAGACAGGAGAGAGGGGATAGGCAGTCAAAAATAATCTTCATGTATTAATAGTTCTTTTCTTAGATTGGTTATTCTTTCTAATCTGAATTCTTATTTTACTTTTCACTTGTCACGATGCCTTTATGTTACAGCTATTTTGTTAACCGAGTTTGAGCTCCTTTTAGGCGATGACCCGGTTATACAAATCCAAGTTTTGGATTGGATTAGATTAGATGATAGAGACGTTTAAAGATCTCTGTGGCATTAATGTACAGGAAACAGGAGGTCCTTTTCAAAGGAAGGAAAACTCTGGAAGGAGAGGGCATAGGATAAAAACCAGAGGTGATAGGCGCAGGAGTAATCTAAGGAAATTCTATTTTACAGAAAGGGTGGTAGATGCATAGAATAGTCTCACGGTAGAGGTGGTGGAGACAAAGACTGCGTCTGAATTTAAAATAGTGTGGGACAAGCATATGGGATCTCTTAGGGAGAGGAGGAGATAGTGGATGCTGCGGATGGACAATTTGGCCTTTATCTGCCATCATGTTTCTATAACCTTAAATCCCTATGACCTCACAATGCTAGTGTTAAGAGCCTTAGCCTATAATCATAAAGTTCTATGATATCACAATGCAGGTGTAAAGAGCCTTAGCCAATAGGGAAAGGAGGAGATAGTGGATGCTGCAGATGGGCCATTTGGCCTTTATCTGCTGTCACAGTTCTGTGTTTCTAATTATCATCCCCATATTCCATTATTAGTGCAGTTCTTTGTAAGGCTCTCAACTGCCCCAATTACCACCCTAGAAAACATGTACTCACTTTCATGTGGCGCAGGTTGGGAATGGACATGATCCTCACTTCTGGGATATAGTTCCTATATATTTAAAAAGAAAGGAACACATGAGATGTGTTATGAGGTTTTCAAAACATCTGTACCCTATGAGGAGCGAAGGAAAGCTCCAAGTCTGATGTTTTAGTCCCACAAATGTCAATATTTTAAAATGTTATGCCTTCTATAGGAACTGTAATTTTGAGGGTAACCAGGACATTGACTCGGGGAAATTTTTTTAAATGTCTGCCCTGTTGTGCATTGGCTACTAGATACAGTCTGGGCATTGCCCTGGATTTATGAAGAGCCATATCTGGGGTATTCCATTCAGCCATCATAATATCCCTGATAGGTAATGCGAGGGGAAAAGTCCTAAAGGCCTATGAATCCATATTAAAATGAAATCCTCTCCTAATGTCTGAGATTTCATCCAGGATTTCACCTATGAAACAAGGTGATAGAAAATAAAAATAAATGAAAAAAATGTGACAGAGAAAGTGATAGATCATGAAGGAATATATGTGACGATGTGTGTGTAAAAACTGTATGTTATCCGAAATGCTCATTTCAATCTTGTAAAGTATCACATCAAACAAAATTGGTATGAGCATTTTGGATAACAAATAATCATATAAAGGATATAACCCACTAAATATGGAAAGTGCAACACAAACTTAAATCCTAATCCAGGAAAAGGCCTCAGAATTGGAGCCTACGCGTAGTCCTATCATGGACTGAACTGTCAGCGTAGTAAAGCACTCCACGCTCCTGTCATAGGCCAAAAAACCTGGAGTCTATAAAGTTTTTTTTCTAACTAAATATTAATTTTTGTAAACTTTTTTTCTTTTTTCTCTCTAAGTTAAACCCTAAAAGTCCATATTAAAATATTCATATCAAAAATGTTCAATTAAATAATGTTTTACATAAACCTTCAGGGTGTATATTCTGCAGTTACTTTATTAACGTAGCCTCACTCTAACTAAATGTAGACGTTGCAGTTTCTTAAGGTTAGAGAAATGAAAGGCAACATAGTAGCAAATGGTCAAAAAGTCTCATAATTATTTTACAATTCACTTATCTTAAACGGTGTTCATTTGTAGCTTTAGGAGACAAGTCGCAGTCTAATGCCTGTGCACTGGCTATGCCGCCGACGCGGCAGCGTTTCGTGGACAATAATGTAAGTCCACTGCTTCAGGGCTAATAGCCAAAGTACATTAAGGCATTTCGGATAACATACACAAAACCACGCAAAAACATTTATTCTGTAGTCGCACCCACATTATGGAATGCCTAAGACAGGAGACTAATTCTAATCATTTCAAATCTAACCTTAAAACCTCTCTCTTTAAGGATGCATTTGAGATTTAGATAATAGGATTCATTTGAGTCTTTCCTTTGTGTTCTGCCATTAACTCCTCATTTTATTTTAAAAATTGTAACACTTTCCATTTCCCTCTTGTTCCATGTCTTACTAATAATTATTTTAGTACTATTAATTATTTCTATAGCGCTACCAGACGCACACAACTGAATTTCTGTGTCTACATGTCCTTACCCCCCTTTAAAAAAAAAAAAAAATTTGTATGATAAACCACTGTGGTATTTAAAGCGGCATATCAAGCTATAATAAACTTAAAACATATTCCTTCACGGTCTATCACTTTCTCTGCCACATTTTTTTTCTTTCACCTCATTGTTTTTATTTAATGAACACATTCATTTTTGTTGTCATTTATCTTATTGTTATGTGTATGTTTTCTTAGAGGATTCCTGAGGAAGGCACTGTATACCAAAACATGGACAGTATTGGGTCTTTTTCACATCATCACAATTTGTACATAGATAATTTTCACAATCAAATTTTTGCTGGTCAGCCGGATACCGTATTCTGTTTTTTCTACTCAGTTTGGTTTCAAGATGCTGGTGGCACCATGAAAATAGCACACTATACAGTTCCAGGAGCATGCTCGTAATCCAAAATGCTCGTTTATCAAAGCAAAGTTCCCCATAGAAAATAGTGGCAACAGCAATGAACCCGGGGTCTGTACCTGTCTGGGCCGGGTAGTGCAGCGCCGTCTCCTCCGTCCGAAGAAGAACCCCACAGTGCCGCTTCGAGGGGATGCCTCTGTCCGCCAGCCGCCGGAGAACCCCGCAGTGCCGCTTCAGAGGAATGCCTCTTCTATCCGCCGGCCAGCCCTCCACGTCGGATGCCCCTCGCATGCTGGAGAGCCCCCACCCGAGCCCACACAGCCGAGCGCCGCCCCACCTGCACGCTGCGCACGACACGCCGATGATTGACGCTGTGCGCATCACACGCAACGCGCAGGTGGGACGGCACCCGGCCGCGTAGGCCCAGATAGAGGTCCTCCAACCTGCGGAAGGCACCTGACGTGGAAGGCTGGACGGAAGACGGAAGAGCAATCCCCCGAAGCGGCGCTTCCTGGACTGTAAGTGCTCGTTTATCGGGGCAGTGCTCAGTTTGCGAGTCAAAAGTTTGCTGAGTGTTTTGCTCGTCTTGCAAAACACTCGCAAACCGGGTTACTCGCAAACCGAGGTTCCACTGTATTAGGAAAGGGATAAAGGAGGACTTATACATAATAATGAGGCAGATATGACATACTTGATCATGAGATGAGGCCTACCTAAAAGCCTTTAAAATGGATGCATATTTGGGATTTCCAGAGAAGAACTTACGGCCTCTTTTACAAAGCCACGCTAGCGGCTGCCGTACGGCAACAGCCCCGAAGTCCTTTAAAACTGTATGGGCTTTGGGGCCATCAGAGCAACACAGCCGCTAGCGCGGCTTTGTAAAAGAGGCTGTTAGTTACTTTATGTTTTTTTATTTTTTAACATAGAATCTAATTAGTTTTGCTCCCTGAAGTTAACAAACTTTCAATGGGAGATATTCCAAATGTCCCTAAATTTAGTTGGATCAAATTGGCAGATCTTGATCTAACCCAAAGCAAAGCTACCACAGGCTAAAACAGTTACGTAGATTAACTGGAAGTTCACTCCATGAAATTAAATTCATTGACTGCATTTCATCTCTAGTTACGCATGAATCCTACACCGAAAACAAACTAAAAAGTGTAGGACAACAGAATAGTTTAATTTAAACTGTGGTCAATATCCCAGAATACTCACACTGCAACCAGCTGGATTTTGAATTTGATGGAAGTTGGATTGAATTCAGGTTTACTCAAATTATGTTCACATTTCTGGGGGGAGGGGGGGAAACAAACAAACATAATTTCTAAGTACTATGAAAGCTTCTTTATGTGCGATCAATAAAATAAGCATTCTTGACTTTTTATAGTTTATCACAAAGTATTTGAAAGATATGGGAGGTGGTATATGGAGGGGGTATGTGGGAGTGTGTGGTGCAGTGGTTAGAACTACAGCCTGAGCACCCTGAGGTTGTGGGTTCGAATCCCACACTGCTCTTTGTGACCCTGGGCAAGTTACTTAATCCCCATTGCCCCAGGTACATTAGATAAAGTGGGAGCCTGCTGGGACAATTAGGGAAAAATGCTTGAATACTGGAATAATTTGTAATCCGCACAGAATTATAGGATTTGCGGAATGTAGATCATTTTTCTATAAAATACAGCTTGAATTCTTTTATGAATTTTCTGATTTTAAGGTATGCTGTTTGGTGCACAGAACTCTTTGTTTAGCAAGATTAAGGGCTCCTTTTACTAGGGTGCGCTAGCGTTTTTAGCGCACGCACGAAATTACCGCACGGTACGCTTCTAGATTAACACCAGCTCAATGCTGGCGTTAAGGTCTAGCGCACACTATTCCACGCGTTAAGGCCCTAACGCACCTTAGTAAAAGAAGCCCCAAGTCTGAAGTTTTATACATTTTAGAAAATGAGGTGTACATATGTAAATTTGGGTTGTGGTATCTTAATATTAAATGAGTTGTATGTTCTGATTTTTTTTCTGAAAAGAGAATTTTCACACATTACAGGTGAATCTTTTATTTATTTTGTTACACATATGTTCCCCTCCCTAAAACTATGTCAACTCAAATGATTCGTCGACAAAACCTTCTCCTTCCAGGCGGCCAAACTAAACTCATGGCTTGCCCAAATTATACTTGATGCCCCCACTTACCTGGACTTCAGAAAAAAACTCAAAACTCACTTATTCCATGGACAGAATCCCTAACTCTCCCACTCGCTCCTTCTACTCCCTTCAATACACATGAACCTCCACCTTCCCCTCCTAATGTACCCTCCAAACCAACTAACTTCACTGACCGGTATTTTTCCCTCCTATTGTACACGCTTGTATATTCCTATTGTACTCCATTGTATATTCTGTCAACTTCATTGACCTGTACACCCCAAAAAATGTTAATTTTTGTCAACTTAAATGACATGTTCTATCCAAAAAATGTTAATTCCCAATGTTATTTTCTTTCGTAATATTATTAATTGCTGTGAACCGCCTAGAACTCTCTGGGTATGGCGGTATACAAAATAAAGTTATTATTATTATTATTATATATAAGTATTTACGCAATCTACCATTCTTGCAAATAATAAAACATATGTAATTTACAATAAGGTGGTTAAGACACAATGAAAACTGCAAATTATCCAGTAATGCCCTCATTAACACCTTGCTATACTCATAGACAATCAGTCTCAAAATGACACAACTTGATGCAGGCACACAACACACGGAGCTGCCGGATAATACTGGCACCAATTATCCAGTGCTGGGGGTCGTTTCAGTTTGTGCATCGCTAGGAGGGCTCATTTAAATACTGATGAGCTCCTAGCTATGCATTTGCATAGGGTTATCAGTGTGTGCTATGACAATCAGTAGCAGCCACGGAGAATCCTTTTGTGCATTGGGGCTTCAGGAACTAAAAGCAAAACAAAACACAGGCTAATTCTTGGGGATTTTTTTTTATTTACAAAAAGAAAACATCTAGGCATGGCAAACCTGAGAAACTGCCACTCCTTCTTTTTAAAATTGTTAGTATAGCATTTTCTCTCCGGCACTGTTTTACTTGGACAGAATAATTCACTTTCATTCCAAAAGTGCCTTTGGCTTTGGACCTTTGAACACACCCAGGGTGTGAGACAAATTCTCAGATTCAGTACACCCTGCCGCGTCATTCCTTGCATGCATACAATATGGTTTTAAGCCATCGCATGTGACCTACCCGGCAGCGCAGTGACCGTTTGATCAGAAGGTGCTTGTGACGTGGATACAGCTGGGATGCACAGAGCGGCTGAAAGTCTGGCTGGAGTAGACGCTGTTGCAGAGTAGTTACTAAACAAATATATATATATATGTAAAAAGAAATCAACTTATATTTTTGCAAAACTAGAAGTGATTGAACGAGCAGTAAAAGCAAATAGTAGAAATTGTAGTTTGCCTGAAAGATGAAGCTACAGTGTTATGACTTCCTTGGGCAGATTTCGCCATCAGTGGCACTCAGCCTCAATCAGGCAATCTTGGAGGTATCTCATCATGATTGGTCTTTGCTGTCCTGGGAATGGTTACTGGCTCATTCTTACTTACACTGGGCTGATACCACATTGTGCAAATGTATTTACCTTATTTTCACGCATATACCATGTGTTCTCAGCTCACAGTGGGCCATTCTTCCACTGACTGTGTCCAACTGAACCTAATTATCAATTAAATTTGGCCAGCTACTTTTTTCAGATGGGTGATATGGGTTTGGATAAACTTGTTCCTTAAATAAATGATGTAATGTAAGAACTAGGCTGTATGTTTACTCAGGTTCCCTTTAAACCAAAATGTAATAGACAAAGATTAGAAACCATTCAGTGCAATGTATGTGACATCAGAGGAAGGATGGGGGAGGGGTGTAAAAAACTTTTTTTTTACATCACTATACTTAAGTTTGAATGCACAGGAGAACCATTACATTATAATTGGTTATAGATATGCTAATGAATGTGGCCGAATGGATATGAGATCTAGTGGTCCAAAGATTAATAGACAGTCTGAAGTAGTAGAAAATCCCTATGGCGACAACTCTCTCTCTACCAAATCAAAATATTAGGACAAAAAATGAAAAAAAGGACACTTAGAGGCAGGAAGCAGCAAATCAATGAAGCTAGAAGGATGCCAAGTCCCTCCTGCCCGAAACCACCGTGACCCCCCCCCCCCCCCACAATGATCGCCGGCAGGAGAGATGCCCAATCTCTCCGGCTGCGATACCACAAAACCCTTCACCCAATGATCACTGGCAGGAGGGATGCCCAGTTCCTCCTGCTGATACCCCCCCAAATGTTCACCCCCCCAGGACCCCCTAACCCTACCCGGACCACGCTACAGTTTTGTTAAAAAAAAACAAAAAAAAAGGGGGGGTGGTAAATAAAAACTATATCTGCCTGAACAGTTTCAGCTTGTCTTTGACTCAAAGTTGAAAGGTCAATTTAAAACCAAACAAAAATGTTTACAGAACAGAAATGGAGTAATTCTTTATTACCCTCTGTTAGATTTATAGGCCTTGTGTAATAGTCTTCAGCTAATGGTTCTACTTCTTCCACTGCCTGTGCAGGCTCAATCTTTATTTCCTTCTGGTCCTCCCCTTCTTTCAAACTGAAATGATGAAATGTGAGTAAAAAAATGGCAAAAGAGACAAAGTACATTAAGCATATGTAAAATTTATTTTAATACTCAAGGCTCACAAATCTTAGTCTTTAGAACAGGGATCTCAAAGTCCCTCCTTGAGGGCCACAATCCAGTCGGGTTTTCAGGATTTCCCTAATGAATATGCATTGAAAGCAGTGCATGCACACAGATCTCATGCATATTCATTGGGGAAATCCTGAAAACCCGACTGGATTGCGGCCCTCAAGGAAGGATTTGAGACCCCTGCTTTAGAACGTTCACCTTCTCATGTACATTCATTGTCTGTTGTCAGACGTCTACTGTTTTGTTGTATCATTTTATATTTCCTTCCCATTTTTATGATATTTTATCCATGACTATGTAAACTGGTTACACTTTCATTATATAATCAAATAAATTAGATTTGGACTTGGGGCCAAAACAGCAAGGTATGAACGTGGAAGTCATCTGTAAATTCCCTCTGGGAAGTTTGCACCTACAAACTGTACCGGGACTTTGGCTCCCATGGCCTCACCAAGCAAAATCATATTCCCTATAGCAACTAGCTGTCAATTTCCTCTTTTAAAATTTAAGAACATCAAAATAGCCTTAACTGGGTCAGACCAATGGTTCATCTAACCCAGTAGCCTTTCCTCACCGTGGCCAAACCAGGTCACTAGTACCTGGCCAAAACCCAAGGAGTAGCAACATTCCATGCTATCGATCCAGGGCAAGCAGAGGCTTCCCCCATTTCTCTCAATAAGAGACTATGGCCTTTTCCTCCAGGAACTTGTGCAAACCTTTCTTAAAATCAGCTACACTATCCATGCTTACCACAACCTCTGGCAATGCGTTCCAGAACTTAACTATTCTCTGAGTGAATAAATATTTCCTCCTATTGGTTTTTAAAGCATCTCCCTGTAACTTCATTGAGTGTCCCCTAGTCTTTGTAATTTTTGATGAGTAAAAAAAAATCTACCCACTTGTACCCATTCTACACCACTAAAGATTTTGTAGACTTCAAACATATCTCCCATCAGCTGTCTCTTTTCAAAGTTGAAGAGCTCTAACCTCTTTAGTCTTTCCTCAGACGATAGGAGTGCCATCCCCTTTATCATCTTAGTTGCTCTTCTTTGAACCTTTTCTAGTTCCGCTATATCTTTTTTGAGATAAGGCAACCAGAACTGAATGCAATACTTAAGGAGAGGTCGCATCATGGAGCAATACAAAGGCATTATAAAACAAACATTCTTAGTATTGCTTACCATTAATTCCTAGCATCTTGTTTGCCTTTTTGGCCACCACCACACATTGGGTGGAAGGATTCAGCATATTGTCTACAATGACACCCAAATCTTTTTCTTGGGCACTGATTTCCAAGGTGGACCCTAGCATCTGGTAATTATGAATTTGGATTATTCCTCCCAAATGTGCATCACTTTGCATTTGTCCATATTAAATGTCATCTGCTATTTGGACGCCCAGTCTTCCAGTTTCCTAAGGTCTGCCTGCATACATTTTAGCAACTTTGAACAGTTTAGCATTATATGAAAATTTAAACACCTCACTTGTCATACCAATTTCCAGATTATTTATAAGTTAGTTAAATTTCATCAGTTCCAGAACAGATAGATCCCCGTGGCACTCCACTATTTACCCTACTCTATTTCCCTGCATTCTCTCAAAATTGTCTCCTGTATTGTTTTATCTAAGAATCACATGCACCTAATAAGTTCTACCACACACACACAATATTTAAACAACAGTCAGGCTGCACTCAATCAGAAGCAGAAAACTTAATCAAGCCAAAGTCACAACAATTTAACCAGAACTTAAGACATTTCTTTATTCAAGCTTGGTAAGCTTTTGTACTTACAGTGCTTTAAACAGCAAAAACTAGCATTCTGTAAGTACAAAGACTTTGTACTAACTGCTGGGGGCGTGCCTGGCACATCTCTTGGAGCTTCTGCACAGACATGTTCTTTAATGTATATTAAATGCCTCACACTTGGGACAAAGATAACTACAAATTTTAATTTAAAAAAAGTCAAAAGAAAAGCAAATATGAGACAACATAAAAAAGCGTAACACACACAAGAAAGCAAACTAAAAAGAGCAAAAATAAAAATGTGAAATAGGCAAAGCAAAAACACAACTCACTTCCCATTCTATACACAGACCAAAGTGATACAGAAAAATAATTATTCCCCGATTCCTAAAAGTTTTGGCTGGCACTCAATTTTCTACCTAGGTTTCCCTCACCACAACTGCAAACTGAAGCACTTTGATGCTGCATTGTATCTATTTTTGTGTTAATGTTTATATCCCTGAGTTTATATTTTAATCTGATTATCTTGTACTGCAGAGGTCATAAAAACCTTGGACTTTGAATCAAAGCCAAAAATGATTAAAATCCATGCATTCTAGTTCCCCAGTCTCTCATTTAGACATTCCTTGTTAGATTCTGCACTTGAAAACTCACGAGAGTCCAGCAAACACACTGATGGGGGCTCCAGATCTTTGACGCTGGAGGCGTGTACCACGTCCGTACTTGTCCTATGAACAGGAGAGAGAACTCAAGTCAGGAAATAGGAATTTTTTTGCCATCAAATTCCATGCTGTCAATGTATAGTATACAACATTTAGGACGCTACCTCTATGTCAACATAAAGTCACATTTACACCATCACCACCATCACAAACACAGGAATCAATCACCAAAGATTATAAGCAGGCAATGTTTAAATGACTAAATGCATCTCTCCAATAGAGTCTAGTTTGCAGGTGGAGGTACATATGATAGGAGTCTGGCTGCAAAGTTATAAGTTTGTTTATTTGTATCCCGCATTATCTAGACAATCTAAGCAGGCAACAATATACATAATAAAAATCACAATAAAAACAAACTACATTAAAACATCAAAACACATGCAACATAAAAATCCAACTTAACGCATGTATCTCTGGAACACAGAACTGGTGTAAGTGCTCATTCCTAACCAAATACATACGTACAAAACCCAGTTCTCAGTAGTATATGCTCAATTTACCTCCTCCACTTAATACTCAACACAAATTGTGAATGAGGGTTGGATTAGTTAAGATAAGCACAGCCCTCAGTTTGAGATTCACTACTTGTTTGGCCAGGGAGAAAGCATGGTTGCATACCTGTAGCAAGTGTTCTCCGTAAACAGAAGAATTCTACATTCCCATTCTTCCAGCTAAGAACTGCCTGAGAGGGGGAAACTGCAGGAGTTTGGGAATGCCCATGAAGTCCCAGACAACTTTCCAGTGTTTTTATGGGTTCTGAGGGTCCATCGTGGAAACCTCACCAACTTGTGTGGCTGTAGTAATCCTGGTTGTCCATGAAGAAATGTGTGGATTTGTGCACTACTGGGGTGGAAGGTGACATTGTGTGGGCCTACTGTATAAAAAGGCACACTGGTGCCTATATTGCCTTTAAAACAAGTAGGAAAAATGCAAAGCAAGGCTTGTGGAATTTGTGGTGTTGGCCCATATTTCTCTGGAACCCACCTCTTCCTCCCAAGTCCCCTCTTGTCCATTTTTTAATTCAATGTGTCATTTCTACTTGTCTCTCTTCTCTTCCTTCCTCCCACCCCCCACTCATCTCATTGAGGTAAAAATTTTCAGAGAGTTATTTTGCCCTCATAGGGGCAGACATTCTCAACCTCTTTTCTATAATTCTTTCCAACTTCCATTAGGTTGGAAATAATAAACAGGCCTAGGGGTTACCAAAGGACAGATTGAGATATCCAAATTTTACTTTCATTGAAAGGAAGATGGATAGAGACATCTGGGTTTGACTTCCATTGAAAGCAGCATCAACTGAACATTAAGGACACAAGACCTTTAATTACAGCATGGCTGTTAAAGGACTTACCGCTACGTGAATACTATGTTGCTGAGCAATACATGGCAGCAGGAAGACAGAGCAGATACATTACACAAAACTAAACAGCTTTTACATTGCAGAGTAAAAATGTTTCTTGTGAATGCTTTCTTTCAGCTTAAACTCAAGTTGTTTAATTAGAGAACCATCTACTTGCTAACTTCTAAGAAGACATAATCACCCCTGGGAGCCGAGAACAGAGCAAAAAGTGCCATAAGTTGCTTTTTGGGGATGTTATATCCAGTAATAAAGCAATGGCAATCCCAGACAGGGCTAGCTCAAGAGATTATGGTGCCCTGTCTGCCCCCAGCCAGTTCCCTCCTCTGATGCTACTGCCCGGTCCTGGCAGGATGTGGCTTCATACGCCAGCATTAGTGTCAAGCAATAGCATCAGAAGAGGGAAATGCTGCACCTCCCTCTTCTGGATACAAGGGGGAGGAGCCTGTATCCAGGATATAGAAGGAGCCTAAGGGAGTCCCTGATTGGCTCAGATGCCTAAGACCCCGCCCAATGGGAGGGTCTTCAGGCATCTGAGCCAATCAGGGTCTTAGGCCCCTCCCCATGCAGGCGGGGGGAAGGAGGGCATCTGGTGGCAGAAGAGTGTGGGCATTCCTCCTGCCATTCGTTTGCAGCAGTGGCGGTGTCCATCCCTCCTGCCATTTTTTGGGGTTCGGGGATGGATCGGGGGTACTAGCGTGGGAGGGGGCTTTTTTAATGGGACAGGCGGTAAACATTTAAGTCGTGCAGAACCTCTGTCCCATTTATAAAAGAGCAAAGCAGAAGCCCTGACAGCAGTGACAGGAGGCTGCTTCCCCTGTCACTATTGTCAGGGCTCTGCACCGACAATCACTGAGCGATTGAATCGGTGAGTTTGCATGCCCTGATTCACTTGATAGTGAATCAATCGCTGTTTGCAAATTGGCCAGAGAATCAGCCAACAGCGATTGAGTTGCTATCTTTAGTGAATCTGGGCCTTAATTCCTTTATCAGCAAGGTGTTAACTACAGTACTTAGAAACTTCTGCTTTTCAATGGTTTAGCAAACTTTAGCTGCTGGAGGACAATTTTCAAAGCAATTTATGCAGGTTAAAAAATAGTAGACAGAAGATAAAGACCTGAACTTTCCATCCGGTCTGCCCATTACTTCCATGCATTATAAATTCATTATTTAATTATATTATCTTTTTGCTTTGACATTTCTGGGCCATAGACCAAAATGTCCACCCGGTACTGTCCTTAGGTTCAAACCACTGGAGTTGCCATCAAAGCTCACTCCAGCCTATCCAACCATCTTGTTTCCCACCGAGTTTAAAAGCACTGATTTTGTTCACTTTATCAGTGGATTATACTGTATTTCCTTATTGAAACAAATACGCAATACAGAGTATTTCACACATATTCACTGCAGAAGCTTGCAAAGTCAATTATCGTCATGCAATAGGACTATAAGATTGCCAATGAACATAGATCATAAACACACCGTCGCTGCCACCACAGCACCAACTGATGAATAGCACCAAGTTTCTCTGTGCGAGGTCTAGGCTCACTTTTCCTTGCTATCACACTCCTTGCTCCATCATTTTAATGCACCGGGGATGGTGGCATAAATATTTTGCTCATGGGGCTTAACTATCTCCCTCCCTCCCCCAACAGATTCATTGCCTTACCTCCCTTTCCCCTCTCTTCCCTTTGGGTCTTCACACCACCCACCTAACCTGCAGCTGCTAGTTAAGAACATAAGAATTGACACACTGGGACAGACCAAAGGTCTATCAAGTCCAGTATCCTGTTTCCAACAGTGGCCAACCCAGGTCCCAAGTACCTAACTAGATCCCAAGAAGTAAAAACAGAGGATTTCCCCAAGTCATATCAATAATGGACCATGGACTTCTCTTTTAGGAAATTATCCCAAATCTTTTTTAAAGCCTGCTAAGCTGATTTCACCGCATTCTCCAGCGATGAATTCCAGAGTTTAATTGCACATTGTATGAGGAAATATTTTCTCCAGTTTGTTTTAAATTTACTACTTAGTAGCTTCATCACCTGAAATGGTGGTCCTCAGCTAAAGAGCAGAAGCAGCCAGTGAACAGTGCTTAAGCATATACAGGACCCATTATTGAGGAGCCTGTAAAAGCACACTAGCTTAGACCCTGCACTCACTAAGCTCCTACAGTCTGGCTTGTAGGAAAGAAACTGGTTATTGAGGGGATAGTGTTGATGTAAGAGGGGTGGAGCTTAAGTCTCTGAAATATGAGGCTTCCTACAAGTTCTGGCGGGTACAGGAAAATAACCCAACAGTCCCGGAATAGAGTGGGATTATACAAGAACTGACTATTACTATCACCATCACCAGCCCAAGGGCTTCATCTGCTTTAAGAACAAGCAGCTGCGGCTTTGTACTCCTACTGGTAGTTTCCAGACCAACATACCCCCAATTCTCTCCAACTCTAGCTATGCAGTTGTGTGGAATAATTCCTCACCGAAAAGGCCAGAGGCATATAGTTTCGACGTCGTGCCAACTTCTTACGGTCTCGCTCAATCTTCTCTTTCTGGGCCAGCTGCTGGTAATACTCCACTAGTTTATTAACCTGCAAAACACAAGACAAACATGCAGTCTTGCCACGCAATTAATGGATTTACCGTGGTTTGTGGTTTTACATTACAAAAGCTTTTTTTCTTTAATATTATTATTTATTAAATGTGAAATGCACAGACGGAAGGAAGGAAGGATATGCTTTTATTGTCTACTGCTCCAAACCTTCCTTCCTCCTACACATCTGAAAGAAATATTTTTTGTGACCCTGAATTATTTTTAATAAAGCTGTTTCATTCTGCTCCTTTGGACTATACAAGCTCAATGAGAAACCTTGAAACTTCATTCACACTGTCCTGGGGATTTCTTCCTTCTTTTGTATCCCCTGCCAACTTACTTTTAGGACAGGCTATTGACGGTCTTCACCTGAAAGCTATATACCACTGATCTTACAAGAACCCTATATCATGGGCACTAAATTCAGCTATTATCACCTACCTTCCCCCTTGGAGCATTGCCCAGTCCAGAGAGCAGAAAACATGAAACACGAATCAAACCAGATCTTTCTGTATGATAATACAAAGCACTGTCCATGGTACAGTCCCCCACTGCAACAAATTCTAAGACAGTGAATCAAGAATTACCAATCTCTGAATGATTTAGACCAGTGGTTCTCAACCCTCTCCTGGAGGACCAACAGGCCAGTCGGGTTTTCAGGATGGCCTTCATGAATATGCATGGAGCAGATTTGCATGCCTGGCACCTCCATTATATGCAGATCTCTCTCATGCATATTCATTAGGGCTATCCTGAAAACCCGACTGGCCTGGTGGTCCTCCAGGAGAGGGTTGGGAACCACTGATTTAGACAACCAGAACACTTTTAAGTTGGAAAATCTGTGTGATGGGCAAGAACTAAAGTGAACAGCCATGTAGAAGAAAAAAAAAAAAGGTGGGTTGGCTTGGTGGTTCAGCCGGTAAGCATTTGCATTTCCATTATCAATTAGGAAAACTCCTAGTATGACTTATGGGTCAGGATTTCTGCTCCCAGAACCAGCCAAGGTTTGGGATGAGGAGAAGGCAGCATTCACTGCTCTAAAGGGGTGGAGGTAGCCAGAAATTCAGGGTGGGGGGTGGGGAGGAATAATTCCTCAGGTAGGAATTATGGCAAAATCAGTATCATGACTTTGGGATGTTTGCTGTAGAAAAGCTACAGGAAAATAATTTGCAATGAATACTGCAAAGCTGATTCTGAAACTCAGACATCGCTCTTGCAGGCAGAATATGAATATACAGAAAACGATGATGATTTTAAACTCACTCGACACCAAAGAGACTGAAGAATTTTGCTACAGCAGGGTGCTCACCGCATATAAAAGGAGGGTCTCATATTCTTTTCCATCAGAAAATCAGGTCTGACTTGCCAACTTAGGGGTGCAGAAAAACTCTGCACTTTACTGGGGTAAGGTTTGTGACCCGAGATCAAGGCCGTTAGGCTCAAACACAATGAGTGGACCCTTAGCCTGCACTCTGAGGAGCCCTGGACCTGCTTCTCCAGCCTGCCCAACCTTATATGCTAGGAGCAGAAAATTTCTGGTGAATTCAAGAAGGCACCAGCTTATGTATCGGTAATGTCACTGGAAAAAAAAAAAAATCAGTTCTCTCTACTCCGTCTGCTGAGAGGAAAGGGACACAACCTACTTCTTCAGAATGATATGGCAGAGACAATGAGGAAAACAGAATTATTTTTAATAAATTACTCTTATCACTAATAGCTAGGCTCCCATAATGATACTGTGGGTTATTATGGAATAAATTATTTAAACAAACATGGGATGATGGTATACTTTGTATTTCTGTTAGTCTGAACACATTCAACCATCTGAAAGCATGTAAAAATGTATCAATTCTTACTAGATATATTATTAAGATTTTTACTGCCTTTTTGAAGAAATTCACTCAAGGCGGTGTAAGCAAACAATTCAATCATGCTATTGCTGCTGCCTTTTAAGGAAAAGCGCAAGTACCTGAGAAAATTAGATAAACCAGGAGAGCCACCTTTGACCTCACCGGCTGCATGAAGATCACGTGCTCTCAGAACTTACCAGTAGCAATGCAAGTTAAAGTAATTCTCATACTTCCCCTTCCCAGATTACATCTCAACTCTCCAGCATCCTGCAATCCTAGACTTACCCTTTGTGTGTAAGGATTCTCAGACTCCTGCCAACCTCCACTGGCTGTAAGACAAAAAACACAGAAATTCCTTGAAACCTCTCCCATACAGTTTGCATAAATATTTGTCTTGAAGCCCTTATGACTCTATAATCAGCTACACAAGTCCTTAATATTACTGCAAACAAATGCCTTCTCCAAAACGACAAAAGTCAAGCTTTGTGTAATATAAGTTTTGCGAATTCCAAGACAAAAGTCATTTGAGTTGTAGCTTCCAATCAGTAATAACAGTTCAGCATTTAGACTGGTGGAGGAGTAGATTACTGTTTAGAACTAGGAACCAGGTTCAATTCCCACTGCAGCTCCTTATGACTCTAGGTAAGTCACCTAACCCTCCACTGTTCCAAGTACAAAACTTAAGATTGTGAGCCCACTAAGGAGAGAGAAAATAGTTGTATATACAGGCAGCCCCCGAGTTACAGACGCCCGACTTAAGTACGACTCGGACTTAAGAACGTGGTTGTGGCTTCATGTAATTTCACTGAGCAGTATTTCCAGTGGCCTAGACTCCTACACTCCTCCTGCAGCAGATTCAGAAATTATGCATGGCTACATTAAGAATAGTGTGTGGTTGTGCATGCTGTACCTTACAGGGAACACTTGTTGGAACAGTTGGCCCTTTTGTCAGCTGGGAGCAGAGGTAATCAACAAAAATGTGAAAATCTACAAGTTCCGAGTTACATACAAAACTGACTTAAGAACAGCTTTGAAAACGTGACTCGCTCTTAACCCGGGGACTGCCTGTAATATGTAAACCGCTTTGGTTGTACCACATAAAGACAGTATATCAAATCCATGATCCTGACCCTTACCTTACTGGTGAGCAATTATCATCAAGGAAACTGTGCAATTGTCCTGTACTTCCAGGAAGCTGAACTGCTCAGTCTCTTTGTGATTCTCAATCCCTAAAACACACAACTTTTCTCATAACATCCCCAGGCACACCCTGTGTTTCAACCAAAGTTAAATTGTGTTTTTTGGGGAGATACAGTGTATTTATTACAAGAGCACAATAGTGCTGCTAAGAGGAGTTTACAAGAAAGTCAACAGTATGTCAAACAAAAGGTCCATTTTCATTCATTCAATGTAGCACCATAGCATCCCCAGTAGCCATGGGCTTCAGGAAAAATATAAGACTAGAAAGTACCTCTTGAAGTTCTTAGCTCAGTGGATCGCAAACTGTGTGCCACGGAGAATTCCAGGTGTGCCCCAAGATGCCGGCGAGGAGGGGGCGCGCCAGCTGACAGCTTACAAGACAGCGCCAGCACCTTGCCTCCTCGCCGGTGCCTCCGCTCCTTCTCCTCACCACTCCTTCTGCAGCACCCTCCCCCCCCCCAGCGGTAATAGGAGGCTCAGGGCTGCGGCTGGAGGACATCCATGCAGGCGTGGATGTCGTGATGACATCATGCATGCCTGCAACATCATCACGCTGATGTCCACGCATTTCCAGGGGCCCTCCAGCTGCAGCCCTGCGATTAGTGTGCCAGCAGCTTAAAAAGTTTGCGACACACTGTCTTAACTGGACGGGTAAACTCAGAGAAAGCAAAAAAAGAATAACAGTCAATAGCCTGACAAGGTCCTGAATTATGAAGTTATATGAATAATCAGACTCAATTAACTAAACTATTGTCCATCATACCTCTAGCATACCTGAACAGCGATGCAGCGACTAGGACACACTCACAGAGATCATCAGGATCCAAAAAAAGGCTAGAAAAATTGGTGGTGAATAACCAGTGGTGGAAAAAAAGGTACAATGAACTAGAACCATTTTCCTCAGAGCTAGTTTGAATACTGGGTATAGAAATGCCCCTAAGTTCTTTGATGTGTTGCGTTGAGAAATATATTTCAATAGAAGGTATATGCTAAATCCCTGTTAGGAAAGGTTCTTTTCAACATTACTAAGGTTGTTTTTTGGGTTTTAGGGATTGTAGCCCTGAGGAAACCCCCCCAAGGATGAAACATGTTGGCGTGCTGGTCCCTAGCTGTTTACCACCAAGCAAAGTACAAATATATTCATATACCATATACCCTAGTAAAGTGGATGGTTTAACCTATCTCATTTTGAGTCTAATTATAAAATGACCCGGTGAAGATTGAATGCGTAAAGCCAGCTGTTATGAAAACTTATTGAACTGGTGGCATTTCTGAGGGCTGGAAGAGTTATTAAATAGAAGGTTTTTCAGGGACGGTTGAAAAGAACCTTTCCTAACATGGCCTAAGTTCTTTGAGCCATATTTCTGATATCACTGAACAAATATAACTCTATTCAAACATTCTACAAAATAAATGAAACATTAATGGGTCAGAGAAACAGACCACCCAGGGAATGCAGCATTTTTCTAATTACTTGCTATTACTGTAATGTCTCCAAGGTCATTAACAATGCCTCATTGTAATTAAGATTACATTTTCACTATGGTTACTTTTGGTACATCTCTTTAGCTCATTCTTTCCTGGCACTATTCTGACAAAAAACAACAGCTTGTATTTATGCTGAAATCAGTTTTTATAGATGACTAATACAGAACAATATAAGCATATAAGGAAATTATATGCATGCAACAAAAGAAAGATAGCATATCCAACCCATCATAACGTTTTTCAATTATAACTTCTCCCTCCAAAATCGCCCCTTCCATCCTTTATCACAAAGTCCTGATCTTCCCATCTAAACACACAAACTTCCAAACCTCAACTGTTTACAAACCTCTACAGGGCTTAAGCACTCGGCTAAGCATCCGTTCTTCTCTAGGGACACAGCTTGTATTTAATTTTAGCTCTACATATGTCTAAATCCGAACTAGGATCATTTTTTAAATCTAGCACGCAGAGAAGTAAAGACTGCACTGGAACATGGCTTGGGAAAGAGCTTCTATATTTTCATAGGGGTTCTGCATGAAATACCATGTTACCAGCTGCATATGCCCATTTATGCACATGCAAAATAAAAATTAATAGTTGAGTATTTAGTTTTATCGTGTAGTCATAACAACTATACTGATCTGCAGAAAGTAAGCCTTGGTAGAACTAACACTCTGATTTTCAATGTAAGACCCACAAGCCAATGGCATCCCCCCTCAGACCTCTTGAGCAGTCCCAGTCAACCCCCTTCCACATCCTTCTGACACTCATTCCAACTTCCTGGCCTCCCAACCACCCACCCATTTCTAAAAGACGGGAGCAATGGCCAATTGACTCTGCCTCCAGCACCGCCATCTTTAATATGGCAGCACTGATCTGTAGCAGTGTGGCAGCACTCAAGTGTGGAAAGGGGATGAGATAGAAAATTTTAGAATATATAATATCGCCTTTCTGTGGTTACACATTCAAAGTGGTTTACATAAATACAGGTACTTATTTCATACCTAAGGCGATGGAACATTAAATGACTTGCCCAGGATCACAACAAGCAGCACGGGGATTGTGGAGGGCCTTGTGTCAGCACTGCAACTACAGCACTGGCAACTAGCTTTTGATAAAGTTCCTCACGAGAGGCTCCTGAGAAAATTAAAGAGTCATGGGACAGGTGGCAAAGTTCAGTTGTGGATTAGGAATTGGTTATCGGATAGAAAACAGAGGGTAGGGTTAAATCAGTGGTCTCAAACTCACGGCCCGGAGGCCACATGCGGCCCGCCAGGTACTATTTTGAGGCCCTCGGTATGTTTATCATAATCACAAAAGTAAAATAAAACAGTTTCTTGATCATATGTCGCTTTAGCTATAAATTACAATATTATTATTAAGACTTAGTCAAAAGGAAAGATTTATAAACTATAACGAGTTTTACCTCATGCAAAATTGTCATTTCTTTAATACCACATTAACTATTTTTTCTGAGGTCCTCCAAGTACCAACAAATCAAAAATGTGGCTCTGCAAAGGGAGTGCCACAGGAGTTTGTACTGGGACCAGTGCTATTTAACTTATTTATAAATGATCTGGAAATTGGAAGACTATATTCTCGTCCAAAAAATCGTCCATGTCTCAAACACCCAGAACAAGACCTTTTGGGCATGGGAGGAGCCAGCAAAGTAATGGATTGGCCACCCAGACATGGCAACAGAGTAGTGGGGCACCTTACAGGGCACTGCTGTGAACTTCACATAAAGGGTGCCACATAAACATCTCAACTTGCAGGTCATGGTGATCCCCCTCCAAACCTACTATACCCACCTGTCTACAACCCCAATAGCCCTATGGCTGCAGGTGGCACCTATATGGCAGTACAGTAGGGTATTGATGGGTTTTGGTGGACTCACATTTTTCACCATGAATCCAGTGGTTTAGCGAGGTTTATGGACCTGGGTCCTCCTCTCTAGGGTTCACTAACCCACCCCCCCAGACTACTTAAGCCACCTCTGTGCAGCTCTGCTAGGCTTTCCTATGCTAGGTGCTGATGTTCTGGAGGCAAGTATGTATGTTTTTTTCCAATTTTTATGGCGGTATGCCTGGGGTGGGTGGGGGGGGGTCCATGATCACTGGGGGATTATGTGGGGGTCTGTACTTTGTGTCTGCAGTGGTTATCTGGTTACTTTGGATACCTTCTGGGCACTTAAACCTATTTTTAGATCGCCTAAGTCACAACGTATACGTTTTGTCCGGGCAACTTCGTAAAACTATCGATTATCCCTGCAGTACGACTAAGAGCTCCTTTTACGAAGGTGCGCTAAGCGTTTTAGCACGCGCTAGCCAAAAATCTACCGCCTGCTCAAAAGGAGGCGGTAGCAGCTAGCGCGCGGGGCAATTTAGCTTGCACTATTCCACGCGGTAAGGCCCTAACGCGCCTTCGTAAAAGAAGCCCTAAGTCGAGGTCGGCCCACATCCCACCCTAACCACTCCTTCAAAAACGCCCCTTTCAGCTCTGGGTGCACAGCAGGATTCAGAGGCCTAAAAAGTCTCTAGATAATCAAAACCGGTTACTAGACATATTGGCACTTGGACAACCTGTCTTTTAGGTCATCCAAGTGCCAATCTGGGCTGGTTTTTAGACTTATTTCTGTTTCGATGATGAGCCCCACAGTATCTATGGAAAGTGAATTCTAATTCCAATTTCATGTCCTTCTGTTGTTCCGATAATGATACTTACCAACAGATTTGTCAGCCATACCAACGTCTCTAGAGGTCCAGCGACAAAACCCGCAAGCAAGATAATAAGCTTTCTTCATTGTGGTCTTGGCCGGGTCATCTGGAATAGGAGCTGGGATGGTTGTAGCCCGAGTTGACAGGGTGTGCATACAGCAAGGGCAGTCAAAACAATTAGCACATCTATTATCCAAAAAAAGGGGACATGTTGAAGCAGAACTTTAATCATTACACCAGCCTGAATGGTTTGCAGTTATCATATAGTGCAATAACATTGGATAACATCCTTATTCTCTCCTTGTAAACAGTGTTTCTATTGTCTTTAGTTGAAGGAAACTCAGCTGTTTATAAGAATGAGGGGTTTTGGGGGGGTCCTTTACTACACTTTTTTTGGCACAGTAAGAAAAGAAATGTATTACAGTTACTGTAAAATACCAGGAAATTAAGCCACCAAATTAACATACAAACAAAACCGGAACCAAATTTTTTTTAACAAGTTTCCTTAACTGTGAAATATTGACAACTGCCTGTAGCCTATAGACATTCATATTGTCAATATGTGCCCCATTTTTGTGACCAGTATAATTTAATTTCAATGGGTTTATACGAGGTCACAACTACAGTGCCTTGTAAAATCTTCAGAATCTTGTACATTTTTCACATTCTGCTGTCTAAAAAATACAAAGGCACTGAAGTAAGAGTTTATTTCACTGAGGTACACGACACTCTATAATTTAAGAAATATTCAAAAAGTCATTACGAATAAAAAAAAAATCAAAAGGTCTTGATTGCATAAGCTTTCCCACTTGTAGTCACCGCAAACATAATTTAGCGCACGCGCAAACACACACACACACACTATCTCTCTTAATTACAGCAGTTAGTTGATTCAAATCAAGTGGGGAGTTTTTTTGTATAAAGTGAATTTGAAAAAAAGTCTGTATGTGCCAAACATGAAGCTGTTAAAAGGAATTTGGGATAAAGTTATTCAAAAAGGTACAGAATGCGGAAAGCCTATTTCATTCTGTCTGAATACCTTTGGGCACTGTTTCAAGGCTTGTTCCCTTCCATTAAACACTGGTCATTTTCTTAGCAGCCTTCTACTTGGACCATCTACCTCAATGACCATAAGAACATAAGAAATGCCTGCACCGGATCAGACCTGGGGTCCATCCAGTCTGGTGGTCCGCACACGCGGAGGCTCAGCCAGGCGTACCTGGGCGAATACCTTAATCATTTGTATCCCTCAATGTATCCCGCAAGAAGATGTGCGTCCAATTTTACCTTATATCCTAAAATGGTGGTTTCCTCCACCACATCCTCTGGGAGAGAGATCCAGGCGTTCACCACCCGCTGTGTGAAGCAGAACTTTCTGACATTTGTCATGGCCTTGACCCCTTGACCAGTTATAAGATTACCGGTATACAACATGCACAGCATATCACTCTACTAACACTATCCCTATAGTAAACCATGGTGGTAGCAGCACTATACCGAGGGGCAGCTTTACAACAAGAGGAATCAGAGAGGCTTGAAAGGATTAAGGGTAAGATGAATGGTGCAACCTATAGGTTCTCCTTCAGGATCTGCCTAGGACAGGGTAAACAAAAAAACAACTTTTAGAAGGACAGTGATCCTAACTGAAAAGAAACAACGGTGAGGAATCAGCAAGAAGAAAGCTGCTCAGTCAAAGCTCAGACCTGAATCTAATGGACTTCAAGACTGCAATGCACAGAATCTCCAGCCAACCTTAAAGAGCCAAATATACCAAGAATGGCAAAAAGTGCAGACATCACACTACCCTAAATGACTGAGAAATACAGAAAAACAGCATACTGCCGGTGCAATCTGCCCATCCACATCAATTGCCCATCTCATTCTCTGGTCTTCCATGTTGCCTTCATTTATTGGATTCAAATACAGTCCTTGTCTCCATCAACTCCAGTGGGAGGCTGTTCTGCACATCTACCAAATTTTCTCTAACAAATATTCCCTAAGATTACTCCTGCATCTAGTCCCTTCCACCCTCATCCTGTGACCTCTTACTTCAGAGTTTTCATTCCACTGAAAGAGGTTCACCTTCTTGTGCAGTAAACGCTTTGGAGGTATCTAAAGATCTATTATATCGCCCTTGTCCCACCTTTCTTCAAAGTATACATATTGGATTTTTAAGTCTGTTTCTATGTGAACACTATTTCTGAGAGCAATGCCCCTATTCTGTAAGGACACTCAATGTATTAAGTGTTCTTACAGAATACTAGCATAAGTCAACAGTGGCAGGCCTAAAAGTAGGTACAAACATTTATACCAGGTCTATGTGCAAAATGGCTGCCACGTTCCACCAATATGAATATCCCTCTGACAGTTAGCAATTAGAGATGAAATTAAAACGCTGCTAAGACAAAACTTCTTTGGCTGGGCCCTAAATTATATTCTCTTCCTTCTGCTGTTAACCTAGATTCGGGAGAGTCTTTGAAAATCGAGTTCTCCTCATTAGTATTAGGTGTTCTCATCAATTCTTCACTCACATTAACTCTCTTGCAAAAAAGTGTTTTATTAGTCTTTGTGTTTTGAGGAAAGTTAGACCGTTCTTCTACCAACAGCATTTTTCTGTCTTGGTCCAATCAATCATTCTGGCATGTTTGGACTACTGCAATTCACTGCATGTGGGCTTATCTAAGGCTAGCCTTCAGAGACTGCAACTAATACAGAATACTGCTGCCAGACTCATTTTTTGGTAAGCGCAAGTTTGACCATGTGTCCCCTCTCCTTAAAGAACTATATTGGCTTCCAGTCCATTTGAGAATTCAATTTAAACGCATTTGTATTGCATTCAAGATCTTATTTGGCCTCTCTATCACTCTTGTCCCTTTGGACTGGAATGTAGGCAGATCTCATCTGGCTAGGAGCTCTCAGAGATTAAAACTTTCCTTTCCTTCCCTTAAGGGCAAAATCAAATCTATCAGAAAACTTAGCCATTCTTTCTCCTACAAACTAAATGAGCTTTGGAATAATATACCACTCTCACTAAGAAGTTTAGGCCCCTTCTTATCTTTCAGGAAGGCTCTTGAAGACAGTCTTGTTCACCAAACATTTTGGAAATTAATTATTCTACTTTATCCACATTAGATTTCTTTTGTTCTGTTCTTTTGTATTACTCTATTCTTAATGTTAACCGAGTTGAGCTCCAAATTGGTTAACGACCAAGTGTATAAAACTTGCTTTTCATATCTGATCATTTTTGGGTAGCCAAACAGGCAATGAGAAAAGTTGGAAGGTTGCTCAGGTACAATAGGGAAAAGGAGGCAGCTAGCGCTTCTGTATAAGTCTCTAGTGCAGTGTTTTTCACCCTTTTTACACCTATGGACCGGCAGAAATAAAAGAATTATTCTGTGGACCGGCGGTTGAAGAACACTGGGCTAAGTCGTGGGCCAGACACCGCCCATCTCTACCCAATCTCCACCCAAGACCCGGCCCCCATAATAGTACTAATTGCACCTTAACACGTCCTGTGCCTCATCTGGAAACTTTCCCTCTGACGTTGCAACGTCAGAGAGAAGGCTTCCGATTCAGGCGCAGGATGCACGTAGGAGCCACTGCCCGTGGCTTTGTGCACAGAATCAGTTAGGAAGAGGGAGCTGGCTCGAAGATAACGCTGCATCGATCGCACATGGACCGGCGGTTGAAGAACACTGTTTTGGGCCTGATGCACGTGCTGGCCCCATGGACCGGCAGGAAATTTCTGTGGACCATGGACCGGTGGTTGAAGAACATTGCTCTAGTGTGACCTCATTTTGGAGTGCTGTGCACAAATCTGCAGACCACCCTCAAAAGCATATAAACCAAATGTAGTCTATCCAGGGGGTGGATGTTAACATGGTCGGTGGTCTATCCAAAAGCATATATAATGGGGCAGTTAAATTTATATGGTAATAGCACATATAAACATAGAATACTGCCATCCAGGTGAGTAACTTAAAGCGTACATTTATGGATTGGGGGGAGAATCAAGATGGCGATGGAGTGAGTCGCGCTTTTAAGTGGCTCCTGCTCTTGTCGTCAACTTCTACATTTTTCCGCAGAAAATTTACCTTTTTGCCATGCCTAAGTTTAGGAGTAAGCAGAGGAGTATGCTTCCTGCCTCCTCTTCCACTTCACTGATGCGATAAGCGGCAATAACAGCTTATGCTGTTTCAGCTGGAGCGGGCGTTTCTGCTGACCGAGGAGGGCAGTCTTCGGTCTAGGAGGGCGAAGTATCACTCAGCCCTTTGGGACCTGGAGTTCCTCCGCGTCCCGGGATGATGTCGGGGACGCCTTCAGCTGCACAGGAAGCGCCGGAATTGATGTCTCCGGCGGCGTTGCAGGTCTCACCCCTGACCCCGGATGGGAATTTCAGCTTGCCGACTTTCTCACAGTCGGCATTGGTGTACAGAGGACCTGAACTTCAGAGTGCAGCAGGGAATGAGGAGGTGAAACCTTTGGTGGAGTCCCGTGGAATATCTATCCCTGCTCCTCTGATTAAACCAGCGGTGATAGACAAGGAGGCGATCTGGAGTGCCTTGAAGACTTTGCATAAGGTATGCTCCCAGTTTGTTGCTTCAGTACAGAATACTAATATTCAACTTAAAACTTTTGAAGAGAAATTCCAACAACAGTCTGTTAGAATGGACAAATTGGAGAAATCAGTGGCAGAAGTGAAGGTTTCTACTAATTTACAATTGAAGGAAAAGGTTCTACTCACTAGGAAAGAAAATAGAAAACTCGGAGAATGCAAATAGGAATTTGAACTTGAGACTTTTAAACTTTCCTGTCTCCAAATTTCAATCACCTAGAGATTTATTTCATTCCTTTTTAAATATAGTTTTGAAATTTCCTGAAAATAATATGCCACCGCTACAAAAGTTATATTACCTAAATCTGCCAAAAGAGGATAAAGAAGAAGGAAATATATTTCCAGGAGAATTGGATCTAAACTGGTATGCTGGAGACATCTCAAGAGGAAATTGTGGTTAGGGCTACTCTATTGATAATTTTTGTCTTTCTTCGAGATAAAGAAGCAATTCTTCGTCTATTTTATAGGACTGATGTGGAATTTCATGGAATCAAACTTTCAATTTTTCCTGATGTATCAAAGTGGACACAAGCCAGACGTAAGAAATTTCTGGCTTGCCGTCAATCTGTTTTGAGATTAGGAGCAACCTTTCAATTACGTTTTCCTTGTAAATGTTGCATTATATATCAGGGTAATAGATATATTTTTTATGAACCCGATCATTTGCAATTTTTTCTTGAGGGTAAAGCAACTATAAGAATTCCAGAGACTTCCATGGAATCAGCCAACCAGGCCATTAATTAAATGACTCCAAATGCACTCAGTAATTTGAATTAATTTAGAAATATTTCCTGGAATCCAACTACCCTTGGAAGTGATTGATTCTCTCTCCTCATAATGTGGACTTTAGTCATAGTCACTAGTGTGGAATCCTATATAATAAAACGCTAGCCGCGCATGCGCACTCAGACCTGCGTGATCTGTGATCCCTGATCTGTGATCCGTAGGTCCGTGGTCAGAGTGCGTATGCGGCGGCCAGATCGGGAAAGCACAGCACAGCCGGCGACTCCCCCCTCCCGCCCTCACTCACCGCCAACACCACCACCGCCAAAGCCTCCTCCATCTCAATGGCTCACCCGCGTTTAAATTGAGCAAAGCGCTGCACCGCGCTAACGCTGGCTTTGCCGTCTTCTGTCCACTGCGGCCCGCCCTCTCTGACTACTTCCTGGTTCCGCTAGGGTTGGCCGCAATGGATAGAAGACGCTGAAGCCAGCGGTAGCACGGTGCAGCGCTTTGCTCTCGATTAAACACGGCGGCTAATAGAACGGGAACAAGCAGAGAGCAAAATTCTTTACCCCAAACGATCAGACATGGGGACAGGAGGAAATTTAGCTGGTCTCATAAAGGCTGTGAGCACTGAGAAAAAGGAATTTGCAGTCGTCTCTTATTAATGAACCAAATCAGAGAATGCTTTTAGAAATTGCTACAGGCCTTAGATTCACCACTGGTCTTATGTCTGGAAAGGAAGGGGGCGGCGGGAAATGCTGCTTCTGCACAGGGAAGTGTGTGTGGGGGGGGAGAAATGCTGTTTCTGGACAGGGAAGGCCAGGAAATGCTGCTGTTGCACAGGGAAGGGTGGGAAATGCTGCTATATTCTAGCACCCGTTAATGTAACGAACTTAAACACTAGTTATTTTATAATTTGTATTATTTGTTTCCTGTTTTTGGATTGTTATATTTCCTTTCAAGTGTTGTTTATTCAACTTGTAAAAGCACAAATAAACAAACCAAAAAAAAAAACCGTACACTTATGCAGGAACATGGCAATAGAGCACCAAAACTAAACTTTACATATAACTCCTTTTTCATCTGCTTAAAAATGTCACTCTCTACTCTGCCACAATCTTTGATTTCTGAAGCTCGGATAACATTTCTTTTAAACATTAAAATCGTAGCTACCCAAACATTGTTGCTAGGTGCCATCGACCAAACATTACACAAGTGGTTTTCAACCCAATCCCCGAGACACACTTGTAGGCATGCCAGAGGCTATAAATCAGGGGTGTCCAACCTTTTGGCTTCCCTGGGCCACATTGGCCAAAAAAATGTTTCTGGGGCCGCACAAATGCTGCAGCAAGACAGAGGAGGGAGCCGGCAAGACGGTAAACACCCAGGGGCAGCAAAAGAAAACACTGCATCGCTCTTGACCGGGGCCGCAGGTTGGACACCCCTGCTATAAATCAAGCTACTACTGAAGTTATCCAGTGACTTACAGATTTCACCCTAAATATCTGATTTCTAGAGGGCAAAAGACAAATTCCTAAAAATATTAAAGATTCTTCCTCTAGCCATGTCAGATCCCCTCACTACTACAAAAATGGTTTCTAAAAATGTTCTCAAATCCAAAAGGCTTCCCGTACTGCACTGTTACTGTATAAATATGATTGTGCAAGTTACCGTATTTTCTCACATATAACGCGCGCGTTATACGTGGTTTTTACAAACCGCGCATACCCTTGCGCGTTATACGCATGAGCGCGTTGTCCAAAAATTTTTTTACATAGTTTCCCCCCCCCCCCCGACGCCCGATTCATCACCCGGAAGGAGCGCTCGCACTCCCACCCCGAAGGACCGCTCGCACCCCCACCTGAAGGACCGCTCGCACCCCCACTGCCTCCCCCCCTCCCCCATGGAGAAGCTGTCTACCTTGTTTCCGGATGCCAGCCCAGCTGCTTCCTCTGCCGGCGGTCCTGCCCCTTCTCAGAGCCCTGTGCTGCGCTGCTTCCTCTTCAGGCGGTCCCGCCCTTTCTCTGATGTCAGAGAAAGGGCGGGACCGCCGGAAGAAAAAGCAGCACAGCAGGGCTCAGAGAAGGGGCGGGACCGCCGGCAGAGGAAACAGCTGGGCTCGCTGGCATCCGGAAACAAGGTAGACAGCTTCTCCATGGGGGGGGGGGGGAGGCTGTGGGGGTGCGAGCGGTCCTTCGGGTGGGAGTGCGAACGCTCCTTCGGGGTGGGGGTGCGAGCGGTCCTTCAGGGTGGAGGTGCGGGTGCGTGCGAGCGGTCCTGCGGGGGGGTGAATCGGACGTCGGGGGGGGGGGGGCATCAAGCTTTCAGGGTAGGGACAGGACTTCAAGGAGGAAAGGAGAGTCGGGGCGGGCGAAAACAGAGTCAGGGTCTCCAGAGGAGAGTCGGGGCGGGCGAAAGGAGAGTCGGGCAGCATGCGCGGTATACGGGTGTGCGCGGTATATAAAAATTTATGTACATAAATATGTGTTTTTTGCGCGCTATACCCGTGTGCGCGTTTTACACGGGTGCGCGTTATCTATGTGAAAATACGGTATACGTTTTTAAAAAATAAATATAAAAATAAGACACAACTAGGTGGGATACCCTGGAAGGATGAAGTAACTAACTGGACAGGAAGATGTTCAAGACATTTCTAATGTGCTAAAAACAAAAAATACAATTTACTTTATTGAAAAAACAAATATATCTTAGTTCTAATTAGAACTGAGGTTTTTCAGGAATTTTAACTTTTTGCTGGGAAGTGTCACAGTGGTGTCACAGTGCCAACCTCCTCTTGCAGTTTCAGAGCCAAAATCATCGGCCTGTCATAGCTACAAGCAGCAAAAGGGTACTGGAGGTGGTTTAGACTCTGGTTTTCAAAATTATTTTTTTTCTTCAAGAATCTTACCTTTTAATCCTTTGTTATCACATGAGCCATTATTTCAAGGGAAATCCCAGTCTAGGAAAAACAACTGTGTTCCTTTGCCTTCCCACCAGTTATAGTTACAAGATATAAAAATGACTTTACCCTGGGGAATTTCAGTCATTTCATAACAAAGGAAAATAGGGCCAAGACGATCAGAAACAATATTAGAACCCTACTCAATTTGTAAAGACACAAACTGCAAAACTATATTCAATATAAAAGCAATATAAAAGGCCTCCTTTTACAAAGGTGCGTGAGGGCCTTAACGCGTGGAATAGCATGCGCAAAAATGCCCTGCGCGCTAGCCGCTACCGCCTCCTCTTGACCAGGCGGTAGTTTTTCGAGAAGCGCACGCTATAGCATGCGCTAATCCGGTGCGTGAGTTAAAAACGCTAGCATACCTTTATAAAAGGAGCCCTAAGACACCATTTTTTAGGAAACATCTCAGCAATCAAACGCAGCGAGAAAAAGTAATAAGTTATACCTGTTTTTCTTCACTTTGGCTTCTGCAGATGGCATATTTTCCAAACAGCTGGGACAGTAGTGTGAATCCACCTAGAGAACAATAAAAGTCCAATTCATCAATAGCCAAAATAGAATTTGGAAAAAATGTGAATCTTAATCCGGCTTTCCTAATCAACAAATTGATCATTTAAGATGTGATCGTCAATAATGTACATCAGATCCACTACTATCAAAAGAAAATTTTTGTACTATCATTCCCCTCTCTACACGTCATCCTCCACGCAGGTAAACTGGGTAGATCCCTCCTCTCCAAAATCGCCGGCCTCTGGAACGACCTCACTGTCCCGCTGCGGAACCTGGACTCCCTCCAACTATTCCGAAAACAACTGAAAACCTGGCTTTTCTCTAGCATACAATAATCTCTTCTCCTGATTACATCCCCTCTTTTTATGCTTTGTAAACTCTTTCTCTTCTCTCTTCCCATATTTTTTTTAAACTCTGTAAACCGTGTCGAGCTCCACTTCAGTGGAGAAGATGCGGTATATAAACCTAAGGCTTAGTTTAGTTTAGTAAGTTACTATACAAATACTGAAACAACTCATAGTAAAATAAGCCGTACCAAGTCAAAAATCAAGGTCCACGGAAACTAACATTCTGTCTCCAACAGAAGTCAACTCAGATCATGAATACCCAGCAGATCTCAAGAGCAAACCAATTTCTCATAGCACATTTCCAGGGATAAGCAATTATTTCGCAAGGCTACCTGGCTAATTAATTAATGTTTATGGACTTTTCCAAACCTCCTTTGAGCCCACCATGTTGGCTTCCTTGACCTGGCAAAATGGAAAACCCTTTCTACAGCTTGATTCCAATCTGCTAGTTGTTAAATGTCATAGTGTCCATGTAATGCCATCTAAACCAGTGGTTCCCAACCCTGTCCTGGAGGAACACCAGGCCAATTGGGTTTTCAGGCTAGCCCTAATGAATATGCATGAAGCAAATTTGCATGCCTATCACTTCCATCATATGCAAATCTCTCTCATGCATATTCATTAGGGCTAGCCTGAAAACCCGATTGGCCTGGTGTTCCTCCAGGACAGGGTTGGGAATCACTGATCTAAACAGTTAAAACAACCATCCCCTATTTCACTGTTCCACCTTTTTCATAGATTATGCTATTATTTATTTATTCATTCAATTTTCTATACTGTTCTCCCAGGGGAACATAGAACGGTTTACATGAATTTATTCAGGTACTCAAGCATTTTTCCTTGTCTATCCTGGTGGGCTCACAATCTATCTAATGTACCAGGGTCACGAGGAGCAGCGTGGTGCTGAGGTTGTAGCTTTAACCACTGCGCTACACTCTCCCCTAGTGTTTCTCAATTTCAAGTCAAATACTCCCTAAGGAAAACAAACGTCAACTGAGTTTAAAAAAAAAGTTATGTCCAGTACCAGTTCTGGCAAATGTACATCAAAAAACCGACATATTCTAACAACAAAACTGAAAAATAAAATGACCAAACAAAAGTAGAAAAAGCAATTTTATTTTCTAATCATGTTAATCCCAGCATCTCTCCCTCCCACCATGCTGCTTACCCTCCATTGCATCAGGTACAAAACTTTAGGTTATGAGCTCACTAGGAAAAGAGGAAGTGCTTGCATATAATAAATGTAAATCATTTTAGTTATATCATAAAGAGGTGCTATATCAAATGCCTTACCCTCCTTACCCTGCCATTTAAACACACTGATTAAAAATCTTCTAATGGTTATTCATTGTCCATTTTACTTTTGGTAGCTGTGCTTAGGGACATAAAAATAAGAGATCGATCAGCATTCAGACTCGCGGCTGATCTTCTAGTTATGGATTTGGATATTAGATTATATCAGATTTTGAAAAATTAAGTAAAATATGAATAATATATGTATATACAGTCAGTAGATCCCTACCCATAATATAAGTTATCTTGGGCAACTCACCTATCCCAATTGCACCAAAATCATAAAGTAGTGTTACCAAAAACCATTCCTTACTGGCAAGAAAAACACATGTTTCAAGCAAATGACAACTACAAGTGTTTTGCCATATGTAATTTCAATTCTTTCCTCCTATCAGAAGGCATACTTGGTACCAGATTATTCAGTTTACCAGGTACACAAACACCTATCTAGCTGCCTCTTGAAGCTGAACCCAGAACCAATCCCTGAATCCAAAGTAAGCCTAAGAAAGAGAAATTCACTAGTGGTTGTGTAAGTCCTACAAACACTGATTGTTGGGGCACATAAAACTGATAAGAATGATACCTATTTTTAGAAAATTACACTGGCTTCCTATAGAACTGCATATTCAGTTCAAACTATGTTTTATGATCTTCAATATCTTATACATAGTAAATGATGGCAAATAAAGACCTGTGTGGTTCATTCAGTCTGCCAAAGAGTCACATTCATTCTCAAGGCATCAAGCCAGTAATTATTAGTTTTTTTCTAAATGCCTTCACCGGATCAGACCTTGGGTCCATCTAGTCCGGCGACCCGCACATGCGGCGGCTAAGCTAGGTGTTGCCTGTTGAAGGCCCGTATCCCGCAATGTGATTTGCAAGAACGTGTGCATCCAACTTGCCCTTGAATCCCAGAATGGTGGTTTCCGTCACAACCTCCTCCGGGAGAGCATTCCAAGTGATCACCACTCGCTGTGTGAAAAAGAACTTCCTGACATTTGTCCTGGACCTGTTGCCCCTCAGTTTCAGTCTATGACCTCGTGTCCGAGTCACATTTGACAATGTGAATACCGATGTATCTTGCTCAATTTAGTCAAAACCTTTCAGTATTTTAAAAGTCTCTATCATATCCCCTCGCAGTCTTCTCTTCTCGAGGGTGAACAATCCCAGTTTTCCGAGGCGTTCTTTGTAGCTCAGGTTCTCCATACCCTTTACTAGCTTCGTGGCTCGCCTCTGCACCCTCTCCAGCAGGGCTATATCCTTCCTTAAGTAGGGAGACCAGTGTTGGATACAGTATTCCAAGTGTAGTCTGACCATTGCTCTGTAAAGCGGCATTATGATGTCCGCCGATCTACTCGTGATTCCCTTCTTTATCAAGCCCAACATCCTGTTTGCTTTCTTTGCCGCCGTTGCACATTGAGCCGACAGCTTCAGGGTCCTATCTATCAGTACCCCAAGGTCCCTCTCTTGTTCGCTCTTGCCCAATGTTACACCTAACATTTTATATGCATATTCCTTGTTTTCCTGCCCAGGTGCATCACTTTGCATTTATCTATATTAAAGTTCATCTACCACTTTTCCGCCCATTTCTCTAGCAGGTTCAAATCTCTCTGGAGTTCCTCACTGTCTTTTTTGTTTTACTTTCTAAGTTTCATAAGAGATGCTAAACAACAATTTGTTAAACACCTGAAATATCCAACTGGAGCTCTTCCACAATACTATCTATCGTCCTTTACGAGGAAGAAGAGAATATCCAGATTTGTTTTTTTACAACTGAACAGAAGATAAGGTGTTTTTTTATATTTAGGCAGCATCTCATGACAACAGAGGTCAATTTTTTTTTTAAGTTGCCTCTGAAATATAAAACTAAACTTGAAAGGCCGACTATAGTTTTGTTCCTATGTTGGCAAAGAAATTTACCAAGGAAAGATTTGTTGGTAAGGGATGTATATTACCACATATCCTCAGTGAGAACATGTGAGAAACTTTGTTATGTTAGCCATATGCTGTGGAGGTTCTTTCTTTTATTTTGCTCTTTTCCGTCCCCCCCCCTTCACCTCCCCAAATGATTTCTTGTTTTTGTATTCTGCTGTAGTTAACGATGGAGTTGCTTTCTTTTTGTTTTCTTTGTGTTGTGGAGGAAGGGGGGGGTCATTTGCTACTCTGGTGTACTTTTTGTCTGTTTAGAGAATAATGTTTTGTATATAATAAAAGACACAACACTTTCATATACATAAGAAACATAAAAAAACAAAACAACACCACCCTAACAGAGAGACAATCAAATTAGACAAGAAATGAAGCTGCAGGCAAGATCAGTAAATATTTTTCATGAAGCTGGTGGTGGATGCTTGGGATGTTCTTCAGTGGAAAATTGTGTGCTCGAAAACTGTGGGCCATATCTGCTGTCATTTACTAAATTACTAAGTAAATAAGCAAAAAAAAGAGGCACACTTAATAGGTTACAGCTACCAAAGAACTTTTTGAGCTTCTCAGTATCAGGAAAGAGATTTTAGATGAGTCCTGAATATGACACTCCCCTCCCCATGTTGCACTATGAGCACTGCACCACCAATTTTAATGGGCAGAATCGGAGATCACAAGTACAACACTGCTTTAGGATGTGAGTTCAAAACCAGGCCCAGCCAAAAAGTCTCTCCCCTGCAACTGGGAAACTTGGCAGTTCTGCTGCCATTGTTGCATCTTTACCATGTATGTATGAGAACAATCTAAAGCAGTGGTCTCAAACTCCAACCCTTTGCAGGGCCACATTTTGGATTTTTAGGTACTTGGGGAGGGTAGTGGCTCAGAAAAAAACCCAGTTAATGTCTTATTAAAGAAATGACAATTTTGCATGAGGTAAAACTCTTTATAGTGTATAAATCTTTCCTTTTGGCTAAGCCTTAATAATAATGTAATTTAAAGCTAAAGAGACATCTGATCAAGAAACGGTTTTATTTTACTTTTGTGATTATGATAAACATACCCAGGGCCTCAAAATAGCGCCTGGAGGGCCACATGTGGCCCCCGGGCAGCGAGTTTGAGACTACTGGTCTAGTGTCTCAGAAAAAAAAAAATACACTTTATTTTTTCTTCCATAACCATGCTGCTTTCATATTCACAAAAATGAATCCATCACGGGTCATTCACCCACAGGTTTAAATAACCTCCTGCTCCCCCCGCCCCCTTAATTAATGAATCAAAAGGACCGTAGGATGGGGAAGAATTCCGCCCATTTATCTCCCTGCACAGGAAGTCCCACTCCTCTGACTGTCACCTGAGCCACCCAATAAGGAATTCGGAACCATGATACACGGTAGCGCTCTGAGCTAATCCATAAAAGCGCAACAAGGCCATTCTACCAATCAACGTCCACCTTAAACTAAACACTGTGGAGAACGCGTCAACAGCCAAATAGCTTGCGAGATGTTTTTAGACTGACAAGCCCAAGCAGCCAATCGACATGGGGAGGGCGTGGCTGCTTGTCATCTCGTCTCCAGTCCAACCCCCCTTGGCCAGCAATGAGACAGCCGAACTGCATCGCCTCTCACCTCGTGCGACACACATTCCAGCGACCGCAGCTCGCTGCAGTAGCGGCAGAAATAGAGCTGAGAAAGGGACGCCCTGATTTTCTTCTCGCCATCGACGAGGTACAAGACTCTCTCTGACTGAAGCAGCGACGCCATCTTGGCTAGGGAACTCGCCCTCTGACCCTGCGTTCTCTCTTTCTCACGTGACCGAAGCACTTCCCTTCCCGTGACGTTTAGGCCACGCCACCGCCTCAAGCCCCTCCCACCCGTCGCTGACGTGTCCTACTCGTGGGCCGGGCTTCGAGGAGGATCGCTGACGAGGCATTTTTAGCTGGTGTAAGAATATTGTGGGAGGTTTTGGGTTTTTTTTTTTGCGAAAAGCACTTGTGCGAAGATAGAACACAGCATTGTGGAGCTAAGTTTAAATGAAGGGAAAATAATAGAGTTGCCAAATGTAGAGAATGACTTGGGGGCCATACAGAGCCCACGGGAATGGGGCGGGGACTGAGACAGGGACAGAGCCGCAGGGGCAGGGACAAACTTTGTCCCCGTGTCATTCTCTAAAAACTTCAGACTAGTACTATCCAGGGACAAAGCTACTGGGGGAGGCCTGCATGGGCTCTGCCTGCCCAGTCTCTCCAATGGTGGTATGGCGAGAAGGGTTACCACGAGCACTCGCTCATGCAGTGCAGGCCATGGAAAAGCATGCCACAGTGGTTCAGGCATTGCATCTGGACTAGGTTGCAGCTGCTGTCCCACTCGCAGCAGCACTGCACCATGTCTCCATGCAGCGCAGTGCTCTGCCTCTAGGGAAGGGTGACCCCGCCCACCATAGACTCCAGCTCCATGGAGAGCTTGATGGTACATTTGGTGGGGGGTGGGAGAGAGGGAATGAGAGGCTGAGGGAGGGAAAGAGAGATATGTCATTTTGGGTTCAGGCGCACCCCAAATTGACTGTCTGGCTACACCACTGGTATATCAATGGCAACCGAATTCAATGATTAAAAAAAACTGCAGAAGCTGCTTTTGGATTTAAATGAACTAATGACATAATTTGTGTCTTATTTGCCTTTGATATGGCAGCAAGAGTTGTCTGCTGACTCCTACCATCTACAACCTCCTTCCATCATTTGCCCAGCTGCTCAAACATCTTACTGTTACTACAACAAATTCATCCATGGTTGCTGGCATCAAGGATAATTTCCAACATTTAATAGACACTTATTTTTCTGTTCATCCACTGCACAATTTAGGTTTTTTTCTACAGCCATGTCTGAAAGACAATCCAGTTACCTTCCCAAATTATGTCAAAACATAGGTAACTGAATCTTTGGGAAGGTTGTACCAAAATCAGATCGAAATGGAAGGCTGTATTTCTGATTTATAAACAGTTGTATAGAATGTTGTTCCTTTTTAAACTTTTAATAAAAAGATTTAAATATAAAATCATGTGTTTGATGCTTGTACAAATGAAGGCAGAGTCTGTGGGGGCGGAGGCTGGAACAGAGCGCATGGGAACTGAGCCTGTGGAGATAGAGTCTGCAGGGACAGGATGGTGATGGGACGGGGACAAACTTTGCCCCCATGTCATTCTCTAGCCAAATAGTTTTGCATCATCAGGGAGCTGCTCGACATGGCTTTGCCCTGTGGCTTGCAGAGTCTTATACAGAGGCATCAATACCTCCTTTTTCCTACTTGCCATACCTCTCCCTATGCACCCTTCTAGCTTTCACTGTCAACTTTGCAACCTGTTTGGCCACCTTAAGATCATCACAATCACATCCAAGTCCTGCTCTTCCGTCGTGCACATAAGTTCTTCACACCCTAAACTACCATTCCCTCGGATTTTTACAGCCCAAATGCATGACCTTGCATTTCTTAGCATTAAATTTTAGCTGCCAAATTTCAGACCATTCTTAAAGCTTTGCTAGGTCTTCTGGGGCAGACCGACAGCTGCAAGCTCACCTCGTTGCTGCTGCCGGCTGCCCGAAGATTCAATCTCAGCGGCAGGGAGGAGGAAGGTGGGGGTATGGGGGGATTCGGGAGAGGCAGGGATGTAAGCTGAAGTGTCGGAAAATCATCAGAGCAGCACACTGGTCCCCCTGAAGTCTTGGGCCCAAGGCATGTGCCTACTAGGACTACCCTATAATCCAATCCTGATGCAGGTCTTTATCTGTTGTCATTTGGGGCCCTTTTTATAAAGCCACTATAGCAATTCTACTGCAGCAATGCACTGAAGCCCATAGGAATTGAATGGGTTTCAATGCATTTGCCTTGGGGGAATTGCTACCATGACTGTAAAAGGAGCCCTTAATATTTTACTATGAAGATATTCTCGGATTTAATTCCTGATGCATGGTATGTTTTACTCCTTGGAATCTTGCCAGGTACCTGTGACCTGGGTTGGCCACTGTTGGAAACAGGATACTGGGTTTGATGGACCTTCGGTCTGTCCCAGTATGGCAATTCGTATGTTCTTATGTGAGTCAAGTATAGGACAATCAAGCCATTGTGACATCACTAATGAGTTTGACTCTTAGGCATTGGTGAAGTGAAGCTTTACAGGGATAAAGTCCCTCCTTGAGGGCCGGAATCCAGTCGGGTTTTCAGGATTTCCCCAATGACTATGCATTGAAAGCAGTGCATGCACATAGATCTCATGCATATTCATTGGGGAAATCCTGAAAACCCGACTGGATTCCGGCCCTCGAGGAGGGACTTTGAGATCCCTGCTTTATAACATCACAATCTGCGCTCTGGTATGTTGCTACTGTTTGGGGTTCTGCCAGGTACTTGGGACCTGGGTTGGCCACTGTTGGAAATAGGATACTGAGCTTGGTGGACCTTCGGTCTGAGCAAGTATGGAAATTCATTAATTTGTTTCAAATTCAGATTTTCTCCATTTACAATGCCACCTCCACAGAACATAAGAACTGCCATCTCCGGATCAGACCTTCGGTCCATCAAGTCTGGCGATCCGCACACGCGGAGGCCCTGCCAGGTGTACACCTGGCGTAATTTATAGTCCACCATATCTTTATATGCCTCTCTTAAGGAGATGTTAAGCCAAGGAGATAAAGCATTTCTTCACATAAGAACCAGTGTTTACAGACCTTTGCAAAGAGGAACGTTTCCTGCAGGAAACCCCTTGAACACACACACACAACAAACAGGAAGGTATGGCCCTTCCAAATGTGGATGGGAGTTTTTGTTTTGCTTTGCAACTATACTTTTCTGGAGGGGGACCCGTGTCCTCGCACAGATCAAAGATCCATATACAATACGACTACTGTGACGGTATCTCGATGACACCATCCCCCACTTTTTGATCCACAAGTGAAAAAGCGAGACACACTTTAAACACAAGATTGCTCATCTGGTGAAGGAAGCCAGGCTGGCATCACATCAAAGCTAAGTAGGGGGGGGGGGGAGGGGGATCGCCTGGGTTGCTTCCCCTTAGCTCAGGGGTGTCCAATGTCGGTCCTCGAGGGCCGCAATCCAGTCGGGTTTTCAGGATTTCCCCAATGAATATGCATGAGATCTATTAGCATACAATGAAAGCAGTGCATGCAAATAGACCTCATGTATATTCATTGGGGAAATCCTGAAAATCCGACTGGACGGCGGCCCTCGAGGACCGACATTGGACACCCCTGCGCTTAGCTGAAAAAGCGCCTTGGTTTGCCCTGTAAATAGACTTACAGAAGAGGGCAGCGGCGCTCAGCTTTGGACGCCTCGACGTCTGTTAGACGCCTTCAGGCCAGTCAGGAAGACAAAAGAAATTTTGAGAAAGTGCCAGGCGAGAGAGTTTCTTTCCTCCCTTCTGGACCGCTGCAAGTAGCAAATTCGAGCAAGAGGAGGAGAGAGGCCGAGCCGTTGCTGGGAGAAGCTCCCCTGAATGGCCAAGAAACTGGGGGAAAAGAGGGGGGGGGGGGACGTTTTCGGACGTTTTCTCCTGCCGCCAGTGAAAGTGATTTCTTTTCCGGCGCGCGACGGAGCAAAAGTCAATCATTGCGTCGCGAGCTCCTTCTGGGGATTTATGAAGACTGAATCGGCTGGAACCGTGGGGCACCTTTAAACCAGCACTTTCAGGACTCTGCCAGGTATTCTGTTGTTTTGTTAAAAAAAAATAAAAAAATAATACTTATCTTCAAGAGTTGGAGAGAGAGAGAAGAGGAAGCGGGTTATGGTCTGAAAGTGTAATGCAGTTACTTTCTTGGGGGGGGGGGGTCTCTTGTTTTATGTTTACAATGTGACAGTTTTGAGATAGATATTAAGTAATATTACCTGAATGTAATTAATAGCAATCGATAGTTCATCAAGTTCTGTATTATAAAGCACCTGGAGGCTTTCAAGATCTGTTGCAATTGTATTGCCCGGGGAGGGAAAGTGAATGTAATGCATGCAAGAGTTAGAAATTCTCTGCTTTCAGTTGCTGGGGTGAAATTGTGGAACACATTTGTCAGGTCAATTGCACTTATGCAAGACCAGAGATATCTTAAAAAAAAAAAAAAAAACAAAACAAAAAAAATCAACTCTTGAAGACACAGCTACATTTGTTAATGCCTGTATGTGAGTGAATTGCAGTTCTACCCTTTCTTTCGCCATGTGTCTGTTGGTTAGTTTGTTTGACTTTATGATAATGTATTAAATTTATGTATATGTTTATAATTACTCTGTTGTACCTATTTTTTTTTTATCTGTAAATCACTTAGCAATTTAAATTAAGCGATTCAACAAATTAAAAATAAACTTGAAACTTAAACTTGAAACTTGAATTGAGCTTGACCAGTAGTTTATGCAAGATCAGAGATATCCTCTGAATTCAGAGAATACATAGTAACAGAGTAAATGACGGCAGGTAAAGACCCGAATGGTCCATCCAGTCTGTCCAACCATACATGCTCTATAAATTAATCAATTAATTTGAATGGTCCTTTTACTTAGCTATTTCTGGGCCAGAAACCCGGTCTGTTTAGGTTCTATCTTGGAGTTTCCGTCAAAGCTCGTCCCAGCCTTCCCCAGCCCATCCTCAACTGATTAGAGACCCTCTGTGTTCATCCCATGCTTTGAATACAGTTATTTGTTGATGCATTTATGTGATAATATGAACATGATAGGCAGTGTGCGTTGCAATAGCTTTGTGAGATATACAGTATGAGGTATTGTTTTTAATTATTTTGTATGTTGATTGTAAACTGCCTAGATTTTTAGGCGGTATATCAATTTTTTAAATAAATCTTTGTACATATTGGGGTTAATTTTATAAGGAGACCTTTTACAAAACTATGGTAGAAAGTGGCCTTAGCATGCTCTTTTGCGGTTTTCCCGCGTGCTAAGGCCATTTGTACTGCTACAGAAAACGGCCAATCTGTTTTCAGTGTTAACGGTCATGCGGTGCTATTGGCATTAGTGCACCACAATTAATTACCACATGAACACGTATCGGCACCCAAGTTGTAGGCCAGTGTATCGCAAACTGTGTGCCTCCTGAGATTTCTGGTGTGCCACGACCCACTGGCGAGGAGGAAAGTCGTTCACGCCAGCTGCCTGCCTACCTACAGGATGTGCCTCTCGTAGGAAATCAGCCAGCGTGGTCGACTCTCCTCCTGGCCGGCGTCTCTCCTCTTCTCCCTGCACCTCCCAGATCCCTGTAACGGCGGGGTCGCAACAAGACGAGCCTCCGCACATGCGCGGACGTTGATGCGATGACATCACGCGTGCACGTGACATCATCACATCGACTGCCAGGTGCCTTCTCGCCGTGGCACTGCACTTAGTGTGCCACCAGCTGGAAAAGTTTGTGGGACACTGTTGTAGGCAGTGAAGGCTCATACAGTAATCTTGTGCTAATCAGTTAGTGCACAGTAATGTAGATGAACTGGTGCAGACACGCCCACTCTCTGCCCCCCCTAGACACGCACCTGAACCATAAAATGCACTGGTGCAGAAACGCCCACAAACCAGAAAATGCACTGGTGCAGACAAGCCCACGAACCAGAAAATGCACTTGTGAAGACATGCCCACTCTCTGGCCCCCCTAGATACACCCCTGAACCATAAAATGCACCGGTGCAGACACGCCCACAAACCATAAAATGCACTGGTGCAGACACGCCCACAAACCAGAAAATGCACTGGTGCAGACAAGCCCACGAACCAGAAAATGTACTTGTGAAGACATGCCCACTCTCTGGCCCCCCTAGACACATCCCTGAACCATAAAATGCACTGGTGCAGACACGCCCACAAACCAGAAAATGCACTGGTGCAGACAAGCCTACGAACCGGAACATGCACTTGTGAAGACACGCCCATTCTCTGGCCCCCCTAGACACACCCCTGAACCATAAAATGCACTAGTGCAGACACACCCACAAACTAGAAAATGCACTTGTACAGACACATCCACGAACCAGAAAATGCACTTGTGAAGGCACACCCACTCTCTGGCCCCCCCTAGACACACCCCTGAACCATAAAATGCACTGGTGTAGATACGCCCACAAACCAGAAAATGAAATATATTTCTTTAGCACGCAGGTACTGCTTGCACATTTGGAACTTACCACAAGATGTTTGAGCACATCCTGCGGTAAGCCCTTTTTGAGTCATGGTGTGTGCTTACCGCAGCTTTGTAAAAGGACTCCTAAATTTTTTTCTACAGTAAAGCAATATTTTACCCATATAATAGTAGTAATGATTGTCAGTTTTATAGTGCTGCAGGAAAGTCACTAATGATGATCAGTGTAAAGTACAATTTATTCCTATCCCAAAGAGCTTACAGTTTAAGGGCTAGAGTTCCTAATGTACACTACCATATTCTTGCATGCTATTTTGCACGAAGCCCATTTTATGCAGTAAGACCTTGTTACTAATAACACCCCTCCAACACACACACATTTTTACTAAGCCGCAGCAGAGGTTTCTACCATGGCCCACAGTGCTAAATGCTCCGACGCTTCTCTGATGCTCATAAAATTGCTATGAGCATCAGAGCATTTAGTACCCTGGGGCACTACTATGGCTTAATAAAAGGACCAATAAGTGGTATAGTAAGGGGGTAGGGGGTGGACCACCCCAGACGCTATATTGGTTGGGGTACCAGCATCTCTCCACCACACCATGCCATATCATGCCACGCTCGTGCCATCCCTTCCCACCCATACATCTGTAGATCTTCGCTAGCGCAAGCAACTTCTCCTGCTTGTTGCTCCCCTCTGAATCAATTCTGGGTCATGGGGCCAGGAAGTGATGTCAGAGGGAAATCCAGTGCTAGTGTGAGGAGCATGCTGGAGAAGCCACTTGCGCTAGTGAAGGTTTAGAGGTATGGGAGGGGGAAGGGAGTGTGGGGCAGAAAAGAGCGGAGTCGCAAAATGAGCAGGGGCGCAGAGAGGAGGATGCCACTTGGGCCAATATGTGTTAGTAATTCTAGTCTTAACTGGGTACTGAGGTAGTGAGAGAGAGTGACTTTTCCCCTAGGATTTGAGCCCTGGCTTCCCTGGTTCTTAGCTTGTTGCTCTAACCCCCAGCCTGCGGTCTGTCTAGCTGGGTTGGGTCAAGGATGGGGAATAGTTGGCATTTTGCCATTCTCCTTCAGCCCTATGGTTACCAGGGTAAATGTTATTTTACTGGAGAGACATGGGGGAGGTATGACAGTCTGTGATGCCATGGAAAAAATATCTGTAATGAAAAGGACCTATAGTCAATTTGCTAATAGAAAGAGGAATGAACAGAAACACAAAAATAAAACAACCATCCTCCCTATGTGTGGGTGGATGGATGGGCCAGGCTGGACTGGAAGGGATATGACTGTGGTTTAGAAAAGCTGTGGGTGAGAGGGGAAGGTAAAAACAAGACAAGCAATGTGGGTTAAACTGATGGGGAGGGAGAGAGACTGGTGGGTTTTTCAGTCCTTCCCTAGTAAGTGGCGTACAAAAACCAGGGGACACTCAATGAAATTACATGGCAATACTTTTACAACAAATGGGAGCAAATATTTTTTTTTACTAAAAAGAATTGTTACACTCTGAAACTCGTTGCCAGAGGATGTGGTTACAGCAGCATAGCTGGGCCTAAGAAAAGGTTGTACACGTTTCTGGATGAAAAGTCCATAGTCTGATATTGAGACAGAGATGAGGGAAGCCACTGCTTGCCCTGGGATCGATAGCCCAGAATGTCGCTATTTGGGATTCTGGAATCTTGTTACTATCGGGGTTCCTGAATGTTGCTGCTATCTGGATTTCTTCCAGGTGCTTGTAATCTGGATTGGCCACTGTTCGAAACAGGAAACTGAGCTTTTACCAATTATTGCAATTAATTGGATTTGGCTCCAATTGGGATTTGCATGTGCATCTGGCTGTTTGCTATTCTATAATAATAATAATAACAACTTTATTTTTCTACTAGTCATTAAGCCCGTTACATTAATGGGTGCTAGAATACTGTTCACCCTCTATGTTGCCCCTTCCATTCACTGCCCTCTCTTCTCTTTCCATCCAGTGTCCGCCCCCTCTCTCTCTGTCCCATATGGCCTCTCTCCATCTCCTCCTTCCTTTTGCCTTGGTCTGGCATACCTTCCTCCTTCCCTCCAAGTCATTCTCTCCCCCTCTGCTCCCTTTCCTCATTTAACTACTTCATTGGGCAGCAGCAGCAGCATTCACAATTCATTGCTGTTGCTGGCTTCAGGTCTTTCTCTCTGGCCGGTCCTGTCTTCATGAAAACAGGAAGTAGGCAGGACCGGCCAGAGAGGAAGGCCTGAAGCCAGCAACAGCAGCGAATTGTAAACGCTGCTGCTGCTGTCTGAAGCACCTGAGGCAGACGCTTCTCTCCCCTCCCAGCCCAACCCCCGTTGACTCTGCGACCCTCCCAGCAAGATGATTTTAATATCAAACCTCCCTCCAGCGTTGGCATCCGCAGCATGCTAAACAGGCTGCTTCGGCTTTCTTCTGCCGTTGAGTCTATCTGTCGCGTCATTGATGACGTCATCAGTGACGCGGCAGAGGGTCTCAACTGCAGGAGAAAGCCCGAAGCAGCCTGTTTAACGTGCAGCGACTGCCAACGCTGGAGGGAGGTTTGTACCGGTGCAGAAGCGATATGTCTCTCCCCCTCCAGTACCTTTGCAGCACTTTGCTGCGGCGCATCCTCCCATCGTGAGTCGGCCACAGCGCTCGAGTCTGTTTCTCCCGCTTTGTGTAGCCGCCGCATATGCACTCTGGCCACGGACCTACAGATCACGGATCAGGGATTACAGATCATGCAGGTCTGAGTGCGCATGCGCGGCTAGCGTTTTATTATATAGGATACCGCCAACACCCAAAAAGTTCTAGATGGTTCACAGAATAAAGAGGACTGGACATTCCAGTGATGATGCAAAGCACACAGAAAAGCAGTGCAATATTTCAACAGTGAAATAAGAAACTATGACATAGTCGTCAATCAAATAACAAACTTTTTGAACAAATAGGTCTTAACCAATTTTCTAAAGGTGCAATAAGATACAGATTGTTGAATCAGGTCGTCTAACCATACTTGAACTTTACCTGCTTGATAAGCCAAAGATCGATCAAAATATTTTTTATAACGACAATTTTTGTGATTAGGAAAAGTAAATAAACCAGTACGCCGAGTAGGCCTAGTGAGTCGAACAGTACCATTCAAAATGAGAGAGGAGATATAGCGGAGCTAATCCAAATAATATCTTACAGCAAATACAAGCAAATTTGAAAAGTACTCTTGCTTCCATTGGCAACCAGTGCAGCTGACGGTAGTAAGGGCTGACATGTTCCTGTTTTTTAAATCCGAAAATTAAACAGACCGTTGTATTTTTGGATTAGCCTTAATCTTCCTAAGACAGTTTTATAAGCTCCCAAATAGATTATATTGCAATAGTGTAAGGCTCAGTACTTACGTTTTATAGCAATGGGGCTTGGCCAGGGGCATGCTGGGATTGGGTTTGAGCCGTACCAGCATTTAAACCTTGTTTTACCAGGTATAAGTCTGGTGTCTAAAATTTCAGCATGGAATCAGCGCTAACCCTGGTTCCATAAAGTGGTGCACCTTTATGCAGAGCTGCACTTAGGGCCGTATTCTATGAACAGTACCAAACCATGCCCAACTTCTAGGCGCTGGTTGGCGCGGTTGTCAATCATCCACTAGGCGCTACTTATAGAATCACACTTAGTAGCACTAGGTATTCTAGAGGTAGGTGCCAGTATGTTAGTGCCCTGGGCCGCAGTAGAAACCTTTGCCACGGCTTAGTAAAACCGGGCCTAAATTGGATGCCTAGATTGGTTAGGCCCGCTGATCTAGGCGTCTAACTTTAGGTGTGTTTTATAGAATCTGGGCCTCGGCGTGCAGCACTGAGGCACCTAATTGGAAGTGCCCAGCGCTTCAGGCTGTGGTGGAAACCTCTATCGTGGCTTAGTAAAAGGGGGATTAGAAAGGGCCCTTAAATGATCATGTTACTATAAGCTATGGGATCAGTTACCTCTGCATATCAGACCAGTAGACAATTTATTATCCTTCCTGTTCACCAAACTACTCTCTCTTATCCAGAAGCATTTTCACTGTCATTTAATATTGACAGTTCTTCCCCTTAGCCCCTCATTGTATTTTGTGTATCAAGGTATTTTCTATAATTTGTTTTTTTGTTATGACATTGTCTATGTTTAATTTACTATCTTTTTATGGATGGATTTATCTTTGTATTTTTATTTTTTTTTACCTTTGTAAACCACCTAGAATTCTGATTAGGTGGTATAACAAATTTTAATAAAACTTGAAACTTAATTAATAACAGAATTTTCCCCTAAGAGCCTTTGTTTATAACTTTCGGATTATTTCCCCCTATTTTTAATAACTTCTATCCTACTGTTTCGAGTCAGGTCAGTGCAACAATAGCCCTGAGACCAAAAGCCATGCACTCGGGTTAGTTCCAGCAAGTTAGGGGGGAGGGGGCAGTCCCACCCCGGGCGCCGTGTAGGTGGCGGTACCGGCACCCCTCCTCTTCTCCGCCCCACCTCTTCCCCTGCCTTCCCTAGCCATGCGCGTGCCCCCTTCCCTTCCCCCAATCCTCTAGTTGCTCACGGCTGCGAGCAGCAACTTTGACGTGCTCCTCGCGACCGCATTGTCTCTTCCACTGACGTCACTTCCGGGTACCGCACATAGGACGTGATGTCAGTTGGAGAGAAGACGGGGTCGCGAGGGGGGAGCGGAGACAAGGGCAGGGGAGCGGTGCCTCCGCCCCGGGCGCCTCTCACCCTCCCTACGCCACTGCCTGTATTATGGACTCTATTGCTGGCCAGTAGGTATTGCCCTGGAAGATGACTACATCTGCCTTCCCTGGCCCCTACCTCAGGGCTATGAATGCTACTAGAATATAGGTGGTGCAGTCCAAGAACTTGAACCAGGGTCTTTGGCATGGTCGCTCTTAGCACTGCCAGTGAGTCAACACACTAACACATTGTACTCTGTTTTCTTTTCAGGCCTTACAAGTAAAAGTTGTCTCTTGAGTAGTACTCATGTGCTTTCTTTGCTCAGCTTTACTTAGTGCACGGCAGTAAAGGAATACAAATAGAAACTGTGGCAAATTGAACTTGTCAGACTTGTCAAAGGGACATTTTAAAAGGAAACTAGCACTCTCTGTTCAGGATTTGTTTTTATTTTAGGGAAGCATAAAAGTAACAAACCCTTGTTTATACAGAACTAAGAGTCTGAACAAGCGACTCATTGCTGAGAAATATCTGTGAGCACTTGCAACAGACTCATCTGCGAGTGGTAGCCTGAGGGGAACAGGACTGACGACTTCTCGGAGTAACTGCTCACATTCACTATTTTATTCAGCGAACCACCACAATCAGTCCTAAATTGACTTTCTGAATAAGATCTTTGAGGAAATACTGGAAGATGAGAAGCAGAAAGGCTAGATGTACTAAAGGGATTTCCCTATTTTAGCAGTGAGGGCTGCTGTTGCCTTCCACCCCCGGAACAACAGAGAGCAGAAAGTCTAAGGCACAGCTCCACAGTTTCCTGCAGGGGTTCATTCTAAGGCAAAAAAAAAAAAAAAAAAACCCAAACCCATACACACACAAAAAGGAGGACATACTAATTACTTCTTGATATGGGAAGATTGAATGTAATTCAGTGCAAAAGGGCAAATATGTTACTTCCCAAGGCTATACACAATGCTCATTACATTCACATTGAACTTCAAATTAAGAAGAATTGTGCTGAGACATGGAGGAATGACCCCCTCCCCCCAAAAAAAACTTCATCACCCAATCAAAGTATACAGATTGAGATCTTTAGATCTGTCCCCATGCGCCTTATGACGAAGACCACCGCGCCATTTTAGTAGCCTTCCTTTGGACCGACTTCATCCTGTCGTATATCTTTTTGGGTGTAGCCAGGCGAAGATTAGGCAGGTTGTGGGCAAAAAGCTCTGGTTACCTGTCACACATAGGATAACATATAAAATCGCTCTTCTTACTTTTAAAACTATACAGACCAACACCCCAGCATTCATAGACAGACTTTTGATTCCATATGAACCCCCGAGAGCTCTCAGATCTACCTCACAGCACACTCTTAACGTTCCATCTTTGAAAATAATCGGTTCTCGACGTGCCCTTATCCTCTCAGTAACAGCCCCAATGACTTGGAACTCTCTCCCTTTATATCTAAGAACTGAACGAAATTTGCAGAAATTTAAAAGCAGTTTAAAGTGCTTTCTTTTTAAAGATGCCTTTAACTGAAAACACAGTCCATTTTAACTTTAACAGTCTCCATTATTGACACTTATCTTCCCCAGCAATTCTTTCCCTCCTAATCCCTTATGTAATTACCTTTGTGTACTTTTTCTTAAAAAACTAGTTCTCCCCTTTCTTCCCTTTGTTTCTCGTGGGTTAAACAAGTTAGTCTACCTAAGTATGTCTCACAATTTAATTTTGCATGTATAATTTGTCAACTTTTTAAAAAATTTTGTTATGTACAACGCTTTGTACCTTTGGATAAGCGTTTAATCAAAAACCTGAATAAACTTGAAACTTCATTCCTAAAAGTTAAGCACACTGTTATAGAATATGCCTGATCCGTTCGCAACTTAGGTGCGGGCATTTAGGCCTGGTTTTCATCGGCATAAAAACAGCTGCACCTAAATGTTAATCATGCAGATAGGCGCAATGCATTATTCTATAAACTGCAACTCTGGAGGTAGTTTACAGAATCACATTAAGCGCCATCAGTATTGGCACCGATTTGTTAGGTGAAATATAGAATTTGATCCTATGTCCAAGTTTGTAGAGTTAGGGGGCTGGTGTTCTTCTGTGACTGCATCTGCTTTTTGGCACCCCCAAAAGCTGCTGCCGAGTCCTACTAATAGTTGGGCCGTCCCTACAAAAACGGGATGAGAAGAATGTGAGAAGGCTAGGAATTAGAGAGTTGGCACAGGGACAGAAATTTCACCCATCTCTGCTCATCCCCAATGGAATCTAACCCAGACCTACCTACGTTCCATTTCCACCCATCCTGCCAATTAATCTCCTCTTTCCCCATCCACAGGAGTCGACGCAAGGACCGAAGATGGGGAAAATGATTCCTCTTTTCCCCTCCAGTCTGTACTTTTCCTCTTGCTGATCCTTCTCTAGTCTCCAACGTGGTTCAAACAGCAGTTAGGCTCCAGGTAACAGAGAAGGATATGGTCAGGTGTGGCCAGGATATGGTCAGGATATGGTCAGGTGTGGCCAGTGGGGATGCAAGGCTGTGCTTTATGAGTATAAAGGGCCATGGCAAACAAACACAGAGAGCTGAATTTTTTATTAAAATTGTTAATCACGATTAATTACACGATTTAAAAAATTTAATTCCAATTAATTACACAAGTAAGGTATTTTATATGTTTATTTCCCACTGCAGTTCCTTGTGACTTTGGGCAAGTCACTTAACTCTCCATTGCCCTAGGCACAAAATAAGTAGCTGTATATAATATGTAAACCGCTTTGATTGTAACCACAGAAAGGCAGTGTATCAAATGTTTATGTTTATTTCAAAAGCTTAATATAGCAAGGGGTGGGCAACTCTGGTCCTCGAGGGCCGGAATCCAGTTGGGTTTTCAGGATTTCCCCAATGAATATGCATTGAAAGCAGTGCATGCAAATAGACCTCATGCATATTCACTGGGGAAATCCTGAAAACCCGACTGGATTCCGGCCCTCGAGGACCAGAGTTGCGCACTCCTTAGCCTCATCGGATCAGGGCAGTTTACAAAAAAAACATATTATATTTAGTTGACAAGAACTCCAATAATTAGGCGGGAAAGCCTAGCCCACACATTCTTCAAAGAATTACATAAAAATAGACACCCATAGATACATTCAACCAAGGGGAAAGTTGGTTTGCCTAAGTCATATTTAACCTTACTTAATGAAAATCATGTTCAATCCTCATAAGGCAGGGGTGTCCAATGTCGGTCCTCGAGGGCCGCAATCCAGTCGGGTTTTCAGGATTTCCCCAATGAATATGCATGAGATCTATGTGCATGCACTGCTTTCAATGCATATTCATTGGGGAAATCCTGAAAACCCAACTGGATTGCGGCCCTCGAGGACCGACATTGGACACCCCTGTCATAAGGACTGCTTAAAATGATATGTTTTCAACAAAATTTTGAATTTTTTATATCTCATCTCTGACCTAATTTATTTTGAAGATTATTCCAAAGAGTCACAACAAGCCAGAAAAATGTTCTTTCTCGGGTACTAGCCCAATGAGCCATTTTGAAGTGAGGAGATGCTAATCGGAAATCTTGACGGGATCATGGACATCTGGAAGGTGTATATAGAATCATCCATCTACTCCAGGGATCTCAAAGTCCCTCCTTGAGGGCCGCAATCCAGTCAGGTTTTCAGGAGTTCCTCAATGAATATGCATTGAAGCAGTGCATGCACATAGATTTCATGCATATTCACTGGGGATATCCTGAAAACCCGACTGGATTGCGGTCCTCAAGGAGGGACTTTGAGACCTCTGATCTACTCAGATAAGCTGGTTCCTGAACCCAAAGAGCCTTGTGACCTAATCAAAGTAATTTAAATTTACTTCTAAAGAGCATAGGAAGCCAACGATACTTGATATACAAAGGGGTAACATGATCAAATTTCCTGGTAGCCTAATTACCTGAGTTTTGTAAAGCTTGTAATCTTTTAGAGAGATTATGTGGCAGACCTAAATAGACCACATTTCCATAATCAAGTCATGAGATGAATAAAGCATATAATTCCCTACCATATGCATGACTGGCTCCAGCACTTAACTTTATGCATTAGAGTCTGCAACTCTATCTACTTAAGCCTAACTAAGAAAAACCTTCATAGACTTCAGCGAATTCAGAATGCCGCAGCCAAGCTCATCTTCGCTAAAAGTAAATTCGACCATGTCTCTCCACTCCTGTCCAAACTTCACTGGCTTCCGATAATCGCCAGGGTCCACTTTAAATGTGCCTGTCTAGCTTTCAAGATCCTACACGGTATCCTCCCTCCCTTTATCCCTCTTACTTGGAATTTTTCTAACCCTAATACCACCACACCTCTCCACAAATTGATACTTTCCTTCCCCTCGCTAAAAGGCATCTCCCGTTCAGGAAGGCTAGGATCCTCCCTCCCCTTCAAAATCACTGAGCTCTGGAACAACCTTACCTCCCCTCTTCAGAGCTTGAGCTCTCTCCAAGTTTTCCGCAAACATCTGAAAACCTGCCTTTTCTCAAAAATGTAAGCCTCTTTCCAACTTTGATATCCCAAGTCCTCAAAATCTCTTCATATCTGGCTTCCCTAGTCCTCTAATTATTCTTCAGTCTCCGACCTCTAACCCTTTATTATAGTTCCTTCCTATTACATCTCCTGTAAACCGTGCCGAGCTCTACGAACGTGGAGAAGATGCGGTATACCAACCTAAGGATTAGATTAGATTAGATTAATGTGAATGATTTTCTGATCTTGTCCCGGCAATGCATCTCCTCAGTCTGATTAAAAGTCCATGCACATAGTGACTTCCAGATTAAGTGAGCACGATTCTCAGCCAGTCACTTTGAATATTGTGAGGTACGACCAGGGACAGGATACTTTGAAAACTATGCAAAACACTAGAATAGAAGCCTAGGCTTTCAGTGGAGAAAGAACAGCCAGTGTAACCGGTTTGTCTGATCCCGCCTTTTCATTCTGTTGTAGGGAGAGAAGAACAGCCTGGAGAAAATGACTGACCTGGCAACATTGCCCGTGGGCAGCCTCCCCAAGCACATTCTGGATGTCTGGGTCATTGTTCTCATCATCCTGGCTACCGTCATGATCATGACATCACTGTTGCTGTGCCCAGCCACCGCCGTCATCATTTACAGGGTGCGGACTTACCCCCTTCGCAGCAGTACGGTGTGAACCTGCGATGTTTTGGGATGCTGCTGGTGGCTTCCTGGATTGGCCCTCAGAGGAGACAGCTGAGAGACATGCCACCAGACCTGAATGCTGATCTGTTTTTTTTTGGAATCAGCACTGCGAACTAATTTAATACAAATCTTCAAGCCAGTAGCAGAGGAAATTAAATCTTCAAGGGGTTGAAACTGTAGTTTGCTAGTTTCCCTTTTCACCAGCATTGATTTCCCACGTGCACATCACTATGTTCACATATCCCTGCGATCCACAACTTTCCACTCTCCACCCACTCGCTGTTCAGTGTGTGAAATGAACAATTTAAGAAGCAGCACAAATAGCCATTTCTTTCCACAGATTTTGCAGACTTGTCAGTGAAACTGGTTTCTATAAGTCCTGTAGGCTGCTGAGGAAGAATGCTGTGTTTCAAAACACACCTGAACAGTGGTGCCCCTCCCCCGCCGTGCGCACTTCCCTTTCCCCGTACCTTTTTAACTTCTCCGGCGTGAGCGGCATGCCCACGTCGGTGTCGGCTCATCCTTTGACGTCACTTCCTAGGCGCGAGTCCCGGAAGTGATGTCGGAGAGGACGCCGATGCCGACGTAGGTAGCGACCTCACGCCAGGAGAGGTAAAAAAAATCTACGGGGGAAGGCGAGGGGTGCACGCGAACGGCAAGGAGATGAGGAGGGGTGCCAAACCCTTAGGAATACCGCACCCAGGGCAGACCGCCCCTGAATCCTTTCACTGTCACAAGCAGCCCCCCCTCCCCCATTAGAAAACCCATTCTATGCCAGTGATTCCCAAATTATTGTGCAGCCAGAATCCCACTGTAGTGAATCAAACTAGGAGAGTAGTCTCAAACTCGCGGCCCACCAGGTACTATTTTGAGGCCCTCGGTATGTTTATCATAATCACAAAAGTAAAATAAAACAGTTTCTTGATCATATGTCTCTTTAGCTATAAATGACATTATTATTAAGACTTAGCCAAAAGGAAAGATTTATAAAGAGTTTTACCTCATGCAAAATTGTCATTTCTTTAATAAAACATTAGCTATTTTTTCTGAGGGCCCTCCAAGTACCTACAAATCCAAAATGTGGCCCTGCAAAGGGTTTGAGTTTGAGACTAGAGAATGACACGGGGAAAAATTCTGTCCCCATCACTGCCCTGTCCCCGGACCACCATCCTCTTCATCACCCTATCCCCCATCTCTGCCGTCCCCTTCACTGCCCCGTCACCGCCCCGTCCCTGTCTTCAGCGTCTTCTCCTCTCCATCCACCCACCCCCAGCACCCTTCATGCGGTCCAGCAGCTCCCTCCCGCCGGTCAGCCGTGCATTTCTCTCCCTTCCTCCCTCTTACCTTCTCTTGTGGCGAAACTGGCAATTTGTATAAGGCTATGCGCTGTATTACAGCCGAAGCCTTGAAGTTGCGTCGGGTTGCCTGCTAGAAAAGTCTCCTCCGATGCAACCTGAAACAGGAAGTTGCGTCAGAGGAGATTTTTCCAGCAGGCAATGCGACGCAACTTCAAGGCTCTGGCTGTAATACAGCTCATAGCCTTATAGAAATCGCCAGTTTCAACAAGAAAAGGTAAGGGAAAAGGAGGGAGGGAGGGAGCTGCCGGATCGAACGCTCGTTCACCGCGCATGCTAACCATTCACCACTCCACGGGGCGGTGAATGGCCTTGTCCCTGATCTCGCGGTGACCTTTTTTTTTTGGGTCACTGTTTTGGCCGGTTACCCGCAGGTAACAACCATCGTGTCATTCTCTATTTGAGACCACTGAACTAGGATGTGATCCAGGCCCTTGGCTATAGCCCCTGCCTCCTGTGAACCCATGCAGGCTGAGTTATAGCATTCTTGTGTGGAAGAATGATATGACTATTTGTGGGGGGGGGGGGGGGGTTTGCCACCCTGGTCATTATCATAAATAGAGATGTAGTGACCTCATTTGAGGACCCAACACAGAATGGCCCTTTTACTAACCTATGGTAAGCATTAATTTATACTTACTGCAGGGTATGCTGAGGCATCCAGTAGTAATTTTTGGATGTGTGTGTGCTACCCACAATCGACTTAGTGGATAGCAGAGGCTTTGGTCCTCTGTTCCGCCCCCTCCCCCAGCTATACCACCCCCCCCCCCCCCTGCTCTTTAGAAGCAGATATGTCAGTATAACAAAATGCTTTGGGAGCTATTGAATTATATATTTGAAACAGTCTTTCCTAAACATTTGAGCCCAAGACATGTACCTAGTTGCCTATGTCTTAATCCTGTCTGCTTCCACTCAGCAATGACCACCTCACACCCATCTTTCCCTCTTCTCCACTCCCAGATGTAGCATTTGCCCTCCCCCCAACCTATCAAAACCCTTCTCTCTGAACCCCCCCCCCCTCGCTTTATCTCATCACCTTCACTGGCAGCAGCAGTGATGCACATTCACTGCTTGTGCAGGCCCTGCAACATTCCCTTTGCTGCATCCTACTCTCACTGATGTCACTTTCTGTTTCTTCTCTGGTGGAGGATTCAGAGAAGGGAGTGTTGCCAGGCTTTGGGCAGGGAATACATGCTGGCTCCATGAGCAGATGAGAGAGAGACAGGACAAAGGGGAAGTTTTGCAAGGCCCACCCACCTTAACGCTGGGTCCACTCCATATGACAGGTCTGGCTGCACCCCCGATTTATAAAATAATTATATATAGGAAAGGAAAACCATTCAAAAATAGGAAAAAATCAGGCAGACAAGGTACCATGCACATCAACTAACTACTAAGTGAAACTGGAAATGGGTTACATGACCCAGAGGCTTTGTTGAAAAAATATGCTTTTAAAAGGTCTTAAATTTCTTTTAAGACTGCTGTTCCTGAATATATGCAGGCAGGTCATTCCTAAGCCTTTGGTGCCAAAAAGTCAAAGGCGTTCCAAGGGTGGGGGCAGGAGGGTGGTCTGCCTCCAGGTGCAGGTCCATGGTCCACCTGCATTTGGCCGTCGTCTCCTCTGATATCAATTTCCTGTTCTGGGGCAGGGGACCAGCAGAGTCAATGGCCACGTCCAGGGAGTGCTTCAGCCAGAATAGAAGGTACTTCACCAGGGGTTCCTACCCCGCTAGGTATCCACTGCAAAAAGTAAAAGCCAAAATCTTGACAATTCATAGCACACTTGCTTCAGGTTTGAGAGGACAAGCCGGTTAGAATCAAGAGAGCGTAATAATTCAGAGGGTGCAAATATAAATATTCTTATATTCCACTAATACCTCAGAAAGTTCTGAGTATCCTTGGAAGTGAAAAGAGTTTGAGGTTTCAGGAGCATCTTCTGCTTAGCCCATTTTCCTTTGATTGGGATGCTACTGTGCTGTTTATCGTTAGGCTTTGCCTAGTCTGATGCACCTGGAGATGTCGAACAAGGCAAATCCAAAGAAAAATACTGCAGAGACGATGTGCTTTGTGCCAAGTCTTTATTTTAATCAATACATACCTGGTTTTTGCAATATGTTTCTTTGTTCCTTTGTCACAAAGGTGGACCATATTGCAAAACCATGTGTTTATTGATTGAGATAAAAACTTGGCACAAAGAACATTGGGCTAGATTCACTAATCTGAGATCAGTGTCCAATCCGTGTCCGATTGCAGGCAGGCCGACGAATTCACTAAAGGCCTGCATGCAAATGGGGGTGATCGTTGGCACGCCCCCCACCGACCGCACAAATCGCTGGAGAGCGATTCTTGAGCATGCGCAGACCATCTTCCTTGACTGTAGATGGTATGCGTATGCGCTGGTCCTTCGTGCCGTCAGAGTTTTTTTCTTACTACTGTTTACTGTTTGTTTTTTTTTACTTCGTGAGCCCGTGGTTTTAACTTGTGGGTTAAAACCACGGGCTCGCACTGCGGGGAAGGACAGGCGAGTCGGGGCTGAGCAGGGCGGCTAGAGCAGGAGAATTGGGGCAGAGAGCAAGGTTTTAGCACAAGCGACTGGTCCTCACCAGTCGCTAGTGTTTTGATCGGCCAGCCAGTGAATCGCGTCCTTCCTGCTTTGCATGCCAATTCCCCTCATTTGCATACATGGATCGGGATTGGATCGGTACACAGCTTAGTGAATCGGGCCGGAGGGAAATCGGGTCGCAAAGGGCTCGCAAACCGATCGGTACACGATCGATTTGCTTCATGAATCTAGTCCATCGTCTCTGCAGTATTTTTCTTTGGATGCACCTGGAGAAGAGCATCAGAACCTGAAGAGCAGCTGCAGTGGAGGGAGGGTTTTCTTTTATTTAACAGGTTCATTGGAGTTACTTTCCGACATCCAGAAATTGAAGAAGATATTGAAAACAGCATGTTTTTATGGAGGCTTTTAACTGATTATTGTGAGTCTTTTAGACGAGCTTGTTTTGCTTATTTGCATGTTTTGTACATTTTGTGATTATGTCTGTATTTTGTAAACCGCTTAGGTTTAAGCGGGTTAGAATTTTTTAATAAATAAATAACCTCCTCCTTTACAAAGCTGTGCTAGCGTTTTTAGTGCCGGCCGTTGCGGTAGCAGCTCCGACACTCGTAGAATTCCTATGAGCGTCTGAGCTGTTGCTAAAAATGCTAGCATGGCTTTGTAAAGGACGGGGGTGGGTAAATGAATGAACATAAAAAATACCAATTATAATCGAGAGTAGACAGTTAAGCATTAGAAATAACACTATCATAGCTTTATGCAAATATATCAATCAGAATAGAAGGAATTCCTTAACTCTCGAGTATTTCTTAAATAAAAAACTTCAAATATTTGCTAAAACGTATATCGTTGCAAATCCTTCTAACGTTATGAGGCACAGAATTCCATCAAGTGGCTGCCTGATAGGAGACAACAGACATAAAGGACTAAATTCTATATATGGTATCTAAAATATCAGTGCTGAAAAAGCGCTACAGTGGAACCTCGGTTTGCGAGTGTTTTGCAAGACGAGCAAAACACTCAGCAAACTTTTGACTCACAAACCGAGCACTGCCCTGATAAACAAGCACTTACAGTCCAGGAAGCGCCGCTTCGGGGGATTCCTCTTCCGGCCAGCCTTCCACGTCGGGTGCCTTCCGCAGGTTGGAAGACTTCTGTCTGGGCCTGCGGCGGCCGGGTGCCGTCCCCCCCTGCGTGTTGCGTGTGACACGCACAGTGTCAATCATCGGCGTGCATGTCGTGTGCGGCGTGTGGGTGGGGCGGTGCACGGCTGTGTGGGCTCGGGTGGAGGCTCTCCGGCATGCGAGGGGCATCCGACGTGGAGGGCTGGCCGGCGGATGGAGGACGCATCCCTCTGAAGCGGCACTGCGGGTTCTCCGGCCGCTGGCACATTAAAAGCATCCCTCCCAAAGCGGCACTGTGGGGTTGTTCTTCATGATGGATGGAGGAGGCGGACGAGGGGGCGGCGCTGCAGCACCCGGCCCTGACAGGTACATAGCCCGGATTCTGGAACCAATCGTTGCTGTTGCCACTATTGTCTATGGGGAACTTTGTTTTGATAAACGAGCATTTTGGATTACGAGCATGCTCCTGGAACGGATTATGCTCGTAATCCAAGGTACCACTGTATTCTATAAGCTGAACTGAAAGTTATGCGCAGCTTATAGAAAAGTGCTTATGAGCATAGTAAAGGGAGGCGGTTACCGTCTTGGTGTGGGCTTCATACTACAAAGTTTTATAGACCTTTCCCATCTGTACTTTGTCAAAGTCCAAATTCAATTCTTTTTTTCTTCCTACCTCTGGCCCCAAGATGAAAATATCTGCTGACACCTAAAGGAATTTTATGACCCCTTAATGTGAAAACCTAAGCACCTCCCTCTCCTTTCCTTATCTGCAAAAACATGTGTCTGACTCATAACACTTCCTCAAAGGCGCTGAAAATCTGATGTGCCATGGGGCCCTCACATTGCTGTCACAGACCTTCAGAGATTCCAAGATAAATGTGACCAGAATGCTAAATATATATATATGTTACCAATTATTAATAATTTTATAATTCACTCAGGTGACAGTATCTGAACCATTTCTGTAGCCTTTTTTGTTTTTTTTATTTCTATCTTGTCTGTATGTTTGGAAGTTTGCCTTCAGAACTGGGCATAAGAATCCAGAAAAGGTCTCATTGGTGATTTATAAAGGGTATTATCATTTCCCCTTTCCTTGAAATAATATCTTGCTCTATGCACTGACATAGATTTAAATTAAATCAGACATTTAGTTAATGTTCTAAGATGTTAAGAGTAATCAGATTATGAGCAAATAAGTAGGACTCGTCTTTAATTCATCAAAATAATCCTCAGGCTCAATTCAATTATAGCAAGATGTGGACAGCCAAGAATCAAAATTTCATACCAGATAAGCAATAAATACAGGACCTTTATATACATAGCAGCATGGATACAGCCCTTGCTGCAGTTTGTAACGACACTTCTCCCTCTGTATTCACGGTGGATACGGGAGGAACATAGCTGCAAATATGGAAAAACCGGGAATAACATTTCAACAGTTATTCGCTGTTTTTCAGTAAAAAGCCCGAAAAAAGACAAAAAAACCGTGAATAAAATTATCTGTTCCTGTTAAGAAAGTGCTGCGATTTTCTCTGTGCATCGCTAGGAGCTTCCTTTGATGTAAATTTGAGGGCGGAGCCTGCGCACAAAAAAAACATGAATAACCGAAACCGCGGACAACGAAACCGCGAATACCGAGGGAGAAGTGTATAATTAGAAACCTATTTTGTCAGTATTGTGATGCAGAGCCAGCCCAAGGGCATCTGACAACCTTCAGCGGTGTGGCCCCATCAACAGGTGGCTCAAAGCTCTTCCCCCAATCTATGTCCAGCAAATCCCCTTCCCTATTCTACCCTTCCATAGTCTAGTATCTCTCTCATTCCCTATTTCTCCTCCCTAAAGTGTCTAGCCTCTCTCTCCTTCTTTTCTCCCATCCCTATGGTATTCACTGGCTTCTCTTCCTTACCTAAGGTGTTCAATATCTCACTTCTGCTTCTCCACCTCCCTCTTTTGAGATATTCAATAGTTTCCATACTACTCTCTCTGGGGGCAGTACTGGTATGACAACTATCATAGAAACATGATGGCAGATAAAGGCCAAATGGCACATCCATGATCTCTTCCTCTCTCTAAGAGATCCCACGTGCCTATCCCAGGCTTTCTTGAACTAAGACAGTCTCTGTCTCCACCACCTCTACCGGGAGACTGTTCCACGCATCTACCACCCTTCCTGTAAACAAGTATTTCCTTAGATTATTCCTGAGCCTATCACCTCTTAATTTCATCCTATGCCCTCTCATTCCAGAGCTTCCTTTCCAATGAAGGAGACCCAACTCATGCACATTTACATCCCGTAGGTATTTAAATGTCTCTATCATGTCTATAGAAGACTAATTGCTGCCAGTGTGGGGTCTTGAGCATGCCCAAAGTCTGCCAGGTCCTATCCTTTCTGAAGGCCTGTTCTGGAAGGGATGGAATCCTTAGGCACGCACAGATGCTCAAGGCCTCACACCAGAAATGATGCATCTTATATAGACACCGAGACTGCCATTTTGGTATTGCCTCTAAAAATGTGCCATCTTAGGCAAATGCCTAATATGTCTAGTGGTTGCGGGTAGGAAATGCTTTTTTTAATATAATATCACTCATGAAAATTACTTCTTACCTTAAAAGCCACCAATGTAACATATGGTCTTCTGTGAATGGGAGAGTCCCGGTACTGTACTGTTGGCCAGCTTTGGCTCTTCATACTTGATTACTCAACTTTCTAAATCCAAGCTCAAGGCATGCTCCATCCAGGTGCAGTAGATTTTTCCCTGTCCAAAACAATTTATAATCGAAATTGGTACCTGGGGCAGTACAGGGGGAAGAGACTTGTCAAAAGTCACAAGTAGTGGCAGTAGGGGATGAGGGTTTGGGTCTTGGCTTCCTGGTCCAGTGCTCTAAACACTAGGCTGTGCCTCTGCTACTGTCCTGGGGGTATGCAGAGGGAAAACAAAGCTTCTAGAAACTTAACAGTCATTATCTTGGCACATAAGATCCCTGCTTCTGCTTTAGGGGAACCAGGAGAGGTATGAGGGAGATGCAGAGGAATGCAAGTCCATTTGCAGAAACTCATTATGGGGCCTCATTTACATAAGTCAGTAGGGACCAAAAGCAGGGCCATTTGTGAAAAACAACACTTGTTTAATAGGGCTGATCGAGGGGGGGGGGGGACATATGAAAATGCCTTTTCATTTCAGCACATTTTGCTGGCACTTCTTCCAGAGAAACAAGCTTCAGCTTATTATCAATAATCATTGTTTATTTAATGGCTTGACACAAAGGACATTTTTGGCAGATATCAAATGCAGTCAACCAACACAATTAATCAGAGGAAGGTTTCCTCAATGATGCCATTGAGCAAATGAGCAGTATTCTCTACAAAGCCTAAGATCCCTGGGAGTGAAAGGGGCTCAGATAAAGAAAATTATCTTAATGACTCACAGTTCCCATGCAGCTGCAGAAAATAACTACCAAAGAGTGCCATGTCAAGCAACAGAAATCTATGAAGCCATGATACAATAGACTGTCTGGCACACATGAGTAGGGTTATCAGATGTCCGGGAAAATTCAAACATGTCCTATTTTAAGAGGACTGTCTGGGTACCCGGACGGACTTTCCAAAACCCAGTAGTTTGGGTTTTGGAAAGTCCCGACATCTCAGCTATATCCAGAGGGCCTCTGAGCATGCACGGATGATGTCACACGCACCTGTGCATGCTCAGAGACCCTCCAGATGCAGCTCGGAGGTCATAAAACAAAGATAAGGCTTTGCAGAGGGCAGGCTAGAGGCTGAATGGGGTGGGGCCATGTGTCTGGATTTCTCCTGACAAAAATCTGGTAACCCTACCCATGGGGATTGATAGATGCTAGATAAATGTAGTTTCTGGTTACTTGAGAGTTACTATTAAAAATGGGCTAACAGGGAGATCAAGATAGCGTCGAGGACAGACGCCTGAGCAGGCAGCGCTGTTCATTTGGCCTGTTTTAGCGCGTGGTGTGACTCTTTTCCATGTAATATGGGAAAGAGGAAAGGGGCTGCTGGCCCTAACCCTCCGACGACTGGGAATGCCCAACAGATGATACAACAGATGATAACGAGTGCTTTTGCCCATTCGGGTGAAGATGCTAGACCTACCTCAGGAGAGAACCCGGATTCAAAGGGAGACCTTGGCACGGGAATGAGCCGGGCATCGCTGAGCCCGAAGCAGAGACTGGTTCCTCCCCAACCTGGAAGTGATTCAGTGCAGGGAGCTGCTGATGTCCTGTTGCCCTGGGAGGGAAGATTGGACCTCAGCACCGAGATCTTTGGAGGAAGGAGCAGGTAAATTTTGTCAGTGTTCTTCCAGCACAGTGGAGGAAGAGTTGAGAACTGCTTCAGGTGAGAATACTATTAACTTTGGGGAGTTGAAAAAGTCAGAGAAAATTGATGATGTGTATGAAAAAGATAATTGAGGACTATTCCAATATCTTTAGGAAGCCTCAGCCCCACCACTCCACCGCTGATTTATCTTATACCTGCGGGAAAAATTACGTGGTGCCTCATCATTGGCCTTCCATCTACTAAGGGGGCTAGCTCTAGCTCTAGCCCCCTTAGTAGATCACTGGCTTATGCACAACCACACAATTGAGGAGATACGTTGGCGTATTATTGTTAAAGTGAGTGGGCGGGATGGAGGGAAAGATCAGAGAAAGTTGAATATAAGTGAACAACGATATATCTTTAGGCTTGACACTGTAGAACCGCAGGGTTTGAACAGCGAGATTGAATGGGCGAGTGTGATTGGATGAGCTTTGAGCGAATGTGACACAGGGGGGCGTGACCACTAATCGAAGTACGGTGGGAGGATTTAAACCCGAGGGATAGCCGCCGCCGCCATCTTTCTCATATACCAAAAGTGGAGTCGGATGACGGCATCGACCTCGGTGAGTCTTATATATAAGAAGTCCTATATATAAGAAGTTTTATTTCAGGAATTAGGCAGGTTAAGCTAAATAGAGAGGTTAGTTGTTCAAGAGGGTTGACTTACAACTTTCTTCTCTTTATTTTTGACTGTCTAGGGCAGGGTTGTCCAATGTCGGTCCTCGAGGGCCGCAATCCAGTCGGGTTTTCAGGATTTCCCCAATGAATATACATGAGGTCTATTATACAATGAAAGCAGTGCATGCAAATAGACCTCATGTATATTCATTGGGGAAATCCTGAAAATCCGACTGGACTGCGGCCCTCGAGGACCGATATTGGACACCCCTGGTCTAGGGAGACCCTTGATACAGCTCTTTTGGAGCGAAACATGTCGGGTCTGACTCCCAGGTTTCGGTTGAACATTAAGTTAAGCGCTTTATATTTATAAACGGGATATTTATTCTTTATTTAAACAATAACATCGAAGTTGCACAAAAGACACTTTAATTACATTAAAATGGAAGGCCAATGATGAGGCACCACATAATTCTTCCCGCAGGTATAAGATAAATCAGTGGTGGAGTGGTGGGGCTGAGGGAGCAGTGTGGGTTTGAACCCACAGCCTCAGGGTGCTGAGGCTGTCGCTCTGACCACTGCACCACACTTTCTCTCTCTCTCCCCCCCCCCCCTGCCCCCGAAGCCATCACTTGCAATTTTGTGGATAGCCTGGGCAGAGTCGGCACTTCTGTGGTTAAGTGCCGATATTCAGTGCTCAAATGCCAAAACTGCAATAAAAAATGGCCTTAGCACACGCTTATGCAGGTCTTCTCTGCACACTAGAAGAGCGTAGGGAGAGGGGAGACATGATTGAGACATTTAAGTACATCATGGGACGGGTCGAGGTGGAAGATGATATCTTTCTTCTCAAAGGACCCTCGACCACAAGAGGACATCCGCTCAAACTCAGGGGAGGGAAGTTTCGTGGAGACACCAGGAAGTACTTCTTCACGGAAAGAGTGATTGAGCATTGGAACAAGCTTCCAGTGCAGGTGATCGAGGCCCGCAGCATCCCAGACTTCAAGAATAAATGGGATACCTATGTGGGATCCCTACGAGGGTCATGCCAAGGAATAGGGCCACTAGGGTATAGACTTGAAAGAGCGGGTCAGTAAAGTGACAGTATAATTACAATTATACTTAAGGGGGTCAGTAGACTTAAAAGGGTGGGTCAATAGTGTGGGCAGACTTGATGGGCTGTAGCCCTTATCTGCCGTCATCTTTCTATGTTTCTATATTCTTGGCACAGCTGTAAAAATGGCTTTTTAGGGGGGGTTTTGTTTGTTTGGTTTTGTATTTTATGTGACCGTATATTAGTAATTTCCACTGCTTCTTTCGTTCATTGCCTGCACTCACGCAGCCTGGAAGTTTAAGGCTGCCTGACACAGCCTGACACTGGCTTCTTGGAGCAATCCAGCCAGCTCTCTTCCTGATATTCTATTATTGGTTGGAGTCCTCTTTGGGCCCAGGCCCACCCAAAATTGTTACACCTTTGCTATGGATAGTGGGGATTCCCAAGCCCCACCAACTGAAGAGGTCCTCTTTTGGTGGTCAAAACTCTCCCCTACTCTCTGCAGTTGACACTGTCTATGGGATGCCACCTTGCCAGCCATCCACCCACACACTAGTGTCCGCAAGCTCAGGCATTTATAATTTGAGTTAAGGGTTATGGGGGTGGGGGGGCAGAGAGCGAGGGCAAGAGTGGAGCAAAAAAATTGCACTCACCTACTTTGGACTGAGACCCACTCAAGATTGCATATTGTCTATGCCGCTGCTTTATTTCCTTTCATTTTTTTAAAATACTAAAATGCAAAATAAAACTGTGAAAGACTAAACTAAATTTAAGCCAACAAATACCACTTGCCTAATACAGTTTCTGTTTCCAAAATTATTTTTTGTTATTATAATAACCTTGTCCATTGCATAGCTTCATAGGGTGAAAGAAGACCAGCTATTTCAGTCCAGCTTGAGTTCAAAGCCCGTCACAGGACAGCACCCGCAAAGTAGTCTCTCGGTAATATCTGCTTTCTTTTCTTTTTAAATGGATCCTTATGCTTTATGTTTAACTGTATCCACCTAAGAAGGCTGTCTGCAGCATTACACATTTAGAAATAAGTGTTTTAAAATTGCCCGGGGTGTACACTCCTAAAAGCACCTGCACATATTTTCAGCTGGAATTAGTGGAAGGCTTCCTAAGGGTGGAGTTGGTGAGAAATTGTCATTTATGCTCATATTATATAAAACATGCACAAGACACTTCAGTTTGATTTTTTTTTTTTTTCACTCAAAAAATAATTAAGATCTGAAACTCATTACCAGAGATGTGGTACAGCTGTTAGTAGAGCTAGGTTTAAAAATGGTTTGTGCAAGTTCCTGGAGGAAAAGTCCATAGTCCTCTCTTGATATTTATTACTGAAAGGGGGGGGGGGGTGGAGCTACTACTTTCTCTGAATCAGCAGCATGAAATGTTGTTACTTTTTGGGTTTCTGCCAGGATTGGCCACTGTTGGAAACAAGATAATGGACTAGACGGATCATTGGTCTGACCCAGTACTGCTGTTCTTATGTTCTTATGACTTGGAGATGTGTGCAAGGGTTAGATCAGGTGCTTCATGTAGAGTTATTTTATAAAAGGCAGATACACTCATACATTCCCATTTTTAAAACAGGTGTAACTTATATGCCTTCTGCATCACAAGATAGGCGGCCTGGTTTATAGCATTACACCAAAATCAAAACTGCAGAATGGAATGTACAAGGTACAGAAATCTTTATTTAAAAAGCATACAAAATTGTGATCCTTAAAAAAGTACTTGAAGTACCGTACTGAAAAGTACTGAATTAATTGAATGAACTTAAGCATTTATAGCACTTAAGCACTTTCTATGAAGCACTTTAAGGCACCAGTGCACTTTAAGTTCACAGCACAGTATTTCTGTGGGTTTCGAGTGTTGAAATGAATTGTAGTTTTCCAATGAAAAATGAAAAATCCCTGATCATGAGAAATCATTGAGTTAGAAGCACTTTTATATTAGATTATTTGATTGAAGAATGAAATAAGATTAGAAAGTGAGATTTATGAATTGAATGAGAAAATAATAAATTAATATTGAATTAATAATAAAGTAATATTGAACAAATAATATATGAACATTTTAATTATGGAAGACAAAATCTTCTGTAATGTTTTTCCCATGGAAAAACGATCTTAAATTTTCATCACAGATACTCTTAAATAACATCCCTCTCCAAATAGTAACTACAACAAAAATATTGGGAGTCACTAGATCAGGAACTCTCTTATCATAACCAAATTAGTTCAGTAGTTAAAATTTGTTTTTATAAGTTACGTCTCATCAGATCATTATCCAAAGTTTTAAAACCTGAAGCTCTCAACATTCTAATCCACTCATTAATCATTTCTAGGCTAGATTATTACAATACTTTATACCATGGCATAACCAATAAAGAAATAAGAAGGCTACAGATAATACAAAATACAGCAATAAAAATTATTACATATTCAAAAAAATATGACCACGTTACACCACTTTTACAAGCTGCACATTGGCTACCAATCACACATAGAATAACTTTTAAAATCATACTGTTGAGATTCAAGATGGCGATGAGAGCGGACGCCTGAGAGTGAGGCTCCCTCTCTTGTTCTCGGCCGGCGTTGCTATTTCTGTTGAACTAGCAGTTCTCTTACCTCAACATGGGTAAGAGGAAAGGAGCCCTCCGCGGCAACCCTCCAGCGGCGGTAGCGGCACCGCGTCTGGTGCAGAGCACAATTGAGGAGGCTTTGGCCCGATCGGGCGAATCAGCGGTGGCTACTTCAGGGGTGAGCCCGAATTCGTCGGGCGAACTCAGCCAGCAGCTTCGGGCGATGTTAAGCCCGGAACAGAGGCATCCACCCCCACAACCTGGAAGCAGTGCAGTACTGGGAGTTCCTGATGCATCATGGACCCGGGAGGAGTCTTTGATCCTCAGTGAAGGAGGGCTGGTAGCTCCAAGTTCATCTGGAGCCGAAGAAGAAGCTGTATTACACCGACAGCTTACCCATACTGCAGGAGAGGAGAGAGGAGCTTCGGGAGGAAGTAAGATCACTTTTGGGGTGTTGGAGAAGCCTAAGGTAATTGATATGGAGGCTTTATGGCAGGCTATTTCAGTTATGGACGCTAACCTCAAAATGTCTTTTTCCACTTTAAACATTGACTATGGGACTATCCACTCTAAAGTGGAGCAACAGGGTTTGGCCCTTAAAGATTTAAATGAGAAAATAGAAAAACAGGAGTCAAGAATTTGTGGAATGGAAACATTGGACTTGGAATTAGTAAAAGAAAGAACATTTATTGCTAGAAAAATGGAAAGTTTCGAGAACCAATTAAGGAAAAATAACTTGAGACTCCTAAATTTTCCAAAATGTCCCTTAATTTCACCAATGGAGATGGCAAGAAAATATTTCAAGGAAATTTTGCTTATTCCTATTGAAAGTTTGCCACCTATTGTTAGAGCTAATTATTTTCAAATTAAGAGACCTGTGGAAGTTTCCACTCCTAATGAGATTCAAGGGACCAACAATGAAAATATGAACTTAACAACTTTTCTGGAAAACTCCTTGGAGGTTATAACGGAAAGGAAAACCCTGTTAATAACTCTCGCTTTGGAAAGTGAGAGAATATATATTGCGTTTGTATTTTCGTCATATCAATGATCAGTTTTTAGGTTCTAATGTTCGAATATTTCCTGATATGTCTTTAAGATCCCAGAGGCGTAGGAAAGAATTCTTGGCATTAAGGCCAAGAGTCCTTGCCTTGGGGGCAAATTTTCTATTGAAATTTCCTGTAAAATGCTTTGTCTCCTATCAGAACAAGAATTACTTGTTTTTTGAACCTAAACAACTAGTAGGATTTATAGAATCCAAAGAGCAAGTAGTGCCTATGACTGAGAATGTATAACCTGCCATGAATGGCTGTAGCACCGCAGATAATTGCCGCTTTCTAGGTTGGATAAGATTGTTTCTATTGTTAATTTCACTGCACAACAATTTTTTGGTTAAGTCTTGATTCCTGAAAAGTTTTTGGTGATTATGACAGGTACCAACTTGGTATGCTCAAATATGGTTTTGGTTTTACTGCATCACGTAAGAACTATGAGAAATAGACATTTTTATGTTTACTGACAATAAAATATATAGTCAAGTTTACGTTTCGCACAAGCGACTAAATGAAACAGAATTAAAAGTGTTTTGCTCCCGAGTTTCTTTTATATTCAGTGTCTGGTGCATCACGTTGTAGCATCCAACAATAGTCGGCAAGCATTGACGGATTCCAATTGCCCTGGTATCGTTTCTCCATCGTAGCTATGTCTTGATGAAACCTTTCACCGTGCTCGTCACTCACAGCACCGAGATTTGCGGGGAAGAAGTCCAAGTGTGAATGGAGGAAATGAATCTTGAGTGACATATTGCACTTCATTCTCTTGTATGCTTTGAGAAGTTTGTCTACCAGCTGAATGTAGTTTGGGGCTCTGTAATTGCCCAGAAAATTGTCAACAACGTCTTTCAAGGCTTTCCAGCCAATTTTTTCCGGCCCAACTAACAGATCTTCAAATCGCTTGTCACTCATAACATGTCTGATCTGGGGGCCAACAAAAATACCCTCTTTGATCTTGGCATCAGTTATTCTTGGGAACATCTGTCTTAAATAACGAAAACCTTCCCCTTCCTTGTTCATTGCTTTCACAAAATTCTTCATGAGTCCCAGTTTAATGTGAAGAGGAGGCAAAAATATCTTTGTCGGGTCAACAAGCGATTCATGTGCTACATTTTTCTGTCCTGGAACTAACTTTTTACGGAGTGGCCAGTTCTTTCTAGAATAGTGCGACTCTCTGTCTCGGCTGTCCCATTCGCAGATGAAACAGCAGTACTTTGTATAGCCAAGCTGCAGTCCTAGTAACAGAGCAACGACTTTGAGGTCTCCACAGATATTCCAGTTATACCTGGTTGATAAGACACTTATGGGAGAAAAAATTGTTTGCATCCAAATATAAGAAAAAATCACGACAAAATTGAAGATTTCTCTGAAATGGTACGTGATGGGTAATTTTTGATGTAATATTCATGATCAGCACCCAAAATTCTATAAGAAACACCCAGCAGTGTTCAGGAAGCAAAAACTTTGTTGTGCAGTGTTTTCTTTGCTAAGAATCTCTTTTAAAAGATTGTGGACTAAATATATTGGAAGTATAAATGAATAACCAAAACACTGATTTAAGTGGAATTGGTTTATAAGTTTTCTTTTTAATAATTTATGTTAATCTGGAATACAAGTAATGTATTGCTTGTTTGTATTGATAAAATTGAATAAACAAATAAAAAAAAAATAAAAAAAAAATCATACTGTTAACTTTTAAAATTCAACAATCGCATGCGTCGATATTTCTGGATCATCTGTTGATACCCTATTCTCCACTTAGGGCACTCAGATCAACACAACAACATTTATTAACTACTAGTTTTTTAGCCCGTTACATTAACGGGAGCTAGAATAGATGTGTAGACTTAGGCTTTTCTTTTCTTTCTTTCTCTTTTTCTGTCTCTTCCCCCCCCTATCCAGCAGCACCCTTTCCCTGCTCCCCCTGTCCAGCAGTAGCCTTTTTCCTTCCTTTTACCCACCCATATTCAGGCTCCCATTTCCCCTTTTACCTTCCCTATTTCCATCTGGCGTTGGTGGTATTTGGGCTCCATTGCTTCCACCTGTTGGAAACCAGGCCCTTGTGCTACTTATAGTTTACCTCATTATCTTTTCAGTTTGTGTTCTCAGGATGCACAGAGAATTCAATTTGTTTGAGGTTTTTTCTGCAGGGTGTCTGTCTTGCTTGTATCTTTCCATCTGGAAAGCATATGTCCGGGGTTGTCGGGTAGGTCTTCTGGGCCGCGGGAGGAAGTAGGTTGTTTCTGGGAGCCGACAGGATAGCGCCGTGGCTCCCTTAGTCCCTTGCCACCCCCTTCCCTTTCCTTCCCGCGGTCCCCTCTGCTTGTTTAACTTTCCGGTGGCTCCTTTCACGATCACCGCCTGTGTCGGAAGCCTTCTCCGACGCAGGAGCGGCTCGTGAGAGGAGCCGCCGCAGCGTCTTTTAAGTTAAAAAGAAACTTTGGCTGGTAGGGCCGTATTGCGCGAGGTGGAGAGCAGGGAGGCTTGTCTGGCGCGCATGCGCACTCCTACCGCCACAGCCCGACAGATCAGGAATCAGGGAAGCACGCGGTAAGAGTGCGCATGCACGCTTAGCATTTTATTATTATAGATTCCGTCTCTAAAAATAATAGGGATCAGGAGATCTACCATTTTTTCAGTTATAGCACCCCAGCTTTGGAAAAATTTACCACTATACCTACGTAATGAACCTTCCTTAGAAAAATTAAAGCGCTCCTTAAAAAGCTTTCTGTATAAGGACGCATTCAATACATAGACAGCATAACTTACCAATTACTAAGCTTTTAGACCCTAATCAATCTTACGGGTAGGTCACCAAATTATCCTTATTTTATTTTATTTTCTTCTTATGTGTTCCCACCATATGTGTTCTTCCCTAAATGTTTCTTTTCTTTCTTTAAAGATTGTAGTTCATCCCCCTTGCCTTTTGTACCAGTTTGGATTAGAACGTATATAATTTGTATACAGTATCTTGTTTTGTCCTCCCCTTTTCTTTTTTTTTTTTTTTTAAATTGTTATACGCGTTGAAATATATGATATTGCGTAGATAGCAGATCTTAATAAACTTGAAACTCCTTTTCCGAAGCCGCGTTAGCGGCTTTATTGCACGCACATTTTTAATGCACGCTAACCCCCGCGCTAGCCAAAAAACTACCGCCTGCTCAAGAGGAGGCGATAATGGTTAGCGCGGCCGGCAAATTAGTGCGCGCTATTACGCGCGTTAAACCGCTAATGCGGTTTCGTGAAGGGAGCCCTTAGTTCTTTAGTTAATTGTTCTTTTAAAAAAGGCTCTCATATGCATGGACTATGGACCCAACACGGTCCTTGTTTCAGTGAAACAATCCTTCCTCAGGGGTCCGGGATGATCAATGTATCACATGTAGAGAGTGAATGTGGAAAACAACGTTGTGTTGAAATCATCCCAATTTTTGTATCGGAAGCAAGAAATTCTCCTGAGCAGACGCACCTTGTACATTCCATTCTGCAGTTTCTTTCTGTTCACCTTTTACTGCAGATTTGTTGGATTTTGTTTTTATAACATTCCACTCCATATTTCCCTGACATTCATTGAAAATGTGGATATTCTCCAGACTCCGACTTTAAAGAATTAGCAAAACTCTAGAGACCAAATAGGGGATCGTTGTGTAATCCTTTGAGTTTCTTGTAGCCTTTTATTTTGGGTGGGGGGGGGTCAAGAAAACAGAAATCCAGAATTTAGCCTCAAGAAACAGAACTTGGTGTGAGATGCAATGGTAACATCTTCACTAACGAGCACCACATGTCCCTCTCCCCCTTCCATGACTACAACCAGATTTCCTGCAAATATAGCAACCGCTCAACCCATATACAGTACTTCCAATTGTTCTGTTTTTGAAGAGGTTAAACATGAACACAGTTCTAAATGTACTCACAGATTTTATGACAGGAAGTTGAAGGTCAGTCTAAACAATTCTCTGTAAATATGTTGTTGATCTTATCGTAATACTAAAAATGTGACTTTAAAGGAAATGCAATTGCCTATAAACATAGTAACATGGTAGATGATGGCAAATAAAGACCCAAATGATCCATCAAGTCTGCCCAACCTGATTCAGTTTAAATTTTTTTTCTTCTTAGCTATTTCTGGGCAAGAATCCAAAACTCTGCCCAGTACTGTTCTTAGGTTCCAACAACTGAAATCTCTGTCAAAGCTCACTCCAGTCTATCTACACCAGTGGTCTCAAACTCAAACTCTTTGTGGGGCCACATTTTGGATTTGTAGGGACTTGGAGGGCCACAGAAAAAATAGTTACTGTCTTATTAAAGAAATGACAATTTTGCATGAGGTAAAATTCTTTATAGTTTATAAAACTTTCCTTTAACAGTTAAAAGGAAAGATATATAAACTATAAAGAGTTTTACCTCATGCAAAATTATCATTTCTTTAATAAGACAGTAACTATTTTTTCTGCGGCCCTCCAAGTACCTTATTTTTTCTGCAGCCCTCACATTTAATGTTTAATATCTTTTCTTTCTCAAAACTGGCACATTTCAATCACTATATTGAAAATAAAATCATTTTCTCTACCTTTGTTGTCTGGTGACTTTATTTTTCTATGCTTTCAACTATGTTTCCAGGGCCTTCTTGTCCTTTGACTGTTTTTCTCTCCGTCTTCACTTTCTGCCTTGCATCCATCTTTAAATAAATAATATATGAACTGACTTCACATTTAACACAAACCTGTCTATGAAGTGTAATCTATATGTTTTAAGTTGCTCAGAAATGTGAAACAAGGGGAGAACACACCCCCCTAGAATGGGAACAGAGTTTACCTCCCAGTCATTGCAACTGTTTCTGTAGAGCAGTGTTTTTCAACCTTTTTTGGGCAAAGGCACACTTGTTTCATGAAAAAAATCACGAGGCACACCACCATTAGACAATGTTAAAAAATTTAACTCTGTGCCTATATTGACTATATATAAAGTAATTCTCTTGAATAGGAATCAAATAAACACAAAGAAAGTATTTTATAATTACTTTATTATGAAATATTAAGTAAACAGAATAGTGAAAAATTATAAAATACTTTATTCAGTGCGAAACCTGGGCCTGTTTGGCTGAACACAAAGCTGATATTCTGGCTGGAATCGAAGAAAGACACACACGTAGCTCTTCGTCTCAGTCTCTCTCTGTATTTGGTTTTTATAGCATACAAAAATATACAAATATACCCTCCATCCTTTTTATTAAACCACAATAGCAGTTTTTAGCGCAGGGAGCTGCGCTGAATGCCCAGCGCTGCTCTTGACGCTCATAGGCTCCCTGCGCTATTGCGGTTTAGTAAAAGGTGACCATATTGTAAAATATAGACAGCAGATATAAATTCAGAACTGTGCATAGTAAGTGAAGGGAAGTTTTCATCTCTGGGAATTTACCCAGTTAACTATTAAGTTATTTGGGCAAATTCCTTTGAAAACTGTGGTAATACTGCCTCCACTTTGCTAAATTTAAAATAAAATCATTTTTCCTACCTTGTCTGGTGATTTCTGGTTGCACTTTCTTCTTCTGACTGTGCATCCAATCTTTCTTCCCTTCTATCAGCCTGTATGCTTTCTCTCCTCCACACCTCATTCCCTCCCCCAACTTTTTCTTCCTCTCTCCCTGACCTTTCTTTCTTTTTTTCTGTTTCTCTTCTTTCCTTCTGTTTCCCTGCCTGCCCCCTTTCTTTCTTTCTCCCTGCCGTTCCCCAAGCCACTGCCACTGCCGCTGCCATCGGGGAACAGGACCCACCAATGGATAACAGGCCCCAAAGCCGACGCCGACGCATGCTCTCCCTGACGTCAATTCTGCAATCGGAGAGGAAGTTCCGCCCAGCCAGGCAGCGATTGGCTGGCCCGAACTTCCTCTCCGACTGCAGAATTGACGTCGGGGAGAAGAAGACTTATCGGCTCGATAGATTAGATCGCCAAGACAAAGTGAGTCCTAGGTGATCGACTCACTTTGCCTTGGTGAGCTACTGGCGCCCCTGCCTCGGGCCCCCTGTCAGCTCCGGGCCCCTGAATGCAGGACTGGTAGTACTGCCCTGATGGCGGCCCTGCGGCACACCAGGCAACATCTCGTGGCACACTAGTGTGCCGCGGAACAGCGGTTGAAAAACACTGCTGTAGAGATCACACTTCAAGCCAGGATGTTAGTTAAGTCTTTTAAACTTCAGTTGTGTTAAAGTTAGTGATACGACAACATTTCTCTCTATTTAAATCGGGAGTGTACTGCTGTGTCTTTTCTGGCAGTTTGAATACACTTTGTGGTGTGAGAGCTTTTCAGTTTTGGTATGTATTTTGTGCATTCCCTCCTCTAGTTTAGCCTTAAAAAGTAATACTTTTCATCGAGGTGTGGTTATGGATTTTTACTCACACCCGATATTATAAATGACTTTTGTATTGCAGAAATGTTGTCGTATCACTAACTTTAACACAACTGAAGTTTAAAAGACTACAGCCTGTTTTCCAGCAATCGTGAGTGGGTCTCCTGACGAAGGACACGAAACGGGGCCGCGTCGGGACCCCAAACCCCTCATTTGAGCTAAGTTATGATTCTATTAATCATGCTTAAGTGATGTTCTGACAAGTATAAAACAAGCATAAAAAGAAAGGAGAAAATCCTATACTTTATATCATTTCAAGGACTGTAACAATTTTTTATTAACTAACATCCTGGCTTGAAGTGTGATCTCTACAGAAACAGTTGCAATGACTGGGAGGTAAACTCTGTTCCCATTCTAGGGGGGTGTGTTCTCCCCTTGTTGAGTTTCACATTTCTGAGCAACTTAAAACATATAGATTTCACTTCATAGACAGGTTTGTGTTGAATGTGAAGTCAGTTCATATATTATTTATCAAAGCAATTTCTGACTTCTAGTTTTCACTAGTGACATCCCCGCCATTTCATAAGGAAAATTATTTGCATCCATCTTTGGCATTAACTTAATGTTCAATTTTTCTGCTTTCTTATCAAAATCTACGTTTCCATGTCTTACATTCCTTTCCTATCTCTCTCTTCTTCCATCCTATTTCCATGGTCTGGCATCTCTTTCCTTCCTTTCTCTCCCTACCTCCCTCCTTCCTTCCTTTCCCCTGGTCTGGCATCTGTCTCCTTCCCTTCCCCCATGCCCTGGCATCTCCCCCTCCCCCTCCATGGTCTGATATCTCCTTTCCTTCCCTCCCTCCCATGAACTTGGATTCTTCTCTTGTTCCTCTCCCTTCTCCTTCCTTCCCTCTCTTTCCCCAATTGGGTGCAACAGCAACAGAAGCAGCATTTCCCTTCCCCCTTTCCTGTGAGGGAGAGGCATTTCTCTTCCCCTTTCCCTCCCTCTCCCTTTCCCTATACAGCAGCAGCAGCATTTCCCTAGGATCCCCCTTTCCTATGTAGCAGAAGCATTTCTCTTTCCCCTCCCCTTCCCTTCCGTTCTCTTCCTTGTGGAGCAGCAGTGTGTCTGGCCGGCTCGTTCCATTCAAAGCTGCGGGTGGCGGCTCCTTGCGAGATCCGTGCCTGCGTCTGAAGCCTCTCTGATGTTGTGACGTTAGAGAGGCTTCCGATGCAGGAGTGGATAGCGCGAGGAGCCGCCAACCCGCGGCTTTGAACGGAACGAGCCGGCCAGACATGCTGCTGCTCCAAAAGGAAGGGAAAGGGGAAGAGAAATGTTCTAGATCGAGTCTAGACCACGGGCCGCAAATAAAACTTGGAGAGCCACATGCGGCCCATGGGCCGCATGTTTGAGACCGCTGATCTACACCCTCCCAGCCATTGAAGCCATCCCCAGCCCATCCTCCACCAAACGGCCATAGACCATGCAAGTCCGCCCAATACTGACCTTAGTTCTTCAATATTTACTATTATTTTCTGATTCTAGATCCTCTGTGTTCATCCCACGCTTCTTTGAACTCCGTCACCGTTTTCCTCTTCACCACCTCTCTCGGGAGCGCATTCCAGGCATCCACCACCTTCTCCGTAAAGAAGAATTTCCTTACATTGCTCTTGAGTCTCCCACCCCTCAACCTCAAATTATGTCCTCTGGTTTTCTCTGGAAAAGATTTTGTTCTACGTTAATACCTTTATCCCAGGACAAGCAGGCAGCATATTCTCACTGATGGGTGAAGCCACCGACGGAGCCCCGGCACGGACCACCCCAAAAGTGCACCGCCACCTCAAGTCCCTGGAAAGCCCGCGACAGCCTGGCACCATAGAATTGTTGTTTCTCCTCTGCAAGCAGATCATTTGGAGAATGCAAAGAAGCTGATGTTCAGGATGGTGGTTGGTAGTAAAGTTCGTTAGGTGCCATCGGCTTGTGCTCGGGTCCTAGTGACTTGATGAATTACAGATCCATAAAGAGATCAGTTTTGTGCTAGTCTAGTGAGGTCCTCCAGCATCATCCCCATGGTTGTTTTCAACCAGATAATATTATCCAATTAACTGCACTCCCTATGGTGACGGGACTAAATCACGCAAGACAACGGCGCGCCGACAACTGAGCGCGCTGAAGAAAAGCACTATTTTAAAGGGTTCCGATGGGGGTGTTGGTGGGGAACCCCCCCACTTTACTTAACAGACATTGCGCTGCCGTTGTGGGGTGTTTGGGGGGTTGTAACCCCCCACATTATACTTAAAACTGAACTTTTTCCCTAAAAAACAGGCAAAAAGTTCAGTTTCAAGTATAATGAGGTGGGTTACAACCCCCCAAACCCCCCACAACGGCAGCGCGATGTCTGTTAAGTAAAGTAGGGGGGTTCCCCACCAACACCCCCCATCGGAATCCTTTAAAATAGTGCTTTTCTTCGGCGCGCCATCAACCTTGGGCTCAGTTGTCGGCGCGCCGTTGTCTCGCGCGATTTTGTCTATATTCGCCAGCACTTAACTAGTTAAAACCTGTTAAATCAAAGCAGCATCCCATAATCCTCTATCAGTACCTTATTTTAACTGCATGATTTTTGGCATAAATTTTAAAACCTAAGATTTTCCTGGTAACGTCCTACAAAAAAAAAAAAAAAAAGAGAAAGAAAGAAACCCCTCCCAGGTAGGGTTCTCAGATTTTCTGTTTGGAAAATCTGGACCCCTAGACCTGGCAAGTTCCCTGCCCCATCATGCCCCAGTCCCGCCTCCAATCCCACCCTAGCCCTGCCCCCGCTGCCTGCTCTTGTCAGGCAGGAGGGCATGCGCCGATGCGACGCAGTGATATCACACGCACATGTGCGTTTCCATGATGTCATCGCATGGCATCCATGCATGCGCGGATGCCCTCCTGCCCGACGGCGATTTGATAGAAGCTTTTCAAAACCTGGACAAGGTGCCGGGTTTTTAAAAGCCATCCAGACCCCTGGACTTGTCCTGAAAAGGAGATCGGGTAACTCTACTCCTAGGGCCAACCCCCAAACCTCCTGAGTTGCACATGACCACCAAGCCCCTGAACTCTCTTATTAGTTTTTGAAATCTTCATGGACCATTTGCTCCTGACATTCCCCCTGTCCCCCACCGCCCACCATGCCTGAATTGTAGATGACACAGGCAGTTCAAGATTGGCACCACTGTTAATTCCTTTTGGATAATATAATGCCAGCCTGGATCTGGCCCAGAAGTGAAGGACAGGCCTAGTTGCTAGAAAAAAACAAGCTGAAAACCAGGGATGCCGGAGCTGAAATTCTGCCGATGCGTCTTGTGACTTTGGGGAACTATATTTTTTTTGTCTCCGTTGCCTTCTCAATCCCAGGCAAGTCCTACTATCCCAGACCGTAAATTGACTTGGCCTATTAATGGAAAGAGTGGAGGAGTGGACCAGTGGTTAGAGCTGCTGCCTGAGTACCCTGAGGTTGTAGGTTCAATCCCAGTGCCACGCCTTGTGATTCTGTGCAAGTCACTTAACCCTCCATGCCCCAGGGACCATAGTTTGGTTTTTATGGGGGGGGGGGGGGTTTATTTATAACCCGCCTTTCCCAAGGCGGCACACAATATAAACATACATTAAAAACAAAACCCCATAAAATACATATAAAACAAACAAGATGAGCGACCAGCACTTTAATCAAAACAAGTTTATTACTGCCCATATTTCATCTTGCAAAATAAATGCCTCTACAGTCATTTCTTAAATGCCACAAGATTGCTTTGCATTCTAATGTGCGTAGATAGTCGGTTCCATTCCTGAGGGCCCCTAAAGGAAAACATAGTTGCACGTGAGCTACTCAATCTCAATTCACCTTACCGATGGCACAAACAAGTCGCCATGATGGACAGAACGCAACTTGGACAAAGGGGCATAAGCTTGAATAATACCTTCCAAACTTGCGGGAGCCAAACTGTTCAAACACAGATAGACCATCACCAGAATCCTAAAGCATATATGGTTTTCCAGTTTCAACCAGTATAACTTCACATAATATTCTATGACATGTTCAGTCCTGTCCAAACGAAAAATTGTGAGCCCTCTAGAACAGATAGGGAAAAATACTTGGAGTACCCGACTGCCATTCATTATTGTTTCCTAAGAAATATAAGCTAAATTTAATACGGTAAATGATGAATCATGATCTACTAGACACATTTTTGGCATAATTTCTCACTCTATGAATGTACCACAGTTACAACATATAAGATATATTTTCTGGTCCTATATTCAGCACTATTTAACCAGCCAGAAATGACTGGTTAAATAGCTCTGAGAAAATTGAATATTCCCTGTTAGTGGCTAAAGGTTAACCAGCTAGTTTGCATGATAACCAGCAATTTTCAGCGCTGACTGGCCACTCACAAATGGAAGATTAGATTTGGCCAGTTAAAATTAAGCCAGTCAAAAATAAACAGGATATTCTGTACTCGATGTACCATCTATCAGAGAATGTCTAGACAGTTTACAATTTAAAATAACAACATAGTGAAAAATAAAATAGAAAGGAGAACCTTTCGTAATTAAGATTGGGGGAGACAGACAGGATGGACAAATATAGATACGGCCCAGTATTGAATATCCACAATCTGAATATTGGCATATTTTTATCAGAGCATATTGATATTTGCAGTGTAAAAACAGGATTGATTGTACAGGAGTTTGTGATCTGGAGGAAAGACAATAGCAGAAGCCTTGGTGCAAGATTGAATTACGCTACTAGAATGCCATCTGGAAACCATGTCTTAGTGCTCATTTCCTGGAAAGAATTATTAGCTTGGAAATATCTGTGGAATCTATTCGGGACGCACGCTGTGATTTGGTACATCTTTGTTGCATGGCTCAGAACTAGGGTTAATGAAGTTTTGCAGCATGTTGTAATGAGAGAAAATAACGGCTCTAACAGACAGCAGAACAGGGTTAGGACAGTGGTGTAGTAAAGGGGGTGGGGCTTCAGACCGCCCTGGGTTCCATCTTGGTGGGGGGCACCAGCATCTCTCCTCATCTCTGCCTTCCCTCCTCCCCGTACCTCTAATTCCTCACCGGCACAAGCAGCAACTCCAACCTGCTGCTTGTGCGGATCTCGGCTCTCCCTCTGATGTCACTTCCTGGGTCACAGGACCAGGAAGTGATGTTAGAGGGAGAGCCAAGGCCGGTGCAGGCAGCAAGTTGGAGATGCTGCTTGCACTGGGGAAGTTAACTGTGCGTGGTAGGGGGGGGCAGGGAAGGATTGAGGGGGTGGAAGAGAGGGCAGGGTGTGCCACCACCCTGGCCACTTCCCACCCTCGCTACGCCACTGGGTTAGGGCAATCACAACTTCCTGCTCTCCTGGGTGTGACATCATCACATCAACATACAGGGCTGTGCATGTGTGGATGTCGATGTGATGACATCACACATGGGTGTGACATCATCACATCAACATATAGGGCTGCGCATGTGTGGATGTCGATGTGAAGACATCACACATACATGGGTGTGACATCATCACATTGACATACATGCATTTCCAGATGTCCTCCAGCCATGGCCCTGCATTTAGTGTGCTGCAGCTTCACAAAGTTTGCAGCAATCCGCTGTATGAGAGAGACTTGCATGCAATGGAGGCGGTGCATGCAAATTTACCTCATACATATTCATTGTGGAAATCTTGAAAACTAGACTGGTTTAGAGTGTGTTGAAAACTGGGTTGAGAAACTCGGGTCTACGGCGAGATCATTTCAATTTGAACTTGACTGGGAAAAGTTGATGGATTCTGGGCATCTTTGTTCAGACACGTCAGTATTTAAGTCTTTGCTCTGCTGCAGCATTAATGATTTTTGTAAAGGAAAAGAAAAATAATAATTCCCTCCTTGTTATCAGACATGGCTCTCCTTAAGTTGAGAAATGACATTTAAATGAAATACAGAGGTTTTTTGAAAAAGAAAAAAAAAAATTTGGAAAGATTTATAAACAGAAAGGCGTCACCAGATATGAAGTGTGTTTTTGGCACAAAGCCAGTTTCGATTGAAGTCAACTCTGTAAATGAATTGGGCTGTTCATTTTACCCCATGCTTTGTCTGTTTCCAAGAGCAACCTCACAAAGAAGTTGATTTCTCTCCAGTTTGGGTTTCCCATGTGGTTTTTCACTGTCTGGGTACTGCATGTTTTCTGTGATCTGTGAAAATATTGAGTACAGATTCCTAGATAACATTATCTCTGTGACCCAGAATCTGTTCATGTCAATTACTGCAAGATGAAACTTGAGTATAATTACTGGGGATGGGCAGCTGGAAAAATTTCTCATATTGGTTATAAGAATGTTACTTAGGATTTGGGGCAAGAGCAAAGTGGAACTGTCCAATCAGATTGGTGCACAAAAAAGTGTCTTTCAACTCATCTGATAAATCCAATGGTCTTTATTAATCCAAATTAGCTCATACATCCAAAGCAACTCAACGACTTGACATGATCATGTTTCGGCCACCTGGCCTGCATCAGGAGTCTTAGGAGTCTTTGGGTATCAAATAGTCTCAAATGGTCTAAAGCAAAACGAACAAACCGTTGCTCCGAATCTGTAACACCACAGAATAACACAGCTGTCGAGTCGTTGAGTTGCTTTGGATGTATGAGCTAATTTGGATTAATAAAGACCATTGGATTTATCAGATGAGTTGAAAGACACTTTTTTGTGCACCAATCTGATTGGACATTTCCACTTTGCTTTTGCCTGTTTGATTCTGTGGAATTGCTTCCCCTGTTTTATTGTACTTAGGATTTGGGGGCCATTTTGTTGTTATGAGAGCAGTTCCATTAAGAGTGCACCTTATTTACAAATTAAAATATATGGTTAAACTCCAAGATTCAAATAGGCGGTTCTGGGATCTCATGGAAGAATGTAATGTAATGTAATGTAATTCATTTCTTATATACCGCTACATCCGTTAGGTTCTAAGCGGTTTACAGAAAATATACATTAAGATTAGAAATAAGAAAGGTACTTGGAAAATTCCCTTACTGTCCCGAAGGCTCACAATCTAACTAAAGTACCTGGAGGGTAATAGAGAAGTGAAAAGTAGAGTTAGAGGAAAAATAAAAATAAAATAAACATTTTAAAAAGACAGCATTGATCTAAATACTTTGGAAGGTAGAGGAGAGGAGAGAAAGGAATAGAAGCAGAATGGGTCAGCGTCAGTGATGAAGTGGAGCAAGTAAGTTTAGGAGGAGCGATTGACGTATCCAGAAAGGGCTTCTTCAGGGAAGAGACTTGGCCGACAGTCCCAGGATGCCTATGTCTCCTCCCCTGCGATGTTCTCCCATCCATGCATTCCCTCCCAGACACACTGCCCGTGCCCCAGCCGCTCCAAGGAGGCTGCCCCAGATGAGGTCCACGGTGAATGCAGGATTCTCTCCTCTGCGGGAAAGCCGCCCGGAGCCGACAGTCGATCTTCATAGCGGATTGCAGAGGGGGAAGAGTTCACACTCTTGGTAGGATCGGGTCTGAGTGCTCTCGGTGGTTGTGGCTGGTCTCATTGCTGCTTAGGTGTAAAAGCAGTTGATCTCCACTGCTGCTGATATTTAAAAGCAGGCAGATTGATCTCTCCAATGGACTGCAGGGGGAGGAGTTCACGCTCCTGGCAGGATCGGGTCTGTGGGCTCTTGGTGGTCGCTGCTGCTTGTATGTAAAAGCAGTTGTTTTTCTACTGCTGCTGATATTTAAAGCAGGTAGATTGATCTCTTAAACGGGATATAGGGGGAGGAGCTCACATGCCTGGTTGGATCGGGGCAAGGGCTCCTATTATAGGCAGCTGGTCATGCTGCTACTTAGGTGTTAAAGCAGTTGATCTTCCTAGCGGACTGCAGGAGGTGTGGAGCTCACACTCCTGTCATGATCTGGTCTATGGGCTCTTGGTAGTTGCGGTTGGTCCCAATGCTGCTTAGGTGTAAAAGCAGTTGTTCTCCCACTGCTGCTGATATTTAAAAGCAGGTAGATTGATCTATCCAATGGAATGCTGGGGGAAGATCTTATATGTCTGGTTGGATCGTGGCAAAGAGTTCCCGGTAGTGGTGGCTGGTCCTATTGATGCTTAGGTGTAAAAACAGTAGATCTTCTTATCGGATTGTAGGGGGGGTGGATCTCACATTCCTGGCAGGTTTGGGTCTGTGGGTTCTTGGTGGTTGCGGATGTACCCGCTGCTGCTTAGGTGTAAAAGCAGTTGTTTTCCCAATGCTGCTGATATTTAAAAGCAGGCAGATTGATCTCTCCAACAAATTGTATGGTGAAGAGCACACACATCTGGCTGGATTGGGACAAAGGCTCTCGATAGTGGCGGCTGGTCTTGGTGCTGCTTAGGTGTAAAAGCAGTTGATCTCCTACTTTTGATGATATTTAAAAGCAAGCATATTGATTTTTCCAACGGAATGCTGGGGGAAGAGCTTACTTGTCTGGCTGGATCAGGGCAAAGGGCTCTCGGTAGTGGTGGCTGGTCCTGTTGCTGCTTAGGTGTAAAAAACAGTTGATCTTCCTAGTGTACTGCAGGGGGAGGTGGAGCTCAAACTCTTGGCTGGATCGAATCTGTGGGCTCTTGGTAGTTGCGGATAGTTCCGCTGCTGCTGAGGTGTAAAAGCAGTTGATTTCCCACTGTTGCTGATATTTAAAAGCAGGTAGATTGATCTCTCCAATGGACTGCAGAGGTTGGTGGGTTGGTCCCGTTGCTGCTTAGGTGTAAAAGCAATTGATCTCCCACTGCTGCTGATATTTAAAAGCAGGCAGATTGTCCAGGGAGAGGAGCTCTGGATGCAGGCAGATATTTGTACATTAGATGACGTTATATCCAACGGAAGGCTGTGTGATTTTTCACGACTGCAACAATCATTTGGTATTTTAAAGTCTCAAAATTATAGGTGGTTGCAGTTGAAGCAGGCCATTCAGAAAGGGTTCCCTGATTGGCAAAACTTAAAAACTTATTATAGCTCGCAGATCCTATGCTTCCAGACAGATGTATTTAGGACATCAGGCCCCCCGGTGGTATAAATTAATTTCTGAATTTTTGAGTAAGAAACCAAAAAATAGTCTTAGAGACATTTGGAGCATTGAGATAAAACAGTATATTTCTGCATCTCGATGGCCATGAATTTGGACTTGGAGGTTGAAATGTACAGCGTCAGCATCTATGAAACAAACTTGTTGTTTTTTTTTTGTTGCATAGGATTTTTGGGACCCCAGTTCGTTTGCTAAAGTTAGACAGTTCTAAATCTAATAGATGCTGGCATTGTCATGTTGATATAGGAACTTTGGATCACCTGTTATTCTATTGTCCATTGAGACTTAACTTTTAGAGGTCGATATGGGGCCAAATTAATGTAGTACTTGGGTCATCATTACCACTGATTTATGAAGCTGTAATTTGTGGCACTCTTTTACATGTTAAACCATCTTTGGATCGCAATAAAAGCCGACTTTTCTTAATAATGACGGGAATAGCCATCCAGATGATTACACGTAACTGGAAGAGTTATGATCGACTTAATTACACTTTCTGGTGGGCAAACTTATGTTCCAGTTACAAGGATGAAAGAATGAATGCGGACTGTTTGGGATATAGTAACGCATTCAAAATGGTAGGGAGTCCATTGACTGCATTTGTTGAATCACACTAATTGTCATGTACCTTTCCTTTTATCTGACTTTCTTACATATCCAGGGTGGGTGGGTGGGGGGAGGGGAATGTATTATTATTGGCTATACTTAATTTATTTCTATTATTGAATTTAAATATGTACTTCTATTATCAGTTATGGGGAGGGGGGAAGAAAATGATTGTTTTTTCGTACTATTTGTGTATTTAAAGTGTGTTGCACTGTTACTATTTGAAAATTAATAAAGATTAAAAAATATATATATATATATAATATAATAAAAGCCTAAGCCGCGCATGCGCACTCCCACCTGCGTGCATCCGTTTTCCGTGAGATGTAGAGCCCCGCAGGTAGGAGTGCGCATGCGTGTTTAAGGTTCTGTTTTTCCTCCTGTTTTTCGGTCTGGCCTGCTCCCTGCTCGCCTTGTGGTATTGTATTTTTTAGTTGAAAGACGCGGTGATGGCTCCTCTCACAATAAATTACAGCTATACTCACGATAAATTATAGCTATACTCACTCGAGGAACGCAGAGTGAAGGGTGACATGATCGAGACATTCAAGTATCTCACGGGCCGCATCGAGGTGGAAGAAGATATCTTCTTTTTCAAGGGTCCCGCGGCAACAAGGGGGCATCCGTGGAAAATCAGGGGCGGAAAACTGCACGGGGACACCAGGAAATTCTTTTTCACTGAAAGGGTGGTTGATCGCTGGAATAGTCTTCCACTTCAGGTTATTGAGGCCAGCAGTGTGCCTGATTTTAAGGCCAAATGGGATAGACACGTGGGATCTATTCACAGAGAAAGGTAGGGGAGGATCATTGGGGTGGGCAGACTAGATGGGCTGCGGCCCTTATCTGCCATCTATTTCTATGATCCCCGCCTGTGTCGGACTTCTGATGCAGGTGGGGATCATGAGAGGAGCCGCCGCTGCGTCTTTCAACTAAAAAATACAATATGGCAAGGCGAGCAGGGAGCAGGCCAGACCGAAGTTCCGAATTTAACTGCCAGTTGGCCGACTCCCTTGCCAGAGTTATTTTTCAGTTTACAGGTGCCACCGCGGCTCCTGTCACGAGCTGCACCTGCTTCAGAGAAGACTTCCGATGCAGGCGGGAATCATTAGAGGAGCCGCCGCGGCACCTTTAAACAAATAACTCTGGCAAGGGAGTCGGCCAGACCATTCCTATCTTGAGTACTGAGCTGTGCTTTTGTTTAAGAATGCAATAATCGGACCTGCTTATAAATGAACTTATTCTATGAAAGAATCGCCAACTTGCGTAAACTAAGTGAGGCCCAGATGTAGGATTTCTAGACTAAGCTTTTAGCCTGGGTGAGAAGGAGAGCTTTGAATCTTCTGCCCCCTTGATTTATGAGGTGAAGAGTGTGCTCAGCTGAGTAGCCCCAGAGCTGCTAATTGAAAGAGTTGAAGGGAGAAATAAGTCACGGTTTGTTGTCAGCTCCTGGAAATGGTTTACACTATTTATCTCACTCATCTTGGAACTGTAGCTACTTTTAGCTTAATGTTTAATGTTCGAAGCATTAAACTTAAGGTAAGAGTACCCAATAGAGCAAACAGGTTGAGAACCAGGACACGGGAAGGAGGCACTAGGGGTACTAATTACATAGAAAGGAGACACTTGGGGCACTAAGGACACAGTACGGGGGCACTGGGGCACTGTGGGCATTATGGACACAGGAAGGAGGTACTGGGGGCACTAAGGATGTAGGAAGGGGTACTAAGGACATGGGAAGGAGGCACTAGGGGCACTAAGGACATAGGAAGGGGCACTAAGGACATAGGAAGGAGGCACTGAGGGCACTAAGGACATAGGAAGAGACACAGACAGAAAAAATTACAGACAGACAGGCAGCCTCCAAGGACAAAGAAAAAAAAAACCCAGACAGACAGACATCTACTCTAGCACCTGTTAATGTAACGGGCTTAAAGACTAGTGTATGTATATATATATATATATATATATATATATATATATATACACACACAGCCCGTAGCAGTCAGCATTTGAATATTCGGCACTTAGGGTTACCAGATTTTCAGGAATGAAAATCCTGACCCATGGCCTCTCCCCCAGGCCTGCTCCATTCTGCCCGGCCACGTCCCGTTCTGCCCGAGTCATGTCCCGTTCCACCCCCCCCAGCCCTGCCCCCAGCCCCGCTCCCTCGACCTGTTTGCTCGTTGGGACGGAATCCGGACCCCTAGACCTGCCATCAGGCTGGCCCAATTCTACCCATCCCCGCCCCGTTATGCCCCAGTCCCACCCCTGAAAAGGAGGACATGTCTGGTGAAATCCTGACGTCTGGTAACCCTACGCTGGTGTGATATGATGATGTCACGTAGATGCACATGACGTCACCACGTTGCATCTACACATGCGCAGATGATGTCCCGATGTCACTCGTTGCTAGAAGCTTTTCAAAATCCAAAGTGCCGGGTTTTGAAAAGCTGTCCGGGGAAACCCAGACGTCTGGTAACCCTATCAGTAGTTAACTGCACAAGTGCCAACTCCTCCTCTGGGCTGTCCACAAATTAGCAGGGTTACTCAATTCCTGTTCTCCAAGTCCACAGGCAGGCCAGATTTTCAGGATATCCACAATGAATATGCATGAGAGAGATTTGCATTCCAAAGTTAAAAGGGGGTAGATTCCGTACAAATGTAAGGAAGTTCTTCTTTACCCAGAGAGTGGTGGAAAACTGGAACGCTCTTCTGGAGGTTGTTATAGGGGAAAACACCCTCCAAGGATTCAAGACAAGGTTGGACAAGTTCCTGCTGATCTCAGTTAGGGCTCTGGTCTTTGACCTGGGGGTTGCCGCGGGAGCGGACTGCTGGGCGTGATAGACCACTGGTCTGACCCAGCAGTGGCAATTCTTATGTTCTCATGCATAATTATTATGGACTTTCTGAAAACCAGCCTGCCTGTGACCCTCGAGGACTGGAATTTAGCCCTGCTTTAGGGTAAGGCTGTCAACAGGATCTAGAATCTCAGGACAGGGTTGATCCAGTCCTGGATTTACCGCATTGCAAAAAGGGACTTGTAATTCCAATTTCCCCATTGTATTTCCTAAGAAAAGCAAGACTACAAGTCTCAGGATGCACCGGGGTACACCTTGGACTGGATCAATCCTGTACTTTAAATCTGGATCCAGCTGGTAGCCTTACTTTAGGGTGAAAGTAGGGTTGTCAGATTTTAGTTACATAAAATCTGGACCCATAGCCCTGCCCCCAGGGCCGCCCTGTTATGACAACGTCCCACCACAGTCCCTCCCCCTCAACCTGTTCTTGTCGGGAGGGAGGGCATCCATGCATGCGCGGATGCCCTCCTGACGTGGTCCCAAAGAAGAAGCTTTTCAAAACCCAAAAAGAGGACTTGGCCAGGTAAATCCGGACGTCTGGTAATCCTAGGTTAGGGTTACCCTATGGCTCCAGAAAAAAGAGGACGGATTGAGACCTCTGGGCTTTACTGCCATTGCTTTCAGTAGAATTAAGGAAGATAGATTGAGACATCCGGTATTTATTCCATTGAAATAAATGGAAGCAAAACCTGGAGGTCTCAATCCGTCCTCCTTTTTCTGGAGCCATATGTGAAAGGGGTGATTGAAACCAAGGAAGGTTGCTGGGAGTGGAGAGTATGACTGAGTCCAAAGGGAAAGAGCTATCAGAAGGAGGAAGACTGAGGCCCAAAAGGGAGTTGCTGGGGAAAGGACAACCCAAAGATTTACGGTACACCCTAGGGGTCTCAAAGTCCCTCCTTGAGAGCCGCAATCCAGTCGGGTTTTCAGGATTTCCCCAATGAATATGCATGAGATCTATGTGCATGCACTGCTTTCAATGCATATTCATTGGGGAAATCCTGAAAACCCGACTGGATTGCGGCCCTCAAGAAGGGACTTTGAGATCCCTGTCCTACAGCAATAGTCAAGGGTTTAGGTCAGACATGGGCAACTCTGGTCCTCGAGGGCCGGAATCCAGTCGAGTTTTCAGGATTTCCCTAATGAATATGCATGAAATCTATTAGCATACAATGAAAGCAGTGCATGCAAATAGATCTCATGCATATTCATTGGGGAAATCCTGAAAACCCGACTGGATTGAGGCCCTCGAGGAGGGACTTTGAGATCCTTGCAAGATATGCCGCTGGAGAAATCTCACTTGGTGTCTTGCACTGGAGTCGTTATATTTTTGTTGGCGTGATTGTCATGTGCTCGCTTGTGTGTGTAGTGGGACTGGCACCGAAACCTTTCTGTTTTGCAGACACAGTTTCCCTGTAATTTACTGTATGTTTCCCACCAACCGCTTTCAAGAAGCGATCCTACCCCTAATGTTTTATCCTCTCTCTGTCCATTTCCTTTCTACCCCCTTCTTTTTTTCCCCCCCCCTTTTCTTATCTCTAATAATGTAACTTTTACCCACTCCCCCCTTTCAACCATCACCTTCAAGTCCGTCTAGTCGATGTCTTTAATGTTTCACCTCCCCTTCTTTCCATAGATATTTTTCTTTTAACTATTATTATTATTTTTTTTTTAATCTTTATTTTAATATTTTATTGTAAACCGGCTAGATACTCGTTGATGGTCGGTATATTAAAAATCAATAAACTTGAAACTTGAAACATGTAAGATTTGCAGAGGTTTGAAAAGAAGTGAAAGGAAATAGCTTCAATTCAGAGAGACCAAGGGCCGGATGCACTATAAAGGTTTTTCCCATGGCAGGAAAATAGCTTTTAATGAATCGGGCCCTAAAATTTACCACAGCTATTCTTCCTAGATGCTGGACCCACTGCAACATTAATGAAACCCAGAAGCTTCTCATGTTTCCTCTTATGGAATAAATGTGGCTGAGAGGCTGAAAGGGTTTTATCTTTATTGATTGATAATGAGAGAACACTAAATAAGGGCGAAGGGCAGTGTCTGAGCTGTTCTTGAGTCTAGTAACCAGATGACTCAAGTTATCAATAACAAGCTTGCTTTTATAACTCTTAGCTAGGCTTTTGTACATTGTGAGCTATCCCTGGGCAAACTAAATGAGCTTAGCATGTGCACTCAGCTGTAGTGCAAAAGGACCTAGGCTTAGATGTTGTCTATGACTGCTAAGATGATTTCCTTGTGGGGGAGGATCACAGGCATCAACATTTCAAGATGATTGTGGATGCCCATATAGCAAAGAGTATGGTAGGAAATATTAAGAAAGGAATAGAAAATAAAACACAGAAGAGTGTGACGGCGGCACGGCGGTTAAAGCTACAGCCTCTGAGGTTGTGGGTTCAAACCCATGCTGCTCCTTATGACCCTGGGCAAGTCACTTAATCCAGGGGTGTCAAAGTCCCTCCTCGAGGGCCACAATCCAGTTGGGCTTTCTGGATTTCCCTAATGAATATGCATGAAATATATTAGCATACAATGAAAGCAGTGCATGCAAATAGATCTCATGCATATTCATTGGGGAAATCCTGAAAACCTGACTGGATTGCGGCCCTCGAAGAGGGACTTTGACATTCCTGAATTAATCCCTCCAATGTCCCAAGTACATTAGATAGATTGTGAGCCTACCAGGACAGACAGGGAAAAATGCTTGAATACCTGAATAAATTAATGTGAAAGATGCTAAGATGCTGATCTCCCCTGGAAGAACAGTATAGAAAATTGAATAAATAAATAGTGTGAAAAGTTTCTGTCTCTGGTAACCAGAGCTGGTATTGTGATGTCATAATGCCTCATTCCACCAATGCCTAAGAGCCAACCTCATCAGTGATGTCACAATGACTTGACTGTCCAATTCTTGGCTCACGTTTGCTACATGTTGATTTCTAGAGTGGCGCAGTGATTAAAGCTACAGCCTCAGCGCCCTGAGGTTGTGGGTTCAAACCCACGCTGCTCCTTGTGACCCTGGGCAAGCCACTTAATCCCCCCATTGCCCCCAGGTACATTAGATAGATTGTGAGCCCACTGGGACAGACAGGGATACATGCTTGAGTACCTGAATGTAAACCGTTCTGAGCTCCCCTGGGAGAAAGGTTTAGAAAATTGAATGGATAAAGTAATAGCTCTATGGTGCAACATCACATTGAATATTGTTTGCAATTCTGGTCGCCGCATCTCAGAAAAGATATAGCTGAATTAGAAAAAAATTCAACGAAAGGCAATGAAATTGACTAAGGGGATGGAACTCCTCTCATAGAAGGAGACGTTTAAGAGGGATTTTCAGCTTGGGAAAGAGACAGTTGAGGGGGGACATGATAGGACTATTGTGCTTGAAGAACAGGTGACTGAGGTGGTGTGTGTGTGTGTGGGGGGGGGGTTCTTTAGCTTGGAAAAGATATGGGGGGATATGATAGAGGTCTACAAAACCCTGAGTGAAGTAGAATGGATAAACGAGACAAAGAGACAATCCATGAAGTTACATGGTAATATATTTTAAACAAATAGGAGAAAATATTTTTAAGAACATAAGAATAGCCTTATTAGGTCAGACCAATGGTCCATCAAGTCCAGTAGCCTGTTCGCACGGTGATATGCAGATCTGTTTTATGCATATTCATTACGGATATCCTGAAAACCTGACCTGTTAGTGACCCTGTGTGAGGACTGGTGCTGAAGACCAATGCGGGAAGGGATACAATATCTTATTTGTTGAAGCATACCCAGCTGAGCAATTACACTGCCTGTATCACTCATTTTTGACAGTCTGTTTATAAAGTCCAAATGACTTGTTACTTTGGCGTGCGGCCTCATAAATGTTTGGAACCTCTGCAGCAGGGCTGCCAGTATTCAGCTGTGCAAATTCCAAATTATAAATCCCTAAGAAGCCGCATGCAGGAACTGGGTGGATTGGGCCTCAGCCTCCTCTAGGATTCCAGACGTCAGGGAAAATCCAGACATGTCCTCTTTTTAGAGGACTGTCCTGGCTCCCAGACGGACTTTCCAACACCTGGCATTTGTCCGGGTTTTGGAAAGCCCACACCAGTTCTGGCTGCATCTAGAGGACCTCTGAGCATGCTTGGATGACGTCACACACCTCCGGGCATGCTCCAGGCCCTCCTGACATGGCTGTAGAAGAAAGGAGGCTTGCCGGGGGCGGGACTGGGGTGAAATGGGGTGGGGCTGGAGGCAGAGAAGGCGGGGTTACGGGTCTCGGGTTTTCTTTTTCAAAATATGGTAACCCTAGCCTCCCCAGGTGAGCAAATGTCCTTTTTTGCCATGGGAAAAAACAAGAAGAAGAAACCTTCTGTACACATAGAGCACACTGAAAGAACAGATGTGGCCAAACAGAAGGGAGGACAACCAGGAGATGTCAACAATCATCTTTTTTATCATGTACCAGTTCTGTCAACATTGAGCTGATTCTAGGTGCTCTGGATAAAGCCAGGAAAGTAGATGATGCTCAGTGGTGACTTCCTGGAACACTGGTCTGTACTAGTATTGCCGGATTTAGGGAAAACTTTTTGAATTCGATTTGACCTATTGAATCGATTTTTTGATTCGATTCGATTCGCTTTTCCCACCCAATCAGGCATTTTTATTTTTTTCTCAAACGTTCTGGCAGGTTTATTTTGTAGTCTTTCCACCCTAGAGTTATCAGATTTTACTACTGTAAAATCCGGATTCATGGCCCCGCCCCAAGCCTGCTCAGTTCCACCCAGCCCCATCCTGTTCCACCCAAGCCAAGCCCCTTGCTTTCCCAACCCCGCCCCCTCAACCTATTCTCATACTCGGAGCTGCGTCGGGAGGGCATCTGTGCATGCGCAGTGTGGAGGGACCGGTGGTGATCAGCATGAGCGACTGATAATGGTAACAGAAGCAGCCAGAACACCCAGAAGTCCAGGGAGGGTTAAAGAGATCCTGATGGCACCAGAGGGACTGGTGGGAACTGGAGCAATCTCTGGTGGCCAGATTGATCAAAAAAGTGTATTGAAAGAACTTGGTCATGTTTTTAGGAGTGTGTCATTGAAGAGTATTAAGGAAGACCAAGAGCCTGGTGGTGGTGGTGAAGTGATGGGAGATGACCGCTTGGCCCGTTCACAGTGCTTAAATGTTTAGGATGCCAGCACATTCATACATATGTTCACACATACATGCATATATACCAGATATGCTAGTTTATAAATACGGTGACTGAACACCGCAGCAAACCGTGATGGACTGCGGTTTAACCCTGGGGACGGGAAAAAATTGGGCTGTCGACCACCGGAACAGGAGCAAGGCCTTTTACCGCCCCATGGGAGCCGTAGATGGTCTTGCTCTCCCAGTAAAAATAAAAATTGCACCTGAATGCTTCTCAACTCCCCTCTCGGCCCGCGCTTATTTTACCTTTAGCCTCAGCCGCCATGGAGAACAATCTTCAAAGGCCTGCACCGAGGCCTTCCCTCTGCCGAGACCCTCGCTGATGTAACTTCCAGTTCCACGAAATGAGAAGTTACATCAGCGATGGACTCGGCAGAAGGAAGACTTTGGTGCAGGCCTTTGAAGATTGTTCTCCATGGCGGCTGAGGCTAAAAAAATAGGCACGGGCCAAGAGGGGAGTTGAGGAGGAATGTCTAGATGCTGACAAGCCCTGGATGGATCCTGGGCGGAGCATACACTTCCATGCATAATTTACAGAACACCATATGTTACACACAAAGAGTCATATTCTGTATATGGCGCCCAAATACTTGGCTCCGACTACAAGGGTACTTGGTGTGATTCTATAAAAGGTATGCCCACCTTATAGAATCCCGCTAAGCGCCAGTGCGCATCATAACTTTTAGGTGCACTCATTTAGACCAAGGAAAACCAGGCTTAAATAAATACCTGTACCTAACTTGTGCGTGCAATAGGTGTATTCTATAACAGGGCACATAAATTGTAGGAATTCATGCTATCTGCCTATGTTCCTCCCCTGGCCATGTCTCCTTTTCAGATTCACGCACTAGAATTGATGTGCAGCTTTTTATAGAATAAGCCAACAAGTTGTGTGCGTAACTTCTAATTCGTGACAATTCGTGTAAATTATGAGGTGTTAATTGCAGATTAAGCTTTATAAACAAGGCTGGGAATTCACTAACCTGCCCGATCGGGCCCGATCCGGGCAAGTCTGATGAATTCAGGAACGAAAAATATGTAGATGGGAGCGATCGGAGGAACGCCCCCATCTGCCTGCATGGATCGCTCTATAGCGATCCCTGCGCATGCGCAGACCATCTGAGAAATGACCTTTTTTTTTTTTTTTTAACTTAAAACGTTTTTTGTTAGTTTTTAGCCCTGCGAGCCCCTGGTTTAAACCCGCTTTAAACCCGCGGGTTAAAACCACAGGCTTGCTGGGCGGGGAAGGGCAGGAGAACGGCGATGCGGCAGGAGAGATTAGGGGAAGATCGAAGCAGAGCAGGGTGGCATTCGGGGCGAGCAGGCAGGAGAGATAGCAGGGCAGAGAGCAGAGTTTCCAGTCGGAAAGACGTTTTCGACTGGTTCCCCAGCAGTCGCTTCTTCAGGTGATCGGCCAGCCCAAGCGGATCGGAAATTTGGTGTTGTGAATCGCGTCCCAGCCTACTTTGCACGCGTTTCACCTCATTTGCATGCACGGATTCGAAGCGGATCGCAGGAGAGGTAAGTGAATCAGGCCGGAGGGAAATTTGATAGTAAAAGGGGTCGCAAACCGATCGGTACACGATCGGTTTGCTTTGTGAATCTAGCCCTAAGTTTGCACACAAGTCGACTGTGCGCATCGATTTGCAAGTACAACTTAAGACGCCATATACAGAATTTCAGGGATATCTCCTAAAACTAGGCATCTCTATGGCTCACCCACAGATATACCCTATTTGCCTTTACAGAATCTGTGCCTCTATATAGGTATACACTTATAGAATTACTTTACAGGTGTCACCCTTAAGCAGACCACCCTGGGTACTGTGAATGCTGCTTGTCTCCTGTTTTAAAGATAGAACCAGGGATCTTCTATATGGCAATGCTCAGTTCTCTGACTGAGTCACCAGATTGCTTCAGCTTGTGTATCTTAATAATTGCTCACTGTTCTAGGCCAGCAAGAACATTTGAATTATTCTTGTGGTTAGCACCAGTGGTTAAAATTTGTCTCTTCCTTTGCTGACGTTTAATTGTGATAGGCATATAAATGGCCCCTATGCTTTGCAGGAACAGGATGTACAGTCTTTAAAATATCAGTTTTGATGAGTCATCTGTGTTCCAATTAATTGTTTTTCTTTAAGCTTAATGATTCTATTGGAGGGGGGGGGGGGGGGAACAGGACATTAAAACAAGGTATTTCATAACAGCCAAGCAAAGATGGGGCTTATTTATTTAGCTATAATTTTTTGCCACTCCTTGAGCATATAGCAGCAGAGTATAAACATTTCAATATAACCAATAAATCACACAGCTGTATAAAGAAAGATATAACCTAAGTATACAAACTATAAAAGTTTATTAATGTTCAATGGGACACATTATACACCTTGAGAAACTTTGACGCATCCTAATGTGGGACTTTCCTGAACGCTAATTTCCTTAAAAAAAAAGGGGGGGGGGGGATTTTAGATTTTTTAAAAGATGAATGTGGAAATTCCAGCCATTGGCAATAAGCATCAATAATTGATTAAAGGCCCTCAATTATTGGAGCTTATTGGCTCATTTATGCAATTAAATTGTGCATGCAAACTGGGCATGTGCCAAATTTGCACACATAATTGCAAGCACTATATATAGAATTAGGGGTCTAATACGAGGTGGTAAGTACTGACATTTTGCAGGTACTATGCGCTAATGCCAATATTAATGCATGACCTTTAAAAAATTAAATAAAGAACATAAGAACATAAGAACATAAGAAGTTGCCTCCACTGGGTCAGACCAGAGGTCCATCCTGCCCAGCGGTCCGCTCCCGCGGCGGCCCATCAGGTCCGCGACCTGTGAAGTGGTTACTGACCAATTCAATAACCTACCTCAAGTTCTATCTGTACCCCTCTATCCCCTTATCCTCCAGGAACCTATCCAAACCTTTCTTGAAAGAGGGGAGATATGATAGAGACGTTTAAATACAATCAGCAAAAAAAATTATTAGCCTAGTGGTGGAGATACCCCATGAAAGTACATTTATAATAGGTGGAGAAAAAGCCTCAACTTATCAACAATATACGGACGGCAACCCAATGAGTTCTTAAGCCAGTCCTGCTCTGTATCATAGGCAAAAAAACTCCACACGTTTCAAAATGTAACTTTTCAAAACGGGACCAAAGCCACCACTGTGCACAGGGAGCCAGAAAAAGAACAAAACAGTTCACTTATCTTCTGACCATGGCAACAACAGCAGCGAGTAGATCTTCCTGCTATAGCACTTCTCACGCTAAAAAAAGACAAGGAACTGGACCAGTAGGCAACTTCATTTTATACGTGCTGAGGGTCAACAAACGTCACGAAAGTGACGATAACCAATTAAAAACCTTAAAGAAAGGAAACTTCAACTTCCCGCCCCTTTGCAAGTAAACTGCCCCATCACAGTTGAAACCATTGGATTTCCTCATTTAAGCCTGCGGGACTTAAATATGCCAACTCCAACTGCCTATTAGACAACTGCCCACCCACCATTATTAAATCTGCTCCCCCTCAATTCAAAGCCGAACTCTTCAATTGGGTCTCATTATGCCTGTCCACCGGCCTCTTTCCGACTGAACTCATAGAAACATTGAAACATAGAAGATGACGGCAGAAAAGGGCCACAGCCCATCAAGTCTGCCCACCCCAACAACCCTACCCCCTTGAATTTACCCCCCTAGAGATCCCACATGTGTATCCCATTTCCTTTTAAAATCCTCGGCCACATTCTCGTATCCCCCGCCTCAAAAACAACAAAGAACCCATCTCCTCCATCACCAACTATAGATCCATCGCCAACATACCACTCTTCCAAAAACTAATGGAAGGCCTCATTAACCATGACCTCATGAACTACCTAGAAAAGTTCAACATCCTTCCTGATTCCCAATCCGGCTTCCGCGCAAACCACAGCACGGAAACAGTCCTAGCTGCTCTAACCAACTACCTCCTCCAACTATTCTCCCTGGGCAAAAGCGCCCTAGTACTCCAATTCGACCTAAGCAGCGCTTTCGATCTGGTCGACCATGATATTATGCTCCGTTGCCTTGACTCCATCGGCATTTCCGGCCAAGTACTCCACTGGTTCTCTAGCTTCCTAACTAGCCGTACCTATCAAGTCCACAGCAATGGAATCTTCTCCCATCAATGGCGTAATTCCTGTGGAGTCCCACAAGGCTCCCCACTCTCCCCCTCCCTCTTTAACATCTACTTGGCACCTCTAGCACGTACACTAGCTGATTTAAACCTTAAATCATTCATCTACGCTGATGACATCACCATCATCATCCCCTTAACTTCACTCACTCTACAGATGGATCAACTCACATCCTCCATCCTCACCAAATTAGAACAATGGACCTCACAATTTAAATTAAAATTGAACACTGAAAAAACCAAAATCTTCCTAGCAAGCCCTACCCACAAAATAACAAACACCTCCATAAAACTGAACGGCCTAGATTATCCTATCAACCCCTCCATAAAAATACTCGGAGTCATCCTAGATAGATGCTTAACATTAGAAGACCATACCAATGCCCAGGTCAAAAAATGCTTCTGTACCCTCTGGAAACTCCGCACTATTAAACATCACTTCGACCACCTCTCCTTCCGCTTACTGGTCCAATCATTAATCTTAATCATATTGGACTACTGTAACATCATATACCTAGGAGCCTACAAAAACACCATCAAACGCCTAAGAATAGTACAAAATGCCGCCGTCCGCCTCATCTTCGGCCTCAAAAAATACGACCACGTCAGCCCCTATTATGCTAAACTCCACTGGCTGCCGGTGGATGCAAGAATCACCTTTAAATTCGCCTGCCTCTGCTTCAAAACCTTAGCAGGCTCCTCACCAATCTACCTATCCGAACACCTTGAAATTGCACGGCCATCTCGCACACGAAACACCTACCTGTTCTCCTTCCCCTCCATGAAGGGCTGCCTCTACAAAAAATTCCTTGACCGATCTCTAGCATTCCAAGCGGGCAAATGGAACAAATGCCTCTCTACCCTCATCTCCAATTCCCCCCACTATCAAACATTCCGGAAGTTAACTAAAACCTACCTCTTTGACAAATTCCTCTGATCAACCCTCCCTCCTCCCCCTCCCCTCCTGACCTCTCCCCCTAAACCCTTACTACCTCATGCAACACTGCAATCTGTAACGCTGCTGTATCTAACTATAGCAATTGTAACCGCTCTGAACATATAACCTAACTGCCAAAATAACTTCACAGCATATTTATTGTCAAAAAATGTAAAGGTAACCTGACCGAATTTGTATCGTCCAAAATGTAAATCTAACCTTAACGAAATTGTAACATCGCTGTAAATGTACAGTCTCTTCTTCTGTTAACCGCATAGAACTTCCATGGTAATGCGGTATACAAGAATAAAGTTATTATTATTATTATTAATAAAGTATGCCACTCATGGATGAACCTAAATTCTTCCCACAAAGTTTCTGAGAGCTATCACCCGCTCTGGGCATATATATTTGTTTTAAAACTGTGTATTTAAAGTCACTAATAGAATGCTCTGCCTCAATCCAATGAGCTACGACTGGAGCTTGAAGCTATTTCCGTCTAATATTAGATAAATGTTCCCCCATTCTTACTTTTACCTTTCTTTTGGTATGACTTATATAAAGTTTATTACAGGGGCAAATTATGCTGTAAACTACTTCAGTCGAATCACATGTAGCGTTAGATTTTAGAAAAAACTTTCTATTGGTATGAGGTACTGTTAGATATTCTTTATGCCATATATAGGGACAATAAACACAGTGATTGCAGGCTTTATGGGGAGAACCGATGGAGGGGCTTTTAATAGCAAAATTGTTATGTTTAATCATTTCCCCAATATTTCTACCTCTTCTAAAAGCAAATTTGGGGTATTGTTGCAAGGGAGGATGTATACTTAAGATTGCCCAATGTTTGCAAATGATGTTACAAATCTGATGACTCCGGGATTGAGAATGGAAGAACACAAACTAAAGGATTGGAATTATCTTTTTGAGAAGTTTTCAGGAGCCAATTGCGATGGCAATAAAAAGCTCTTTTCCATGCTTTTTTCAAAATTTTATTTGGGAAACCTCTTTGTTTGAATTTATCATACAAAATATTTGCTTGTATTTGAAATTCTTTATCACTCGAGCATAAACGTCCGATTCTCAAAACTGTCCCATTGGTATACCTTTTTTGAGTTTGGTAGGATTATGACTGCCATATTCTAAAAGAGTGTTATGGTCAGAGGGCTTGTTGTATAAAGTATTCTGCATAGCATAGCATAGCACAGCACAGCTCATATCAGCTCAGCACAGCTCAGCTCAGCACAGCTCAGCTCAGCTCAACACAGCTCAACATAGCATAGCATAGCTCAGCTCAGCATTGACTTCTTCTGAACTGCTACAGGGTCACAATATGCAAGCCAAGGCTGCAACAGTAACCCATTTCAGATCAGTGTCTATGGAAAGACTCCGTCCCTAGCAGTATTCAAATCCAAGCTAAAAGTCCACTTTTCAAGCTCCCTAACCCTCTACTTGTCTGTTTGGTTAGATAGTAAGCTCTACTGAGCAGGGACTGTTTCTTGAATGTTTTAATATACAGTGCTGTGTATGTCTAATAGCAGTATAGAAATGATAGTAGTACTGTAGTAGTAATCAAACATTTTAAAAAACATCCAGGGCAAAATTTGGACGTTTGTGGCTAGACCTGTTTTAACAATGAATAAGTGTAAAAAGGTTTCCAAACTGACCAGAGGACCACTTGAGGGATGAAGACATGAGCCCTCACACTCCCCCAGTGGTCACTGACCCTCTCCAACCCCCTAAAGATATGAATGAAACAGTACATACCTGCCTATATGACAGCTTCAGTTGTTATGGCCAATCCTAGTACCAGAGCAAGCAGGTTCCTGGATAACCTACTGGGCAGTGTAGTCCACCATGGAGATGGGGACTCAGGACCATATCCCACTCTATTGTAACTATTACACTCATGTTGGAATATGGGAGCCTTTCAAAATCCACCCAAATCTCACTGTACCTACATATAGGCATAAGGGCTGTTGAGGGCTCCTTCAGTTTGTTCAACTGAGGACCAGTCGCTTTACTATCCTTGCCGACTCTCCTGCCTAGAAATAGCAGTATCGAGGTTAAAACCCCATATAAAACCACCCTTAAAATTTATATATATATAAATTTATATATAGAACTATAAAATAACTTTAAAATAACTTTACATAAGCCATCGTGTTTCTATGTTTCCCAAATCCAAATACTTAGTGAGGTTTATAATATGTATAAACAATTTACAGCAATCCCTCTAAATCTCTGTGGAATGAACTCTCCTGTGGCAGCTTTATGGTCTACTGAAGACCTCATGCCTGTATTAAACATGTGCTGTCTCCAGAAATATTCAATCATCTGGTCCTGCTTTTATTTAAAACAAGGCTTAATGTTGTTTGCCTTGTCACGTGAAGGCTTACTTCTTTTGTGATACCAACCAGGACACAGAGCACTTAATTGAGAACGACACATACAGGCTTTATAATTGAACATCAATATCGCTTCTCCCATCTGAAGTTAAGTAAAATGGTGTTTGCTGCTTTCATCTTTTGTGGCCTTAGATTACTTAAGCTCGCTTTGATAGTACATAGAATATTTGTTTGTTTTACCTGATCATATCATCCATTATTCAAACAAATCAGTTTGATTAAATGCCGCTTTAATCTTCCACAGTGCAACAAAAGCTGCCATAAGATGCCACGTCACGAGAAAAAAATGTTTATTTAACAGGGAAGAACATCATTTAACAGGGAGTGAGGAGTGGCCTCATGGTTAGTCTAGAGGGCAAAGAACCAGGGGCTAGATTCACTAAAGCTTACCGATCTTTGCGATCTGTGGGCGATCCGTGGCCGAGATGCAGCAAGCGACCGATTCACTACAGCATCCTATTGCAAATGAAGGGATCGGATGCACACCCCTTACCGACCCCACAGATCGCTGCAGAGCAATCCAGATGCATGCGCAGACCATCCTCTTTGCCTGGAGATGTGATCCGTGAATGCGCCTGCTCGCCGCACAAGCTTGAGGTCAAAACAAAAGGGAGAGAGGGTGGCTGCACTCGCTGGCCCCGTGAGAATCATTGGGATAGAACACGCCATAATAGTGCAGCCCCACTTTAAACCCGCGGGTTAAAACCATGGGCTCGCAGAGAGGCAGGGCGGCAGAGAGGCAGGGCGGCAGAGAGGCAGGGCGGCAGAGAGAAGGGCGGCAGAGAGCAGGGCGCTTTTTGCATAAGGGAGACGTTTTTAATTTGTTGTTTTTACTTTTTGATACTAGAATTTCAGGGCTGTAGGGCTGAGATTTCAAGGCAGCAAAGAGCAGGACAGTCAGCAAGGACGTGAGCGACTGATCCTCAGCAGTCGCTAAAATTTGGATCGGCAAGCCCATTCGGTGTTCCATCTTCTGTTTAGTGAATCGCTGCCTTCCTACTTACGCATGCCGTTTCCCCTCATTTGGATGTGCGCAGGGGATCGGGTGCAGATGGGATTGGGCAGAAGGTTAGTGAATCAGGGTCAGAAAAGGCTCGCAAACTGTTCAGGACAACTGGTCGGGACACGATCGGTGAGCTTAGTGAATCTAGCTGTAAGTTCAATTCCCACCGTGGCTCCTTGTGAACCTGGGCAAGTCACTTAACCTTCTACTGCCCCAGACACAAAAACTTAGATTGTAAACTTGAATATAAGTAAGCTGTGCTTGCACCACAGGAAGGCAGAATAACAACCCCACCAATATTTAGCTTGCTGTCCACCATTGGCGTTATTCTTGGATATTCAATGCCAGGCCCTCTCTGGGTTTTGGCAATGAATATTGGGGGGGGGGGGAGGGATGTTTCTATTCTATTCTTCCCCCCCTGTCCATCAGCACCTCTTCCCCTGTCCAGCTGCAACTCTTTCCTGCTCCCCCTGTCCAGCAGTAGGCCTCCCTTCCTTTCCCCCCCTGTCCATCAGCACCTCTTCCCCTGTCCAGCTGCACCTCTTTCCTGCTCCCCCTGTCCAGCAGTAGGCCTCCCTTCCTTTCTCTTCCCCCGTCCATCAGCACCTCTTCCCCTGTCCAGCTGCACCTCTTTCCTGCTCCCCCTGTCCTTTTTCAAGCTCGTTACATTAACAGGTGCTAGTAAAGCCTCCTTCCCTCACATGTCCCCTATTTTCAGCCCCAGCTCCAAACCCATTTTTACCCCCTAGCCCCCTTCTTGCATCTTTTCCCTTTCAGCCCCAGCTCCCTTTTCTCACCAGCAGCATTTCCCTCCCCACCCCACTTCCCTGTGCAGCAGCATCTCTGCAAGTCACCAGCTTCACTTGGAGAAACTTTTGCCACAGTTCCTCCTCATGCACATCCCTGCCCCTTCTCGCCTACTCCCCCAATCCGTACTCATCTTAAAACCCCTTGCCTAAATCCTTCCCAGACATCATCTGCAAAGATCTCTTGCCCCTCTTCTCTGCACCCAGTGTTCCCCTGAAAACCGTTCTCTAGCCCTTTTTCTCTATCCCAGCCCCTCCTCTCCGTGTAACTTTTGATCGAACCCCTCCTCCTTAACCCATTAACTTGGAGAGTATACTACTGTAACCCCTCCTCTTCTGACTTGTGCACTAACCTGAAAAAGCCCTCTCCTACCACATCCCTTCACACCTCCTGTGCTCACCTGGAGAAGCCCTTGCCGCAGCTCTGGTACACGTACGGTTTGCCCATGGAAAACAAAACCAAAAAAAAGAGTGAAGCCGAGTTGCCATGGTGAGAGGCAGAGGCCGGAAGCGGGCAGAAAGGAGGAGACTGACTTTTGAGGCTCGGAAAGGCGATGGCAGAACTCCGCGTTCGCTCCATAGATTCACCATAGATTCTAGGCGGATAACAACAATTTAAAAAATATTGTATCCATACAAAATTATTCATTTAACAATCATAAAAAATAAAAAGTTTTAAACAATTTTCTAAAGATATAATAATAAGAAACTTTTAAGCTGGCTAGCACAATATTCAGCCCTTGACTGCTTATTCCAAAGTGCTTAAACATAAGACTGCTACATATGCACCTGATTTATGTAACGAGGGGCTGAATATTGGCACTTAACTTGATTACAACCCTGGAATGCCCACTAGTTAGCCACTTTTGATTTTGGCGTTAACCAGTCATGTTCAGCAAAGATAGCTAGTTAAGTGCCACAGAAAAAGACTGGAGAGCAGTCAACAAGCAATTTAACTGGTTGGCGGCTGTTTCCAGCTGGTTAAATCATTTTGAATATTGACCAGCATGAATAGAATGCACAATACCTGTAGAACTGCCAGAGGGAGCCCATTTCTAGAGGGAGAAATTCGCCTAGTCCTGGTTGTTAACATAATCCAAATGCATCAGGGTGTTTGGAGGCCTACTTCCTTCCAGCAATTCAGTCCTGGTTTTGTCTGAATGAAAAATAAAAGGGTGCAGTTCTATAAAAGACTGCCTCCTACTGGGTTCTTTTAATACAGCACAAGAAGCAACAATTCTAGAACAGAATCAGGGCACCCTGATTCTATTCTAGAATACACGTGCAAACCTGCATTGGTGTACCCAAAAGGAATGGATGCTCATTTACATCAAGTTAAGGGGAGACTGAGGATCATTCGCAAGGAAGGCACACACAGATAAGTGTTTTTATAAATGTTTTACTCTGCCTTGAATTAAGCTGGTTACTGAACGGAAGCGTGACCCTGAGATTTGGTACTGCCTCATGTTTGTATGAACTTTTCACAGCTACCTGTTTCCACCTGCTCAGGAGGAGATTGGTGTGTTTGTATGACTTAGGGCCTCTTCTATTAAACTGCGCTAGCAGTTTCTAGAGCAGAGAGCCCCGCTGAATGGCCCGCCCTGCTCCCGACGCTCATAGGAGCAGTGCGGGCCATTCAGCGTGGCTCCTCGCGTTAGAAACTGCTAGCGCAGTTTAATAGAAGAGGGGGTTAATGGAGTTTTTTTGACCTCTGATGACAGTGGGTTTACGCTGATACAGCGCTGTGCAGTTTTGCATGTCCCCTGTGCTGCTTTGAGGTCTTTTTTCTCCAATCGTAAGTTTTGCTAGATCCACCGGTCTCCCCCTAGAGCAGAAGAGAGTTGCTTGATATTTTTCTGATAGGCATAAATGTGTCCCAGGGGATTTTGTGGAGATGTTCTCCATACTATTGCATTTCAGGAGACTACAGATGCCGGTAATCCAAAATACAGACATTAAAATCAACTTCAGTGCAAAGAAGTATGACCATGTAACCCCTCTTCTAAAAAAACAGCTCATTGGTTACCCATTACTCATAGAATCTCTTTTAAAACTCTTCTTCTTTGACCGGGTATGCTTAAATATGATGTTTAATGTACTTTGTAATCAGTCCACGACTGTTATATTTTCAAAATATCAATAAAGATGATTGAACTAAAAAAAACCCTCTTCTTCTGCATTCAAAATTCAGACCAATCATTAATGTACCTAGGTCAATGGGGGATTAAGTGACTTGCTCAGGGTCACAAGGAGCAGCATGGGATTTGAACCCACAACCTCAGGGTACTGACCACTGTGCCACACACTCCTCACTGCTGGGATATAACATGCCATACATAAATAAAAAGCCAACCCATTCCCACAATTTTCCTTCTCCTCAGCTTGTATTTTCCATTGTCTTCCGCTTAACTTATAAGTTTGTTTGGGTAAAAAACATCCTCCCCTCACTGCGTAGCTTATAATGACATCTGTACTTATCAGCTATAGAGCTGTGTATACTAATATATCCCAGCCCAACCCTGAAGGTACACCTATCCGGTCTGGATTATAGGATCTCTTTCTATTTGTTTGGTTAAGCTCAAGCCTTGTCATTAGTAATTCAAATTCACATCCCTATCCCTCAAGGCAAATTAATTCATGTTTCATATCTATTTGCCTGTCCCCAGAGGACTTACACTCTGAGGACCTGATTCTAAAATTTGCGTCCCAATTGCAAATGCACGCTTCTTAAAAAAAAAAAAAAAAAAAAAAAAATCGATGGGGTGAAGGATGCCTACAATGTAGCCATTGTTCACCCATGTACGGAGATGTCTAGGCATGCCTATGGATGCCTAAGGCCGGCGTAGGTGTGGTTTACACTGGAAGTAGCCTTAGGCATCTGTAGGTGTGCCTAGGCGCTTCTCGTAGGCGTGAGTCAGACGCCTTAAATGGCGAGTAAAATGCTGACCTATAATTTAAGGAGTCTATAGAAGCAAATAAGTACGATTCTGGAAACGGCGCCTACCGGCAATTGATGTGTGGTAGGTGTCCGTTTTGCAAATGCCTACCATGGCAGGCGCCAATTCCAGAATCAAGTCCCAAGAGCTCCATTTACTAACGCACAATAAAATTTTGCACTTAATTTGAATATGCAAAGCCTCTGTAGCAATGAGGGTGAAGTGATTTGCCTAAACCAGTGGTCTCCAACTCAAACCCTTTGCAGGGCCACATTTTGGATTTGTAGGTCCTTGGAGGGCCTCGGAAAAAAATTGTTAGTCTTATTAAAGAAACAACAATTTTGCACGAAGTAAAACTCTTTATAGTTTGTAAATCTTTCCTTTTGGCTAAGTCTTAATAATAATATTGTCATTTATAGCTAAAGAGACATATGATCAATAAACTGTTTTATTTTACTTTTGTGATTATGATAAACATACCCAGGGCCTCAAAATATTACCTGGCGGGCCGCATGTGGCCCCTGGGCAGCGAGTTTGAGACCACTGGCTTAAGATCACATGTACCATCAGCAGGATTTGAACCTTAAGCGCTCCTATTTTCCGCATTCTCATCTAACCTCTAAGCCAGGGGTGTCCAACCTGCGGCCCCGTGAAGAATTTTGTGCGGCCCCGGTTGAGGGCGATGCAGTGTTTTCCTCTGCTGCCCCCGGGTGTTTACCGTCTTGCCAGCACCCTCCTCTGTCTTGCTGCAGTGTTTGCGCGTTTGCGCAGCCCCAGAAACACTTGTTTTGGCCAATGCGGCCCAGGGAAGCCAAAAGGTTGGACACCCCTGCTCTAAGCTAAATGAACGTGCATCAAAAATATTTGCGTACCCAGACTCTCTCAATCTATACAAACAGAAGTATGTCAGTGCAGCCTTTGTTGTCGCTTTGGCTTGATTAATGTGTTGGGTTCAGTGGGGCTGATGTTCAGCTGGCAGTCAGTGCTGATACTGGATATTCAACGCCAGGCCATTTCCAGTGACTGGCATTGAATATTCAGGGTTTTTCTGACCGGCGCTAATTTAACTGGCTAAATTATATTCTGCTGGTCTGCTAAGTTGATAGCGGACAAAGATAGGCCTGTTAATTATGTGGTCTGATATGCCCACTCAACTGAGCCGGTCAGAGCTGAATATTGACGGTTATCACATGATAATAGCGGATTAACCTTTCAGCACTGACCGCAAATATTCAGTGGAAAAAACTAGATATCTGAATATTCACAGTTAGGCACCAAAACCCTATATAACTGGTCAGTGGCTGTTTCAAGTTGGTTAAATAGCTTTGAATGTCGTTCCGACTATGTTTATGACTTTTAAAATTAATTATTTTTTTTGTTTTAGCATTTACATGGCACCCTAATAAAGGCAATCAACTTTCTGGCTAATACACTTTTTATAAATACCTTCAATAAAGCCAATAGCAAAATCACATCATAAATATAAAGCCTTAATGTCAATAACTTTAGATGCGGGGAACATGAGCTCGCTATACTAAGGGGGATTTCCTTGATATGGCCTCTTTAGGTGAAACATAGCTCTATGTCGAAACACTTCCCTTATCCTCGTAGACTACGATGAGTATTTTCTTACTCTAAATCTTTTAAAAAGATATTTAAAGCATTATGAAAAGTTTATGAGACCAGTGACGATTTTGGTGCTGATATGCCATATGTTGAAATTTTAATAATCATACAGTAACAAGCTGCACCACTGAGGTCTGTGAATTATTGACTTTATGGCTTTATATCTATGATGTGACCCTAATAAAGGGGCACAATCCTTCAATTTACATACAGGTATGACTCTCTTTTCAGAAAAGCTTAAAATCTAATCTTTGGAAATATTTTTATCTGTGTTTATAACATTATTCATTTCAAAATCAGTAGAACTTTAAACAGATGAAATAACAAGAAAAACAATAGGAAGAGCATTGGAAAATAACATCCATTACAGTCTGAATGCAATCTTAACTGTACAAGTTAAAATGTACTTTTTATTTTTGTATATTGGCTAATGCAAGACCAACAAACAGGAGAAAAAAGTACCCATGAGAATGTACAAAATAGTCATTAGAAGTAGAGAATGACACAAGGACAAATTTTTTAACATCCCCGCGGGAACTCATTTTCCCGTTCTGTCCCTACGAGTTCCTTTCCTGTCCCTGCCCCTGCCCCATGCCTGCAAGCTCCGTCCTCATTTGCACAAGCCTCAAACCCTTTAAAATCCTAAGTAGCAACATTCTAGAGCTCAGATTGTGATGTCATAATGCCTCATTCCACCAATGCCTAAACTACGTCCTCATCTGCATAAGCCTCAAACACTTTAAAATCACAAGTAGCAACATTCTAGAGCTCAGATTGTGATGTCATATTGCCTCATTCCACCAAAGCTTAAGCTCCGTCCTCATCTGCACAAGCCTCAAACACTTTCAAATTAGAGGTCTGCACGGGAACGGGGATCGCGGGAATCCCACGGGTCCCGCGGGGGTCCTGCGGGAATCCCCACATAACCCACGGGACTCCCACGGGGACCCCCTTCTGGCCCACGGGACTCCCATGGGGACCCCCCTCAAGCCAATGGGACTCCCACGGGGATGGAAGGCTTTGGAAGAAGAGTTCGTCCATATAATATAATGGACACATCAGCCTTAGTAAAGGAGGGGGGTTTATAAGTTAATTACCTGAACAGAAAACAAAAAAAAGAATTCCACCAAAGAGATTCCACAAGGAAAACAACAAAAGAAACTGTGGAATTGATGATCCTGTCAGAAGTAATTGCTGCTTTTTATGGGGACGGGCGGGGATGGAGGTAATTCCTTGCAGGGATGGGTGGGGATGGAGAGGATCCTGACGGGGACGGGTGGGGACGGAGAGGATCCTGGCGGGGACAGAGAGGATCCTGATGGGGACGGGCGGGGATGGGTGGGATTTCTGTCCCCGCGCAACTCTCTATTTCAAATCCTAAGTAGCAACATTCTAGAGCTCAGATTGTGATGTCATAATGCCTCATTCCACCCATGCCTAAGCTCCGTCCTCATCTGCACAAGTCTCAAACCCTTTAAAATCACAAGTAGCAACATTCTAGAGCTCAGACTGTGATGTCATAATGCCTCATTCCACCCATGCCTAAGCTCTGTCCTCATCTGCACGAGCCTCAAATAATTTAAAATCATAAGTGTTCGAGGCTTGTGTGATTCAGGCAGAGTTTATAAGAATTGGGGCAGGGACAGCGACAGTGACAAAACTCACAGGGACAGGATGGGGAAATTAAGTTCCTGTGGGGACAGGGACAAATTTGTCCCTGTGTCATTCTCTAATTGGAAGTGGGACCCGAAAGGGCAGCCAGTCAGTGTTGAAGGTAAAAGCAGTTTTTATTCACTAGGATGTCATGTGAGTCCTCCTCCCATGACATCTTAGTGAATAAAGCAGTGTCTCTCAAACTGTGTGCCCCAAAGAGATTTCGTGAGTGTCATGAGAGATTTCAGAATTTTACTTTGTTTTTAAAAATTCCTTTCATAAGTATACACTAAAGTAGATGACATGCACATCACATACGCAAGAGTCTGTCAATGTTATGAGCGTCTGTGTGCGTAAGGATACAACCGCCCAGACAAGCATCATTCTTCGACGTGATTGGTCCTTGAAAACCAATACCAAGTAATTTTAGTTTTATTTTTAATTTTTATGCAGTAGTTATCCTAACTTGAGCAACAAAGCAATCAAGGGTTTGTTACCATTTGGATCTTCTTATCTTTGTGAACTTGGATTTTCAGCTCTGACAGAAATTAAGTTGAAAAAAAAAAAGGAGAGAACGACTTTGGATGGTATTTGCATGTTGGCTATCGAGCCACGTTTTGAGTTAATTTGCACTCAAAAACAAGCTCATCCATCGCATTGATTAACAATTCTAGAAGGACATGGCAGTACTTGAGAGAGTCCAAAGGAGAGCAACGAAACTGGTAAGAGGGCTGGAATACTGCCCATACGCCGAGAGGTTGGATAGGCTGGGGCTCTTCTCTCTGGAAAAAAGGAGGCTCAGGGGAGATATGATAGAGACCTTCAGGATCATGAGGGGCATAGAGAGGGTGGATAGGGACAGATTCTTCAGGCTGAAGGGGACAACAGGTACGAGGGGGCATTCGGAGAAACTGAAGGGAGATAGGTTCAAAACAAATGCAAGGAAGTTTTTTTTCACCCAAAGGGTCGTGGACACCTGGAATGCGCTACCGGAGGAAGTGATCAGGCAGAGTACGGTACAGGGATTCAAACAGGGATTGGACGGATTCCTGAGGGATAAAGGGATCTTTTTGTGTATCCTGAGGCATCAACTTGGCATCCTTTCAAACATGGAGCACTTCTGCTGTAATCTCGTGCAGGAGAAGTCGGAGTCGCTGTGGATAAGCCACTGTGCACATGCGGTACAGCTGGCTTCAACAGAAAACCTCAACATTGACCGTGTTCATCTTCAGCCGGAGAAAAGTTGAGCTGGAGCTGCTGTACACTGTACGTAGCGAAGGCCTCTGGCTGCATCTCACACAAGGAAGTAGCAGGACCTGATTTAAACTGACCCTGGCCTTTGGTTGTTTAACCATTCTAGACCTTGCAGTCACTGGCGTTTTGAGCTTAAGGGATCAGGGTGTTGGTTTTTTTTTTTTAATGACGGTAAACTTCCCCTTAATTACCGCTGTCACTGATATTTGCATGGCTGTAATGACAAATTAACATGAAGATATTAGAGAATGCACAACACCTTCCGAGATCCATATTCTATTGGGAAGTTAAATGTTTACACGGCTTTATCTCAAGTTGTACACGATTTCTCCTGTCTCTGTTTCCTAAAAACGGAAGTGACTTTAGCATAAATCCCAAGCCTTGACTACCTGACTGGGATATTTTAATACATAATTGTTCTGTCCAAACATATAGACGTCAATAAGGTAAAGTTTCCCTGGTTTCAAGCCTTCAATGTGTTCCTCGACCATTGTTTTCCAGGGATCTGTGCCCTGGAAGTTTTTGCAGGCTATCTGCTCAGCTTCCAGCCTGGTGTTTGGGCTTAGACAACTGTTCTGGTGCTTTCTGATCAACTTCAGGTCCAGATTTTCCTCAACATTCCTCATGTAGACACAATATTTGGTACTTTCCTGTGTTCCCAGCCATGACACTGTGACAGAAGAGCAGTTGCTGACATTGTTCAAAACTCCCAAGTTCATGTCAGCTGGAAGGGAAAGGAACGGAAGACTGTAAGGTACATTTGTGGCAAAGAGCTTGACCAAGCCTGGACCTCTGTTACTGGCCCTGAGTCTAAGTATATACCTGTCAGCTTTCTCAGGTAATTGGAATATCTGAGCACCCACAATGCTTTGGGAGACCACAGTTTTACCCTTGACAATGATTTCAAAGCTTGTTTGATGCACACAGGAATGTATAAAAAGCCATATCCGTCTATTTGAAGATGTAGGCTGGAGTTTGAGAAACCTGATTCCTTTACTCTTAAGAAGAATGTGCGTCATTTCCTCGACCTCCAGTTTTGAGATCTTAGGTTTTTCTCTGACTTTTGTCTCAGCAAAAGCTCCTGTATATGCACTGCTAGTCTTTTTCTCATGATTCTTGGCAAACACATCAAAATAGTAATGAGTTCCTGGTTGGAGGCCAGAAAGAATTACATTAGTTCTGTTACCCACACAGACCCTTTGACTATCCACTAAACCTGGCTTAAGAACATTGGGAGCCCAAAGTCTCTTAAAGGTTTTCTCAACCATGGAGTCATCACTCTTGACGTCCTGTAAGCCCTTCATCATAGATTGTACTTCATTCAGAATTCCAGCAGTGTGTTTTTTTGAAAACTGCTCCAGTTTGGTCATTTCAGTATCCCAACGGTCTTTTCTATGAAAGTTACCTTTTCTACTTCTTTCTTGGAGGCTAGGTTCAGTGGCACATAAGGTTTTGAAGTTATGCAGTCGGTTCACAAATACGCAATACTCAAATTTGCTTCCGAGTCTAAAGGAGCCTGGGCTAGGTTTCCATGCTAGAGAAATCCTATTTTGTTCAACAGATATCACATCCACTCTTGGATCGAGGGGAAGCCTTGGGAAAAAGGTGTTAGATTCTTGACTGGTAGATGTAAACACCTGAAAACTTGTATCCGTCTCCTCTGAGAGAAGTTCCAGTTTATAAAGCCCAGCTGAGCTGTTAGCTGTAAAGTAGGACTCTTCTCCATTACCTTTATAAGAAAATAGCTGGACATGTGCTTTTTGGTGAGGGTGTTTCCGAGAATCCCGATGTACAGTATTATCTGTAAACAGAACACAATATTTTTATTACAAAAAGATGTACAAGACTTTTTCATATAGTAGACCTTCTTCACTTGAGTTAGAAGCATTGCAATATCTGCGAGTATTAACATTTTTCTCTCCATCCTCTTCTCTTTCATCTGTTCTTTTCAGAAATGGTGAATGACCAAAAATGTCTAAATAAAGAGGAGTGATCTATAACTGCTCAGTCTACCCTGACGCTCTTTGGATAGCACCAAACTTTAAGGACTGTGCCATTGAACCTTCACAGAAAACCACAACTAGCCTAGGATACTGGGCTAGATGGACCATTGGTCTGACCCAATATGGCATGTTCTTAAATGACTGAATATCTAGCTCAATAATAAAGCAAACAAGTACTTAGTCAGAGTATATCATTATTTAACAACAGAAATAAAAAGAAGCAAACATCCACACACGCTAGACAAGTGGGAATGTGATATGTCACAACCCTTATTGAATCGAGCAAATCAGAAACCCAACATGGCCAAGTTTCAAAATATCTCCAGAGGCATAGCAACAAAAAAACAGAAGAGCTATCTTTACTGAACAATCTACTGTCTTGCTACACTTCTTCCTTATGAAGCCCAGATTATTAAGTTCTCAACTGCATAGAATATAGTCTTCTGTTATAGAGAGGCAGAGATGAACACAACACTCATTGGTTACAAGCTTCTACAAAGACAATGTAATGTAATGTAATTTATTTCTTATATACCGCTACATCCATTAGGTTCTAAGCGGTTTGAAGAAAATATACATTAAGATTATAAATGAGAAGTAAGAAGGTACTTAAAAAATTCCCTTACTGTCCCGAAGGCTCACAATCTAACTAAATTAATAAAGAAGAGAAAATAAAGATGGTTGAAAAAAGAAAAATTCTATGTGAACTTATAGGATGGAAATTAAACTGACTGTGAAGAACTGTATGAAAAATACATATGGAATGCAGTTAGAGAGGGTAGGTTACAATCTATTTATGGTATTTGTTTAATTGGAAGGTGTTAAGATGGGTAATTTGGGGGAAGGTTATCTGAAGGTAGGTGAATCTTCTGGAGGTAAAAGAGGAGGGGTTAAGATATTTGGATGAATTTTTTGAAAAGCAGGGTTTGTAAATTCAGAATACAGTCCTGTTCTTTGCTGCTGTCCCCCAAGATATTTTGTAATGGGGCCATTTCGAGTTTCTGATATGCTTGACACATTAGCTTTGTGGCGTTGATCCTTTGGTTCTTGCTTGAATATTTAATATGCACCTTTCATACTGAAAATACCTCTTTTGGTTGTTTGTGTTATCTCAAGGAATGTTAGTCTCCAGTATATAGGGGATTCACAAGGTGTCACTCGAATAGTCACAGGCGTGTGGTCTTTATTCACCAAAAAGTAATATCTGGAATAAAGAGAGGCTCAACTGATTCATTTGGTCATCAGCTAAATACTGTCATCCATTCTAAAGCATCCTACAATACTTTGAGGGAGGGGGGGTGGGTGGCTAGGGGGCATTTTACAAAGATTGTGCCATGGCCAAACATAGGAAAAGCTCCACTGAAAATTCCAACCTAAGAGGTGTTAGGCTCAGGAGTAATCTAAGGAAATACTTTTATACAGAAAGGGTGGTAGGTGCATGGAATAGTCTCCCAGTAGATGTGATGGATACAAAGACTGTCTGAATTCATGATAGCGTGGGCCAGCACAAGTGATCTCTTAGGGAGAGAAGGAGATAGTGGATGCTATAGATGGGCAGACTGGATGAGCCAACTGGATGGGCCATTTGGCCTTTATCTGCCATCATGTTACAATGTTTCTATAACCATAAAGTTCTATGACATCACAATGCAGGTGTAAAGAGCCTTAGCCAACAGGGAGAGGAGGAGATAGTGGATGCTGAGGATGGGCAGACTGGTTGGGTCATTCGGCCTTTAACTGCCTTCATGTTTCTCTGTGTTTCTCATTCCAGAGGAGTTAAGGATTAGTTCACAGAGACTTCAGTTTTCAAAGCAGTTGCAAATATACAGTACAAAGGTATATGTTCTCCTTCTTACAGTTGACCCCAGGATTAGTACCCATGCTGTTTTAGACTCTACAGCAGGGGTCTCAAAGTCCCTCCTCGAGGGCCACAATCCAGTCGGGTTTTCAGGATTTCCCCAATGAATATGCATGAGATCTATGTGCTTGCTTTCAATGCATATTCATTGGGGAAATCCTGAAAACCCGACTAGATTGCGGCCCTCAAGGAGGGACTTTGAGACCCCTGCTCTAGTGTAATCTAAGAAAACACTCATTTACGGAAAGGGTGGTGGATATGTTGAACAGCCTCCCGAAAGAAATGATGGAGACAAAGACTATCTTGGAATTCAAGAAAGCATGTGGGATCTTTTAGGGGAGAGGAGGAGATAGTGGATGGGCCATTTGGCATTTATCTGCCATCATGTTTCTAGGATTCTGTGGTTCTAGTGTTCCATCAGAACCACTCTCAAGCTGTAATGGCTCATGAGCAAGCAGCATTCAGAACGAAGCCAGCCCACTCCTTTGCCTTTAAGGGGATGAGTGCGATGGAATGCTATCATACAGGTTGAACACTGAGGAGCACAAGAGGGTGGAATGAACACCCTTTGCTTCACTGACAGCTTCAGAAGGGGAATTTTCTAGGCAGCACTCTTAGACGGAGATCACCCCTAAGGGTGCCTAATAGATAAATCTTGCTCTGTATAATACAGGCTGCATCCCAAAAGTCTATTCTTATTGCAGTCATTCTTAGCTGTCCAAGAATGCTAAAATCAGAGACACTACAAATTAACACAATAGAGGAAAAAGTCTTTACCTTGCTGGCAGGTCTTTGGTGAGGAATCCTGTCATTAGACCTTCACATGGCAGGAAGGAAAAATCCTTCAACAATTCAGTTCTTTCTAAAGCAGGCGAGAACTTTGAATCCTGCTTCAACACACTCTGGGAAGCTGGTTTGATGTGCAGGATTGGACAGAAAAGAAGAATCCACAGTTTGAGATTCATAGTTGGTAGAAGAACGAGACAAGACTCTGGCCACATCTGAAACAGAAACTAATTATTCTGTTTATCTGAAAATTATCATTTTCTTTTTAGAAGTCTTCATATTCTCTGTCCTCTTTCTCTCCTCCTTTCTTACCATTCAAGCCTTAGAACCTCTGATCTACCCTCTTCAACGTCTTGTCCCTTCCCAGTTCTCAGTTTTTCTTTTCTACGGTTCTCTATTTTCCACTTTGTTCTCCCCTTCTCTATCTCATGCCTTCCATTTCGAAATAGTGATACTAAATACCCAAGAAGCTATTCACTACAATGTTATATTATCGAAATATATTTGGTTTTTATTATTATAATTTATAAATTCCATACAAATATCTATAAATCACATTCATAGAAACAACATCAATTTTCATACATAGAGACACTCCCCTTTATTTCATTCACCCCGAAGACCATACTTTCATTGATGCAGTTCTTCTTCTCACTAATTGCTGCGTTGTATCATCCCAGCCAGAAGTTATCCAGACTTAAATATAGCTCAAAGTCTCACTTCACAAGATTCTCGTTATTTTTCTTGGTGCCTTGCATTATCCAATTTCTAAATAGTGACAATATCGTCTGAAAAGGAACCCAAGCTCCACCCAGTGTGCTCTTTCTATTTCCCATTCTTGTTTTCATCTCCAATCTTCTTCTGCATAAATCACCACCATGTCCATGAACTCATCAGTGACACCTCCTCTAGGTTTCTGAGCTTGGCATTCTCTCATCTCTCATGAGCTGCACATAACCCTGACCTGGCGCCTACGCCATTTGCAGTGTTACGGTTCCTTTCTGTGCTACATGCCTGCTACCATCCCCTTCATTTTATTACTCCTCCTTCCTGTCTTAGACTAAAGACGATGACATTCTGTAAACCTGCCACCAGTAGGTTCTAAGTTAAGCACAAGTAACATCAGCCTAGTTTTTTTCCCCCCAGAATTCAATACTACTGAGCATCATTGGCATAACAGTAGACCATTTCCGAATGCAGGACACTGAGACAACCACACAGTTTTAACACTGCTTGAACACGTACAACAAGATTGCGGGTATGTGCAAATATAGTACTGAACTTGTACCCACCTTCTTTACAATTTCTTGTAAACAAGTAGATGGGGGTCATACTCAGATCCACTCAGACCCCACTGTTAAGTGTGTTGCATAGGACCAGAGGACTGGAAATCTGTTGTGATTGTAGGACAATGGTGTATTAGAAGTTTCTCTCTCATAATTTGCATTTCAATCCATTTCAAGCTCTTCTCGTCGTTGGGCTACACTGCAAGAGTTACCATGGGGACAGCTCAGTAATCAGTGATCCATATCGCCTCTATAAAAGTTATACAGAAAGCGTTCTGATAACACATTGCAGCAATTATGCAGACACCAGATTATGAACCAGTTTATGGCTCAGGAAGTTTCATTTCACTGTATGTTGTAAAACAGGTGTGGTAAAATGAAAGGAATGCCTAATCTTTAGGTTCTGGCCCAGAAATAGCTAAGAAGAAGAAGAAAAATTTAAATTAAATCAGTAATTTAATGAGTGGGTAAGGTTGGGCAGACTGGATGGACCATTCGGGTCTTTATCTGCCATCATCTACTATGTTACTATGGGGCTCTTTTATTAAGGAGCGCTGATTTTGTACGCACTAAAGATTATTAGCATGGGCTAAATGCTAAGGCACCTATAGAATATATAGTGGATGCCTTAGCATTTAGCGCGCACAAAATAGGTTAGTGTGCCTTAATAAGAGGACCCCTATGTTACTATGTCACGTGCTTTAGGACAGTGTCTCTCAAACTTTGTGCCACGGTACAGTGATGTGCCTGGAAGAGATTCTGGGTGTGCCACAAAAGATTCCAGAATTTGACTTTATTTTTACAAATCCCCTTCATAAGTATACTCTAGAATAGAAGACATGCACGTCGCGTACGCAAGAGTCTGTCGATGTTACGAGCGTCTGCGTGCGTGAGGATACAGCCGCCTAGACAAGCATCGTCCTTTGGCGCGATTGGTCCTTGAAAACTAAATGCAAGTCGAGTAATTTTCGTTTTATTTTCTATGCAGTAGTTATCCTAACTTGAGCAAGCAAGCAATCAAGGCTTTGCTACCGTTTGGAGCTTCCTATCTTCGCGAACTTGGATTTTCAGCTCTGGCAGAAATTAAATTGCAGAAACTAGATTGACGGCGGATGGCGGGTGATGAAATGCGTGTTTGCTTGTCGACTATTAAGCTGCATTTTGAGTTAATTTGCACTAGAACCGCCTAGAAGTCTTTTGACTATGGCGGTATAGAAGAATAAAGTTATTATTATTATTAAAATCTCCTTTACCCTCTCTTCTCTCCCCTTTCTCTCCCTCTTACCTATCCATCTCCTCTTTCTCTCGCCTCATACCTCTCTTTACAGTCGCCTTGAGCCTTTATAGGTATGAGAAACTCACAAATAGAAGATTTGATTAGATTAGATAAAAACACAAGAACATCCATCACATTGATTAGCCATTCTGTTTTTCCTTTAGTTTCACCGTTGTTACAATTACCCCAACATAGCTTAAAGAACTTAAACAACTCTCAAATTTAATTTTTCGTTGGTTTTGCAATTTTATAATTTCAGTTATAATGTGCCTTGAAAAACATTTGCTCCGTTTAGTGTGCCAGAGTTAAAAAAGCTTGCGAGACACTGCTTTAGGAGATATTTATGCTAGAATGTGGGTCAGAAGAAACTTGAGGCTAACTTTACTAAATCATGCTACCATGCATTAAATTTTCTTTACTGTACTCACTTTATAGAAGTAATGTTCTTGTAAGAACATAAGAAGTTGCCTCCGCTGAGGCAGACCAGGGGTCCATCTCGCTCCCGCTGCAGCCCATCAGGCCCACTGCCTGAACAGTGGTCTCTGACTAATTTTATAAATTACCTCTAATCCTATCCCTATAACCTTACCTCTACTCTTATCTGTACCCCTCTATCCCTTTGTCCTCCAGGTACCTGTCCAGACCTTCTTTGAAGCCCTGTAGCGTGCTTTTGCTTATCACATCCTCTGGTAGCGCATTCCATGTATCCACCATCCTCTGGGTGAAAAAGAATTTCCTGGCGTTTGTTCTAAACCTCTCCCCTTTCAATTTCTCTGAGTGTCCCCTTGTACTTGTGGTTCCCCACATCAATATGTATGTCACTCAGATATGTACCCAAACTCAGTGCATATCATTGAATCCTCACATCCAACAGTGAATCCCCAGCTCCTCAGAAATACCACCTGGTCTCAAAGATTTCCATTGCCCTAGGCTTTATATATTATCTCTTCACTGGAGCTATAAACTTGATTTAATTTTTGTAATATTCTTAAATATTCTTAAATTATTTATGTAACACCCTTTAGGGAATATCATATATATATATTTTAAAAAGTACTTAGCTTATAATGTGATCTTCCATTGAGGGACATAGGAGCCAACATGTTTCACCCGAAGAAGGTTTTATCAAGGCTTATCATCCCCCAATGAGCCGGTCACGCCATGCTGAAAAACCTTCAGAGGCCTTTATTAAATGCATAAGGATTTACTGTAGGTCTCATTTTTGACCCCTTTAGGGATTCTCCCACAACAAATGCACCAAAGCCCATAGAAGTTGAATGGGCTTCGGTGCATTTGCCATGGGGGAATCACTACCTTGTCTTTGTACAATGAGCCCTTTATGCAGAGGAACCTAGTTACTAAGCATGTATATTCACACATTAGTGAGTTATTTTAGTACATCAAGATGCTGGAGTCAAACCACCTATTAAATGACTGGAAGGACCAGTTTGCTTTGATTGGACCATAGAGATCAACAAATCATTGGGATGCCAATCAGACCAGTGATATTTTGAAACTTATAAAGCTGACAAAGCAGAATATTCCAGGGTGAAAAGAGATTTCTAATGTGAATGGGGCTCCTGTACGCTTTACTTGACACCTACATTTCCTCACTGAGTAGTGTGAGAGAGAGAGAGAGACCGAGTGTAAATGGAATTAACCCATTCGCTGTGCTGCACCCCGTTGGAAGAGGCACGAATAGCAGAGCCCATTGAATTGGTCAGAGTTCCACGGGGAGGTTCTGATGGAAGCAGGTGAAGGATATTCCAGATGTGATGGAGAAGGAAGCGGAGCCTCCCCACTGCCTCCATTTGTCTGCAAATTGATCTCAAACATATTCATTGTAGAAATCCTGAAAACACGACCGAGCTGTGGTCCTTGAGGACCAACACTGAGCACTTTGCCGGAGTGCCTCCATCAACTTGAAACAGTTCTCCTATGGCCATAAACTGGATAACCTCTTCCTTCCACTGGAAAATCCATCCACCTTTTCCCTTATGTTATGGGATCTTCAGTTCCTAGAAGGAGCTTCTTTTCATGCTTTCCTATTGAAATGATTTAGCGTTAGAGTTTTGTTTTGTTTGTTTTTTTGAAAGACAGTGTATATAAAATTTGAGGGGGGAATAAAAAGTGGAAATGTCCTATCTTGAAGCAGTTCAAATGACCTAAATAAATAACAGTTGCAAATTATTTTCTCTTTCAACTTATCCTTGTCACCAGTCAGGTTAAGTTTGTATCAAAATTCACAGGTGTCTGCTGCATAACCCAATGTTTCTGGTTAAAAAGGCATCAGATTTGTCAGTTGTTCTGGCTATCTCTAGTTTGTGACTCATTGAGACTAATTTCCCCAGGAGTTCTTCATACTATCTTTGGGCTCCTTTTAAAAAGCTGCAGGAGAGGTTTCTACCACGGGCCAGCGAGGTAAATGCTCCAACGCTCATAGGAATTCTATGCACGTCGGCACATTTACCTCACCGGCCCAAGGTAGAAACCTCTACTGCAGCTTTGTAAAAGCCAGTGGGTAGCCCTAATCTATTTCTCTTTTCAAGTTCTGTAATATGCTTCTTTATGATATGGTGATTGTCCATGGACTGAGTCCTGTATATTCAGCCTGAGGGCGTCCCAAAGGATCTCTGAATGATTATGATCTCCCATGCGATGCAATGTTGTGTGGGCTCATCTTGTCGGCTCAGCTTCTGCTGTGGAGGCCGTGTTCACCGACTCTGAAGGGAAAGAGTTTTAGCCATTGAGTAATGGCGACACCTAGTGGCCAGACGTAGGGTTTACACCTACAGGGTTCCACAGGGAGCTGTAGACTGACTCTGTGGCACCTGATCGACAATTGTGACGACTGAACTGAATGGAAGAGACTATAAAAAGGGTGTAAAACCTTGGGGGTACTTATGAAAGAAATCACATGAGGCATTAGCCAAATGGACATCACTTTCTTTTTTTTCCTTTAATGTGGCAGTTTCTACCTGGATGTTCCCTCAATTTTATGACAATCCCCTACCCAATATGCTTCTGGTCATTGTAGTGATCCCTTTGTTTCATGGTTCCTCAGCAATGACCATTCTACTCCCCAGGGGCTCTGTGTGTCTGAATCCAAGAAGGCGTGGGATAGGCACCTGGGATCTCCTAGAGAGAGGAAGAGATAATGGTTACTGCAGATGGACAGACTGGATGGGCCATTTGGCCTTTATCTGCCATCATGTTACAATGTTTGTATAACCATAAAGTTCTATGACATCACAATGCAGGTGTAAAGAGCCTTAGCCAATAGGGAGAGGAAGAGATAATGGTTACTGCAGATGGACAGACTGGATGGGCCATTTGGCCTTTATCTGCCATCATGTTACAATCTATAATAATAAAACCCTAGAGCGCGCATGCGCTCTTGAAAATTCGTGATTCCTAGCGCCATGAGGTGTGCTTCTATACCAGTCCTCACGGCACCTACGCTAGCTGGAGGCATGTGCGGTGGCTTAAGGCGCGTGACTGTGGAGCTCTGTCAACGGTGCCCGGCGACGACCGCCTTAGAGTCGAGCCTATGGGCTGCCGACCCCGCGGTACCATGCCTGGTCTGAGGTGGCGGCACGGGGCACTGGCCGAGCTGCTGGACGCTTCACGTGTTCCTCGGTACAGGGGCGGGAGCGTGGAGATCGGATCCGGGGAAGAGGAAGGTTGGTTGTTGTGCACTGAAAAGGGTAAGGGAGCCGACCAGAAACAAACATGCTGCTGCACAGAGAAGTGGGGTTGGGAGGAGGGAAATGCTGCTGTACAGGGAAATTGAGGGGGAAGGGAAATGGAGGGGGGATGGAAATGCTGCGGCTACACAGGGAAGGATGGGAGGGAAATGCTGCTGCTGCTGCACAGGGAAGTTGGGGTGGGGGAGAGGGAAAGGGGGCCAGAGAACAAACTTGCTTTACTTTAGGGGGAAGGGGTATGCTGGTGGGCAGGGAGCAATCTTGGTTTGCTTTGGTGGGGAGACAGAAGGGGGCCACGGAGAAAGACAGACAGACAGACAAAGGGGGCCAGGGAGAGCCACAGACAGACAGCGTCCAAGGAGAGAGAGAGACAAAGAAAACAAAACAGACAGACAGACATCTGCTCTAGCACCCGTTAATGTAACGGGCTTAAAGACTAGTGTTTCTATGAGCACAAAGTTCTATGACATCACAATGCATGTCTAAGCCTTAGCCAATAGGGAGAGGAAGAGATAATGGTTACTGCAGATGTGCAGACTGGATGGGCCATTTGGCCTTTATCTGCCATCATGTTTTTATGTTTCTAACCTCCATAGCATCTCCATATTCAGCTGGATAACGGAAGACCAGACTTGAGGACCAAACTGGTGACCCGTTCCTTGACACTGAAACACAGGACAACCTCCTCCTCTCCCCAGAATGAATGTGACATATCTAGGATTACCAATTGGTTCTAGGTCTTCAGGAACAGGGAAAGGAAGAAAATCCAGGACTGGCTTAACCTGCTGACTAGATCCATCTGGTAATCCTACTTAACATAACATAACATAACATAACATAACTTTATTCTTCTATACCGCCATAACCAAACGATTTCTAGGCGGTTTACACAGAAGAAGGCTGGACAATCAACAAAATACAAATAGTTAAAAATACAACAAGTTTCTTAAATATACTCAGTATAGAACTTTGCTAACAATAGTACCCACGTTCAGGAAATAAATTTGTCAAATAGCGCTGACTTAATTTCTTTTCGAAATGCACCATAAGACAACATAGCTCCACCAATGCATTTACCCAGCCAGGACTGCAGTTTACCCGCTTGAAATGCAAGAGTCTTATCAAAAAAAGTCTTGTATCTGCAGCCAATAATTTTGGGATAAGTGAATAAATGTAGACTCCTATTTTTCCTCGTTGGGCTGTACAACACGAAATGAGATAAGATAAGTTGGGGCCAATCCCTAAATCAACTTAAAAAAAGGTACAGGAAAATCCGAATAGTACTCGCGCCTCCACCGGCAGCCAATGCAGCAATCGACAGTAAGGACTGATATGGTCATTTTTCTTCAATCCAAATATCAGTCGGACAGCCGTATTCTGCACTATTCTCAATTTTCTCAATTCTTTCTTTGGAGCTCCCAAATAGACAATATTGCAATAATCCAGTATGGATAAAGCTAATGCCTGATAGAGGATAGAGGATCAAAGTATTTATTTATATGGTCTTTAATTTCCATAGTGCGAAAAAGCATTTTTTTAAAATCACTGAATCAATATGTTCTAGCATGATTAGATGACAATCTAGTGTGACTCGGAACAAACAAAAAACAACTGCAGATGTATACAAGACGCAGGCAAAATTTAGTGTGACAAATATAAATATATAAAAACCTTTTTACCAAACAAGGGACCCGACACGGTCCGTGTTTCGGACAAACCTTCGTCGGGGGTCCAATATGAAAAAAGGTTTGAAAAATATGCCACAAAAAATTGTAGAATAAACTATCATAAACCAAAAGGTCCGATACGCCGAGAATCGCCAACTGCTGTAAAGCGTCTCACAAAGTGTGACTCCCAATATTTGTATAGATTTTGAAATAGGGTAGTCATAGCCATTTAATAATAATAATAAAGAAGAACACCAGATTCATCTGGTGTGATATAACATTAGCTGAGCTGATGTCACCGGCTGGTAATATTTATTGAATGATGGTGTGGGTAAAATGGGAGGGGGGACAGATAGTGAGGGGAATGTATGAGGTGCTATCAAGGGTCTGTAGAATAAGGATTGACAATTTTATAAGAGGAGGTAAGAAAGGGTTAATAGAGCTTGTAAGAAAGAAAAATGATTAGGGAGGTTGCTAAGGTGATGGGGTGGAGCAGTCACGTGATTGGTTGGATGTTGTGGCACTCTGGAGTGAATTCTGTGAGGAAAGGGGAACAGTAGAGTGGTCTCTTCAGGAAAAGATTATCCCTCCCTCCCTCCCATTTGTGCTGATGTTATGTTTTGTGTCAGTGTTGTGGGGTGGGGTGGGGGGTTTACATGTCATATGTCGACTTGAGTGGGTTTGGTGGAGCTTATGGGGTTGGGGGGGAGGTGGTCGCAGCTTTGGGTGGGGCGGAAAATGGGGTTTGGCCCAGTTGGATCTGGGAGATGAGCAGTTAATAAATAAATAAATGTGACACTCGTATGCGATACCGCTGCGAGGGGAAGCATGACCTTGCGTCACCGTGGATCATGTTTGGGGGGAGGGGAAGCATGACCTTGCGTCACCGTGGGTCATGTTTGGGGGGAGGGGAGGGGAAGCATGGCCTTGCGTCACCGTGGGCCGTTTGGGGGAATGTTATAAATTTAAAGACTTAACTGGAGCTAGTTTCGACACCGAATAGCTCCCTTGGGGTGTGTGAAATATGCATTGGGGGTTTGTTGGTTTTTGGACACAGATTGCATTGTAAGTGAAGATAATATTCAGATAGATAATAAAGCTGCGGCCAAATATTTATTCCAATAAAACTGAGTTGTGTGATTATTGATTGATGGTGATTAGCTTTCAGTTGCAGGTGACGGGAATGCGAATGCTAATGTTATAACAGTTTATATACCGCAGGACCGTGAAGTTCTATGCGGTTTACAATTTTTAGAAATGTTACAGATTAGAAATGTTACAGATTAAATGGAATAAACAAAGTACAGACTTAATTATTGGTAATTCTAGCGATCATTTGTTGAGGATTGAGATTGTATAGGTTGGTTTCCTAAGTATGTCAGGAACAGATGTGTTTTTAGGCGTTTCCTGAATTCCCCATAGGTAGTGGGCACAAGCAATTGTTCGAGGTCTTTACCCCATAAAGCTGCTTGATGTGCGAGAAGATGTTGGTAATGACTTTTAAATTTACAACCTCTAACCGGTGGAGAGACAAAGTTCAGATGTGAGCTTCGTTTGTGTCTGTTGGTTGTGAAGGAGAAAAGATCTGTTATGTATTTAGGGGCTAAGTGAAGCGATGGTTTAGTTATTTTGTCATTTGGGCTGGCCAGAAAAAGTTTGGTCTTTTCTGTATTAAGTTTCAATTTAAAATTGATTGCCCACTGCTCTATCACAGTCGTGATATGAGAAATTTGTTTTAAAATGTCAGTAGTAAAATTATTTAAAGGAATTAAAATGGAACTATCATTTGCATCTATATAAAAGTTTAGATTCAGACTTTGCAATAGATGTCCTAGGGATGAAATATAAATATTGAACAGCGGGGGTGACAGCGGGGAACCTTGAGGTACCCCGGATGGATTACTCAGTGTTGAAATTCTTCCATTTTAGGGCTGTGATTTTATTTCCTTCTTTTGAGACAGACATAGGGGAAGCCATGCCCTGGGATCGATAGCATGGAATGTTGCTATTTGGGCTTTTGCCAGGTACTTGTGACTTGGATTGGCCTCTGTTGAAACAGGATACATTGGTGTGACCCTGTATGGCTATTCTTATGTTCTTAAGAGACTTAAAACAAATCATCCCAGATGTGAGGGAGCTGGACACTGTTTTCCTACTGATGCACCTGTTCCTGCTGTTGCAAATCAGAAGGTTAGAAGATGTCCTTGAATCCCGGAATGGTGGTCTCCATCACGACCTCCTCCGGGAGTGCGTTCCAAGCGTCCACCACTCGTTGTGCGAAGCAGAATTTCCTGATATTTGTCCTGGGCCTGGTGCCCCTCAGCTTTAATCCATGACCTCTTGTCTGAGTCACATTGGACAATGTGAATAACGATGTTTCTTGCTCTATTTTGTCGAATCCTTTTAGTATTTTAAAAGTCTCTATCATGTCCCCTCGCAGTCTTCTCTTCTCGAGGGTGAACAATCCCAGTTTTCCGAGGCGTTCTTTGTAGCTCAAGTTCTTGATACCTTTAACTAGCTTCGTGGCTCGTCTTTGCACCCTCCCAACACATCTAACTACTTCTTTCTTTTCTATCTAGATTTTATTGTTAACCGGTCAGATATTTGTTTTATGATCGGGTTATAAAAAAACCAATAAACTTGAAACTTTAGGTAGGGAGACCAGTGTTGGACACAGTATTCCAAGTGTGGTCTGACCATTGCTCTGTCAGAGAATTACTTCCTATAAATTCAGAAGCTGTCCTTGCTTCACCCCAAATGATGCCCCTTTTCAGGACAGATGGGATTTGCCATCCAAAGCACAGAGTGACCATGTAAGTTTTCAATCTGTTGTCTATACATTTTATATGTTAACTCTGTAACCCATTCTGAGCTCGTTGGGGAGGACAGGATACAAACCAAACCATATAGATACATAAATTTAGCATTAGAGCCGTCACTTCAGAATATTAGCCTGAAAAGTGGCAACTCCCCTGCTACTGAGGGGGAGTGAATGGCGCAGTGGTTTGAGCTACAGCCTCAGCACTCTGAGGTTGTGGGTTCAAATCCCTCACTGCTCTTTGTGACCTTGGGCAAGTCACTTAATCCCCTCATTGCCCAGGTACACTAGATAGAATTTGAGCCCATTGGGACAGATAGGGAAATATGATAAAGTACCTGAATGTAAAACCACTTAGGATATAAGTGGTATATAAATAAATAAATACTTCAGGTCTAAGTGTTTTGTGTCCACTAGAATCCGCAGATTCTTGACTTCCCCTGTGATTTCCAAAATATAATAACACTAGCCATATAGGGTCAGACCAATGGTCCATCTTTCCAACAGTGGCCAATCCAGGTCACAAGTACCTGGCAAAAACCCAAATAGTAGCAACATTCTGGAATCCCAAAGAGTTAACAAGATTCCAGAATCCCAAATAGTAGCAACATTCCACGTTACCAATCCCAGGACAAGCAGTGGCTTCCCCCTGTCTGTCTCAATAGCGGACTATGAACTTTTCCTCCAGGAACTTGTCCAAACCTTTTCTAAACCCATCCGCTGTTACCACAGCACTGATGTCCCTTGAAAAGCATATCCCTTTAGCTGGGAATGGTACCTCTTATGATATAGAGCAATCAGTGCAATTTGATATCCCTTACAGGATTCGATTTATCCAAATGTAGGGGAAAATCCCCTTAGAAGCCAGTTGTGTCATGTTGTGCAGGTGACAAACAGAACCGTACTATTTATGAAAATACCAGTACTGGAAAAAAAGTGACTAAAACAGAACAAGAGAAAGAAGGGCTGAAAATTGTAAATAAATGTATCCTTACAGGATTAGGAGAGGCTGAGGGATCTGCAGAGGGTTTCACGTCCTCCCTGAAGTTGTCAATTGAAGATCATTGTATCTTATGAGAATCCTGCTGGTCTTCCCTGGGTCGGTCACGGAATTTTTCACCCTGTTCTGTTCCTGCTGGATCAGGAGGCAACAACTATTCCAGCTCTGGAGACATTAAACCAGTTTGATTGTTTTTTTTTGTACACCTGTGGAAGAAAACAATGAGAAGAGAGGCTCTGCTCGGTCTCGCCTGAATGGTTATATTAAAAGTAATATATTACTGACTCAGCCACACCCGATAGAGAGAACTGACACACCTGCAGGTTAGTGTGAAATCAATCAAAGCTGAGACCTGACCAAGTTTGCATAAGATAAAGAGAGGAAAAATATTTCTGCAGTGGCAAAGCTCTTCCCTCAAAGGCTTTCAGCTGAGGGTTTCCCTTCCTTCCACTCACAAAGGCTGCACCCCTCCCACTGCCCCTCACAATGCACACGTACTGGGATGAGCACATGGGTTATTCAGTGTCACCATAATAATAATAATAATTTTATTCTTATATACCACCATACCGAAAAAGTTCTAAGCGGTTCACAACAAGGTGAGCTAATACATGGGATACAGATAAAATACAAATTAGAATAATGGGCTTAAAAACAGATAAAGACAGAAAGCATTTACAATATAATGCAGAAAATACCGGCATGGCAGGGAAAGAAGTAATATATAGAACAGATAAAATACATCAAGTTGAATATAAGGAACTTGATTGAAAAAATGAAGCAGAATGCATTAAGATACCAGCCTATCAAAGAGTTGAGTCTGTAACAATTTTCTAAAATCAAGATAGGAAGAGACCTCTAACATCATTTTTCCAAGCCATACATTCAATTTAGCTGCTTCAAATGAGAGGCTTCTCTCAAGGAACGTCTTATAATGACAGGATTTTATGGAGGGATATGAAAACAAGTGCACTCTACGTGTGTGCATATTTTTATACATATAACTCTCAGGTCATTATATAAGAACCCTTTTACGCTTGTGAAAAGGCCATTACATGTCAATAATTCTTTATAAAATTACCCCCCAAAAGTCTCGGATGAAACTGCCTTTCCTTTGTTAGCCATGGCTTTGGAACTGGCAGAGTTGGTGCTCCTTGCCAAGGATAGGCCCGGGTCTAAGAGCACACACAGGGTCAGCATTCAGGGATAGTAGCAAAGGCTCATGGGAATCCATCCTTCTACACTGGCACAGTCAGCTGTGCTGTAGACCGGCTTTAGCCAATGGAAACAAAACTCCCAGAACTCTTTGGGGTGAGAATGAAGTACGAGCGGCACAGTAGCCTACCTATATGAACAAAAGAACATGAGTCACTGCGTTCTATTTTGCAAAATTCAAGGACCTACAAAGTTTCCAAGTTTATTTAATCTTTGATATACCATTTATCAAATGCATACCTAAACGGTTTACAATGATCAAAATATTGTTAAAATAAAATAAAAAGTGGCGGGGCAACAAAACAAATAGACTTACTGGTATAAAAAGGGGAAAAGGGTAGCGCTTAAATACAATGAGAACATAAAATCTTGAGAGGGAGGGGCTTAGACACTAGGGTAGGATATGGATCGCTTCAAAAGAAGCGTTTCAATTTGGCACAAAGAATGTGAGAAGCCAACACGAACAATACATCTGCTAGATCCGCTTTATAGGGCAATGGTCAGACCACACTTGGAATACTGTGTTCAACATTGGTCTCCCAACCTAAAGAGGGATATAAAACTTCTGGAGAGGGTGCATAGATGAGCAACGAAGCTAATAAAAGGTATGGAGAACTTGGAATACGAGGAACGACTTAAGAGACTTAAGAGACTGGGATTGTTCTCCCTTGAGAAAAGGAGACTGCGAGGGGATATGATCGAGACTTTCAAAATACTGAAAGGAATCGACAAAATAGAGCAGGAAAAAAAATTATTTACAATGTCCAATGTGACACGGACAAGAGGACATGGACTGAAGCTAAGGGGGGGACAAGTCCAGGACAAATATCAGGAAGTTCTGCTTCACGCAACGAGTGGTGGACACCTGGAATGCTCTCCCAGAGGAGGTTATTGCGGAATCTACCGTTCTAGGATTTAAAAGCAAACTAGACGCACATCTCCTTACGAGAGGCATAGAGGGATAAGGGTGACTAAAATTACGCCAGGTGTACACCTGGCTGGGCCTCCGCGTGTGCAGATCGCCAGACTTGATGGACCGAAGGTCTGATCCGGAGACGGCAGTTCTTATGTTCTTATGATGCCTCATTCCACAGTACCTTAGAGCCAACCTCATCAGTGATGTTACAATGGAGTAGCAACATTCCAGAATACCAAAGAGTAACAAAAGATTCCAGAACCCCAAAGAGTAGCAACATTCCAGAGCTGAGATTGTGACACGGACAAGAGGACATGGACTGAAGCTATGGGGGGACAAGTCCAGGACAAATATCAGGAAGTTCTGCTTCACGCAACGAGTGGTGGACACCTGGAATGCTCTCCTAGAGGAGGTTATTGCGGAATCTACCGTTCTAGGATTTAAAAGCAAACTAGATGCACATCTCCTTACGAGAGGCATAGAGGGATATGGGTACACCTGGCTGGGCCTCTGCGTGTGCGGATCGCCAGACTTGATGGACCGAAGGTCTGATCCGGAGAGGGCAGTTCTTATGTTCTTAGATAAAAGATTACGGAATGAACACCTTTGAATTGAGGGCTTGGAAAATTATGCAGAACTGAGGCCGATGTTTATTTCTATTATTTCTTAGAATTGCTCCGGGTCACTTTACATGTTGCATACAGCATAATGCAACATCAGTGATCCACATGCTTTTCTCGAGGCTGGAGAGAGAATGTACTGTGTGGGTTGCATAATGTGTACGAAACGCAAGTAGGGAAGAACAGAGAAAGCATTTCTTGTGTTAATAAACTAGTGCTTTTGCAATTTCTCCTCTAGGCACATGATTTAATTATCGTAATCACACGGTCAGGTGATTTCAAGGTGCATTTAGGGCAGAGAGCAGGTACATTAAAAAAATGTGAATAACTTTTCAAAGCTATTATTATTTTTCCCACAAAATAGTAAGTTGGAGATGGCGCATTAATTGCAGCAGTCTCCCTTGCCCCATCCCAGTGAATTTTTTAGGAAAATATAAACTCTGTTGCATAAGAACATAAGAACATAAGCAGTGCCTCCGCCGGGTCAGACCACAGGTCCATCCCGCCCAGCAGTCCGCTCCCGCGGCGGCCCAAAACAGGTCAAGACTTGTCTGAATCATCAGAAGGGGCTCCCTTGCCACCTTGGTTTCTCATTTAAGTCCTGCCTTCCTATCGAAGTCCTAGCCCTCCGGTCTTGCACATGCACGACCTGGTTGGTTTATACTCATTACCTGGTTAACTTCCTATACTTGTGTTACCTCCCAGCTCCTCCCTCAGTATCCCACGATCCCTCTATCCCTCAGGAATCCATCCAATCCCTGCTTGAATCCCTGTACCGTACTCTGCCTGATCACTTCCTCCGGTAGCGCATTCCAAGTGTCCACGACCCTTTGTGTGAAAAAAAACTTCCTTGCATTTGTTTTGAACCTGTCTCCCTTCAGTTTCTCCGAATGCCCCCTCGTACTTGTTGTCCCCTTCAGTCTGAAGAATCTGTCCCTATCCACCTTCTCTATGCCCCTCATGATCTTGAAGGTCTCTATCATATCTCCCCTGAGCCTCCTTTTCTCCAGAGAGAAGAGCCCCAGCCTATCCAGCCTCTCGGCGAATGAGCAGTGTTCCAGCCCTCTTACCAATTTCGTTGCTCTCCTAAAGTATGCTGTTTGTAGACGCATACTTTTGACCTGTCTTTCCTAACGTCGTTTGAGCACTTTTGTAACATTTTATCAAATACATTACTGAAGAATGTTTAGGTCTTATTTTCATAAGTTTTGATTTGCATTGTTTTTTTGTTTTTGCTTTATGTGTGTGACTCCAGGCGGTCTATTAAGTTTTTAAATAAATTAATTGTGCATTTCTGCAAGATTGTTAGAGCCATCCTCGATAAATCCTTTTAATTTTGCCATCGTAAACACAGAGAGGTTCATATTCAACACAATTTAACCAGCTATATTCACTCTATGTGCTCCACTTTATTTAACTGAGAGCATTAACCCCTGGAAGAAAAAGCCAGGTTTATTGAGGTAGAGCTCAACAGCCCAAACCTCCACCGCCCACATCATTGGCTAAAAAATCTTCCAAAAAGGGTATGCGTGTGCCACAATTAAACTGGGACTGGAAACAACTAACGTCTATTAATCATAAGGAATTTAAAGGCTCCTTTTATCTACCAATGCATTTACCCAGCCAGGACTGCAGTTTACCCGCTTGAAATGCAAGAGTCTTATCATCTACAAATTGCAGTACAAGTGGTGTGGTATATGTGATCCAGTGTCCATGCAAATTATTATATATAGGACACACTGTACGGAGTATTCGGGTCCGCATTGGAGAACACATATCCAGAATCACCTCCCAAGTACTTGAAGCTCCACTTACTCAACACTGGACACATGAAAATCATCCAGTGCCCGCATTACGTTTCTCCATCTTGGAAGCTCCCATCTTACCTCGAGGGGGTGATCTAAAAGGGAAACTTTATGTGAAAGAACAGCTGGATTTTCAAGTTAGATACTCTCCATCCGAGAGGCTAAAACAGTGAGATTGAGTGGCGAGCATTTTTATAAAGAATTTTTCGTTTAGGTTTTACTTTTTCTTTTGTACATATGCCTTGTTTGCATTGTTTCTTTCTTTTTTTATTTTCAATTTTTTCAAATAGCCCACGCTTTTGGTGCGGGGGTTTTAATTGGTTGACAGCCGTTTGCATCAATCACGTATTGACATAATAGTCTTTTATAACTTGTTCTGGTGTCAGTGTAGCAGCGGACACACTATGAGGAGGTAGCTCTAATGAAAAGCTTACACGAAAAATTAGTCGTTAAAGTTGGTAAGTGCCATTCGTAGCCTTAATGCATTTTGTATAGCTTTTTACTTCGTAGATTTTTAACGTTCATGAAATAGAAATAAAGTTTTCATCTTTTAACATTTTTGTATTTTCAGAGTTTCACTGCGCCCTCGCTTTGAGTATTTTTACAACTCTTTTTCGGTTCCCTGAAGCAGGAACGAAACGGGCCACGTCCGTCAGAACCCGCAAGCCAAAGATAAGTTTGCTGTTCCAGACTAAAATCACTATGTCTATTATTTTGAAACAGAAGTAGCTTTGCGCACTTTTTAAATATTGTCAGATTTCACAACAGGCTTCTAGAGTTGAAGCAATGATTGGGCGGTGAGGTGGTAGATCTGTTATCACCTCCATTTCTCTGAGCAGAAAACTCTATGAACAGTTGTACGGTTACAAGCACCCTATTTACTTATAATTGAGTGATTATTTAGTATATTTTCTTGGACAGTTTCTCTAATCATTCCCCTCTCGATGTTTTAGAGAGGTTCTTGCTCCATTTTTGTTGGTTTTCAATTAAGTTAGGCATCTAGATTAGCTAGGCGTGCCATCTAAGCATCTAACTTTAGGCATCATTTATAGAATCGGGGCCTATGTGCGTAACTAGAAGTATATACTTGCCATTGACATGGCATAAGAATAAATCCTACACATTAGTGTGCCAATGCCAACATATACTAGTATTGTATAAAGGAAACTTGGTGCCAAGATATTATAGAATTGTTTGTTAAGTTGTTTATAAGAGACTCATTGAGCCCCGGAATATAATTTTGCTTCTCTGAGCGACAGGTGGTCTTTGGATTTGGGAATCCCCATTTCGGTTGTTGTATTAAGGTCTTTTTTGAAATCATTGAGGCAAGTATGGGCTTCCATTCCTATGATTGAAATGCAATATAAACTGCTGATGCGTATTTATATTTCTCCAGCTAGGGCTTATCGGGTGGCTATTCGTTTAGATTCTTGTTGCCCTAAATGTGGGGGTGTTAATGCCACCTTGGGACATATGTTTTATTCTTGTCCTGTGGTGTTGAGATTTTGGACCATTCTTCATCACCATATTACACGTCTTTGGAATACTAGATGTTTGCCTCATCCGAAGATGCTATTTTCTACTTCTTTATTGACGCATCCTATACCGAGAGGTATTCGCCTTTTTCTGAAGCGTGCATTATTGTTGGGGAAAAAGTCAATTTTGGTTCATTGGATGGATGCTATTTCCCCCACATTATCGCAGTGGCATTCTTTAATGATTTCTCAATTGAAGATGGAACGCTTGTCTATATCTGACATGGATTCTGTTCAGGGACGTAATTTACAGCTTATTTGGGAGCCATTTTGGGTATCCCTTACCGGGTATGCTCGTAGTCATGTATTGAATATTTGATTGAGTATCTAATTATGATGATATTTACTGCCATATTATTGTAACACCATGCCTCTTTCTTTTTTTTTTTGTTGTTGTTGTTGTTGATTATACTTTTGGGAGGGTGGGGGGAGGGGGGTGGGAGGTGAATGTTTTCTTTCAAAAATTTGGTCAGCGTTGTTTGTTACTATTTTGCATTTGTGCTCTGTTTTTTCTTTGACCAATAAACAGTTTTGAATATAAGAGACTCATTGGAACAGCAACCAGGAGCATTAGGGTCCCTGTGCCAGACACCTAGAAAATGAGGACAAAGACTATGCACCCTACTGAGTCTGAACATTCCCACGAGCTGCTCAACTCTACAATCCTTTACTCTTTCTCAGATTTCTTCCATATTGTCTCTTGCTTTCTTAATACTGTTCATGTCTCTACCATATGTACTGAGAGGCTCTTCTGTGCATCCTATCAATGAAGGGACCATCCTACTGGTGTAGAGGGTTGACTCAGGGCTCTTCCTGTCTCTTTTACTCCTACTGATCTTAGATTTGTGATTTGGTACTTCCTGATTAGTCCTTCTGAATATCCCATGGACTGATTTGGTCATGTAGAAGGCAAACTTTGATTGGCTCCCTGTAGCTATGTCACTCTAGAACTCCCAACCCTCTTTGTTCTCAGATAGGTGTCTCATAGGAGCTCTGACTGCCGGTTCTTGACACTATCTCTGCCTTTTGGATTTGGTTCTACCCTCCTGCTGTTTTTCTCTTGCCTCCTCCTTTGCCTGATATCCCTCTCTTTGGAAATACCCATGCTTCAAGTCCTGGTAGCTACTGAGTACCAGAGGGCTCCAACCTGAAGGAAAAGGGAGTGGTTACAGATTAAATTGCATTTTCTAAGACCCCAGTGTCCTCTAGATTGGACTTGGCCTTGACAGTTATCTTCCAAACGTGTATCACAATCTGAGATAATTACAAATAGCATGAAAACAATACAATACATTTTTATAAGTCTTTAAGAAAGGAGAAAAAGAATGCCTTATGGAGAGGTTGCTTCCTTTTTGGCTGTCTGCCAGTGATTTAGTAGCACACAAGCCAGGAAATAGATTTGGGTGAAATTTTATATTTGACATAAACGTCATAATTAATACTTTCAAACTATAGTATGTCTGTCAAAAAATTATAAGGAAATTATGAATGATAATACTCTTATGGTAATATTTGATTATATATTTTAGATGCCTTAATGTTTCTGCCTCTGGCCCTGAAGCAGTGGACCGAATGTTATGTCCACGAAACGCTGGCCACGTCGGCAACATATTGGCAGTGAACAGGCAATATTTGAACCAGCAATGACAACGCTGAGATAAGTATTCAGTATCCAGTTGTCAAATATTCTCTCCCAAACCATCAGAGAGGTGTATCCACATGATTTAGAATAACTTGAAGAAAAAACTTAAAAAATTTAAAAAGTATATTTCTAAAAAAATAATTAAAGTGAATTAAAGGAATTTTCAGGTTTTTGGCCAATGATTGGAGCAAGGAGCTGCTACATTGAAGTCTCAGTCTGTGATAGGACTGTACGTAGGCTCCTATTCTGAGGCCTTTCCTGAATAGGTAGTAATATATATTGGATACATTCTGTCTGGAAGTGGTATTAATAATTAGTTCTGTATAGTGTCAAAAAAGGAAGCCACCATAGTGTAAAGCTTGTCTTTGTGCACTCTATGTCTGAAAAACATCTTTCTAATCACATGTTCTATTGTTTCTGTTCGGAGCTAGATTTCATACTTAACCCTGACTGCAGGGCAATAGATTATAGACAAACTTTTCTAATTTGCTGCTAATTTTCAGGTCTGCGTGTAAGAGCTTTCAGAGGTTGGGGCTGTTCCAACAGCCTCTGAGAGCCGGATTCTCTAATATCGCCAGTAAAATCCGACAGGCCACTACCGTAAATGTAAGAATTTCAAAAAGACAAGTCATTCTCGACGAACCGCGCATGCAAATGAGGTCCGTGAAGGGTCGCCAAATTGACATGAGATGAGTCTTTGATGATAGTGATCGGCACATGCGCAAAATAGTCCACAGAAAGAGATGTAAATGTGTACCTGTGCCGGGTAAAAGCTATGCCTTAGGCACGTATATCATGGGTGTGCCTTACTGGAAAGCAATATATGCACACATCGTAGGCGTGAGCCATGTGCGGCCGTTGTGTCAGTCATAAGCATACTAGCGCTATTGAATGGAGGGGAAGGGAAGAGAGGGGAGGTGCAAATGTCGGTTTTCAACAAGCATGCGGAATACACGGCTTTAGTACACGTGCCTATGACACGTGCTTTTGAGATATTTGTTCCCCAAACTATTATACAACTATACTACGACGTGAATGATGTATTAAAACAATTTTTTTTATCATGAGCAACAGCCAGAAACACACGCCTGAGACATGCTTTTCACAGTACCGGCACCTCCGGACCTACCAGTAATTTTTGGTCATCAAAAGCCGGTGCCGCGCTTGGAGAATCGCCTGGAGTGCTCGTTTAAATATTAATGAGTCCATTTTACTACCGTTTCAATATTTATGACCTCATTGTAATACATTTGAATGGCTGAGGCGGAGTCTGGCAGGAAGCTTGGGAAAGGCCACGGGAAGCTGTTCTGATAATTGCGCGATAAAATACTGCCATGCTAAACCGACTGGAGCTGGTTTAGCGACCATCATTAAAGGCACAGTGAGTTTTGAGAATCCGGACCCGAATCAGGAGACAGGCGCTCTATCGATCGGCAGCTAAAAACCCTTCTACTGACGAAGTTCCAGGTATACTAGTATTTTTCTCTGGCCTGCAGTTTCTCTCTCACCACCAAATGCAATTCTTACTACTGTGTTTCCCTGAAAATAACACACTGCCTTATAATAATTAGGGGTCCAAAAAAGGCGCTAGGTCTTATTTTCGGGGATGTGTTATTTTTTTTCATGTAATGATCATCTCTCGCTTCTCCTCCTCCACCCCAATTCTTCCTATTTCCTTTCTCTCCACCACATGTGCAGCATATTTCCTCCCTTCTCACCCATCCCCTTGTGCAGTATCTTTCTACCCCTCCCTCCCATCCCTTGTAGCTTCTATCCCTTCCTTCCTCCCATCCCCCGTGTAGCATTTTCTATCCCCCAGCCCCCGCAGCGCACCTCCCCCCCCTCTCTGCCCGCTGACCCATCTCTCCCTCCCATCTGAACCGCAAAACAGGAATACCTTATAACAAACTGGCGCTGGCGTCACTCAGCATGCTGATGACATCATCAACAGAGGAACGCCCAGGAGATAGAAGGCTGTGAAGCAGCCTGTGTAGATTGATGCCGAGTGCCGACGCTGCTGGTTTCTTATAAGGTATTCCTGTCTTGCGGTTCGAATGGGAGGTAGAGAACGGACAGTGGTGGTGGTGGTGGGGGGGAGGTTGTGCACAGTGGCGGCAGCAGGGAGAAGCGTTGCTGCTGCAGCTGCTGGTGACTAGAGCTTATTTTCAGGGGTAGGGCATATATTAAAACCTATCCCGAAAATCATGCTAGGGCTTATTTTTGGAGAAACATGGTAGGTTTGTGCTCAGTGGCATAGTAAGGGGGGATAGGGGAGGTGGGCCGCCCCAGGCGCCCCTCCTCCTCTCTGCCCTGCCTCTTTCCACTCCTCCCCTAGTCATGCACACGCTCCCCTTCCTTTCCCCCATACCTCTGGTTGTTCAATGCCATGAATAACAACTTCAACGTGCTCCTCACGACTGCGTCGTCTCTCCCACTGACATCGCTTCTGGGTGCCGCGCCTAGGAAGCGACGTCAGAGGGAGAGCCGACAGAATCGCGATGAGCACATTGAAGTTCTTGCTGCTCGCAGCGGTTAATAACTAGAGGTACGAGGGAAGAGAAGGGGGGGTGCGTGCGGCGGGGGGTTGGCGAAGGAGCGGAGACGAGGTCAGGGGAGGGGTGTCCCCTCCCCGGGAGCCTCTCACCCTCACTACGCAACTGCGTGTGCTGCCTGAAAATACTCATTTCATATTATTCCTCATGTCGCTCATGTGAATTTTCACAGGAAAGTTGCCTAATGTGAGATGCAATAATGCATTCCACATTAGTTTGAGGATGAGAGCGTGCTAATTGTTTTGCATTTTTTAGCTAGGTACTAGTAACCTGGATTGGCCACTATGAGAACAGGCTACTGGGCTTGATGGACCATTGGTCTGACCCAATATGGCTGTTCTTATCCTCTTATATGTGCCAAGTAAGAACAATGAAGCCATTGTAACATCACTGACGAAGTTGACTCTGAGGCATTATGACATCACAATCTCAGCTCTGGAATGTTGCTCTCATTGGGGTTCCAGAATATTGCTAATCTTTGAGATGCTGGAATGTTGCTACTCCTTGGGTTTTGGCCAGGTACTAGGGACTGGATTGGCCACCGTGAGAACAGGCTACTGGGCTTGATGGACCATTGGTCTGACCCAATATGGCTGTTCTTATCCTCTTATATGTGCCAAGTAAGAACAATGAAGCCATTGTAACATCACTGATGAGGTTGACTCTGAGGCATTATGACATCACAATCTCAGCTCTGGAATGTTGCTCTCATTGGGGTTCCAGAATGTTGCTACTCCTTGGGGTTTGGCTACTCCTTGGGTTTTGGCCAGGTACTAGGGACTGGATTGGCCACCGTGAGAACAGGCTACTGGGCTTGATGGACCATTGGTCTGACCCAGTAAGGCTCTTCTTATGTTCTTATGAAGGGTGTGTCAGAGGTGAGCGTGGGCATAACCAGTTAGCGCATCAAGTTTCAAGTTTCAAGTTTCAAGTTTAATCTTTATTTGATAAATCGCTTATAATAATGTCTAAGCGATGTACAATATAAAAACCATCAGATTGTGGTAATACATTTAGATAACAAAAGTCAATTAAAAGACAGACAATACTGGACTAACACGAGGGGTTGGGAAAAAAAAGGGAAAAAGTTACAATGTTGTTTTACAATAGAAATTAACATCAAAAGGAAAGCACATTAGGTAATAATGGGTTAAGAAGATCTAATAAGAATGTGAAAACTTGAAAAGTTATGTTCTATGAGTCGTATGCATCTTGGAATAGATATGTTTTTAAAATTTTCTTAAACGTGACAAGATCTGTTTCGCTTTTAATATAGTTAGGAAGGGAATTCCATAATGTAGGGGCTTTCACAGAAAACATATCATTTCGTCTTGTACCTATGATTCTTAGCGAAGGGATTGAAAGCAATTGCAATGAGGAGGATCTTAACGGATGAGAGGATTTGTAAGGGACAATCATTTTTGCAATGAATTGGGGTTCGTTAAAGGTCAGCGTTTTGTAAACCAAAAATAAAATTTTAAAGGTAATTCGATGAGTTATGGGAAGCCAATGTGATTTGATTAATAAGGGGGTAACATGATCGAATTTCTTTGCTTTGTGAATTAATTTGCATGATGTATTTTGGATGATTTGGAGACGTCTATTTTCTTTTTGAGTTATGTTGATTAGGAGAGAATTACAGTAGTCCAGTTTAGAGATGATAAGAGAGTGAACTAAAATATTGAGTGATTTATCATCTAAGAAAGTAGAAATTGAACGTAAGAGCCGTAATCTATAAAAACATGCCATATGCTAACTAGTCAGAGCATGGTTAACACGGGAGCTCTCACTTCCTCCATAATAGTTGGCAGTAAGGCCTTGATTCTATAAATGACGCTTAAAGTTAAGCACCTAGATTGGCGCACCTAGCGCCAATGTAGGGCCCCTTTTATCGAGCTGCGCTAAAGATTTTTAGCGCTAGCCGGCACAATAAATGCATTCTACTTGGTTTTACATTTTGCAAATCCGAGGCTTTTTTCCACAATTGCCAAAGTCGGCTTATTATATCTTGGATCCCCGAGGAAGGCATGTTGAGCCGAAACACGACCCGTGTCGGGTCCTTTTAAGATATATGTGGATTTAGTCTGTATCATCATTACTGCTTTTAACAAGGACATTTTCGAATAAATTATATCCAAAGATCTGAGAACATTGCGTTTCCACAGTCATGTATGCGTGTACGATCAGGAAAGAATGCACACATTATCCGAAAGAGTGCACTCTTTGCAAAAGTAAACGTTTTTTACAAAGAATGCACACTCTGCAAATAATGTGAATTCTTTACCGGCGCCTAAGTTAAGAGGAAAACGCCGTTTCAAATGGTACTTAAATAAAATTTCAAGGTGCCTACCAGCGCCTAAACAAACGGCGATGGAATCACACCTCCAGAGGCCTAACACCACTGTAGGCCTGGCTAATGCCAGAATTGGCATTAGGCGCAATTCACATCAAAGGTATAGGCCAGAAATGTAGGCCTTGAAAACCCTGGCCTACATTTCCCGTGCCTATCTTTGCCTGAGGCGCGATTCTTTAAACAGTGCCATCATGTGATTGACACGTGATCGGTGGCCACTTTTAAGGCAGCCGCTGACATTTAGAGAATCCGGGCCTCTGTGAATTACTTGTGTCTTGGCATACTTCATTAGTTTTGTTGTACGTTTATTTTTTATTTCATGCTTCGCTCTGTTTGTTAACTCAGCCCTTGTTCTCATTTGCATGTATCTCCTTTGCATTATTGAAGCTGTTAGCTCACTTTTGAATGTAGTTTTCATTTTGATCACATGCTCTGCTCTCAGCGCTTTTGCCTTTGGGCTAATACATGTTTTGATTTTATTTGCATACTTAAAATATGTCTTGATTGTACTTGCATGTATTTTATTTGCATGTATTCAATTTGCATTTCTATATTATGATTCTATATTTTGATAATTCTTTTATTATATATTGACTTAATTTTATGTTTCTTTAACAGCCTTTCCCCTGACACAGCCTTTTTAGGCGAAACTTGGCCACATTGGGTTATTGTTTTAATAAATTGCTTGTTTCTACTAGAGAATGACATGGGGACAAATTTTTCCCCCGTCCTCGAGGGAACTCATTTTTCCATCCTGTACCCATGAGTTCTTTTCCTATCCCTGCCCAATTCCTGCAAGCTCCGTCTTCATCTGCACAAGCCTCAAACCCTTTCAAATCCTAAGTAGCAACATTCTAGAGCTCAGACTGTGATATCATAATGCCTCATTCCACCAATGCCTAAGCTCCGTCCTCATCTGCACAAGCCTCAAACACTCTCAAATCATAAGTAGCAACATTCTAGAGCTCAGATTGTGATGTCATAATGCCTCATTCCACCAATGCCTAAGCTCCGTCCTCATCTGCACAAGCCTCAAACACTTTAATGTCATAAGTAGCAACATTCTAGAGCTCAGATTGTGATGTCATAATGCCTCATTCCACCAATGCCTAAGCTCCGTCCTCATCTACACAAGCCTCAAACACTTTAATGTCATAAGTTACAACATTCTAGAGCTCAGATTGTGATCTCATAATGCCTCATTCCACCAATGCCTAAGCTCCGTCCTCATCTGCACAAGCCTCGAACACTTTAAAATCATAAGCAGCAACATTCTAGAGCTCAGATTGTGATGTCATAATGCCTCATTCCACCAATGCCTAAGCTCGGTCCTCATCTGCATAAGCCTCAACCACTTTAAAATCATAAGTAGCAACATTCTAGAGCTCAGATTGTGATGTCATAATGCCTCATTCCACCAATGCCTAAGCTCCGTCCTCATCTGCACAAGCCTGAAACACTTTAAAATCATAAGTAGCAACGTTCTAGAGCTCAGATTGTGATGTCATAATGCCTCATTCCACCAATGCCTAAGCTCCGTCCTCATCTGCACAAGCCTCAAACACTTTAAAATCATGAGTGTTCGAGGCTTGTGCAGTTAAGGCAGAGCTTACAGGAATAATAATTATAATAATTTTATTTTTATATACCGCCAAAGCCATAGTAGTTCGAGGCGGTTTACAATAAGAAGAGCTGGACAGTCAGTGAAAAAAATAACAATGAAGTCTTTGAGTACATGAATATTTGTAGGGAGGGAGAGAGACAGAGTAAAAGTTACAATGTAGGGACTTCAAGAACATATAAGTAGTATACAGGGATAAGGGGCAGGGACAGCGACAAAACTTGTGGGGACGGGAAATTGAGTTCCTGCGGGGACGGGGAAAAATTTGTCTCCATGCCATTCTCTAATTCTTTCCCTTCTGTTTCACTTACAGGTAGTGACTGAAGCATCGTTATCTTGTGCATAATCCTTCCCTATGTTCTGTTCCCCATTCAAGACTGTAAATACCATCTCAAAGCACTTGTGATGTGACAGTATACAAAATGTAGAATAAATAAAATGACATAAATAAATACATATATATGAATAATGATGTTTACATGGAGGATACCTAGTGCTGTTGAAATGGGCACATTCCCAAACTGGTAGAGATTGACTATTTACATAGAATATAATTAACCTAGTATGAATTGACGACAGCCTAATGAACAGCAGGCAGGATCACTGCACAATCTGCAGTCTTTCCTTAACAGACAATAGGCCTTTGGTCCTTTCTAAATACTAGTCTCTCTTTGGCCTAAGCTTTTTAAAAAAATAAACCACATCATTTGCTCTTTATCTGTTAATCCTGGATTTATTCAGTATTCAAAGCATTTACCATGTGCCAGCTAAACTCTACAGTTAGCATAAATATTGGAAACAGAGCAATAAATGCATTTGGTGTGGATTGGGCATGAAATACCACATGTAAAATTTAACTATCCTCCCTGTATGTTTAGATTGCTTCAGATAACTTGTATAACTTTGATACTTTTAAAGTTGTAACCAGTACTTTAACCAGCAGGTGGCAGCAGAATCCTGTTCCAAACATTGATGCACTCATATGACCCACCCCTCAAAGCTGCCTGCCATCACCTATATGTAACTTGTTCCTGGCGAGTGTTTCGTTTCTGGCCGGCTCCCTTGCTGCCTGTTCAAATCCACAGGCGTCAGCTCCTCGCGTGATCCACAGCTGTGTTGGAAGCGTTCCCTCTGATGTTACAATGTCAGAGAGAAAGCTTCTGATGTAGCAGTGAATTGCGCGAGGAGCTGACACCTGTGGCTTTGAACAGGCAGCAAGGAAGCTGGCCAGAAACGAAACACTCGCCGGAAGGAGGCACAGAAGAAATCCTGCTGCTTCACAGGGAAGGTGGGGGAGGGAGAGAGAAATGCTGCTGCTGCTGCTTGGGGAAGGGGTAAGGGGAGAGGGGGGAGAAGTGCTGCTGCTGCACAGGGAAGGGGGGGAGAAATGCTGCTGCTGCACAGGGAAGGGGGGAGAAAAATGCTGCTGCTACTGCACCCAATTAGGGAGAGAGAGGGAAGGAGGGAGAAGGAAAAGGGAAAGGGAAAGGAATGAGAGATGCCAAGGAGGGAGGGAGGAAGGGAAAGGAAAGAAGGAAAGGAGATACCAGACCATGGAAGGGAAGGGAGAGATGCCGAGACATGTGGGGAGGGAAGGAGATAGATGACAGACCAGGGGAAAGGAAGGAAGGAGGGAGGGAGGGAGGGAGAGAAAGGAAGTAGAGGAGATGCCAGATAATGGAGGGGGAGGGGGAGTTGGAAGGAGAGGAGAGAGATGCCAGGGCATGGGGTGAGGGAAGGGAAACTAAGGAGACAAATGCTAGACCAGAGGGAAAGGAGGGAGAGGAGGTGCCAGAGCATGGAGGGAAAGAAATAGAGATGCCAGACCATGGGAATGAAGGAATGAAAGGAGAAAAGAGAGATGCCAGAGCATAGGGGAGGGGTGGAGACAGAAAAATGGAGAGGGATGAAGCTGAAATGCATCATATACAAAGCAGAGAAGGGGCACAGGATAGACAGTTTATGGAAGGAGCATAGAAAAAGGGAAAATACCTTATGAAACAGGGAGAGGGCGGACAGTGGATGTAAGGGCAGAGAGAGAGAGAGGGCAGATAGTGGATGGAAGGGGCTGATGCTGCATGGAAGACAGAGAGCGGGCAGATGCTGGCTAGAAAGAAGAGAGTGAAGACAAGATGATTAAAGCAGAAACGACAAAAGATAGAAAAAATATTTTTTTGTTGCTTTAGAATAAAATAGTATTGTAGTTGTATTGATAAAACTTTTATAAACAGAAAATAAGGTAATCTTTTTATTGAACTAATTGTAATACTTTTTTTTTTTTTACTAACTTTTAGAGACCAAAACCCCCTTTCTCAGGTCAGGACAGTATAGTGTAACAGCAGTATACTATATTAACCTGAAGGAGGCTATGTTTCAAGTTTATTGGTTTTTAATATACCGACCATCAAAGAATATTTGAAAAATGCATTAGTCCAATAAAATGGTATATTCTTATTTTCAAATTTTGTTTCTATTTGTTAATTTGTAAAGTGGTGATTGTTTGTTGGTTTCTTCAAATTTACATCTGCTATATTTATATTTTGCAGAGTATTAGGGGGCCATGTGTCATTTGGCTTCTTGGCGGTTCAGTTTGTGATTACTTATTCCATAATGGGTGAGGGTGTATCTGTGTTCTGTGTGTATGAAAGACATGGTTTTCTGTTAGCGTTGACTAGCCTTGTTTGGCAAAATGCATGGGGCATGGTTCTTGGGAGCACCTTGAATAAACCTGATTTGAATCTCCTTATTGTCTGCCAATCTTCTTTTGTTTCATGTTGGATTCTTTGGTGGACTGCTTGCCTTGTTTCGTTACAAGTTAACATACATGGAGTGGAACGTACTAGAGGAGTTACAGATTTGGTTGTTTATACTTAATGTGATCAGTAAGGCTCCGTGCCTGCCGTGGTCCCAGTGAAGTGGCATAGAAAAAGTGGAAGTAAAGTCAGAAAGCGAGCTTAACAGGTTAAACCACAGAGCCAGATAGAACAGCCTGGTGATTGGTCGGACCCAGAATGGGAGGAGATGGAAACCCTCCCCAGTCACTGCCCTGCTATAAACCTATCTAGAAATGTAGGTTTTAAGTCTAGTCCTGTTTCTAGAAGTCAGGCATTCTCTCTAACAGCCACTGGGGGAGCCCAAGAGACCCACAGGCTAGACCAGTGGTCTCAAACTCGCGGCCCCTGACTCCATCCTGAGTGGCGCGCCTAGACCAGTAGTTTTTCCTGTGACCACTTGGGGCGCTGTTGACTGTTCCCTCGAGACCCCAGTGGTTACAATACATTTGGGTTACAGTTGGTTGACATATAGTGAGGCAGTTGAGAGGCGTTGTAAACTTGGTTATTAACATAGACTTATATTTCGGATAGTATTACTGCTTTACAATATATTTGTCAATTAAACCAGCTGAAAAGATTTTGAGATTTGCTATAATACCAAATTTCACAAAATTATGCAAATTACTCAATTTGTAAACTGAAAATATTCTTCACAACACTTTGCAGTAGAAAACTTTCATTGACATCAAGACCATTCTCAAGTGATGTTTACAAAGCCCTCAGAAGCGACACTCCAGATATACATGATATCAATTTATGGAGCTTTTTTTTTTTTTTTTTTACCGCTGATGCTTCCTCATGGACTCGTGCATCACTAAATAGCTATATTATTTTTATTAGCTTGATAAGAATCCAGCTCTTAAACTTGAAAAGTAATTTAATCGAGACTTATCTTTAAAGTCCTGGTTCAAGAATTAGCTGATACCAGGAACAGTTTAAGAGCTGGATTCTTATCAAGCTAATAAAAATAATATAGCTATTTAGTGATCCACGAGCCTATGAGGAAGCATCAGTGGTAAAAAAGCTCCATAAATTGATATCTTGTATATCTGAAGTGCCGCTTCTGTAAACATCACTTGAGAATGGTCTCGACGTCAATGAAAGTTTTCTACTGCAAAGTGTTGTGAAGAATATTTTCAGTGTACAAATTGAGTGATTTTTGTAAAATTTGTTACAATATATTTGAACACTTTTATGTACGAGTATGCATGGAAAGGGTTCAGAGTTAAAGTCCTTGGCAACTAGGTGGGAAGGGAAGGAAGGGGGATTTGTTCAGAGATGTGGGGGGGTTGCATAGAAGAAAAACTGTGCACTGGTATGCTAATCTTTGTTTGTTTTAGAACATAAGAACATAAGCAGTGCCTCCGCCGGATCAGACCATAGGTCCATCCTGCTCAGCAGTCCGCTCCCGCGGCGGCCCAAACAGGTCACGACCTGTCTGAATCACCAGAAGGGGCCCCCTTGGTTTCCCTTTGAGTCTTATCTTCCCATCGAAGTCCTAACCCTCCGGACTTGCACATGCACGACCTGGTTGGGTTTCTATACTTATTACCTGGTTAGCTTTCTATACCTGTGTTACATCCCAGCACCTCTCTCAGTATCCCACGATCCCTTTATCCCTCAGGAATCCGTCCAATCCCTGTTTGAATCCTTGTACCGTATTCTGCCTGATCACTTCCTCCGGTAGCACATTCCAGGTGTCCACGACCCTTTGTGTGAAAAAAAACTTCCTTGCATTTGTTTTGAACCTATCTCCCTTCAGTTTCTCCGAATGCCCCCTCGTACCTGTTGTCCCCTTCAGCCTGAAGAATCTGTCCCTATCCACCCTCTCTATGCCCCTCATGATCCTGAAGGTCTCTATCATATCTCCCCTGAGCCTCCTTTTTTCCAGAGAGAAGAGCCCCAGCCTATCCAACCTCTCGGCGTATGGGCAGTGTTCCAGCCCTCTTACCAGTTTCGTTGCTCTCCTTTGGACTCTCTCAAGTACCGCCATGTCCTTCTTGAGGTACGGCGACCAATATTGAACGCAGTATTCCAGATGCGGACGCACCATCGCTCGATACAATGGCATGATGACTTCCCGTGTCCTGGTTGTTATGCCCCTCTTTATGATGCCCAGCATCCTGTTGGCTTTTTTCGAGACTGCTGCGCACTGTGCAGATGGCTTCAGTGATGCATCCACCAGCACACCCAAGTCTCTCTCTAGACTGCTGTCTCCCAACAATGCCCCCCCCCAATTTGTAGTTGAACAACGGGTTCTTTTTCCCTATATGCATGACCTTGCATTTTTCCACGTTAAAGCGCATTTGCCATTTGTTTGCCCAGTCTTCCAGCTTGTCCAGGTCCCTTTGCAGGTCCTCACACTCCTCCCTGGAAATACAAGTGGAAATAAAGAAGTAAATAAGAAAACAGATAAATGTGGGCGGGGCATGGGGAGGGCAAGGGAATCATGAAATCAGCCCAGTGTACTTGTGTGCCTAGGGGCCCTCGAAGAATTAATCCTGCCCTGCACTTGCCCTCAGCCCACACACCTTTGGAAACAATTCAACTGTATTTAAAGTTCCCTCAAAAGGCGATGTCTCCTAATTTAGGGCCGTGGTGGTTAAATGCAGCAAAGCCCATTCAGTTCCGATGGGCTTCGGCGCATTTACTGCGGCAGCATCGCTACTATGACTTTGTAAAAGGGGCCCCGAGACTCATGATATTTTAGGGCTCCTTTTATCAAGCCGCGCTAGCGGTTTAACGCTAGCCGCTAACGCCTCCCTTGAGCAGGCGGTAGTTTTTAGGCCAGCACGGGGGTTAATGCGTGATGAAAAGTCACGGGCGTTAACCCCGCTAGGGCGGCTCGATAAAAGGAGCCCTTAGTGTCACACGAGTCAGGCCTACATAGTAACATAGTAACATAGTAGATGACGGCAGATAAAGACCCGAATGGTCCATCCAGTCTGCCCAACCTGATTCAATTTAAAAATTTTTTTTTTTTTTTTTTTTTTTTTTCTTCTTAGCTATTTCTGGGCGAGAATCCAAAGCTTTATCCGGTACTGTGCTTGGGTTCCAACTGCCGAAATCTCTGTTAAGACTTACTCCAGCCCATCTACACCCTCTGGTAATCTCTAAAATAGACTATTGTAACGCGCTCTTTAACCCTTTCAGGACCATAAGGATCGTAGGCCAATTTTTGTGGTTTTGACGACATTTTTATGGTAAAAAGGGCTTGCAGATGCCAAAAAATTGATTTTTTTTGTGAAATATCATTATTTTTTTTTAAAAAAAATCACACTTCTGGCTTATGGACAGTGTGGCAAGTGAATCTTCTCGTCAATCTGGCAACGACGCTAATGAATGAATGTCGGAACCAGTTTGTTTACATAAAGGCAGTATCCTATGGAATCCGTACATATCAAATTTAGAACTGTAGACTATCCCAATCAAAATTTATAGGATTTTAAAGTTATGGGACAAATATGTCCCTTGGTCCTGAAAGGGTTAAGGGAATAGCATTAAATGAAATTAAACGCCTTCAGATAATTCAAAATGTTTCCATCAAACTTATTACCAATTCTCGAAAGTTTGATCATGTTACACCCCTTTTAAAAGATGCACACTGGCTTCCAGTTATCCATAGGATAACATACAAACTCTGTTTGCTTACCTTCAAATCCCTTCTCAATAAAACACCAGCATTCATACATAAGTGCCTAATACCATATAATCCTGTGAGAACTTTAAGATCAAATGAACAAAACGTATTAACTATCCCTTCACTTAAGATCATAAATACAAGACGCCAATTTATTTTTTCAGTGACCGCGCCACAGACCTGGAACGCCCTTCCGATTTATTTACGAAGGGAGCAGGACCTGGGAAAATTCAAAAGTAATTTAAAAACTTTACTTTTTAAAGATGCCTTTGATATTTAATTTCTTAATACCCAGGTCATTGATTTTATTCTATTAATATGCTTTTATTTGTTCCCTTATGTACCTTTCCTTTTTTATTCTACTTTCCTATATTAAATTGTATTTCATTATCCCTTTTTTTTACCTTATGTTATGAATTTGATGAGTTCATTTCTAACCTATTGTATTGTCTTAAGTTTGTATTGTATTGTTTTGTATTGTTCCCCTTTGAATGTATTTTAAATTGTTCATCGCTTAGAACTATGATTCAGCGATTCATCAAAAGAATTAATAAACTTGAAACTTGAATAGAGAGGGTGGATAGGGACAGATTCTTCAGGCTGAAGGGGTCAACAGGCACGAGGGGGCATTCGGAGAAACTGAAGGGAGATAGGTTCAGAACAAATGCAAGGAAGTTTTTCTTCACCCAAAGGGTCGTGGACACTTGGAATGCGCTACCGGAGGAAGTGATCAGGCAGAGTACGGTACAGGGATTCAAACAGGGATTGGACGGATTCCTGAGGGATAAAGGGATCGTGGGATACTGAGGGAGGAGCTGGGATGTAACACAAGTATAGAAAGCTAACCAGGTAATAAGTACAGAAACCCAACCGGGTCGTGCATGTGCAAGACCGGAGGGTTAGGACTTCGATGGGAAGATAGGACTTCAATGAGAAACCAAGGTGGCAAGGGAGCCCCTTCCGGTGATTCAGACAGGTCTTGACCTGTTTTGGGCCGCCGCGGGAGCGGACTGCCGGGCAGAATGGACCTATGGTCTGACCCGGCGGAGGCACTGCTTATGTTCTTATGTTCTTATGAAACTTGCAAAACATTATACAAAAATGGTCAACACCACACTTAAGCCAACCACAACAGCATTAACTCCCAGGTTCAATGACTAACCGACACGTTCTCCTAAAAGTCATCTACAAGTCTCCCATCAACCCCCCCTCCCCGCAGGGTTCCTCGTCCTGAGTCGAACGTGGTAAGTTTACACAGTGACAAGTTTGTACAGTTGACAGATTGCACAGTTTGCTTTTTACACAACAATGGGACTGCTAGAAGCAGTTTAAGGTCTCTGTTTGCTTAAGCAGTTGGTCCATTTTAGGGCTGACTTCCTAAAACGTTTTAGCGAATGTAATTTGCACATTATTATCAAGCATATCATCTTGTACAGAAAGTGAGATCAAGAAAACATAATCTTAATATTTTACTCTCAATCCTGAAAATAAATCAAAATGTTAGAGGAAAAATAAACATCTTAACTTAATCACACACTAGTCCTCAAATTGGGATCAAAGATTAACGATAAGAGTAATTCAATTAAAGGATATTTTAACAAAGAAAATCACTTAATCTGCTGTTGAAAAGAGAGAACATAACGCAAGAACATAAGGATTGCCTCTGCCAGGTCAGACCAGGCTTCCATCGTGCCCAGCGGTCCGCTCCCGCGGCGGCCCCCCAGGTTCATGACATGTAAGTCCTTACCTAAATTCTTTATTCCCTATTCATTAGTACCTGTATAGTTACCCTCTATCTGTACCCTAGACCTTTTACCCTCTCTCGTTCACCTCTCTTATGTTCAATCATTTTGTACCTTCTCTTAATCTCCCTCTCCTCAATGTCGGTTTTCTAGATCTTTTACCTTCTCTCGTTTTCCTCTCTTATGCTCAATCATTTTGTACCTTCTCTTAATCTTTTGTAAACCGCATAGAACTTCACGGTATTGCAGCATATAAACTGTTATTATTATTCTTATTATTCAATCCCCTTCTCCTTCAGGAAGTCATCCAATCCCTTTTTGAGCTAATCATTACGTGGGTACAGATGGTTCTTCACACTCAAGACATTTCGAAGAGAGGAAAGCAGTCAAATGAGCTGGTTCTACAAATACATATTTCAAGGAACGGTATCTAATGACACATTTACAAGGATACCTAAGAAAGAAAAGACCCCCTATCTGAGTCACCCCTGGTTTTAACATTAAGAATTCCCTTCTTCTCTTCTGAGTCTCTCTCGAGACATCAGGAAATATCTGAATGTGGAAACCCAGGAAATCCTTAGATCTATTTTTAAAGAAAAGTTTAAGAATCTAATCCATGTCTGGGGCCAAAGCCACAGTCAATAAGAGAGTGGCTGAAATAGCCAATTCTCTATCTGATTGTTCCAGTAAAGTGGAAACATCCAAGGGTTTTTCCTGTGGTTTTCTGGCATCTTCTTTCTTTTGAGGATCCTGATTTCTTGTAGGCAAAATAATATAGCCTTGTAAGAGGTGGTAAAGAATAGTACCTGGCGGGCCGCAAGTTTGAGATCACTGCTATTGGCTAAGGCTCTTTACACCTGCATTGTGATGTCATAGAACTTTATGGTTATAGAAACATGATGGCAGATAAAGGCCGATCCGGATAATTCCCAGATGGAATATTTGCATTTGCACACCTGGCTGCCATCCATTGGATGCAAGCATTTACACTCTCATCCAAAGTTAATGTTTATACAAATGCTTTACCTCAGATCACTCAACTCTTAAAAACATTCAGGTGAAGTGAAAATTCATAGAACAATTCAAGTTGAAAGGGTGGAAAGGGTAGATGTGAATCGCTTGTTCACTCTTTCCAAAAATACTAGGACTAGGGGACATGCGATAAAGCTACTAAATAGTAGATTTAAAACAAGCTGGAGAAAATATTTCTTCACACGTGTAATTAAACTCTGGAATTCATTGCCGAAAAATGTGGTGAAATCAGTTAGCTTAGCGGGGTTTAAAAAAGGTTTGGATAATTTCCTAAAAGAGAATTCCATAAGCTTTTATTGAGATGGCTTGGGGAAATCCACTGCTTATTCCTAGGATAAGCAGCATAAAATCTGTTTTATTACTTGGGATCTAGCTAGGTACTTGGGACCTAGGTTGGCCTGTTGAAACATGAAGCTGGTTTTGATGGACCTTCGTTCTGCCCCAGTATGGAAATTTTTATGTTCTTATGTGACAGACAAAAGATCTAGACTGGTAAATCAAAATGTTTTTGTTTCGTGGAGCTCTCAGATACCTACACCGTTAAATCATTAAAGATTGTTCAAACGGCTTTGTAGGCATAAATATCAATCATTGAGCTCCACTTTGTAATGAAGTGCGAATAAACTCAAAAATAACTTTAAATAAAGCACTTATCTTTCTGTGATGGCTTTTTTGTTATGCCAAACTCGCTCTGTGTATACTCTGTGCCCTATTAGATTGGGAGCCATTATATAGCATTGTATGTTCTTATGTGAGCCAAGTATAGGGCAATCAAGGCATTCTGACATCACTGGCGAGGTTGGCTCTTAGGCATTGATGGAATGAGCAGCATTATGACATCACAATCTCAGCTCTGGAATGTTGATACTATTTAAGTTTCTGCCAGGTACTTGGGACCTGGGTTGACCACTGTTGGAAACAGGATACTGGGTTTGATAGACCTTTGGTCTGTCCCAGTATGGCCATTCTTATGTGAAAGAATGAGAGTGTGGTGCAGTGGTTAAAGCTATAGCCTCAGCACCCTGAGGTTGTGGGTTCCAACCCCCGCTGCTCCTTGTGACCCTGGGCAAGTCACTGAATCCCTCCCCCCCCCCCATTGCCCCAGGTACATTAGATAGATTGTGAGCCCACCGGGACAGACAGGGAAACATGCTTGAATACCTGAATAAATTCATAAGAACATAAGAACTGCCATCTCCGGATCAGACCTTCGGTCCATCAAGTCCGGCGATCCGCACACGCGGAGGCCCTGCCAGGTTTACACCTGGCGTAATTTATAGTAATTTATGTAAGGGTTAATGTCGGGAACGATGACGTCAGCACGTGACATAACGTCCTTTGTCAGCATGTTACTGTTAAAGTATAAAATGAATGCCGGGGCCATTTTGCCTCGGTTTGGAAAATCCTTTGCAGCTGAGAACAGTAAGTTACACTGTTTTAGGTGAATTAGGATAAGAAACGTTACTAAGTCAGTTTCTTCTCTCTTTTTTTGTATTATTTACAGCTGAGAACAATGCTTGAATGCTTCTGCCCTTAGCCCTGAAGCAGTGGACTAAATGTTATATCCGCGAAACGTTGGCAGGCAGCGGCAATTATTTGACAGCATGACAGCGCATAAAACGAACGCTGAGATAAGTGCTTGGTTGCTAGTTTTTTCAAACTAAGGAAGTGTTGCATCCACAGCTATATATAAAAAAAAAAAGTATATATAAAAAAAAGTAGTTATTTCAAAGATTTAAAAATTTGTAAAGATATTTATGATAAAAACGTTTTGAACTATTTATTATTAAAAATTGAGTCTCAGGTTTTTTAGCCAATGACTGGAACCACGGAGCGCAAAAACCACGCTGAAAGATAAGTCTATGATAAGACTGAGCGTGGGCTCCTACTCTGAGGCTTTTTCCTGAGTGAATACAGTATAATAATTTTTCTGAAGAAGTTTTTCTGAAGGAAATTTTTGTTAAAAAGTAAAAAATAAGTAAAAAAGCTTAGGTGGTTGTAGCATCTCTATAAGTGGTGTGTTTCTTTATATTTTTGGTAGAGTAATTTATAGTCCACCATATCTTTATATGCCTCTCTTAAAGAGATATGCATCTAGTTTGCTCTTGAAGCCTAGGACGGTCGATTCCGCCATAATCTCCTCTGGGAGGGCATTCCAGGTGTCAACCACTCTCTGAGTGAAGCAGAACTTCCTGACATTAGTCCTGAACCTGTCCCCCCTTAGCTTCATTACATGTCCTCTAGTCCGTGTCAAATTGGACAATGTAAATAATCTTCTCTGCTCTATTTTGTCGATTCCTTTCAGTATTTTGAAGGTCTCGATCATATCCCCACGCAGTCTCCTTTTCTCAAGGGAGAACAATCCCAGTGTTTTAAGTCGATCCTCATATTCCAGTTTCTCCATACCCTTCACTAGTTTAGTTGCTCGTCTCTGCACCCTCTCCAGCAGTTTTATATCCTTCTTTAGGTAGGGAGACCAATGTTGGACGCAGTATTCCAAGTGGGGTCTGACCATTGCCCTATAAAGCGGCATTATAACTTTCTCCGATCTACTCGAGATTCCTTTCTTTATCATGCCCAACATTCTATTTGCCTTCTTTGCCGCCGACGGCTTCAGGGTCCTATCTATCAGTACACCCAGGTCCTTTTCTGGTTCACTCTTCCCCAGAGTTGCACCTGACATTGTATACTCGTATTCCTTATTCTTATTGCCTAAAATGCATTACCTTGCATTTCTCCACATTGAACTTCATCTGCCATTTCTCCGCCCATGTTTCTAACCGACACAAGTCACTCTGGAGTTCCTCTCTATCCTCCTGCGATCTGATTGCCCGGCATAGTTTTGTATCGTCTGCAAACTTGATGATCTCATGTAAATTCATTCTCATGTAATTCATGTAAAACCGTTTTGAGATCCCTGGGAGAACGGTATAACAAACTGAATGAATAAAGAAAGGGTTGTACTGTCAAGAACAATGCACATATTGGGATACACATTACTGTCCAAGAACCATATGGATCAAAAACAGTTAGTGAAAAGCCTATAACAGGAAAAACTAGTCACTGGCTGGTTCTTCTTCTACAGATATAAGATGACTCTTTTCCCCCCACTACTGTAGGGCATAACTCACTCTCCCCAAACCCCCTGACTGTTTTTTTTTTTTTTTCCCTTTCAAAAAAGGCACAGTCTGCAAGTCCCGAGAGTCACAAGAAGATTCATTTATGTATGTGGTTGTACATCCCTTCCTCCCAGGGAAGCTCAGAACGGGCTACAAGTTTACACACATATTAATATGTTTTTATAGAGGGTGTTGGCAAACATGGTAATGGCAGGACATCGTCTGACAGCGATGGCAAAACAGTTAACAAAGCATGGTAAAACAGATGAAAGCCAGTCCGATACCTCCCAGAAAGCCACTCGTCCATTTCTTCTTTCTCACTCTGGGGCCAATGCGGTAAAGGGTATACGCATGGTTTTGCTCAGAGCTAGCGAAGAACGAGCGTAATCTTGTAAGTGCACAGAGGAAGAAAAGATTTGGCATGGAAGCTAAACCTGTGCAAAGCCAAGCATTAGAACACCAGCCCACAGCTTACTAAAATCAACAGTAATGATTAAGGCCAGCCTTACCAATTTCGGTATGTCCTCCTGTCTCCAAACCCCCTCCCACCATAAAATGCGCGATTCTTCCTGGATCCGCGCCTAGGAAATGACATCAGAGGAAGAGCCGACGCTGGCGTGACAGCAGCTTGGGGGTTGATGCTCGCTCTAGATACGTTACAGAGGTACGGGGGAAGGGAAGCGATGAGCATGGTAGTAGGGGGTGGGGAAGGAGCGTATGGTGGGGAGGGTGAAGATTGCAGGAGAGAGGCACCACCACCCCGGGAGCCACTGCCCTGGGCACCTCTTAGTCTCGCTACACCACAGCTTGGCATGAGGGCCCCCTCCCATACTACGTCACTGATGCCAAGTCTGAAGAGGTGTAGCAGAAGTGGCTTATTTTTTCTGCAGTAGCTTCTGGAAGGATTTAATGCCTGCTTCTTTTTGCTGCAAAGAAATGCAACCCTTTTTGTGAACTGCATTGAAGCTGCGCGTGGCTGCCGGAAAGGTCATCTCTGATGCAACCAGCTTAGGAGAGTGTCAGATATAAGACCTTTTTTGAAAGGACCTTAGCGTTTCAGGCAGGCAGACTACAACATTGGCTTCTTGTTCTTAGATAGAGATTCTTAGATAATTTCGTTTCAAGACGGTAAATTGAACACTTGGTTAAGTGAATCAACCTCAGAAGCTCCTCTCTATCAGTCATTTGGGAAATCAGTAAAGACTTTTCCCCATAATTTTTCTTTTGTCATTTTCAGTTTTTCGTTATTTTATCATGTACCCTGTACCTTCTGTTGATTGTACTTCTCTGGTTGTCAGTTGTCTCCTTATTGTGAACCGCTTAGAACTCGCTATGATAATTGCAATTTACAAAAATAAAGTTATTATTATTATTACTTCATAATGTTGCTATTCTCTGCTGTTTAATTAAGAAAATCTCAGGGAGGGGAGCAGCTAGAGAAAAGAAAGATAACTGGAGGGGAGGAGGACTGAAAGTTTGCCTAGGGCACCTAGAACCCTGGCAGTATTGCAGAGAGTGAGTGGCCGTTAATGAAAATGCATTGAAGGTAATTCTATAACTGGGCGTCTGGTGGGAGCTTAGGGCCTGAGTCTATAAAATTTTTGAAATTTCTGTGCAAGTTTCCAAGTTTATTCTGATTTACTATCCCGCTCCATGGGGTGAAAACCTTCTGGGCGACTTACAATCTAAAAACAATATTTCAAAATTCTGTAAAGTTTATTTATAGTGTTTTGTGTAGAATTTTCCTATCCTGAGGCCTGAAATTCCTTCTTGCCTTTTTCTTTCTCAGGTTTCAGCCTCCTCAGTTCCCTCTCTCACTCCAACTGCAGTTTTATCTCCCTCTAAATCCCACCCCTCTCTCCCTCGCATCCTGAATCCCCTCCTTGGCCCCCATAGTCTAGCATCTATCTCCCTTTCTCTATGGCCAAGCATCTCTTCTGTCTCCCCCCTCCCCCCTTTATTGTCTGGGCCTCCTTCTCACCCCCTTCCCCCCTACTTACGGGTCCAGCATCCATGTCCCCTTCCCTCTCCTCCTCCCCCTGTAGGTCTAGCATCCATGTCCTTTCTTCTCCCCCCCACTTGCAGTCCAGCATCCACGTCCCCTCCCTTCCTCCTTATGGGCCTAGCATCTATGTTCCCCCCTCCTCCCCCAAACTGCAGTTCAGCATCCATGTCCCTGCCCACCCCTCCCCCTCCCACGCCAATTCTGGCCTCTCTCCGACCAACTGATTTCCCCTCCCCCCTCAGTGAGCACCGACATACCTGTGGGTCTCCCAAAGTAGCAGCAGCAGACAGAGGCAGAGCTGTGAACAAGCTGCTTGCAGTTGCCCCTCCAGGGCCTTCCTTCTGCCACATTTACCTATGCTCCTCCCCTGGCTACATCCCCTGTACAGATTCACGCACTGTTAACTGGTTCACAGCACTTTATAGAATATGCACTTAACTTTTAATTGTGCACTTAACTTTTAATTAGTGCTAATAATAAAGTGTTAATTGCCAATTATCAGCACTAGTTAGGCTTATTAAACAATTACATATTGCATGCAAATCAGCTGTGTGCACTGATTTGCATACTCAACATAAGGCTCCATATACAGAATTTGGGGGCTAATCTATAAAGGAACATGAATCCTACTTTGTACCAAGGAGCACTTATGCCGGTAATAGAGTGGGTTCTGCTTTAGTTTCAGAGATGCAGGTGTAGTGCACATTATTCCATAAGTTATAGCATAAATTCAAATGCTTTCTAAATTGAAGATAAGAGTAAGATGTTAGGAACAGATTCTTAAAGTCACTATCATGCAATGCAACTTGAAATGAGAGTTATGTCCATACTCGTCCATGTGCACCCTCTCCCTTGCAAATGCATGCACAATTCCCCACATAAATGCCTTCATTGTAATCATTTGCATGTACAGTAAACGTGTACAATCAACAGGTCCTTCCAGAAGGAAAACAAAAGAGCGCAGGGGGAAGGGGTAAAACACGGACCTCACGGATCTTAACTGCACGTCCTTAAAAATAATAATAATTTATTCTTTTATACCGCCAGACCACGAATGGTTCTAGGCAGTTCACAGCAGATAAGGCTGAACATCCAGCAAATAAAAAGTTTAAAAAGATACATCAATTTCTAGAATGTACACAATACGTTAAAGTAAAAAAGCAATTAGGAAGCTTGGATTACAAATTTGTTAGGATCTATGCTATAGAAATAACAGGGCCTGTTGAAAAATACTTCATGACAAAAACCCCAAAGTTTAATATTTGTGTTTTAAGATCTGTAAGATGCCCCCATAGAAAACACTGGGAAGGGGTAAAACCTGGACCTTGTGGATCTAAAACCGCATGTCCTTAAAAATCTGAGGTCTGTGCCACTTTTAGTCTCAGCCTAGGTTATGGCTCTGACCGACTTCTATGACAATTTAGCTCTGACGGATACTAATGCTTCTCCCTCCCTATGCTGAGACTAAAAGGGGCAAAACTTTTGCCCCGAGGTCCGTGCCCCTTTTAGTCTCAGCATAGGGAGGGAGAAGCATTAGGATCCGTCAGAGCTAAATTGTCATAGAGATCGGTCAGAGCCATAACCTAGGCTGAGACTAAAAGTGGCAGGGTGCTGGTTTAATTTATTTTTGTATTCTGGTTCTACTTTGTTGTTATTCCATGGTTGCCTGTACTTTGTAGGTTGCTTTTCTGTATGAAAATAAAAATCGATTACACATAAAAAAAATGGCACGGACCTCAGATTTTTAAGGACGTAATGGTTTAGATCCGCGAGGTCTGTAAGGTCCACGTTTTATCCCTTCCTGTAAACATTTTTCTACACATATGTGATGGATTTGAATCTGCTCCCTGCCTCACTGCAGCCCGAGCAGGTGCATATATGAGTTTTGGAATCAAGTGCCTGTGGGATTAAAGGCAATTCTGGAATCCCTGCCTATTCCTGGTTGGCTGGGATTCAGAGCCGGCTCCTTATATCCCGGGCTTGTGCTGGAAGGGTGGCAGTGTAGAGAGAGAAGAGAGAAGAGAGACGGGGACTCCAGAGCTTCAGAAAAGAAGTAATCATTCAAAAAAAAGGCCAAGCAGGGGTGTTTATCCACCTCCCCATACCCATCCTCACGATGGGGGGGACATTTGGACCCCTTTGGATCTTTCCTTTATTTCTGACTGGATTGATCCAGGGACACAAGGACCGAAATCAGGAGCGGGTAAGAAAAAAAAAAAAACAACATCTCCAGCCAGACCACTTGCATGAGTAAAAGCCAGTGAACAGGTCATTAACATTTTCCCTTACAGAAGGAAGAGAAAAGAGCGTAGGGGGAAGGGGTATAATGCGGATCTTAACTGCCAGTCCTTAAAAATAATAATAATTTATTCTTATATACCGCCAGACCACAAACGGTTCTAGGTGGTTCACAGTAGATAAGGCTGAACATCCAGCGAATATACAGTTCAAAAAGATACATCAATTTCTAGAATGTACACCATAAATGTTATATTTAAAAAGCAATTAGGAAGCTTGGGTTACAAATATGTCAAATAATTGTGTCTTTAATAGTTTTCTAAAAAAAAATAATAGGATGAGACTCCTGGCATGATTTTGCCAAACCAGGCGTTCATTTTGGCTGCCTGGAAAGAGAGAGTTCTCTCGAGAAATCTCTTCAAACGACACGATTTGACAGTAGGATAACTGGACTCTATGTGTGGGCTTATTGGTTATGGCTCCATGATATTTTAGCTCTGATGGATCCTAATGCTTTTCCCTCCCTGTACTGAGACTAAAAATGGCATGGACCTCAGATTTTTAAGGACATTGCCAGAGGATGTGGTAAGAGCGGATAGCGTAGCTGGTTTTAAGAAAAGTTTGGATAAGTTCCTCAAGTTCCTGGAGGAAAAGTCCATAGTCTGTTATTAAGACATGGGGGAAGCCTCTGCTTGCCCTGGATCGGTAGCATGGAATTTTGCTACTTCTTGGGTTTTGGCCAGGTACTAGTGACCTGGATTGGCCACCGTGAGAACGGGCTACTGGGCTTGATGGACCATTAGTCTGACTCAGTAAGATCCGTGAGGGTCGCGTTTTACCTCTTCCCGAGCGCAGGGCTTTATCTTTCTCTGTTATACTCATGTACTTGGTATTTGCAAGGCTCCCTTCTCCCCCTGTATTCCAATAAAGGGGAAAGCACTGCTACAGACCCCACTGTCATGCTCTCAGGATTTCAAGTTCCGTCTCGCTTGTTTGTTTGTTTTTTTTAATCCTATCTCCTTTACCTCTGTTCTATTTAGTCTCTTGTTTAAATGTTTAGATATGCTGATGCCATTACTAAAAGCTTTCGTGTTATTGGTGGCATATTGAATCAGATCTGCTAAAATGAAGCACAAGACAATCTTTTTGAACTGCAAATGGTTTTGTTGTGGATAGCGAAGCCAGCTGTTTTCTGGGGACGGCAAGACAAGCAAACATTTTATTAAATTTTAACTTGATATACAAGCAATGTCTTGCAATACAAGTACATACAGTATACACACATCACAACCGAGCCGATGGTTCTTCTCTCTGACACTGCAAGAGTGTAGTGACTGTTCTAAATGAGCGAGGTCTTGCAATACAAGTACGTATAGTATTTTGTATTAAAGTTTTTGAGTTGTGGAACGAGTTGTCTGGAGTTTCCATTATATCCTATGGGGGAAATTCGCTTTGATATACGAGTGATATACGAACATTCTTCTGGAACGAATTATGCTCGCAAACCAAGGTTTGACTGTATATAGAAAAACATAAAGGAAATAATGTGATACCTTTTTATTGGACCAACTTAATGCATTTTTGATTAGGTTTTGAAGGTAACCCTTCTTCCGATCAGAAATAAGCAAGTATTGACAAACATCAGTATATATAAATGAAATGTAAATGCATTCTTCAGACTGCTAAAATCTAGAGGGCACTCAAAAAAATTGAAGGGAGACAGATTCAGAACAAATGCTAGGAAGTTCTTTTTCACTCAGAGGGTGGTGGACACCTGGAATTTGCTTCCAGAGGAGGTGGTAGAGCAGAGTACGATTTTCGGTTTCAAAATGGGATTGGGCGAGTTTCTGAAGGAAAAGGGGATTGAAGGGTACAATTAGAGGGTTACTATACAGTACAAAATGCTTTGGAGCATTAGATCACTTACAGGTCATTGACCTGGGGGGCTGCCGCGGGAGCGGACTGCTGGGCATTATGGACCTGTGGTCTTTTTCGGCAGAGGCGATGCTTATGTTCGTATTCCACGGGGGGGGGGGGGGGGGGGGAGGGGTGGATAAGGTGAGAATCATGGAGGGCTGGGGAAATCCTGAAAACCCGGCTGGATTGCGGCCCTGGAGGACTGACATTTGACACCCCTGCAGTAGAGGCAGCAAATGCTTATTAATCAAACTAAGAAATCAAAGTAGGAGGAACCCTTCCAAGCCCCAGAAATTGGAAGATCAGGGTTCAGTGGAACAGGGTTAGTTTAAGTTTTGTCACTCCCTGGTTAGAAGAGTCCTGTTGACCATGTCGTCAGCTACATTCTGTTTATATCCCAAGTTGTCTCATTCAGTGGTGTAGTACGGGTAGGAGATGCCTGGGACGGTGACCCCCCCTCCCTGTGGCGTGGCCGTCCCTTAGGCTATGGCAGGGAATGGCACACGTCACTCATATAGGCCCGGTGTGCTTCCCCAAATGGGAGGAAGACCCTGTACTGGTGGGTTTACCCAGTATACAACAGTCAGAATGGCACAAAAACTAGAAAGCTTTCAAATAACAAATTTATTTTGCATTCAGGGATGGCTGAGAATCCAAAGTAAACTGTGTTCTGGAGTACAACAAACAAAAAACAAAGTTTCTCCTGCCAGCCTAGTCTGGCCAAACTCAGAGTGCTTACTCCATGTCCCAGGTAAGTTCAAATTGTTTTCCACAAAAAAACAAGGATCAAAACTCCATAAATACTGTCCTTTGTTCAAAAAGGGTGTTTTGTTTTTTTTCAACGAGGCATTCAGAAGTCTCTCCCTTCTCAATACATTGGGAGAGAGGGATTGGTGGATCTGCCAAAATTAGGCACTTTGCAGGAACAAAATGCAGACCCTCAAAATCCCACCTCAAAGATGTCAGGCAAATCCAGCCCCCAATTTCTCTGTCTCCTTAGTTTCAACAAAGCAAATAGACTTTTCAGGCAAACATAGTTTTAACTCTGCTAACTCCAGCAGTGCTTCTGCCTGCAGCGGCAGCCATTTTGAAAGCTAAAAAAAAACAACAACACACATCTAGAAAAAAACCTCAATCTCACAGGAAAGTTTCAGGGCATAAACTTTCCTTTTCTACAAGTCCTAACAAGTCCTCAATCACCCTAGTACAGGGGTAGGCAATTCCGGTCCTCAAGAACCGGAGCCAGGTCAGATTTTCCGGATATCCACAATGAATATGTATGAGATGGATTTGCATACACTGCCTCCTTGAGATGCAAAGTTTTCCGGATATCCACAATGAATATGTATGAGATGGATTTGCATGCACTGCCTCCTTGAGATGCAAATCTATCTCATGCATATATATTGTGGATATCCTGAAAACCTGATCTGACTCCAGCTCTCAAGGACCGGAATTGCCTACCCCTGCCCTAGTAGAACTCACAGTCATAAACTTTCTCAGAGGCAAGGCAATTATCCCAGCAGACAATACAGCAAAACTCTTGCTCCAGAAAAAGAAAGACAACCCCCCCCCCAAACCTTGGCAAAGGCAATCAAGCAGTTTAACTCACTTCTATCTCCTCAGAAAGTGTTGGCTCCGGTTGGACACCCAATTCCATGTCCTCTGGTAAATTGTCTCCAATAAGTTTGTTTCCTTCCTCAGACACCTGCATTTCAATGTCCTCTGGCTGTTGGGACTGCAGAGGCTCCCCCGGAATGGGAGCTTCTCTGGGCTGCCTTTCTGACTGAGGTTTCCAGCCATCTAAATCCTGCAGAGCTGCAAAGCCACACCCAGCCCTGCGCAGGGGATGGTCACTGTTCAGCTCTGACTGCCTCTCAGCCTGTTTAGCCAGCAATCTCAAAATGGATGACCTTAAAGCAGGGGTGTCAAAGTCCCTCCTCGAGGGCCACAATCCAGTCGGGTTTTCAGGATTTCCCCAACGAATATGCATGAGATCTATTAGCATACAATGAAAGCAGTGCATGCTAATAGATCTCATGCATATTCATTGGGGAAATCCTGAAAACCCGACTGGATTGCGGCCCTCAAGGAGGGGCTTTGACACCCCTGCCTTAAAAGGACAGAGCCCTGTTTTCCCTGGCTATGCTTTGTGGGTAATGAAGGCAGTGTTCTGTGTACTGAGTTTTGACTGGACTCAGCATGATTGTTGGATTCTAGGTTATGCAGCTCAAACTTACATTGATCAGCCCTAACCAGCTTAATAGGGGTATTTCTGTGTGCTTTAACTGGCACAAGGCTAGAACGGGAGTCGGCCTTGTGACACCCCGCATCTTCCCCCCTCCCACACTCCCGCTCCTTTCCATCCTCTACTCCACACTCGCGCCCTCCCTTCCACCCCCCCCCCCCCATACCTCTAAATCTTCACCGGCACAAGTTGCTTCTCCAGCACGCTCCTCACGCCAGCATTGGATTTCCCTCTGACATCGCTTCCTGGCTCCGTGACCCGGAAGTGATTCAGAGGGGAACCAGGCTGGCGTGAGCAACAGGCAGGAGAAGTTGCTTGCGCTAGCAAAGATCTACAGAGGTACGGTGTGTGTGTGTGGGGGGGGAGGGAGGGATAGTTTGAGCGTGGCATGATGTGGCAGAGCAGAGTGGAGAGGTGTCAGCATCCCCACCGACATGGCACCCGGGGTGGTCTGCAACCCCCACCTCCTTCCTACGCCACTGGTCTCATTCAAAATATCACTCTCTCTATCTTGACACTGTCTCTGTTGTATTATATAGACTAAGGAGGGTAATTCTTAGGGTTACCGGATGTCCAGGAAACTCGGACATGTCCTTTTTTTAGAGGACTGCCCGGGTGCCTGGAGGGATTCCCAAAACCCAGAAGTGTGCTTGGTTTTGGAAGGTCCCAAGCTTGGGGATGCATCTGGAGGGTCTCTGCACATGCACAGACATCATGATGACATCACATGCACTCATCCGTGTGCATGACATCATCATGCCAATGTCCGTGCATCCGCGAAGTTTCTCCAGACACGGCCCTGAGCTGGGGGAAGGAGACAAGAGGTTCATTTGGGGGCAGGACCGGTTGTCCTCTTTTTTTTTTTTAAGGGGAAATCTGGTAACCCTAGTTATTCTCTATAGCTTGACTAAAGTTGGGGGCAGGATGATGAAAGTGCTGTTACAGAAAACTGTACTGGCATAAGTCTGTAGTCAGGAGCACTTATGCTAGCTTAATGGCTGCTGTAAATACAGTACTCCCCCGATATTCAATTCCAGGAACCCCCGCGAACCTTGAAAAATCGCAAATACAGTTTTTAGCGGGGGAGACAGGAGAGGGCAGCCGGAGAGGCAGGAGAGAGCGCCGGCCGCCTCTTCCTGCACTAAAGTCATGCTTCACCAATCAGGAGCTGCTTTGACGCACAGCTCCTGATTGGTGAGGCCCGACTTTAGTGCAGGAAGAGGCGGTCAGAGCATACCGCAAGTGATTTCCTTCACTTGCCGGCGCTCCGGCTGCCCTCTCCTGCCCGGTCATTCACGGTCAGAAAATACCGTGAATGACGGGGGGAGCACTGTACTGCCTAATTACAGGCAAGTAGGCAGCTAACAGCTCATAAGGGCTAGGCAAACTCCCAACCTAATCCCAGGCCCCCTTGCAGCTGTGCGCTTTGGAAATTGCAGACACGTTTTATAGAATACTAATGGCATTAGCATCAATTAACACTAACTGTTGCCAATAATTAGCTATTAAAGCCAATAGGCCTCTAATTATCCAATGTGTGTAACTGACCTTATTCTATAACTTGGGCACGCAACTTTGCGCGCAAAGAGCAACATTTTAGAAAAAGGCATCCAGCTCGAATATGGACGTCCAAGTCCGCGTATCACAAAGGATGCCGATCTCGCACGTCTTTTTAGATCAGGACACACAGCCTGTTCTAAAATACACACGAGATGGACTTCTAAGCACTGGAAACATCCAGCACGAACATCCACTTTGCAAACTGAAATGGCGGAAAAGTCCATAGTCTGTTATTGAGAAAGACATGGGGGAAGCCACTGCTTGCCCTGGATCGGTAGAATGGAATGTTGCTACTCTTTTGGGGTTCCGGAATCTTGCTATTCTTTAGGATTCTGAATGGAATGTTGCTACTCTTTTGGGGTTCCGGAATCTTGCTATTCTTTAGGATTCTGAATGGAATATTGCTACTCTTTTGGGGTTCCGGAATCTTGCTATTCTTTAGGATTCTGAATGGAATGTTGCTACTCTTTTGGGGTTCCGGAATCTTGCTATTCTTTAGGATTCTGAATGGAATGTTGCTACTCTTTTGGGGTTCCGGAATCTTGCTATTCTTTAGGATTCTGAATGGAATGTTGCTACTCTTTTGGGGTTCCGGAATCTTGCTATTCTTTAGGATTCTGAATGGGATGTTGCTACTCTTTTGGGGTTCCAGAATCTTGCTATTCTTTAGGATTCTGAATGGAATGTTGCTACTCTTTTGGGGTTCCGGAATCTTGCTGTTCTTTAGGATTCTAAATGGAATGTTGCTACTTTTTGGGTTTGGCCAAGTACTCGGGACCTGGATTGGACACCATGAGAACGGGCTACTGGGCTTGATGACCCAGTAAGGCTATTCTTATGTTCTTTAATTATCCCACAGAAAGACAGTACTGTATATCAAATGCATGACCTTTTATCTTTACCCATTTACCATACGCTAGCATGTATTAACAAGCCTTATTTAATGCAAAGGTAATCTTTGAATGAATAATAGGAGTGCTTGTTGGTACTGTTTTGTTCAAATGGTGTGGTGAGATTGTTTAAGGGGGGGAAACAACCCATTATTGTTCCAGAGACAGGAAACTAGGCACCTCTGTGTCAAATCTCCCTGCAAACAGCATGACGGCCTTTGAAAGGCATTGTGAGAATGAACAATGATGTTATTACAGTAGAGCTACCGTAGTTAATCCAGAATTAGTTTATCTACAGTGTTAGAATTATATTACACCTAGCTCACAATCAGTTTTCTAATACACATGTAACATCGCCTGCTTTATCTTTTCTGATCAAGATAAGAAAATAATCATTTGCTGGGCGTATGGATTAGTGAGGTTGGACTCTGTCACCCGGTCATAGTTGGGCAAACGGACAAGAATCACAGAGGCCTTTATTTATTTAATCACAGATTTTGAAACCACATTATCTAATAGTCTAACAGCAGTTTACAAAGAGCACTCAGAGTAATAAAATAACATCAGCGCATCTCAGATGAAATGAATAAAATCAGGTCAGGTGACTTAGCCACGTTTACAGTTAGAGGCACTGGGGTCCAGTATTTGATTCAGTTCCCAGGAGAGGAGCCCCTGGAGTTGGCATTAACGGTACGGTTCTATAACATGCCTAGAGCGTTTAGATTGTAAGCTCTTCTGAGCAGGGACCCTCTATTGTATGTTAAAACGTACAGCGCCCTTTATGCCTTTCAGCGCTTTAGAAATAATAAATAGTAATAGTAGCGCTTGTGCCAATCACAGAGCTGGTGTAAATACATTTGCCTCAGTGTTGATATGTACATAGTAAGGGTAGGAGGCGCCCGGAGCCCGTGCCTTCCTCTCCATTCCCCCGCTCCTTCCACCCCCCATGCCACACTCGCGTGAGTTGCTTCTGCAGCGTGCTCCTCGCGCCAGCATTGAATTTCCCTCTGACATCACTTCCTGGCCCCCCGTGACCTGGAAGTGATTCAGAGGGGAACCAGGCTGGCATGAGCAACAGGCAGAAGTTTCTTGCACTAGCGAAGATCTACAGAGATACAGGGTGAGTGGGAGGGATGGCGTGAACATGGCGTGGTGTTGCGGGGTAAAGAGATGCCAGTACCCCCACTGACACAGCACCCAAGGCGGTCTTCCTCTGGCCCCCCCCCCCCCTTACTGCACCACTGGTTCTGTCCATGTTCCACCCAAGCTCTGCTCCTACGTACTCCCTCTTGCAAAAACATGATGTGCAAGTTAAGTGGGTATCCGCAGTTCAGTGTTGAGGCCGAATTTTGGCATTGATGCATGGAGGCGGCAATTCCATAATTGGACGTGAACAGTTGTGCACCCCTTGCACATGTAAACATCACACTAATTGGCAGATTATGCACTTCTGCTATAAAGTAGCAGGTAAGTGCCGCTGAATGTAGCTGCAAGGGGTGTACCCACAAACGGAGCATGGGTGAGTCATGGGCTTGGCATCAAGTGATGTTTGCAATGTATAGAATACTATCAGTTGTGCATACTGCATGGCATATTTAAGCCACACCCACTTATATCAGCCTTCAGTCTGGTTTAATTGTGCCTAACAGTCCACCAAAGTGGGTTTATGCTAGTAACTTACAATGTCTTAGGTGTGCCTAAGTGCCGTTATAGAACTGGCATTCATCATGCTCCATTGTGGTGCCTTATTTGAGGTGCCAAATTATAGAATTTCCTCCGTAATGGGTGTGATAAATAGTAGTAAGAACATAAGAATAGACCAATGGTCCATGTAGCCCAGCATCCCGTCTTCACAGAGGCCAATTCAAGTCCCAAGTATCTGGCAAAAACCCAAATAGTAGCAGCGTTCCATGCGGAATCCCCAAAGAGTAGCAAGATTCTGGAATCCCAAATAGAAGCAAGAGATTGAGAGGGACATCATAAGAACATAACATAAGAATTGCCGCTCTTGGGTCAGACCTGTGGTCCATCGTGCCCAGCAGTCCGCTCACGCGGCAGCCTTTGGTCAAAGACCAGCGCCCTAACGGAGACTAGCCCTACTTGTGTACGTTCTGATTCAGTAGGAACTTGTCTAACTTTGTCTTGAATCCCTGGAGGGTGTTTTCCCCTATGACAGACTCCGGAAGAGCGTTCCAGTTTTCTACCATATTTAAGGAACTGAAGGGAATAGACTTAGTAGATCAGGACAGGTTGTTCACCCTCTCCAAGATAGGGAGAAAGAGAGGACACTCTCTAAAGTTGAAAGGGGATAGATTCCGTACAAACGTAAGGAAGTTCTTTTTCACCCAGAGAGTGGTAGAAAACTGGAACGCTCTTCTGTTATAGGAGAAAACACCCTCTAGGGATTCAAGGCAAAGTTAGACAAGTTCCTGCTGAACCGAAACATACTCAGGTAGGGCTAGGTCTCAGTTAGGGCACTGGTCTTTGACCAGAGGGCCACAGCGTGAGCGGACTGCTGGGCAGGATGGACCACGGGTCTAACCCAGCAGCGGCAATTCTTATGTTCTTAACATTCCATGCCACTGATCCAGAGCAAGCAGTGGCTTCCCCCATGTCTGTCTCATCAGCAGACTACGGACTTTTCCTCCAGGAACTTGTCCAAACCTTTTTTTTAAAAAACCAGCTATATTAACTGCTCTTACCACAACCTCTGGCAATGCGTTCCGCAGCTTAACTATTCTCTGAGTGAAAAAATATTTCCTCCTATTGGCTTTAAAAGTATTACTCTGTAACTTCATTGAGCGAAATTGATCCACATGTACCCATTCTACACCATTCAGGATTTTGTAGTCTTCAATCACATCTCCCCTCAGCCGTTTCTTTTCGAAGCTGAAGAGGAGTTCCAACCCCTTTATCATCTTGGTTACTCTTCTCTGAACCTTTTCTAGTGCCACTATATCTTTTTTGAGATAAGACCAGAACTGAATGCAATAGTACATCAAATGTTGCATTCTTCACAGGCAGCTTGTTACTAGAAATATGACTTTTAGCAAATAGTATTCGGGTTTCCTTATAAATGTGTCTCATTGAATGGAACCACTGAAGAATAATGTAGTCTCCAAGGTTATTCAACTTCTTGTCAAAGGCTTGTTCAGAAAGAACATTTTCTCGTTCTTTGGCCATGAAAAAACTCTTTGCTGAATAAGGCCTTACGTGGTAAATTAGTAACACAATGCAACCTTGCACAGAAGTACATTTCACACTGCACCAGAAAGAGAGAACACAGCCACACACAGGCCAATCTGTTCCTAGATTAGACATGTTTAATGCATGCAATTTTTTTTTTCTCAACATGAATGAATATTTTAACCAGACTAGCTCCCTCACAGAATAGTTACTTGCCAGAAAAGCGCGTCAGCTATGAATCCCATATACCTTTGGTGCATAATGAGATGATAAGAAGTATTGCACATTTCCAGCTGCCCAGGGGAGTCATTCTACCCAAGTGCACTTTTGTGGTTCAGATGTGAGGACTGGAATTGGCGGTCCTCGGTTCTAAGGGGAAGCCTGGTGCTGAATTTCTGAGACCGCAAGCACCCATTTCTACCTCAGTAGTAACTCTGCATCTTACTGATTTGCTTTGCTTCAGATCCTGTTGAGAAAGGGGAAAGAGAGGTCACATGAGAGCACATGCTCCTGTGGTTCCCGTGAGTTCAGCATATCTATAAACAATGTCCCATTTTTCACGTTTTCACGTGTGTTGTACACAGCAGCAGTGGCCTGTAGCTCCTTTTCCGGCTACTTGGCTATTTGCAAGTTGTAAGTTTGACAAACTTAACCCAGAACTTGCCCGCAGATCTGACACTTACCCCTCATTCTATAACTTGGTGCCCAGATCATGCATATGTGATAGAATAATAATTTTACAATACAAGCTGAATATCTTCAAAGTTTATAACCACACCAAATTGATACTCATAAAGTTCTACTCTTGGAAACCAAGTGCCATAAACTCTTCAATTTGTGGAAACGGTAAAGACCTCAGTGTTTCTCAGGAAAATTCCTGTGAAACCATCTATGGCAATAATCATATTGTCATAGAGAAATAGATCCTTGGTCTTATATTCCACCGTTATAGATTCACTATTTGTATAATTTTCTTTTTTACTTTTTTAACTATTTTACTATTTTTCAAAATTTAGTGAAAAAGTAAGCACTTATCTCAATATTTCCTTCCGAAAGTGCAAAATCACCGCAGTTTGCAGTTTAAGGTCTAGCGCGGTACCAATCTACCACACTCGGAGACTTTCAGTTCAATCTCATTTACATAGAGATATCCCGACAGGCCCTGTTTCGCCCTTCGGCTGCATCAGGGGATTATTGTAAACTATGAGCCACTGCTTCAATGATTCTCTCCTCAAGAATGCATTGCATTATTCTCTCCATAATAATGCAATGCACTTCAGAGGCACCAATAATTGTCAGTTATATGCATCAGTGCTTGGTATTTTCTATAATGGATTTTCACACATATGACAACATCTGAGACAATACAATACATACGTCAGATCTACTAACCATATCTGCTAAACTTCGATTGATTCGCTCTCTTGCAAAATTCTTACAACCAGAATCCATTAATATTCTCATTCATTCCCTAATAATGTCTAAAATAGATTACTGCAATTCCCTTCTTATAAACGTTACACAAAAAGAAAAAAGAAGGTTACAACTTATACAAAATACTGCTGTGAAACTAATTTACAAAGCTAAAAAATATGATCATGTTACCCCACTGCTGATTAAATCCCATTGGCTTCCGATAAGCCATCGCATCACCTTTAAATTACTGCTTTTGGTGTTTAAAGCTTTAAACTTTAATGAACCCCAATTTATTAACAGATGGCTTATCCCATATAGTACAACACGATCACTTCGTTCATCTTCATTTAATCTTCTTTCCGTGCCTTCAATTAAAATGATAGGAACTAGAAGACACGACATGTTCTCAGTTATGGCCCCAAAATCATGGAATCTTTTACCACAATACATTAGAGAACTTAAAAACCTAACATTGTTTAAAAAAACGTTAAAAACCTTTCTCTTTAAAGATGCGTATGGATCTTAGGACACCGAAAAAATCGATTATTTTTTAACCGTTACCTGGTTTTTTTTTGTTTTGTTTTTTTGTTTTTAAACAGTTATTATAACCCCCCTTTTTGTTCTTCCCTTTTATGTTTTTTCTTCTCTTCTATCAAATATTGTAACTATTCCCCCTCCTAACCACACATGTCTTGTATGTCTTACCCACAAAATTATTTTAAACTTATGTCTACACTCAGTTTGTTAAGTGTGTTAAATTTTAACTAACAACTAATTTGTTTTTATGTCAACATTAACATTGCACTTGTTTAATTTATTAATATATGTTATTATTATTGTACATCGCCTAGTAATTTAAATAGGCGATTCATCAAGAATAAATAAGCTTGAACTTGAACTTGTTTCTCAAAAATGCCACCTGGCATTGAATCTGAGACAATACAGGATGCACTTCAAACAGCCTAAGTTTTGCAGAGGCAGCCAGTGCTCCTGAAGCTAAATTTTAGAATAAATTAAGCGATATTATCTCCCACTGGCGTCTCTTTTTTTTCTATAAAAACAAGTCACGATTGTTGCATAATGCTCTCTTAAACACATTATTGACAACAGCCTTTGGATAACCTCTGTCTTCTAATTTATTTTTCAGCTCTCCTGCAGCCTGTTTGTAAGTTTGAGCAGAGCCGCAAATTGTATATCTCTGTGCCCGGGTGAAATGCAGTTTTTTTTCTCAGATTTCTGAGGGGTTTTTTTTTTTGCTGTAATTCTACCCGGATACAAGAGGAGCCTGTGATTATTGGACTCTAGCTGGTTGGCTTGACTGTCTGGCATGCACTAAGTTATCCTGCCTGTTTCTCTGAGGCTCGTTTTGATAAATATTTGCAGTGACCAGTAGTACCGTATTTTCACGCATATAACGCGCGCGTTATACACGATTTTACAAACCGTGCATAACCTTGCGCGTTATACGCGTGAGCGCGTTTTACAACTTTTTTTTTCCAATCCGATCGGCATCCCCCCTGCGAACCGGCATCCTCCCCCCCCCGCTCGCGTCAACCCCCCTCCCCCGCGATCCTACATCCCCCCAGCACCAAACATCTCTTACCCGATTGGGCACCGGCACCAGCACCAATGCACAGGACGTGCCAGTGCCCGAAGATCCTCCCTCGTTGGTTTGGGCTGGGCTGGGCTGGGCGGTGCGATGCAGGAGAGATAATCCTTCTTCCTGCGCCGGGCTGCGCCAGAAGGCTTTGAGCATGCGCAAATGCTCAAAGCCTAGTTCAGCCCGGCGCAGGAAGAAGGATTATCTCTCCTGCATCGCACCGCCCAGCCCAGCCCAGCCCAGCCCAAACCAACGAGGGAGGATCTTCGGGCACTGGCACGTCCTGTGCATTGGTGCTGGTGCCGGTGCCCAATCGGGTAAGAGATGTTTGGTGCTGGGGGGATGTAGGATCGCGGGGGAGGGGGGGTGACGCGAGCGAGGGGGGAGGATGCCGGTTCGCAGGGGGGATGCCGGATCGGATTGAAAAAAAAAGTTGTAAAACGCGGGTAAGCGAGCGGGGGGGGGGGGGAGGATGCCGGTTCGGAGTAAGCGGGAGGAGGTTTTAGCATGCGCGGTATACGCGTGTGCGCGCTATATTAAAATTTTAAAACATAAATATGTGTTCCTCGCGCGCTATACCCGTGTGCGCGTTTTACATGGGTGCGCGTTATATGCGTGAAAATACGGTACATGACAACACAGTGTTTTTTCAGAACAGTTTACATGAATTTATTCAGGTACTCAAGCATTTTTCCCTGCCTGTCCCAGTGGACTCACAATCTATCAAATGTACCTGGGGCAATGAGTGGATTAAGTGACTTGCCCAGAGTCACAAGGAGCAGTGCCACACCCACTTATATCAGCCATCAACCTGGTGTGATTGCACCTAATGACCTAAAGGAATGACCTTCCCCCTCGAACCAACCTTAAAAATCCTGGGAGTCACGCTGGACAAAAATCTTTCCTTAGAAAATCACACCGACCTCGTCATCAGGAAAAGCTTCTCTGCACTTTGGAAACTTCGCACTATAAAAAAATACTTCAATGACACTTCCTTCCGCCTTCTTGTACAATCCTCCATCCTCAGCATTCTAGATTATTGCAACATCATATACCTTAACGCCACGAAGAAAACAACCAGGAGACTAAAAATAATCCAGAATACCGCCGTGCGCCTCATCTTTGGCCTAAAGAAATGGGAACACGTCACCCCATTCTACCACCAACTCCACTGGCTGCCTTTCGAGTCTAGAGTCCTTTACAAATTCGCATGCTTTTGTTACAGGGCGGTAAATGGTTCCTCACCAAGTTACATCAACCCTCACTTCAACCTCTACCGCACCAACAAGAAATCCCGTCGTATCCAGCTGTTCGCCTTCCCCTCACCCAAACTTTGTCACTTCAAAAGATTCCTTGACAGAACTTTCGCCTTCCAAGCAGCCAAGCTGAACCCATGGCTAGCACAAATGATACTAGAGGCCCCCACTTACCTCGGGTTCAGAAAATCACTTAAAACCTACCTATTCCGCAAACAAGATCCGAATTGTTCCCCCCCCTGACAATATCTCCCCCCCTCCCCAATCTGGCCCCCGTATGAGGCCTTCCCCCTTTTTTTCCCCACCTTCCTCATCCTCTGTCTAGTTCAAATAAAGCTGATAAATAATTGAAACTCTGTTACTCTGTAATTCTAATAACAAATCTGTAATTCTGACAAATAATTGTAAATCTGCCTGTCTATGCAGACCCTAATGTAACTCGATGTAAACCGCCTTGAACTCGCATGGGTATGGCGGTATATAAGAATAAACTATTATTATTATTATTATTAATGGCACACCAAAGTGGGTTTATGCTAGTAGGTCAAGGGGATATGGATAGGGCAGGTATATAATGCAAACGTGCATTCTCCATTTCACATAGGGAATTCATATCTGTATTAAAGAAAAAAAAAACCCCAACACATTTGCATTTACACCTGAGCATACCCCTAATGACCTCCCTTCATCTTGGACACCCCATGACATCTGTCCTTTCTGAAGGCCTGAACCCTAGTGGTGGTGGTAATGCTTCAGTATTACTGCTAGAGGTCTGGGCAGCCATTTTGAGGACTGGCATTATTGGAGCAGGAACAAGTGACCATTGCTCCCATCTCACTGGTCCCTAGGGACCCCTCTAGTAAGACCAAGGAATGGATCCGGGGGTGGAGGATTTTGGAACTGCAGAGAGGAGCATCTTTGGCCTTTCTGCCCTTGAAATGGAGACCTTGGGTCTTAGAGTGGTGATCAAGGTGGGAGGGGGTATCAGGTGGAGCCCCGCTTGGAGGCCTCCTGTCAGGGAGGGATTTTTCTGTTGGAGGAATGCTGCGGAGGTGGGGGGAGTGATACTTCAGGGAACAGTTTTGCGAGGGAACAGCAATTCTAGAAAACTGCTCTCACATTGTGTATGAGTGAAGGGGGGGGGATATTTCTTTTGTTTTCTCCATGTGAAACTTTGTAAAATCACTGCTCCCTATGGACATGGAGGGACTGAGACATGCAGCCTTGCTCATATTTTAAAAGAGGTGCTATGTTTGGCAGAACTTCTTGCCATAAGTCTTGACTTGGATGTGTGAATTCCCCTCTCCACGTCCTTCCTAAAATGTCACTGTCTATGAGCAGTTCACAGGACTGTAATAGGGGGAGAGGGGTGGGCAGGAAGAAAGAATATAGGGCTCAATATTCATAGCTGGTTATCTGGATAGAAGCGCCTGGGGCATCACGTATTGCACAAGACAAAAGGAATCATTTTCTTCAGTTAGAAACATAGAAAATGATGGCAGAAAAGGGCCATAGCCCATCAAGTCTGCCCACTCTAATGACCCACCCCCCTAACTCTACCCTCTTAGAGATCTCACATGGGTATCCCATTTACTCTTAAAATCCGGCACGCTGCTGGCCTTGATCACCTGCACTGGAAGCTCATTCCAATGATCAACCACTCTTTCGGTGAAGAAATACTTCCTGGTGTCGCCATGAAATTTCCCGCCCCTGATTTTCAGTGGATGCCCTCTTGTGGCCGAGGGTCCTTTAAGAAAGAAAATATCATCTTCCATCTCGATACGACCGGTGATATATTTAAACGTCTCAATCATGTCTCCCCTCTCCCTATGTTCATCGAGAGAGTATAGCCACAATTTATTCAGCCTCTCCTCATATGAGATATCCTTGAGCCCTGAGACCATCCTGGTGGCCATTCGTTGAACTGACTCGACTCTCAGTACATCGTTATGGTAATGTGGCCTCCAGTATTGTACGCAGTATTCCAGATGAGGTCTCACCATGGTTCTGTACAATGGCATTATGACCTCGGGCTTCCGGCTGCCAAAACTTCTACGGATACAACCCAACATTTGTCTAGCCTTGGATGAAGCCTTCTCCACTTGATTGGCAGTTTTCATGTCTTCAGTAATGATCACTCCTAAATCACTGCAGTCCTAGCCAAGGTTTCATCATTCAAGGTGCCAAGAGGTCTACGGTGCAGGGCTTATTTTTCATTAATGTGTCCAGATAAATGTTACTTGGTCTCTTTCTTTATGCCCCATCTACTTTTGGAACTTTCTTTAAGACAAGCCCGTTAGAGGTTGGCTTTCTGCCTGTGCTCCAGTTGGACAGCACTGGATTTCATTAGATTTACCCGTCCCTTTACAAAACCGTAGCGTGGTTTATAGCACTGGCCAAGGTGGTAACAGCTCCGATGCTCAAATATAGATACCCCCATTTCAAGTGGTTTTTTACATGTAGAAATGGTTTTTATACAATTATGGGTCCAGTATGTGGATGAAACAACAAAGGAGGCAAGGATCCCATGCCAGTCCCAATGGGCTTATATGAAGTGGGGGTTCCTCAGAAAAGAGCGACGGTAATGGCTGGGAAATGTATATACAGGCAGTCCCTGAGTTACAGACGCCCGACGTAAGTACAACTCGTACTTAAGAAAGCGGTTGAGGCTTCATTTGATTTCACTGAGCAGTATTTCCAGTGGCATAGACTCCTGCACTCCTCCTGTGGCAGATTCAGGAATGGCCACATTAAAAACAGTATTGGTTGTGCATGCTGTAAGGAAGAGATAAAAATTCAATGAATTGAGATTCTGGAAATGACTTTAAATATATTAGCATATTTATTTATTTATTAAAGAGCACAGAAACAGTATGAAAAATTAGAATTAGAAACAGTGTGAAGAATATAAAAAAGAAAAAAAGAGATTAGAATAGAATAGAGGACACATTTGGGTGAGCCAGTGACGAGTGCTGCCACACTGTACTGCAGGAATCAACAGCGGACAAGTGGCATTCTGAGATTCCCCTTGTGTCTTTTAAAAGTATTATAAGCTGCTTCATAAAGCATGATATAAATTTAAACAATAGTTTGAAAAATCTTTGGATGTACCTTAGAGTGAACACTGGTAGGGACAGTTGGCCCTTTTGTCAGCTGGGAGCGGAGGGAAGCAGCAAGAATCTTAAAATCTATACGTACTGAGTTACATACAAATTCGACTTAAGAACAGCTTCAAAAACGTAACTCATTCTTAACCTGGGTACTGCCTGTATAGAAATAATCAAGCTATATGCTTAATCTATCTCAAGTCCTCGATTTGGAGATCCAAGATTAATTCAGAGTGATAATAAAGGAAAACAAAAATTAATAGACCTAGCAAGAATTACAGTCTAACTGTTGAGTGGGAATCTCACTCATCCAGATATGATGTTATATTATTTCACTTCTCTCCCAAGGCGTTTAAGGGATATAAAACTGGATAACTGTGAAGGTTGTAAGAAAATATACTTTAGGGACTGATATCTAATCACACACTTGCAAGGAAACCTTAAGTGGAAAACACCTCCTATCTCTGTTACTGTGATTTTATATAATTGCCTAGCAGGCTCTTTGACTCCTGACGCAGGCCATATATCCGAAACATGGCTGTGTTGAATCTTCTTCCATCAGATGTATGTTTATGTTTTATTATACCGCGTAAGCATATTACAGATCTAAGCGGTTACAATAAAACACAGGTACTTAAGAGTTCCCTATCTGTCCCGAAGGCTCACAATCTAGCTAAAGTATCTGAGTAAACAATTATTAAGATAAAAAAAAGAGATAACAAAATTTCAAGAATGGTGAGGGGAAAAAGAAACAATATTAAATCAGAATAAAAGATCTAGAGGGGGAAATTTGTTACTGCAAAAAGCCTCCTTATTGGTTCGAAAATGTATTCTTTTGTTGCGGCATCAAGCTGAGGCGCTCACCATTACTCTGTGGAGAAATGAAATGTTAAAATATTAAAATTTGAATATCTGGATGTCTGAAGGGGTGGTCCTGGTCAGTGGAGGAAATTTAGGAGAATCTGGGCTCCTGTATGGGAGGGACTGTCCCATAGATCCCTAAGTTCGCTTTTGAACTTTTGATACTGAAGTGCGGGGGGTGGGGGGGGGTGTGAGGGGTTCAAGGGGGAAGGGGGTACTTGGTGTGGAGTTTGGATCACTTAGGTCTTCGTGAAGGCTTAATACGGAAGACCTTACTGGTTCTGCTATTTCTCAATGTGTGCTTTTGTTGTGTTGTATGTATTTTCTTAAAGTTCAATAAAGATTATATATATATATATACAGTATATATTTAAAAAATCACAATAAAAGATAAATAGAATAGGAAGCAGAATGCAAGGAAAAATAAAAATGATGCAAAATAAAAGTTCAGTTCAGCTCAGTTCAGTGTAAGGCAGTAGCAGGATGGGAGAGGAAGTAGGCCACAGGTGATCCCTCGATGCCAATCTGTCGCCGTCTGAAGACGGTCTCAGGATCCCAACTGTGCGTGCATTTATGAACAAAGACTTCCCTTTGCTTTAGAAAGCTTTTTTGACTGGCCATTTTTGAAGATTTGTATAGGTATTCCTCAACCATTTCTGTTGCTCCTTTATGAGGGACCCCACTCCTTTTGAGCAACATTAGCTGTGAACAACCTGTATTTTGTTAGACTGAGCAAAAGCATTGGGGTGGGATTACTGGAAACAGAAAGAATGAGAAGAGAAATCCTGAAAGGATTGTATAGAGCAGGGGTGTCAAAGTCCCCCCTTGAGGGCCGCAATCCAGTCGGTATACTAATAGATCTCATGCATATTCCTTGGGGAAATCCTGAAAACCCGACTGGAATGCGGCCCTCGAGGAGGGTCTATGATACCCCTGGTGTAGAGCTACAATTAAACTAGCACTTGAGGATGGTAAAGCCTGAAGGAGGGAAAGAGAATATATGATAAAGTGATGGGAGCTGGAAACTAGGATTGGGCAGCAAAACATAGAGGAGATAGATAGATGGGATGTTGAAGACAAACGGCAAAGCACACAAGAAGACGACCTATGTTCCACAGCAATTCTGATACATCCAACACAACAAAAGTGCAACAATAGTCCCTGGATGTAACAAGAGGTGTCTGATGCAAAAATTTATTTTGATTAAATTGTCATATAAAAACCTCAAAATTGAAAGTCCTTAAAGGACCCCTGAAGAAGGCAAAGTTCTAATGAAACATGGCCTTGTAGGGTCTGGTTTTTATTGTCATTTCGGGGAGCAATTCGTATATTGTGAAACTATTTTGGCATGGCTGGGTTTTTTTTTTTCTGCATTAAAGGCCTTTCAGTTTTGATGTTTTTATATGACAATTTAATCGTACTAAATTTTTGCATGAGACGTCGCCTGTTACCTCCAGGGGCTATTGTTCCATTTTTGTTGTGATGGATTTATGCAGAAGAAAGACAACAGAAACAAGATTCGATAGCAAAAATATTCAGGGCCCCAGGAGATGAAGGAAAAATAATTCAGCACTTAAATTTGCCATGAATAATAGGTGCAAGGCAAGCCATCACTCTCCTGCAAGTTAACAGACAGACAAACCTCAGGACTCTCTGACCTGCTTCTCCTTTTCCAGGTGGACTGTTATAGCTCTGTGAATGGATCAGTCCATGACTATGGAGCTAAGACCATCGATGGGAGCGAGCACATCCCCTTCAGCAACTATAAAGGGAAGCATATTCTCTTTGTGAATACAGCGACATACTGAGGACTCACCATGCAGTATCTTGGTAAGAAGAACAATAAAATGGACAGTATTCAAAGCTACTTGTGCTTGCTTCATAGATCAGCGTTACTGAACTTATGACCGTGAACTATGTGCGACAATGCCCTTGACACTAAAAGCTTTTCTTTTGGAATAGCATAAGAACATAAGAAGAGCCTTACTGGGTCAGACCAATGGTCCATCAAGCTATTCTCACAGTGGCCAATCCAGGTCCCTGTTACCTGGCCAAAACCCAAGGAGTAGCAACATTCCATTCAGAATTCTACAGAATAGCAAGATTCCAGAATCCCAAAAAGTAACAAAAGATTCCGGAACCCCAAACAGTACCAACATTCCATGCTACTAATCCAGGGCAAGTAGCGGCTTTTCCCATGTCTTTCTCAATAACAGACTATGGACTTTTCCTCCAGGAAATTGTCCAAACCGTTCTTAAAACCAGCTGCGCTATCCATTCTTACCACATCCTCTGACAATGCATTCCAGAGCTTAACTATTCTCTGAGTGAAAAAAAAATTCCTTATATTGGTTTTAAAAAGTATTTCCCTGTAAAAATGTTGATAAACTGCTTTAAAACCCCTGAGTTCACCTGGGGAATTCTGTATAGGCCCCTTAAAAGTTAGGCTCTCAATTTTGCATGCACAGATTGAAGATCTGCATGCAAAATAATTGGCTTAATTGGTGGTAACAATCAATAATTGGCGTTAACAAGTACTTAATTGGCAGTCATTAGAAGTTACGCATGGATCTGGCCTATGCTCTGTTCTATAACAGTGTTTCCTTCACTGCCAAACCGCTACAGCCCGATGATTTGGGGGCTCTTGCTCTAAGCCAGCCGTTCCTGAAGAAGGGGGGTCTACCCCCGAAACGGAGTCCCGTAGGACGCTTGGTCATCTGCTGGCTGTTTTTTCTGAGAAGCTAAGTATCTTCCATTGGCTTGATTATTGAGTTTGGACACTTGAAATTTCTTGTTTGGCCCCCCTGGATCAGGGGCAGAGACCACTAGTAGAGAGGGTGTTTTCACTTTTTATGCACTCTTTTGCACTTTTGTGTTATTTATCACTAAAATTCACAAGAGAGCCCGGGGATGTTTCACAGTTGACACCTTTCTGGGTGCAAACCAGTGACAGCCGTTACCTCTGGGGGACTGGAGGATGGCTGTGTGACTGAGGGCTCTCTCTAATATTTAATAGATCTAACACTTATTTCGAGTGGATCCTCTCTACCAGTGGTCTCTCCCTCTCATCTCAGTTTCCTTCTTGGGGCTTGGGAGAATCTTTGTTGTTTGAGCTGTTCTATAACATGCATACCTAATTTTTATAAGGCACAATTCCAAAGGGGGTGTGGCCATGGACAGGACATGGGTATTCCTAGGATTTACACACCCAAAAAATATATGCAGCTTGCCGTGCTAGGACGCTCTGTTTGTGGGACAATTTGTAATCACATGAAAGGTTTGTGCCTGCTACAGTGCCAACTGGATTATGTTGGACCCTTGATGAAGGAGGTTTTGCTAAATCATGGCCTGTGTCAGGTTCTTGTTTTGTTTTAAAGCATATGGAATGGAGGCGTGGCCTAGTGGTTAGAGCAGTTGCCTCAACCCTTTGAGGTTGTGAGTTCAGTTCCTACTGCAGCTCCTTGTAACTCTGGGCAAGCCACTTAACACTTCATTGCCCAAGGTACAAAATAAGTACCTGTCTAAAATATGCAAACTGCTTTGATTGTAACCTCCCAGAGAAAGCAGTATTTCAAGTCCCAACCCCTTTATATGTTGGCCTGTGATTAAAAATGCATTGTCAGACTGATACCTTTAGTCTTTTCTGCTCCTTTTTTTCTTTCCATTGATAGGATTTAGGCAGAGAAATCTAGAATATTATCCTTTATACAACCTTGATAGAACACAAGCTTAGCGTGGATCATCCTGGCCTAACTTCAGTCAACTTATATAGAGTTATCCCCGATATGTAGTACTGTATTTGTATGATCATATACCCAAACTATCTGTTTCATGCAGACTTGAATGCACTACAAGACGAACTGGGACACTTTGGATTCAGCATCCTGGGATTCCCTTCAAACCAGTTTGGAAAACAAGAACCTGGAAAGAATTCTGAAATCCTCTCTGCGCTAAAGTGAGTACTGTAGGGAAATGACCGTAGCTTGTGGTTACATGGGGAGAAAAAGGAGCGAAAGAGATCTTCATTTCAAACGTGACAAAGATAGGATGCTATCCAATCTGATTTAAAGTCATGCAGTAATCAAATTGTATGCATATAGGCTGTGTACAAAATTTGTACACCAACCTGGGAGGCCACACTGGATACATGCACACATGGGTCTGAGCACCCAAAAAAAAAATTGCATTGTATCCCGATTGGCTGGTTAGATAGCGGTAGGACACCTACCACCACCTACAATCGGGACACCATTTATAGAATTTGCCCCTATGTCTCCACCACCCCATTCCATGGATTCACCACTCTTTCTGTGAATAGTATTTTCTGAGGTTACTTCTTAATCTATCCCCTCTCACCTTCATCCTATGCCCCCTCATTCCAGAGTTTCCTTTCAATTGAAAGATACTTGCCTCATGTGCGTTTATGCTAAGTAGGTATTTAAATGTCTCTATCATATCTCCCCTCTCCTGTTATTCCTCCAAAGTATATATATTGAGATCTTTAAGTCTGTCCCCATAAGCCTTATAAAAAAGACCACTGATCATTTTAGTAGCCTTCTTCTGGACCGACTCCATCCTGTTTATATCCTTTTTGAAGGTGGGGCCTCCAGAATTGTACACAATATTCTAAATGAGGTCTCACTAGGGCATCAACACCTCCTTTTTCCTACTGGCCGTATTTCTCCCGGTGCATCCAAGCATCTTTCTAGCTTTCACCGTCACCTTTTCAACCTGTTTGGCCACCTTTAGATCATCACATACTATCACACCCAAGTCCCGTTCCTCTTTCATGCACACCCTAAATTGTTCCATTTCCTCTGTCTTTTGCAGCCCAAATGCATGACTTGCATTTCTTAGCTGCCAAATTCCGGGCCATTCGTCAAGCTTCGCTAGGTCCTTCCTCATATTATGCATCCCATCATGGGTGTCTACCCTATTGCAGATTTTCCTATGACATTGAAGCTCTGCATCTGTATGGATTAGCTACTAGCCTCATGCATCTTCCTTCTATACAGTTGCATGCCCAAATTTGTGACTGGCATGAAAATTTGTGTGCACAACTAATAGACTTTAATTCAGTAATTGGCTATTAATTGTACTCAACAGCCAATTATGGGCCATAATAGTATTTAATTGATGCTATCTGGCATCATTTAGCAGTTATGCACACAAATTGCTCAAGGTCCCATTCTGGTCAGCTGTGATGCATATTCTCTAAATGCCATGTTGTGTCACTGCCCCAGGGAAACAGAGATAAGACATCACCAACATCTTCTCTCTCATCAAGCAGCTTTATGGGGCAATGATCTGAAACAACTACATACGCTTGCTAATATTTATTTATTTAGATTTATATCCCGTTCTCCCAGTAGCTCAGAACGGTCTACAAGTAAACATACACAGTAGAAGTAATTAGGCAAATAAGATGTACAATAGGTTTAGATGCTTGGACATACAAGATTGTGCAGTATTTATCAGGCTACAGACAATTTTTCAGAGTACAGACTAAGAGAGCACCCTGGGGTTGTGGGTTCAAACCCCGCGCTGCTCCTTGTGACCCTGGGCAAGTCACTCAGTCCCCCTTAGCCCCAGGTATGTTAGATAAATTGTGAGCCCACCGGGACAGAGAGGGAAAATGCTTGAGTACCTGATTGTAAAACCGCTTAGATAACCTTGATAGGCGGTATATAAAATCCTAATAAACTTGAAACTTGAAACTTGAGAGGACTATACTGAAATTTAGGAGAAGTTAAATAGGGGAGAGAAGAGAGAGGTGGGGTTTAAGGGGGGGGTGTAGACTATGGGGAAATACCTATGGGGAATTTAGGAGACACCTGAAAACATACCTGTTCTTAAAGTACATAGGAAACTGATTTGCACAATCTCTCCCACAACAATTCTACTCAATCTGTAATATTTATAATCATTGTAAACCGCATAGAACTTCACAGTCCTGCGGTATGTAAACTGTTATTATTATTATAAGAAGTCGAATTCTTGTGGGAGACAGAGGGAAGGAAAGTTTTGAGGGTGCCAGGGCACCTGTGCCTTCTTTCCCTATTCCAATACCTTTTGATGAGAGCCATATAAAGAAAAAAATACTGGGCCCTAGCTATCAGCCAACAGATCACTAAAGATCTTCCATTTTCTGTTCAAGATACGTGCGTCCTGGAGGAGGATTTATCCCAAATTTTCAGCTCTTTGAGAAAGGTGATGTGAATGGAGAGAATGAGCAGGCCTTTTACACCTTCTTGAAGGTAAGTGAAGATAGATACGATAGCTTTTCACTGAATTACGGCAACATTGGGATGGTCGGGTTGCTTTGTATAATTAGGGCCATCATATTTAAGGATGGGAAAACCCTGACGCATGCCCCTCCCCTCCCCCCCCCCCCTGTTCTGCCCCAGCCTTGCCTTGTTCTGCCTCCAACCTGTCCTGTTTCACCTCCAGTCCCGCTCCCCAAAAGTCTCATCTCTTTTTTGCCAAACTCCAGGTCGTGTCTGGAGGGTCTCCAGGATGCGCGGATGCGTGTGACATCATCCGTGCATGCTTGCTGAAGGCCCTCCAGAAGCGTCCAGAGCTCGGGGCTTTCCAAAACCCAGGCAAAGTGCAGAAAACATCCAGGGCAAAATTTGGATGTTTGAGGCTAGACCTGTTTCAATAATGAATGTGTCAAAAACTGAAGGCATGAAGCCATGGCTTCCCTTACTCCCCCCAGTGGTCACTCACTTCCCCCCCCCCTTACCTCTCAAGTTTGCAGACGACACAAAGCTATGCCGGCCAATCAGATCGCAGAAAGATAGCGAGGAACTCCAGAGTGACTTGTGTCAGTTAGAGAAATGGGTAGAGAAATGGCAGATGAAGTTTAATGTGGAAAAGTGCAAAGTAACGCACTTAGGCAGAAAAAACAAGGAACACGAGTATAGAATGTCAGGTGCAACTCTGGGTAAGAGCGAACAAGAAAAGGACCTGGGTGTACTGATAGATAGGACCCCTGAAACCGGCACAATGCGCGGCAGCGGCAAAGAAAACAAATAGAATGTTAGGCATGATAAAGAAAGGAATCACGAGTAGATCGGAGAAAGTTATAATGCCGCTTTATAGGACAATGGTCAAACCACACTTGGAATACTGTGTCCAACATTGGTCTCCCAACCTAAAGAAGGATATAAAACTGCTGGAGAGGGTGCAGAGACGAGCAACGAAGCTAATAAAAGGTAAGGAGAACTTGGAATACGAGGAACAACTTAAGAGACTGGGATTGTTCTCCCTTGAGAAAAGGAGACTGCGAGGGGATATGATCGAGACTTTCAAAATACTGAAAGGAATCGACAAAATAGAGCAGGAAAAAAATTATTTACAATGTCCAATGTGACACGGACAAGAGGACATGGACTGAAGCTAAGGGGGTCAAGTCCAGGACAAATATCAGGAAGTTCTGACACCTGGAATGCTCTCCCAGAGGAGGTTATTGCGGAATCCACCATTCTAGGATTTAAAAGCAAACTAGATGCACATCTCCTTACAAGAGGCATAGAGGGATATGGGTGACCAAAATTATGCCAGGTATACACCTGGCTGGGCCTCCGCGTGTGCGGATCACCGGACTTGATGGACCAAAGGTCTGATCTGGAGATGGCAGTTCTTATGTTCTTATGTGAATGAAACAATACATACCAGCATGCATGACAGCCTTATGGCCAGTCCTAGTAGAACAGCAAGCAAGTCTTTGCAGTAGCCTAGTGGTCAGTGCAGTGAACTGCAGAAAATAGATTCAGGTCCATATCCCAGTATAACTAATACACTTGTTTTGGAAACTGTGAGCCCACCAAAACCCATCCACACTATACTGACATATAGGTGACACCTGCATGCATAAGGGCTATTGAGATAGTATACAGTTGAGTATAGTATTTATTTATAAAATGTATATATCATTTATACCTAGACAGTTTCCATATAAACATACATAAAAGGTTTTGGACGAGTTTTGGAGGGCTTGCCATACAATGTGAGGGGGTTTTGGTGAGATGTGTATCTGGGACCTTGTATGCAAAGTTCATTGCAGTGCTCCGTGGAGTGACCCATTGCTCTTCCGCGATGTCTGTGTGGCTAGTCTGCTAAGAATGCTGGCCCCCTCCTATGTCCTAATGGTTATTTTTTGGTGTTTTTCATTTGAATCTTTTTTGTGTGTTTAAAAAAAAAAAAAAATGGTTCAACTGCAAAATAGTCATGTTCTGTTCCGCAATTCATCCAAAATCGGATTTAGATGCAACAAAAATGGCAGACCCAATAGTCCACAGTAAAAAGAATCCAAACAATAAAAGCAAAAGACTGTGGCTGACTTATTTATCACTTCTTCCAAAAGAATAAATACAAGTAAAATGGTTCCCATATGTCAGGGGTGTCCAATGTCGGTCCTCGAGGGCCGCAGTCCAGTCGGATTTTCAGGATTTCCCCAATGAATATACATGAGGTCTATTTGCATGCACTGCTTTCATTGTATGCTAATAGATCTCATGCATATTCATTGGGGAAATCCTGAAAACCCGACTGGATTGCGGCCCTCGAGGACTGACATTGGACACCCCTGCCATATGTAGTTCTACCAGACCCTACACCAGGGGTGTCGAAGTCCCTCCTTGATGTCTGCAATCCAGTCGGGTTTTCAGGATTTCCCCAATGAATATGCATGAGATCTATTAGCATACAATGAAAGCAATGCATGCAAATAGATCTCATGCATATTCATTGGGGAAATCCTGAAAACCCGACTGGATTGAGGCCCTCGAGAAGGGACTTTGACACCCCTGCCCTACACGGTCCATGTTTTGGCGAACACGCCTTCCTCAGGAGTCCAGTTGGATAAAATGATCTCGGAAAACAAAAGTGGACTAAAAACAATATGAGGGTCTTTAAACAACTCTCTCAATAACTGTGATATGAATGGAGTGGCGCCAAAAATAACGCTAGCTAGAACTACATATGTGGACCATTTTACTTGTATTTATTCTTTTGGAAGATGTGATAAATCAATCATCTTTTAGAACATCATCTTCCACAATCTTTTGCTTATATCGATAATGTCCCTCTATGCCACTAACATTCAGCCTTAGAATTGAAAAGGCTTTGTCACATTTGCCGCATGGGAATCACTACTGCGGCTTTGTAAAAAAATGGCTCCTAATCAGTTTATAATTTACAGAAAAACAATCATAATACCCATTGATGAGATAGTATATTAAAGCCTTGAACGATAAGTTTCAAGAGATTTCCGAATGATACAGATTTTGTGGTATCTACAGTATTATATTTTTCTGCAACCTTTAGATAAGATAAATTGTATGCCACCAGAGATATATTTTATTTTGTTTACAGGAATCCTGTCCCCCAGTTGGGGACAGTTTTGGCAGTACTGAGCACCTCTTCTGGGACCCCCTCAAGGTTGATGACATCAAATGGAACTTCGAAAAGTTTTTGGTTGATTCCCATGGGAAGCCAGTGAAACGCTGGCACCCAAGATCCGACATGGCAGTCGTGAAGAAGGACATCAAAGATCACATAATATCTACGAACACCCAGCAGAGAAAACTCCTGAATGGGGCATAAAGCTAGAAAAGGAAAAGGAGGATGCACCATGTATATGTTGAAAATCAGGAAAGAATAATACATTAGCTAATTCCAGTAAAAACATATCCCAGGCAACTAGACATCTAAAACTGATTACATACCTGCTGGCACTGAGTCCACAGTAAAAGAAACAAATATTTTGTTATTTGCAGTAATCACTGCTTTCTATGTGAAACACCACTAAATCCAAATGATAAAACATCATTACAGAGTACAAATATTAGTGTATGACCAATGAATTTACACACGAAAACTCACCAGGGCAAAGAGAAAGACATAAGGCTGGTTTGGTGGTTCTGCATCAGTGCTTTACACCAGTGGTTCCCACCCTGTCCTGGAGGACCACCAGCCAGTCCGGTTTTCAGGAAAGCCCTAATGAATATGCATGAGATATATTTGCATGAATTGCTTTCAATGCATATTCATTGGGGAAATCCTGAAAACCCGACTGGATTCCGGCCCTTGAGGATCGGAGTTGCCCACCCCTGTCCTAGAGGGAGCCCTGGCTTATGGCTGGACTACATTTAATTTATTTTATGTGAGGTGAAGAGAGACAATAATATCAAGTAATGAACAAAGCTCCATCTCGTTCAAAAGTACATCACACACAGTGGAGATGATCAGGAATAAGAATAGTACACCAAGGTGAGGCAATCCCTTTTAATGAAAAACTTCAATTAAGGTCTAATTGAGGTTCTTCATTAATAGGGATTATATCATCGTGGCATCCTGCTGTGTTTCGTGATCATCTCCAATGTGTGCGACGTGGCAATCTCAGGTAACCACAGATGAAGGCCTGACAGAGGCCTATTTCTCATGGTGTCAGGTCAAAAGCGCGCCGGGACAAAGGCGCGCCCAGACAATTGAGTGCAGCGCGGAGGCGTGCGCCGCTCTAAATTACTGTTTTTAGGGTTCCGACGGGGGGGCGTGGGGGGGAACCCCCCCACTTTACTTAATAGACATTGCGCCGCATTGGGGGCGTTGTGGGGGGTGTGAGGGGTTGTAACCCCCCCATTTTACTGAAAACTTATCTTTTTCCCTGTTTTTAGGGAAAAAGTTCAGTTTACAGTACAATGTGGGGGGTTACAACCCCCAAACCCCCCATAACGCCGGTGCAATGTCTATTAAGTAAACTGGGGGGTTCCCCAACAAAATCCCCTGTCGGAGCCCCTAAAAACTGTAATTTTGTGCGGTGCGCGCCTCCGCGCTGCGCTCAATTGTCGGCACACACTTTTGTCTTTCGCGCCGTTGTCTATGAAAGACAAAATAGCACGAGAAAAGTGCCAGACCAAAAAAACAGAAGTTTCAAGTTGAAGATCCTTTAAGAAGTCCAATATCTATAGCGAAAACAAATAAAATGGCCTCCTTCCAATTTATGTCCTGGAAATGATAGCACAAAAGCAGACCTGAACCCTGTAAACTACATAATAATTTCTGGAAATTTAAAGGATTTCCAGTCATGCTGACAGAAGAGTACAGCACTGTTTGATGTCCATATGACCCTGACCCTTGACATCTCATATAACAATCCTCCAGTGTGCTCCTTATAGTTCAAACTTGTGCACCCATTTTTTTTACACCTCACTGCTGCTTTTCCAACATTGTACATACAACTCCTCTGCCTTGAGAAATCGGAGTAGAGATTTGCACAGGGACAGAAATCCCACCCATCCCTGCCAGGATCCTCTCCGTCCCCACCCGTCCCCGTCAGGATCCTCTCTGTCCCCACCCATCCCCGCAAGGAATTACCTCCATCCCCGCCCGTCCCCATAAAGAGCAGCAATTACTTCTAACAGGATAATCAATTCCACAGTTTCTTTTGTGTTTGCGCTGCTGTTTTCCTTGTGGAATCTCTTTGGTGGAACCCTTTTTTTGTTTTCTGTTCAGGTAATTTTACTAAGGCTGACGTGTCCATTATATTATATGGACGAACCCTGCTTCCAAAGCCTTCCATCCCCGTGGGAATCCCGTGGGCCAGAGAGAGGTCCCCATGGGAGTCCCGTGGGCCAGAGGGGGGTCCCCGTGGGAGTCCCGTTGGTTAGCAGGGGATACCCGTGGGACTCCCGCTATCCCCGTTCCCGTGCAGACCTCTAGTGCATAGCCATGCCACTGAGCTACCAAGCTGGCCTTCAAAGTTGGTTTCTCTAGGACAGGGGTTCTCAATTCAGTTTTCAGGGCACCCTACCCACTCCTCCCCTTTCCGCCCCCCCCCCCCCCCCGAGTCAGGTTTACAAGATATCCACAATGAACAGGTGCAATATACATTTACATACTCTACCTCCATTGTATGCAAATCTATCTCCTGCATATTCATTGTGGGTATCCTGAAAACTTGACAGGTTGGGTGTGCCCCAAGCACTGGGTTGAGAACCATTACTATAGGCCAGTGTATCGCAAACTGTGTGCGTGCCGTGGCGTGATTCTGGGTGTGCTGCAAGAGGCACATTGTGTAGGTGAAGCAGCAGGCGCCGGCACCTCTCCTGTTCTCCGCACCTCCCCACCGGCGTATTCATTTTAAGGTTAACAAGCTCAGGGCCCCATCTGGAGGGCCTCTGTGCATGCGTGATGTCATTGTGTCAACATCTGCACATGTGCGGAGAGCATCCAGCCGCAGCCCCAAGTTTAGCATGCCGTGGGCAAGTTTGCGAGACACTGCTCTAGGAGAACTTCCCTTTATCGCATCAGATTCCACGCGTGTCAGCAAAAACTAAAGGATAAAATGGTTGTCATTGGGAATGAATACCTAAAATTGAATATGTAATGCTGAAAGCTGGCCTCACATGCCAAAAATAGTAGAAATTTGAGAATATGGCCATGTTCCTTTAAAGATGGCCTACCCACTATAAACTGAAGATGGATTATTGATCAACCAGGTGGGAGCCATCCCCTGCTGGGCCATGTAATTTTGAGGTGCTTTACATATTAAAAAGGGCTCCCCAGTTGCAGACCTCTGCCATCATCACTTTGCCTATTAATACTACATAACCCCTCTCATGATAGCAAAGCTCAAAATCTATTGGAATCTAAAACATTGTCCAATAAGGGGTTACTTGTACCTGGTTGGAGATTAGACCATTTTAATTTACCATTTCATTCCAGAGAAAGTTCCTGCATCATGTCTTCTTAGTATTTGATTTTCTTTCTCTTCCACATTGACATTTCCCCCCCATCTTTGAAACACGGCAGGGGTGAATGAGCTACAGCCGTCTTTGTAAACCATGTTGACTTGTTGATGTGTCTGTTCTGTGTAGGCTTGTCTTTCCGAGCAGTGAGCAGAGGGTGGCAAGAGGGGGGTTCAAGGAGGAGGCAGACACATCATCCTGAAGGTCAGGCCCTAAAGCACACAGTTGAAGGACCTGTCCCGAGTCTTGTGTAGTCATAGGGCAGCCCTTCCAGTGCATTCAGGCTGCTCTGTGTATTCCTACACATGGATGTGTCCCATTCTCCATTAGACCCCCCCCGCCCTCCCACTTCTGAATGCTTTAAATGTGAAATGCAAGCAGAACTAAAGCAAAATAAAGCAGCTTCTGGAACATCGTGGCTTTGCGAGCTTTTCTTGGAATGATTCTGAGATTGATGGAGAGTGTCATGATTTTTATCTTAATTATGAATGGGTTGGTTGCTGCCAGTGTTATTCCCATATATTCAATGTTAGGCCATGGTATGGAAGAAATTACCTTTCTGAATATGTACTATTTCTATCTTAGTTTCAAAAATTTGTTCCAAACAATTAGACACTAATTTATCTTATTTATAATTTTGAGCAATCTTTTATTTTTAAAAATATTTTTTATGTAAATTATTATTCATTTATAGGTTCTTTTTTGATTTGTTTATGCATTTTCTTGATTGTAAGCCACATTGAGGTATTTGCAGAATATTAATTCTTTTATTTATTTAGTTTTTTTTAACAAAATCCAAATAAATAATAAAATTTAGGAGCCTATTTATTTAGCAATGTAAGATGTGTATCATGGCTTTCATTGAGCGCCAATTGACCCATTAAACAGTTAATACAGAAAATGCCATTTTGGATTGTGGACTGCCTTCGCATACAGTTCAAGCTCCTATTGCTGACCTACAAGTGTGTTCATTCAGCTGCCCCTCAATATCTCTCCTTGCTTCTCTCTCCTTCTACACCTCCCAGAGAACTCCGTTCCTCAGATAAGCTGCTCTTAGCGTTACCCTTCTCCTCCACTGCCAATTCCAGACTTTGTTCCTTTCATCTAGCTGGCCCCCTATGCCTGGAATAAATACCCGAGTTTGTCCACCAAGCCCCTTCCCTTACCTTGTTTAAAAGCAGACTGAAAACCCACCTTTTTGATATAACCTTCAATCCATAACCCTACTCCTCTGCCTACCAACTCAGCCAGCTGATTAACCCTTCCCCTTAACTGTATCCATGGCATCCTGTTTGTCTGTCTTGTCTGTTTAGGTTGTAAGCTCTTTCAAGCAAGGACTGTCTCCTATGTGACTCTGTACAGCGCTGCATACGTCTGGTAACACTATAGAAATAATTCATAGTAGTAGGGTGAAGAGTTTCAGTCTTTGTGAACCTGAGATTGTGATGTCATAATGCCTCATTCCACCAATAAGAGCCAACCTCCTCAGTGATGTCACAATGGCATGATTGTCCTGCCCTCCAACCCAGCCAACAGATTAACCGTTCTCCTTAACTATATTCATGACATCCTGTTTTGTCTGTCTTGCCTGTTTAGGTTGTAAGCTCTTTCGAGCAAGGACTGTCTCCTTTGTGACTCTGTACAGCACTGCGTATGTTTGAAAGCGCTATAGAAATAATTAACAGTAGTATCCTCCCACAAGAGCCCAGAACGGGTTACAAGTTTACTTGCATAATATAAGAACATACTGTTATGTTATGTCTCTCATGCATATTCATTACGGATATCTTAAAAACTGGACTGGATTGAGAATCACTGCACTATGGACAATTGTAGAGGTTTGAACTTTGCAATTAGAAATGGAAAAGATGGGTGTAGGGAAGGGGGGGAGGGGGACATGGAAAAGAAACCACCACAGGAAAACAGACAGGACTGGTAGAAGCTGGATGCCACACGATGTTGGAAACACAGTAATAAGGCGGTAACTATCCAGCCAGCGGCAGTCAGGGTTTGTTTTGTTGTTGTTACTGGAATTATCCCCAGATCCAAGCTACAAGCCCACTTTTTCAAGGCTGCCTTCAACTGCTAACTTCCACTCACCGTAAGATACACAAGTCCATCTTATTTTCCCTGCAAGAAACTCCCTAATCCCTATCTGTCCCGTTTGTTCTGTCTGTCCTAATTAGATTGTAAGCTCTTCTGAGCAGGGACCGTCTATTACATGTTGAAAGTACAGTGCTGGTACGCCTTTCAGTGCTTTAGAAATGATAAATGGCTCAAGCGATCCTCTTCTCCTACCTTGACTACTGTAATTCCCTCTACTGCTGTATTACTGAGAAAGACCTTAAGTCTACAATTGCTCCAAAATATAGTGGCGAGGCCAATCTTACGCAAGACCAAATACAAGAGGGTTACACCTCTCCTTAAGGAACTACATTGTTTGCCAGTCAGATGCAGGGTAGCATTCCCCACATCCGCCATCCAAATCGCACAGATCTTCCACAACTCAAGGACAATCCAACGAAGTACTACCCTCCTCTGCATGCCATGTTCGAAGGAAGGCTCTCTTTGAGTTTCAGGGGCCCAGAATCTGGAATAACCTCCCGGGCAGCCTTCGACGAACACCCACATACTTCCAGTTCTGGAAAGCACTGAAAACTCACCTTTTGACCTCAATGCATTGACCCATTCCCATGCATGATATCTTCCTTGCAATTTCTTTGTAATATTATTATTATTATTTAAGAACATAAGAAGTTGCCTCCACCGGGATCAGACCAGAGGTCCATCGCACCCAGCGGTCCGCACCCGCGGCGGCCCATCAGGTCCATGACCTGTCAAGTGTTCCCTGCCCTAAAAAACCTATCCTTACTTCTATCTGTATCCCTCAATCCCCTTTTCCTTCAGGAATTTATCCAAACCTTCTTTGAATCCCTGTAGTGTCTTCTGCCCCACCACAACCTCCGGGAGTGCGTTCCATGTGTCCACCACTCTCTGGGTGAAGAAGAACTTCCTGGCATTGGTTCTAAACCTTCCTCCTATCCTAAAATTCTATGCGGATTACAAATTATTCAGGTACTCAAGCATTATTCCCTAACTGTCCCGGCGGGCTCCCATTCTGTAGCAATTCTAATATTGTGTAGGCCGCAATGATTCCTAGCTGACATTTACGGGATACAAGAGTTGATACGGTCCGGTATAAATAGTAGCAGTATGGATTTCACTGTTCAGCCATGTCTGGGCACTGGCATTGAATAACATGGTTTGTGCAGAACTCAGCTGCTTAAGTGAAACTGGACAAAGATAGGACTGTATTTGATGCAGCCTGAGTTGTCCAGTTAACTTGGGGGCTCCTTTTACAAAGGTGCGCTAGCGTTTTTAGCACCCGTAGAATATTAGCGCACGTAAACCCTCTCGCTACGCGGGAAAGCTAACGCCAGCTCAATGCTGGCATTAGCGTCTAGCGCGCGCTAAAACTGTTATCGCAGTTTAGTAAAAGGAGCCTTTAGTCAATTAATATCGACTTTAGTAGCTGGTGCCGATATTCAATGGCATTAACCAGTTGAGTGCCATTGATTATCTGGATAGCCCTGCACAAGTAATTGAACCAAGAAATCGACCCCTTAGTAAATGGCAGCAGACAAAGACCAGCATGGCCCATCCAGTCTGCTCAGAAAGGTGGTCAGGATTGTATCTGCGACCCTCCAGGTATGTAACTGATGCTTGGTGCAATCCACGTTTCTCTATGCCTCTTTTTTAAACTTAAGAACATAAGAATTGCCTTACTGGAACAGACCAAAGGTCAATCAAGCACATTATCCTGTTTCCATACAGTGGCTAACCCAGGTCACAAGCATCTGCAAGATCCCAAAGAGTAAAACAGATTTTATGCTGCTTATCCTAGGAATAAACAGTGGATTTTCCCGTTAATCTTAATAATGGTTTATGGACTTTTCTTTTAAGATATTATCCAAATCTTTTTTTTTTTTTAACTCTGCTAAGCTAACCGCTTTCACCACATTCTCTGGCAACAAATTTCAGAGTTTAATTACATACTGAGTACAGAAATATTTTATTTAAATTTGAATTTATTTTAAATTTTACTGTGAGTGGAAATGCTCTATACTTTTATTCCATCTTCATATCTTCCAAGGGCCCTCTGTGTTTATAACATAATGTAACATTTACATAAATGATAGCAGATAATTCCAGAAAGCCCACACTCCTTTGCAAGGCTGTTCTTGAACTCACTATCAATGGTTCCCACTGTCATTTATGATGTTTACTACAATTCACTCTACACATCAGGAAAGATTTATTCTGTTTCCTTTGAAAAAAAAAAAATTACCCTCTCTTCACTTTTAGTGTCTATCCATCCATAAAGTTACAGGCTTCAGTGATCTTCAGATTGCTCTGTGCTAGTGAAATTACTTTTCTCTAACACACTTTAGATTTCAAATAGAAAGATTATTCCTAAAATGCACTTATAATTTTGTTTTTACAATCAAAGATAGCTATTGATTGCAATTGTCATCTAGTTCAATGAAAAACCAAACCACAATCTCCCCCCAAATCCACAATTGGTTGCTCGATCCCTAGGTTTTATAGTTGAATTTCTTCTATGGAGGGAAAAGGTGATATTCTGCAACAAAGAGGTGACTATAGAAATCAAAAAGTTTTGGGTGGAAGATGGGTAAAAAGACCTCAGGTTCTGGCATATTTAGAGACAGGGCATAGGGCATGTGTAAGCTCTTTGCTTGCAGTGTCTTACAGGTGCTCCAGATAACCGAAGTCAGTCGTCTCCACATGGGCTGTTACGGTTCCTTCTTTTAGAGAAGTGCATCTTTGTGTGGAAATATACAAGCACCATTTTTTCCTGAAAATTCACTGTTGTCTCTGTTTTTTCGGTATCCCCAGACCTGTAGGGTCTAAAGAAAGAAAGTTTTGCATGAAGCAGGTGTGGCATCAGAGAGCACGGCGGATTTTCCGATTTACATACACAAATTGGTTCACTGAATAAGCATTTGTATGTTTAACCACATCGCAAATCAGCTCTTACTGTTTCTTCAGGCACAGCTAAACAGATAAAGGCCCCAAAAGTTGGTGTAGAAAATAATCCCCAGCGTACTTTTATAAACCCACATTGAAAGCTGCAATTATATTTAAGCCCATTTGTGAGCCCTTACCTAGGATAGCCAATTCACTTCTCTTCCTTAGGGGTTACCAGATTTTTCAATCGGAAAATACGGACCCCTAGACCTGCTCCCAGGCCAGCCCTGTTCTGCACATCCTCCCCTCCCACCCCCCCGGCTGCCTGCTCTTATCGGGCAGGTAGGAAGTCCACTCATGCTGAAGGCTGTTTACCCCTGATGCAGCTCATGTCTGGGCAAAACATGGCTGTGTTGGGATTTCAACTTTATGCCTGTCAGCGATTTATGTTATAGTTTGTGCAATAAACTATTAGTTTTTCAGTGGTTTGGTTTTCTACGATTTTCTCTAGTTTGCTCCTTAGTACTTCTTCAGAAAAGCCAAAGTCAACAGTGCATCCGACTCTTTGCCGCATGATAGCGGCACAACTTTCTCTTACCAGGTTCCATGGGGTGGGGCCTCACTACCTCTGCTCCTTGAGAGGTCTGGTTACGAGGTGGACAAGGGGGGCGCCACTGGTATTCTGACTGGAAAAATCAGCAGCAAGAAATAGGAAGTATTAGATGCAGTATGAAAAAGAGCAAATTAAGTCCACTATATTAAGAATATACATATTCTTTATATAATGCAATCTGCACAAACAGTGGATTCTTCAAAAGCCAACTGCAAGGTCAGGGCAAATGAAGCAGCTTGGACTACGATCCCTTTATGTTCTGACAATTTTTTCCTCAGATTGCTGGCTCAGGTGCTTATTTTACTTTATATCATTTTTATTACATGAATAAACAAATGCATTCATAAATAACATTATATTACATTACATTAGTAATTTCTATTCCGCCATTACCTTGCGGTTCAAGGCGGATTACATCCAAACTAAAACAAAAATTACATTCAAAATTTGAAGGAATAGAATAAGCGATGACATAGAATTTTTAAGGTAATATATGTTGGGTAAAGAATTACCAAAGGGAAGTGGAGGTCTTTAGGAGATAAGAATAGGGTGAAATTATGGGTTTTAGATAACGTTTGGTTATCTAAAACCTACTGAAAAAGCCTACTGAAATTATTTACCAGCGGGAAATGTCGGAAGTCTGTCACCTGTGGATGTTCTGCTGGCACAGCTGTGGGTGGATAGCGGATCTGCCAATCTTCAAAACCTGGATAGACGGTGTGGGGTACAGGTGGAGCATATGTAAACTGATAGGGAGGGCAGATAGGGCCAAGCGGCCCCGGGTAGGGTTCAGGTGGGTATCTCTCTCCTAACACCTGTAAGAAGTGAAGGAACACAGAGTCACAACAACTCTCAACTATAAGCAGCAGTGGCATATATCTTCACTGTAGCTTGAGGGGATCCCCAAACCCCGCCAGCTGGAGATTTCTTCTACTGAAAATCCCAGGCTGTCTGAATACTGGTGAAGTTGACAGTATGCTTTCAACAATCCCTCATGCATGCTCCGTTTATACACATGAACTAAGCATGTGTGAAAGCATGCTGGTTTTAGCAGCTGGAAGCTGTCTGACCAGTGATGTTCAGACAGCATGAGGGATTCCAGTGCAGGAGGATCTCTGCCAACCAATGTATTAATTTTTAACATGGGAGGGTGGGAGTCTGAGGAAGAATGTGTGGACCCACACAATCCACCTTGGGCCCACAGAAATTCACTTCTGGCTGTGCTTCTGTTAAACTAAACTAAACCTTAAGCTTGTATACCGCATCATCTCCACAAAGATAGAGCTCGGCACGGTAGCATTCGCTGATAAAGACTTTCATTGGCCAGCACTTTTCTCCAGCAAATCAGGTCTCCTTGCCTCTCTTTTCCCCGCCCTCCCAGTTAGCTACATGTGAGCTCAAGTTAGGTCATCCTTCCTTCTTTGGTTGTGACAGAGATGGCATTACCACCCCTTTCTGGTCAGCCCCTGCGCCACCTTAGCTCATCAGAATCCTCAATACCTGCTTCTGCTGCTTTAACAACTTGCGCAATTTCTCCTTCTCGTCTCTTTCTCTCTGGTTGTCCTCCTTACAGGCCCGTAGCTGAGAAAAGTAGGGGAGAGAAATATGAGTAAAAGACAGAAAGGAAGCATATGTAGGTCACATAGGGGTCGTAAGAACATAAGCATTGCCTCTGCCGGGTCAGACCAGGGGTCCCTCGTGCCCAGCAGTCCGCTCCCGCGGCGGCCCCCCAGGTCCGTGACCTGTAAGTGGTCCTTAACCTAAATTCTTTATTCCCTATTCATTTAGTACCTGTATAGTTCCCCTCTATCTGTACCAGGGATCTCAAAGTCCCTCCTTGAGGGCCGCAATCCAGTTGGGTTTTCAGGATTTCCCCAATGAATATGCATTGAAAGCAGTGCATGCACATAGCTCACATGCATATTCATTGGGGAAATCCTGAAAACCCGACTGGATTGCGGCCCTCAAGGAGGGACTTTGAGACCCCTGATCTGTACCCTTCAATCCCCTTCTCCTTCAGGAAGTCATCCAATCCCTTTTTGAAGCCCAATATTGTACTCTGCCCTATCACTTCCACTGGGAGCTACCAGCCATTCAAAGCAAGGAAGACAATTGTTAGGAAGGTGCTGGAATGAAACCTTCCAGAACCTACTACACATAGAGGTCTGAGGTAGTGCCTAAACAGCACACATGGGTTCACTGTTGAATATCCTATACGTAACCTCCGAATACTCATCACGATGACTCAGAGCTGAGAAAGAAACCCTATGGGGTCCTTTTACTAAGGCACGCTAACCAATTAAATGCTAAGGCACCCATTATATGCTAAGGGCCCATTATATTCAATTTAGCGCATGCTAAATTGGTTAGCGCACCTTAGTAAAAGGACCCCATAGGGTTTCCTTCTCAGCTCCGAGTCATCGTGATGAGTATTCGGAGGTTACATATAGGATGTTCAACAGTGAACCCATGTGTGCTGTTCAGGCACTACCTCAGACCTCTATGTGTAGTAGGTTCTGGAAGGTTTCATTCCAGCATCTTCCTAACAAATGTCTTCCTTGCTTTGAATGGCTGTGCCAGTTCTCTTCACCCAATCAAAACAATCTAAAACTATTCTTTATCATTAGTTCAACTGCCGGGGGGGGAGGGGGTGTGTGTGGAATAGTTATTTCCTTAAAATATTAGTCTTTGTATTCTCAGTGACATGAAGGACAGCTGATATTATTGAAAACGAAAGGTCTCAGGAAGGTTAATAGTCTGGATCTTTCTAGTATAATCCAGACGCAGAGATAAACACAAAACAGACTTGATGTTAAATGTTGCCGAGATGTGGTGGCAAATACAGGGCAACACACACATGCATGAAAGACAAGCTGCACAGGGTCCTGCGATAATACAAGACCATACAAGGTCATATATATGCATGCAGAGACAGATAAGTGGTTGATCCTTGGAACGAGCTCCCAGTGCAGGTGATCGAGGCAAACATCATGCAAGAATTTAAGAGCACATGGGATGCCCATGTGGGATCCCTTAGAGGGTTAAGCCAAGGGAACCTGTCACCAGGAGTGGGATCCCTAGGATAGTAGACTTGGGGGTGGGTCAGTAGAGTGGGCAGACCTGATGGGCTATGGCCGTTATCTTCTATGTTTCTATGATAAAGGCTGACCACTGCTGGCTGAATATATCAGCCAGGCTCGTATTTAGGTGACTGACCAAAAATGGATCTAAAAACTAATGTACAGACCTCAAAGAAAATGTGAGTCTGAACTGGAAGCCAGCGCAGCCTCTTTAAACCTGAAATAACCTTATCAAACATTTAGGTATGGTTCATCAGCCTAGCTGCACTATTTTGCAGGGTCTGCCAGCGGCTCAGTGAATTCCCAGTGCAACCAACGTACACAAGATTACAATAATCAACTAGTCATAGAATCAAGGGGATTTCCCAAATTAGCACTTCAGCCTCTAAACTAGATGGTCTGGCCAGGCCTCAGTCACAGGAGGACCTAAATCCACAGCTTGTACCTGGGTGTTGAGTAATGACATTTGAGACCGAGACTGCTCTAACTGTTGCTTCAGTTCTTCCTTTTCTTCATTCATTCGTTCTCGGTCACTTCGCTCCCGCTGAAAATCCTCTTCAAAGATCTTCACCTGAAAAAGACGTGGGTGCCAGAGATGTGGGTGGGAGCGTCACGCAGAAAGACAAAGTTTTAGTAGCCCAAAGAACACTTGCGAGGCAGCGTCCATCGAAGAAAGGAAAAGTGATGATAGTACAGGTGAGCGAGAGGAGTTAAGCAGTGGAACAAGTTACCTCAGGGAGTCACCTCCATCACTGAACATTTTAAACAGCAGTTTAAAATGCCATTCAGTGGATTAAGGAAAGATTACATTACCTCTTAATGTTTCTTCCAGTTCTATTATAATTTTCTCTCCTGCATTTTCTCTAATCTCAAAATAAACTTTGTCCTTAACACTTTAAGAGCACTATGATACTTATTTACTATGGCGTGCTAAGCCCTTTGCAGGCCTAGAGCGCCGGAAAACTCACAGATCAAAATGCCGGTCTGACTGACACACAAATTACATTCTAGGAAAAAAAAAACATTTTATAGATGGTTTTCACAGTTACTTAGGAGCCAACTTTACATTGTGTAATGAACCAAATGTTAAATTTAAAATGCGCATTAGATGGTATGATGTGGGTCACACAGAACTTTCTCCATAGGCTGCATATTTGACAAACCTGTTCTAGTCACGCACATCTTAAGTTATCAAACTTATCAAAATCCAGTCTGACCACTAAAGCAGAGGAAGTTTTGTATGGACCACATTGTAGTATATAATGTATAATGCACATTTTAAATTTAACATCTGGTTAATTACATAATGTAAATTTGGCTCCAGAAGCCCATCTATATACTGTAGTGGGTTTTCCTAGAATATAATTTGTGTGTAAATCAGACTGGCATTTTGATCTGTGAGTGTTTTCCTGCCTGTTTTGATGAGGACATATGTGTGTAAGTAAAACAGGTGTGTCAAACCTGTGGCCCTTGGGGGGGAAGTTTTGTGTGGACCGCATCACAGAATGTAATGCACATTTGACTGCCCGGATTCTATAAATGGTACCACGATTGGCAGCTGCCCACAGAAATGGCGCTGATCGCATGACAGTCACACGACGTCACCATTAATTGAACTGCAGCTACATCACAGATAAGCGCTGGAAATGCAGGCCAGGGTTTTCAAGGCCTACGTTTCTGGTGCCTATCTGTGAAGAGAATCGCAACTACCGATGTCTAAGGGTACTTTTGGCGTTAACCATGCTGTTTGTGGAGGTGCCATCTTTTTTTTTTTTTAATGAGATTTTAATTGCTATTAAACAATGTGATCAATTATCACATTGATTAAAGGCAATTAAATATGGTGCCATTAGGGTGTCTAACTAGCAGCGTCGTTTATAGAATTTGGGCCATAATGTAAATTTGGCTCCTAGGTAATTGTGAAACCCATGTATAAAGTGGATTTTGCTAGAATATAATTTCAGTGTCAGTCAGATTGGATTTTGATAAGTTTGATAAGTTAAGACGTGTGTGACTAGAACAGGTTTGTCAAATATGCAGCCTGTGGAGAAAGTTCTGTGTGACCCACATCATACCATCTAATTCACATTTTAAATTTAACATTTGGTTCATTACACAATGTAAAGTTGGCTCCTAAGTAACTGTGAAAACCATCTATAAAATGGTTTTTTTTTTTCTAGAATGTAATTTGTGTGTCAGTCAGACCGGCATTTTGATCTGTGAGTTTTTCCTGTCAGTTCTGTGATGAGGACATGCGAGTGTGACTACAGCTCGCTATTACACAATTTACCCATGTCCTTCTCCACGACAACTGGTGCTATGGAGAAGGGGGAGGAGCTCTATAAGGAGGGAAGGGTGGAGCTTTCTCTGTGGAGAAGGAGGTTTTGTGTAAAACTGTGACAGAACACAGATGAAAGAGGTGTGAGAGATTTTAAGAGTTGAACTCACTTAGGTTTTATGGTGGTTACATAGAAATCTGATGGCAGATAAAGGCCAAATGGCCCATCTAGTCTGCCCATCCGCAGTAACCATTATCGCTTTCTCTCTCCGAGAGAACCCATGTGCTTATCCCAGGCCCTTTTGAATTCAGACACAGTCTCTGCCTCCACCACTTCTTCTGGGAGACTATTCCATGCATCTACCACTCTTTCTGTAAAAAAGTATTTCCTTAGATTACTCTTAACTTCATCCTTGAGGGAAAGGGAAGAAAATCCTACCCATAAACATACTTTCACCTTAGATCAAGGATCTTGAGATTCAGTCCTTGAGGCTCACAACCCAGTCTGATTTTCAGGATTTCCACAAGGAATATGTAGAAAACCTATTGTCATGCAATGGAAGAAGTGAATGCAGCGAGACCTTTCAAACATATTCATTGTGGAAATCCTGAAAACTAGGCTGGGTTGTGGACCTCGAGGACTGGATTTGAGGAACCCTGCCTTAGATGAAGGCAATAGGCACCATTTATATAGGGGGACCGACAGGGCTGGCCCTGGGGGCTCCTGTCAGACTGTCCCCCCCCCCTCCTCCAACCCAAGGACATTCCTGAGTGGTGTTAGAGAATAAGGAGACTGAGTATTTGGTGAATGCACAGCTCCTGTAGTGGCTCATCATTACTCTTAAATCTGACATGTCTGTGCTAAAGCAGCCTGCAGTAATTTCCCAGTTTGTGCATTTTAATTATGATGTATTAAATTTTTTTCTATTAATTTTTAGGAGGGGGTGTAGCATAGGCAGAGAGTAGAGGTGGAAGCGTTAATCAGTTTAGCACATTCTCATTACCATATGCTAATTGGTTAATGTGGACTTAATTGGGGAGCTATTAGCACCCCCGAAATGGAAAATGGCAAGTGCTCCCACGCAATAGAAAAATTATTGCGGGACCACCAAAAAGAAAAAGCTCCATTTTACAGCTGCGATAAAAATGGGCTCAGTCTGTGGAAGAGTCCTGTGTTAGGACACGTTAAGCCCATTTCTTAATTGCAGGTTAGTAAAAAGGGTGACGGGACTAAATCGCGCGAGACAACGGCGCGCAGACAACTGAGCGCAAGGTTGACGGTGCGCCGAAGAAAAGCACTATTTTAAAGGGCTCCGACGGGGGGTGTGGGGGGGAACCCCCCCCACTTTACTTAACAGACATTGCGCTGGCGTTGTGGGGGGTTTGGGGGGTTGTAACCTCCCACATTATACTTAAAACTGAACTTTTTCCCTAAAAAACAGGCAAAAAGTTCGGTTGCAAGTATAATGAGGGGGGTTACAACCCCCCAAACACCCCACAACGCCAGCGCGATGTCTGTTAAGTAAAAGGGGGGTTCCCCACCAACACCCCCCATCGGAACCCTTTAAAATAGTGCTTTTCTTCGGCGCGCCTTCAACCTTGCGCTCAGTTGTCGGTGCGATTTTGTCTATGAACCGTAAAAAGGACCCTTACCCCCTCTTCTATTAAACTGCGCTAGCAATTTTTAGCACAGAGAGCCGCACTGCTCCCGACGCTCATAGAGTTCCTATGAGCGTCGGGAGCAGCGCAGGCCATTCAGCGCAGCTTTCTGCGCTAAAAACTGCTAGTGCAGTTTAATAGAAGAGAGGTTAAATTTCTTTTTCCCTGCACTGGGATACAGTTTGCCTGAAAGGATTTGAAACTCCTAGCCTTCCCCTCATAAAGAAATCTACTATCAGAAACCCGCTTCATCTTAACATTCCTCCTCAATTGGTTTCATATTATTTGCAACTCAGAAATATTTCTCATGGCATCAACTGAGATAAAGGTGAAACAGATTAGGGGAATTGGTGCCAGGGTGATGGGAGCTCAGGCTATGTGAGCTCCAAGACTTGTTTAAATATGATTGAACAATGGATGGTTAATTTTCAATTAAAATTGAACAGAGAAAAAGCAAAATTTATGATACTAAATCCTCCCAATTCGGGATTTTTTTAATGAATTTCTGCCAAATGATAATATAGAATATTCATTAGTCTCAAGTATTACGATTTTGGGAGTATTTTTTTAATAGCTATTTATTACTTATATCTCATATTTCACAGTTAATAAAAAACAATCTTTTGGATTATTTTGGAAAATGAGGAGGATTAGGAAATATTTTGATCACTATCATAAGAACATAAGCAATGCCTCTGCTGGGTCAGACCTGAGGTCCATCGTGCCCAGCAGTCCGCTCACGTGGCGGCCCAACAGGTCCATGACCTGTGCAATAATCCTCTATCTATACCCCTCTATCCCCTTTTCCAGCAGGAAATTGTCCAATCTTTTCTTGAACCCCAGTACCATACTCTGCCCTATTACGCTCTTTGGAAGCGCATTCCAGGTCTCCACCACACGTTGGGTAAAGAAGAACTTCCTAGCATTCGTTTTGAATCTGTCCCCTTTCAACTTTTCTGAACTATCAATTTCGTTTTTATTTCGATCACTACAATCTCTGTTCTGATCATCATAGATTATTGCAGTTATTTTTCTGGATTTCCCAAAGATGGTATTATGTAAAATACCATGCAAAACACAGCCATCAGGTTAATATTTGGGTTGAAAAAAGGAGAAATAATCACACCATACATGCTGAAACTGTACTGGCTTCTGGTTGAAGGTAGAATTCAATTCAAGGTTTTTTTTTTGTTTGATGTTCCTGTTTGTATGACTCCACTGTTATATTATTTGAACACTAAATCATATGGTTTGAGACAACAATCTTTATTTCAATTTCCTAAAGTAAACGGAGTAAAATGTTTCAGAATGCATACTTCAACATGGGCTTATCAAGCAGCCAAACTATGGAGAATTTTACCAGATCAGTTTGGTTCAATAAGAATTTATGAGTTAAAAAAATTACTTGTTTAAGGAATGTGTGATGAATAAGTTGTAATCTGTTGTTTTTCTGTTTTAAATTTAATTGTTTTCGTGTAAACTAAACTAAACTAAACTAAACCTTGGGTTTATATACCGCACCATCTCCACGAATGCGGAGCTCGGCACAGTTTACAGGAAGAAAGATGAGAGAGGAACTACAGTGGAGAGATTAAAGAGTTAGGTGTAAAGGGGGAAGGTGAGAGTCCTAAGAGGGGGGAAGTGTTACAGTTTTGAGAATAGCCAGGTTTTTAGGTGTTTGCGGAAGAGTTGGAGGGAGCTTGAGGTTCGGAGAGGGGAGGTGAGGTTATTCCAGATCTCAGTGATTCTAAAGGGGAGGGATGACCCAAGTTTGCCTACATGGGAAATACCTTTTATGGAAGGGAAGGATAGTTTAAAAATTTGGGAGGATCTGGAGGAAGTAGGGGTTGGGGAGTTCCAGGATAGAGGGATAACGGCAGGAAGGATGCCATGTAGGATCTTGTAGGCCAGACCCGCACATTTGAAGTGGATCCTGGGGATTACTGGGAGCTAATGGAGCTTAAACAGGAGTGGTGAGACGTGATCAAATTTGCTTTTCGTGAAAACAAGCTTAGCTGCGGCGTTCTGAATCCGCTGAAGTCTGTGGAGGCTTTTCTTGGTTAGGCTGAGGTAGATAGAATTGCAATAATCCAATCTGGAGAGGATGATGGATTGTACTAGGACTGCAAAGTGTTTTTGGTGAAAATAGGGTCTGACTTTCCTTAGCATGTGAAGGCTGAAGAAGCATTTCTTCACCAGGGATTGGAGATGTTCGTTGAAGGATAGAGAAGAGTCTAAGGTGAAACCCAGAACTTTGCTTGAGAACTCGAGCTGTAATGGGGGGCCGGTGGACAATGGGATGGAGGAAGGTAGATGGTCTAATTTTGGGCCGAGCCAAAGGAGTTTTGTTTTGGACTCGTTTAGTTTCATATGCATTGTGAATGCCCAGGATTGGAGGTTCTTTATGCATGAGGATATGTTCGTGGAGAGGTTAGTGAGGTTCGAGTCAGTCTCAAGGAGGACGAGGATGTCATCAGCGTAAGTGTAAGCCGCAGTGAACCTTTCAAGGTATTAGCGATATACAAATAAATTTATATTATATGCCTTTAGTTCAGAGGCTCAGTAAAATGTAGTTTTGGAAGCCAATAAAATGTTTGGAACTCAAATCTGTTTAATAGTATTTCTTCAGAATGAAAATATAAAAATAAGGTGTCTTTTTGCTACTTGGGATCTAGCCAGGTACTTGGGACCTGGGTTGGCCACGGTTGGAAACAGGATACTGGGTTTGATGGACCTTTGGCCTGTCAAAGTGTAGCAATTCATATGTGAGCCAAGTATAAGACAGTCAAGCCATTGTGACATCACTGATGAGTTTGGCTCTTAGGCATTGGTGAAATGAAGCTTTATGACATCACAGTCTGAGCTCTGGAATGTTGCTACTATTTGGGTTTCTGCCAGGTACTTGGGATGGCTTCTGTTGGAAAAGGTTACTGGGCTTGATGGACCTTCGGTCTGTCCCAGTATAGCAATTCTTATTTTACGTTATGTTTTTATTTAGGCAAACTGTGGGCATTCATCACCTCTGCTATCCTATTTTTGAATGATTAAAAAATCCTCCATCACTAGACAACCTGCTGCCATGTTTTACCTGCTGTTTGAGAAGCTCTATCTGGGTCAGCAGCTCATGTCTCTTCAGTCCTGCTCCAATCTCAGCAGCATTCGTGAACATGGGCAGCGAGGGAGCAGAGGCCTGGACATTCAGAGCCTCTTCTAGAGCCTACGGACAAAACAGACAAGCAGAGTCAGAATGATTGAACTGTCACACAATATGTACCTGTATTGCAAGACCTCGCTCATTTAGAACAGTCATTACACTCCCTCAGCGTCAGAGAACATAAGAACATAAGAACTGCCATCTCCGGATCAGACCTTCGGTCCATCAAGTCCGGCGATCCGCACACGCGGAGGCCCTGCCAGGTGTACACCTGCCGTAATTTATAGTCCACAACCTAAAACTAGTTACCCCAGCAGCATATAATATAATCAGGAAAATAGTATATAATACTGCTCATACTGGACAATACATATCTGTATTAGAGGCCCAACATACTTGAAGGGCTCTGGCCTCAGAATCGGAGCCTACGCACAGCAGTGAATCACAAACTGAGAAGATCCGCGTAGTTAATACAGCTCCTGCTCCAATCATTGGCCAGTAATTTAATCTTTTTTTTGAAAAAATTTTTATAAAGCAATTTAATGAAGCTTTAAAGTTGAAAGGGTTTTAGCTTCATTAAATTGCTTTATAAAAATTTTTTCAAAAAAAAGATTAAATTACTGGCCAATGATTGGAGCAGGAGCTGTATTAACTACGCGGATCTTCTCAGTTTGTGATTCACTGCTGTGCGTAGGCTCCGATTCTGAGGCCAGAGCCCTTCAAGTATGTTGGGCCTCTAATACAGATATGTATTGTCCAGTATGAGCGGTAATTTATAGTCCACCATATCTTTATATGCCTCTCTTAAGGAGATATATATCTAGTTTGCTCTTGAAGCCTAGGACGGTCGATTCCGCAATAATCTCATCTGGGAGGGCATTCCAGGTGTCAACCACTCTCTGAGTGAAGCAGAACTTCCTGATATTAGTCCTGAACCTGTCCCCCCCTTAGCTTCATTCCATGTCCTCTAGTCCGTGTCAAATTGGACAATGTAAATAATCTTCTCTGCTCTATTTTGTCGATTCCTTTCAGTATTTTGAAGGTCTCGATCATATCCCCACGCAGTCTCCTTTTCTCAAGGGAGAACAATCCTAGTGTTATAAGTCTGTCCTCGAATTCCAGTTTCTCCATACCCTTCACCAGTTTTGTTGCTCATCTCTGCACCCTCTCCAGCAGTTTTATATCCTTCTTTAGGTAGGGAGACCAATGTTGGACGCAGTATTCCAAGTGTGGTCTGACCATTGCCCTATAAAGCGGCATTATAACTTTCTCCGATCTACTCGAGATTCCTTTCTTTATCATGCCCAACATTCTATTTGCCTTCTTTGCCGCTGCCGCGCATTGTGCCGACGGCTTCAGGGTCCTATCAGAAGAACTATCAGCTCAGTTGTGATGTGTGTATACTGTATGTACTTGTATTGCAAGACCTTGCTTGTATATCAAGTTAAAATTTAATCAAATGTTTTGCTTGTCTTGCAAAACACTTGCAAACTTCTTTTGTACCCAGCAGGACTTGAACCCAGTTCCCCAAGTTCTCAGGCCCCTGTGTTAACCACTAGGATACCCTAGTTGCACAGGTAATTTAATTTAGTAATAAGCTAATTGATGTTAACAAGCCATAATTGATTATAATTGCTGTTAACTGGCCTTAAGTGGAACTAATTAGCAGTTATGCAAATAACTGCCTTTAATCAGGATTCTAGAACTTGTACACACAAAATCCAAGTGCAGCTGCAAGGGAGACTAAAGGCTAGATTCACTAAGGGCACAGATCGGATCCGAATTGCCCTCATGCAAATGAGGGCGATCGGAATCACGCCCCCCCAACCGACCGCACGGATCGCTTTCCAGCGATCGCGACGCATGCGTAGACTATGGGCTCGCACTGCGGGGAAGAGCAGTCGAGGCAGATAGCAGGAGTTATCAGGGCGGCAGAGAGTGGAGAATCGGGGCATAGAGCAGGAGTTTACTGAGCAGGACGGCAGAGAGCAGGAGAGGGCAGTCGGAAAGGACGTGAGCGACTGGTCCCCAGCAGTCGCTTCGTTGTTGATCGGCCAGCCCAGTCGATGTTCCAGATTTTGTTTAGTGAATCGCTGCCTGCCTACTTTGCATGCCGTTTCCCCTCATTTGCATGCGCGGATCCGTTCGGATGGGAGGATGATTGGATATGAGGTTAGTGAATCCGGTTGGAGGGAAATTGGGTCGCAAAGGGGTCGCTAAGTGGTCGGGACTTGATCAGTGAGCTTAGTGAATCCAATCCATAGACCTGGGAGAGGCATGGGTGGGTCAGAGGAATGTCTAGTACTTATGCGCTTGGTTTCTAGAATAGTATGAGTTACTACTACCGTGTTTCCTTGAAAATAAGACAGTATCTTATATTAATTTTGGGTCCAAAAAATGCACTAGTGCTTATTTTTGGGTGAAGTCTTATTTTTTTTTCATGTACAATGTTCATTTCGCCCTTCTTCTTCTCCAACCCTATTCTTCCTCTTTCCTTTCTCTCCCCCACAAGTGCAGCATCTTCCCTCTCACCTATCCCCTTGTGCCTTCCCTCTGCAGCATCTTCTATCTCTCCCTCCCCCCACCCCTGCAGCAGAACTCTTGCACATCATCTTTCAATCCCTCCCTCCCTCCCATCCCTCTGTGCAGGAGAACCCTTGCACAGCATCTTTCAATCCCTCCCTCCCTTCCATTCCCCTATGCAGAAGAACCCTTGCACAGCATCTTTCAATCCCTCCCTCCTTCCCATCCCCCTGTGCAGCAGAACCCTTGCACAGCATCTTTCAATCCCTCCCTCCCTTCCATCCCCCTGTGCAGAAGAACCCTTACACAGCATCTTTCAATCCCTCCCTCCCTTCCATCCTCCTGTGCAGCAGAACCCTTGCACAGCATCTTTCAATCCCTCTCTCCCTTCCATCCCCCTGTGCAGAAGAACCCTTACACAGCATCTTTCAATCCCTCCCTCCCATCCCCCTGTGCAGCAGAACCTTTGCACAGCATCTTTCAACCCTCCCTCCCCCTGCGCAGCAGAATCACGCCGACTCTCCCACCGTGAGACCAACATACCTCCCTCCAAACAGCAGCATTGGCAGCACTCTAAACACAGTACTATCTACTATTAATTATTTCTATAGCACTACTAGATGTACGCAGCGATGTACAGAGTTACCTTGAACACGGTGTATGTGCTCACGCCTAAAAGTACTGGTAAATACATAGCTTCAGGCTTACGCTGGTATTCTATAATGGCAATTACACGTGTAATTTCCCTTACAGAATCTGTGCTTAGAATTCATCACCCTGGGGTCTAACTTTAGGCTACTCCAGTGGCGTAGTAAAGTGAGGGAGGGGGTGTGTGGACCACCCCCAGGCACCATTTTAGAGGGGGCAGTGGCATCTCTCTGCCCCCACCCAACATCACGCTCTTCCTCCGCCACCCCCCGCGTACCTCTTTAAAAATCTTCGCCAGTGCGAGCAACTATTCTATCCTGCTGCTCACGCCAGCCTGGCTCCCTCAGAAATTGCTTCTGGGCTGCGGGGCATCAGAGGGGAACGCCAGCGCGAGCAGCAGGCTGGAGAAGCTGCTTGCGCAGGTGAAGATTTAGAAATAGGGGGGGTGGGAAGTAAGGTTGCGAATGTGATGGGCGGACAGGGGTGCAGAAGGAGCGGGGCGAAAGCAGAGAGGAGGGCACCTCTTATCTTCGCCACGCTACCGGGATACCCTTTGAGAATTACCTCCTTACAGTCTATGCAGGTACTTAAGGCAACATGAGGTGGAGTGATTTATGCAATGTCACAAGGCAAGTCGGTGGAAATGGTGAAATTGGAACCCTGGTTTCCTTGGTTCTGAACTCCTTAATTTAAGCAACTAACTTTAGGTGTCTTTTTTTAAATTCTTTATTCATTTTAAAATCAAATACATAGTGCAAACAGATGAACGTTCAAGTAATATAACATACTGCACTCCATTCCAACAAATAATATACAGCTATTATACCCTCCCCCTCCCCTTCTTGATGCTTATAACAATCTTTCAAGAATCAAAGGGAGATAATGTTAATAATTCATTACATTACATTACATTAGTGATTTCTATTCCGCCATTACCTTGTGGTTCAAGGCGGATTACATCCAAACTAAAACAAGAATTACATTTCAACTTTGAAGTAATAGATTAAACGATGAGATAAAATTTTAAGGGAGAATTATGGGTTTTAGATAATGTTTGGTAACTAGAAAAATTAGAGAGTACTAAGGGTTTATAGAGTGTTGGATGTTGGGTTAGGTTTAACGTGTTTTTTGAAGAGTATGGTTTTAATTTCTTTCTTGAAGGTTTTGTAATCTGTGGATGAAGATAACAGAGTGGGGAGTTGTTTGTCCAACTTAGCTGCTTTGGAGGCTATTAGGTTGTCATAAAGTTTTTATCGTTTGACATCATAAGTTACAATATTTTGTTAACGGGCCCCAAATTTCCTTGAATTTGCTATGGTGTCCCCTCTGTATAGAATTAATATTTTCAAACTTATAAATCTGACATAAGGACTCCCACCAGAAATTATAATTTAAGTTATCCCAACTTTTCCAGTTTTTCATTATCAGCTGCATGGCTACTCCTGTCATGATGAGGAGCAATTTATTCTGATTTGCATTAATTGGTTTCTTGGGTAATAATATCATTCCAAACAATATTATATCATATGATAAGGTGTCTTTTTATAGTATCTGGGCCTTAGTCCGTGCTAATGTCCATTAGCATGCATAAACTTTAGTAAAAGGGCCCTGAAGAGAGCAAGATCATGCTTCTAGAAATCTGTCCTAATCTAAGAAATATGATTTGCAATAACCTGTGTGCAGAAACCCTGAGAGAACATGTGAACGAAGAGTCTGAACAGTATTCCTGGCATGGACTGGGTCCGACAGGTAGCCAGATGCATTCAGGCACAACATGTTTTTCGTCCTCGGTACGTCAAGGATTGAACCAGAGTGTACCCAGTGCTCAGTCAGTTTTAAGGGTCATTCATCTCTTGCCTGCCAAACAGCATATGTGGCCAAGCGTCCCCCAAGATACATAACCCTGCCTGCAGTACAGTGCATTCAGTTCTGGCCTGTGCAAACAGCTGACTCGTCATATGTAATCAAAAAAATTACATGAAATTAAACTTGTACGGGAAGCAATGAGAGGGAAGAGAGAGTGTGGCACAAAGCTAAATGGTATTTCTGACTTAAGTTCAAATCCATTTCGGCCATTGACCCTTCCTGGGTTCAGACTGCCCTTCACCTCCTTTATTCTCAAATGAAACTGAGTAACTACACATTTTAATACTGTTTCATTGTGATACTACCACTAAAAGAATGAATACGACGAAAAACTAACTCCAAATGCAGATTTGCATACCAGCAAATTCAGCTCACAGGGAAATCTGTGTTCCGTCAGATGAATTTAACTGCAGTAAATTAGCTCATCAAACTATATTCAAATCTAGTGTATGTCAAAGCTTGATCCTGGCATGAAAACTGGTTAACAGTTCAAGCTTGGATTCTCTGCAAGTGGTGCGAGCATTTGTTGGTAAAAAAAAATAAAAAAGGAGGATTATCTGAATATGATGAGAAACGTCAGCTTTCAAGATCATAGAGGGGAAGGATGGAAGCATTTTTATCCTAATTTTACCCACAGCATCATGGGAATAATTTTCACAGATCTACCTCTAGGTACTACGAGTATTACCCCCGAGTATTATCCATGGAATTTTGCACAAATCTCTCTTTTAAAACCATCTAGGGCAGTGGTCTCAAACTCAAACCCTTTGCAGGGCCACATTATGGATTTGTAGGTACTCGGAGGGCCTCAGAAAAAAAAAGTTAATGTCTTATTAAAGAAATGACAATTTTGCATGAGGTAAAACTCTTTATAGTTTATAAATCTTTCCTTTTGGCTAAGTCTTAATAATAATATTGTCATTTATAGCTAAAGAGACATATGATCAAGAAACTGTTTTATTTTATTTTTGTGATTATGATAAACATACCGAGGGCTTCAAAATAGTTCCTGGCGGGCCGCATGGGGCCCCCGGGCCGCGAGTTTGAGACCACTAATCTAGGGGAAAAGTACCCTCACAGATTTGTGCCTGCTTTTTCTGTGGGTAATCTTACCCTCCAAATATCACTTATAGTCTTGAAAATGTAAACCAGTGATTGTTACCCTACTGGTTCTAGGCCACCCTTGGAAAATTCCTTCACAGCACACATACTTTTACTAAAGATGGATGGGCAACTTTCAGAAAGTCCTTTTACGCCACTAAATGGCTTCGGTGTTAAGAATCAGTTTGTTATGCAAAGTGTAGCCAAACTTACACCAGCAATGGCTGTATGGATGACCAGAAACGGAAACAAGTTCCCCCAATTCTGGCTGATTTACAATGGCTTCTTATAGGGTTTCATATAATTTTTAAGCTACTAGGAAGGTTCCATCTGTCTGTCAATCTGTCCTTACACATATGCACAAAAACATACAAACACATGGGGGGGGGGAGAGTCCTTTCACTAAGGTGCACTAACAAAATTAGTGTGCATTGAGGGGGCTGATTCTATAAAAGGTGCCTATAGTGCCTAACTTAATTGGCAAAATACCCTTAATAGCCTCAATAATTGGCGGAAAAAACATTTTAATTGAGCAATAGGTGCCTATCCGCTTCTATAAAAGATATGCGCTTATCGCACGGTGCTTAGCGGCGCCTATCTGCTACATGGATGTTTCTGTGGGCGGAGCATGACTTAGGTGTCACTAAGCGCAATTCTCTAAAAACCTATAGGTGCCTGAAATGTAGGCCTTTAAAACCCTCGCCTAGATTTCAGACGCCCAAGTTTTTACAAAGGTGTCGCTAACTGCAATTCTGCCTAACTGTGATTGACACATGGCTGTCACCATTTTTCTATGCGCTGGCCGATTTAGGCGCCATTTATAGAATCAGCCATAGGAATATAATGGGCTATATGGCTTTTAGAGCAAGCTAATCATTAGTGCTCTTTAGTTAAAGAACCCCTATAGAGAGAGAATCACACATACTCAAGACATGCACACACCTTGTATAGCTCCTGTCACTCTAATGAGTGACATATTTTAGCATGACCCAGTTTGGCCATTCTTATGTTGGAAACAGGATAATGGGCTAGATCAGGGATGTCAAAGTCCCTCCTCGAGGGCCGCAATCCAGTCGGGTTTTCAGGATTTCCCCAATGAATATGCATGAGATCTATTTGCATGCACTGCTTTCATTGTATGCTAATAGATTCATGCATATTCATTAGGGAAATCCTGAAAACCCGACTGGATTCCGGCCCTCGAGGACCGGAGTTGCCCATGTCTGACCTAAACCCTTGACTATTGCTGTACAGGGATCTCAAAGTCCCTTTTTGAGGGCCGCAATCCAGTCGGGTTTTCAGGATTTCCCCAATGAATATGCATGAGATCTATTTGCATGCACTGCTTTCATTGTATGCTAATAGATCTCATGCATCCTGAAAACTCGACTGGATTGCGGCCCCAGAGGAGGGACTTTGACACCCCTGGGCTAGATAGACCATTGGTCTAGGGCAGGGGTAGGCAATTCCGGTCCTTGAGAGCCGGAGCCAGGTCAGGTTTTCAGGATATCCACAATGAATATGTATGGGAAGGATTTGCATGCACTGCCTCTCCTTGAGATGCAAATCTATCTCATGCATATTTATTGTGGATATCCTGAAAACCTGACCTGGCTCCGGCTCTCGAGGACCGGAATTGCCTACCCCTGCTCTAGGGTTACCAGTTGTCCAGATTTCCCTGGACATGTCCGGGGGTCCAGACGGCACTTTGTTTAGGTTTTGAAAAGCCTCCCCTAAATTGCATTGGGCATAAGGAAGTCCACGCATTTGTATTAGCCTAGGGCAGGGATCGCTAACCTGCAGCTTGCGAGCCACAAGCGGCTCTTCTTACATGTGGCTGCAGCTCTCCAGGCCCCAACCCTTTAATCTCCATCCCAACCCGAAGATCCTCCCCTCCTCCCCCCGGGCCTACCAAGGTTCCTGGTGGTCCAGCAGGGGTCTTTGTGGCAGCTCTATTGAGGTACCTGGTGATCCAGCGGGGTCTTTGTGGCAGCTCTACTGAGGTACCTGGTGATCCAGCGGGGTCTTTGCAGCAGGAGCATGGCCCTCTTGCTCCTGCCTCCTTGTGGCTGCTTTCTAAAATAGCTGCTGCAACCTCTCACAGCTGCTCGCGGCATTTCCTGTAGTACCGCAAGCTGCCGAAAGAGGTCGTGGAAGCCATTTTAGAAGGCAGCTGCGAGGAGGCAGAAGCAAAAGGGCCACGCTCCTGCCACAAAGACCCCGCTGGATCACCAGGTACCTCAATAGGCCTGGGGAGGGGAGGGAATCATAGGGTTGGGAGGGAGATTAAAGGGTCGGGTCCTGGAAAGGGGAGAGAACCTTGGCTATGGGTTGGGAGGAGGAGCAGGGGAAGGGGGGAGAAAGAGCGATGAGAAGTGTAGAGACCTGTGAGGGGTTGGAGTGGAGAGAAGCTACATCTTGCGGCTCTTTGTAAATCTTGGGTTAAGTATTTTTGATAAATTGGCTCTTTGCTGTAAAAAGGTTGCCAACCCCTGAATTAAGGTGAGATGGATGAAAATATGTTTGTGCTCTATGCCAACCCCATTATGCCAGTGGTAGAGTAACTGTCTGTGTGTAATGCCTGACCATACTTGTATGTCTCTGGAGGACAACAGCTAGCCTGCTGTGTTCTGAAGTCAAACCCCTCCTCCCTCAGCTAGAGAAGACACCCATCCTCCTGGCTTCCCAGAATGCTGTTCAATCCCAAGATGGTCCTGATCATAGAACCTTACCTTGTTTAGCCTGTGGATCTCCTTCTCCTGGTACTCCCGCTGTCGGCTGACAGGAGTCAGCTGGTCCTGTAGGGTCTTATTCTTTTCCTTCAATTCATTCACCTCAGCTGCCAAGTTTTCTTTTTCTTCCTGTAGGGTTGAAAGAGAGGATTGGTCTAATGCCTGGCAACTAAAATTCAATGCAAAGAAATGCAGAGTAATGCATTTGGGGATTAATAATCTGAAGGAACCGTATATGCTGGGAGGTGAGAAGCTGATATGCATGGACGGGGAGAGGGACCTTGGGGTGATAGTATCTGAAGATCTAAAGGTGAAAAAACAGTGTGACAAGGCGGTGGCTGCTGCCAGAAGGATGCTGGGCTGTATAAAGAAAAGCGTAGCCAGTAGAAAGAAGAAGGTGTTGATGCCCCTGTACAGATCATTGGTGAGGCCCCACTTTGGAGTATTGTGCTTAGTTTTGAAGACCGTATCTGGCGAAGGACATAAGAAGACTTGAAGCGGTCCAGAGGAGGGCAACAAAAATGATAGGAGGCTTGCGCCAGAAGATGTATGAGAAGAGACTGGAAGCCCTGAATTTGTATACCCTAGAGGAAAGGAGGACAGGGGAGATATGATTTAGACGTTCAAATACTTGAAGGGTATTAACGTAGAACAAAATCTTTTCCAGAGAAAGGAAAATGGTAAAAACCAGAGGACATAATTTGAGGTTGAGGGGTGGTAGATTCAGGGGCAATGTTAGGAAATTCTATTTTACGGAGAGGGTGGTGGATGCCTGGAATGCGCTCCCGAGAGAGGTGGCGGAGAGGAAAACGGTGACAGAGTTCAAAGAAGCATGGGATGAAAACACAGGATCTAGAATCAGAAAATAATAGTAAATATTGAACTAAGGCCAGTACTGGGCAGATTTGCACGGTCTGTGTCTGTATATGGCTGTTTGAGGGAGGATGGGCTGTGGAAGGCTTAAATGGCTGAGAGGGTGTAGATGGGCTGGAGTGAATTTTGACGGAGATTTTGGCAGTTGGAACCCAAGCACAGTACCGGGTAGAGCTTTGGATTCTTGGCCAGAAATAGCTAAGAAGAAAAAATTTAAATTGAATTAGGTTGGGCAGACTGGATGGGCCATTCGGGTCTTTATCTGCCATCATCTACTATGTTACTATGACTCAGATTCAAGGTCACTGTTTGCACATGCCCTCTCTCAGTGAGCACACCTCTCTCCTGACTTCTTTAGCAGGCAAACCAGAGGAAACGGCAGCCAATTTTGGCCACCTTGGTTCCAGCAAGTTTCTCCCACCAAACCTAGGCAGCCAAATGCCTGGCAGAAAATTCTCCGAAATCCAGGTGGCCAAAATCAGAGTACCTAGAGTGGATGAACCTAATGGTTAGGTTTGATTCTCCTTGCGAGTCTGGGCAAGTCACTTAACCCTCCACTGTCCCAGGTGCAAAATAAGTACCTGTATAGATACACACACACACAATCAAATAAATAAATAAATACCTATGTAAACCACTTTCATTGTAACCATGAAAAGGTGGTAGATCAAGTCCCGTCCCCCTAGAATTAGACCTCCTATCACAATGCCCAGATTTGGGCTGCTTCACTATCATAAGAACATAAGAATTGCCACTGCTGGGTCAGACCAGTAGTCCATCGCGCCCAACAGTCCGTTCACGCGGCGGCCCCCAGGTCAAAGACCAGTGCTCTAACCGAGACCAGCCTCACCTGTGCACATTCTGGTTCAGCAGAAACTTAGCTAGCCTTATCTTGAATCCCTGGAGGGTGTTTTCCCCTATAACAGCCTCCGGAAAAGCGTTCCAGATTTCTACCACTCTCTGGGTGAAGAAGAACTTCCTTACGTTTGTACGGAATCTATCCCCTTTTAACTTTAGAGAGTGCCCTCTCGTTCTCCCCACCTTGGAGAGGGTGAACAATAGTGTGGAAACAGGCAAGCTCTGCCAGACTCCAGGGAACCAGCCTATCCCTAGCAATTAAAAACACAATGTTGAAGCACTCCCACTCAAAGTGAACATTGCTGGTCACCTCATCTCAAAACTGAATAAAGTGGAATTGGAAAATAGTCAGAGAAAGGCAACAAATGATAAAGAAGATGAAGAAAGACTAAACAGGTAGGACTCCTCTGCTTGAAGAAAAGACGACCGAAAGGGAATCCGATAGAAGTTTATGAAATCACATATAGGAGTGGAACGGTTTAAAACTTTAAATGCAAAAACAAAAGAACTAATAACCAATAGATTGAAATGGAACTGTAAACAGATTCTTTTTTCATGCAGTGCATAATTAAACTGCGGAACCTACTGACATGCTGCTGTACCGGGCCTGGAGTACTGCGTACAGCACTGGTCGCCATACATGAAGAAGGGCACAGTATTACTCGAAAGGGTCCAGAAAAGAGCGACTAAGATGGTTAAGGGGTTGGAGGAGCTGCAAAAGATTAGAGAAACTGGGCCTCTTCTCCCTCGAACAGAGGAGATTGAGAGGGGACATGATCGAGTCTGACCTCGGTTCCGGGGAAAATGGCAGAAGCACTGATAAAAGAAAACATCGATGAACATTTGGATAGAAACGAACTTCTGAAAACAAGCCAACATGGTTTCTGCAGGGGGAGATCATGCCTAACTAACTTATTGCACTTCTTCGAAGGAATTAACAAAAGGATGGACAGGGAAGACCCCATAGACATCATATACCTTGATTTCCAAAAAGCCTTTGACAAGGTGACTCACGAACGTCTACTCCGGAAACTGAAGAATCATGGGGTGGATGGAGACGTACATAGATGGATCAGAAACTGGTTGGCAGGTAGGAAACAGAGGGTAGGAGTGAAGGGCCACTACTCGGACTGGATGAGGGTCACGAGTGGTGTTCCGCAGGGCTCGGTGCTCGGGCCGCTGCTATTTAATATATTCATAAATGATCTAGAAACAGGGACGAAGTGTGAGATAATAAAATTTGCGGACGATACAAAAATATTTAGTGGAGCTGGAACTAAAGAGGAATGCGAAGAATTGCAAAGGGACTTGAACAAACTGGGGGAATGGGCGGCGAGATGGCAGATGAAGTTCAACATTGAGAAATGTAAAGTATTGCATGTGGGAAGCAGAAACCCAAGGTACAACTATACGATGGGAGGGATGTTATTGAATGAGAGTACCCAAGAAAGGGACTTGGGGGTAATGGTGGACATGACAATGAAGCCGACGGCACAGTGCGCAGCGGCTGCTAAGAAAGCAAATAGAATGCTAGGTATAATCAAGAAGGGTATTACAACCAGGACAAAAGAAGTTATCCTGCCGTTGTATCGGGCAATGGTGCGCCCGCATCTGGAATACTGCGTCCAATATTGGTCGCCGTACCTTAAGAAGGATATGGCATTACTCGAGAGGGTTCAGAGGAGAGCGACACGTCTGATAAAAGGGATGGAAAACCTTTCATACGCTGAGAGATTGGAGAAACTGGGTCTCTTTTCCCTGGAGAAGAGGAGACTTAGAGGGGATATGATAGAGACTTATAAGATCATGAAGGGCATAGAGAGAGTAGAGAGGGACAGATTCTTCAAACTTTCTAAAAATAAAAGAACAAGAGGGCACTCGGAAAAGTTGAAAGGGGGACAGATTCAAAACGAATGCTAGGAAGTTCTTCTTTACCCAACGAGTGGTGGACAACTGGAATGCGCTTCCAGAGGGCGTAATAGGGCAGAGTACAGTACTGGGGTTTAAGAAAGGATTGGACAATTTCCTGCTGGAAAAGGGGATAGAAGGGTATAAATAGAGGATTAGTGCACAGGTCCTGGACCTGTTGGGCCGCCGCGTGAGCGGACTTCTGGGCATGATGGACCTCAGGTCTGACCCAGGAGAGGCATTGCTTATGTTCTTATGAAACATTCAAGGTACTGAAGGGGATAGACTTAGTAGATAAGGATAGGTTGTTCACACTCTCCAAGGTAGGGAAAATGAGATAGCACTCTCTAAAGTTTGAAGGGGATAGATTTCGTACAAACATAAGGAAGTTCTTCTTCACCCAGAGAGTGGTGGAAAGCTGGAACGCTCTTCCGGAGGCTGTTATAGGGGAAAACACCCTCCAGGGATTCAAGACAAAGTTAGATAGGTTCCTGCTGAACCAGAATGTATGCAGGTAGGGCTAGTCTCAGTTAGGGCACTGGTCTTTGACCAAAGGGCTGCTGCGTGAGCGGACTGCTGGGCATGATGGACCACGGGTCTGACCCAGCAGCGGCAATTCTTATGTTCTTATTACACCTTACTATCATCAATTACATTGGCGGATTAAGTTCAAGTTTGGTTGTCTCTGTTTTAAGGTATTGGCAGGCTTAATTCCAGAATATCGCTTAGAATCATTTACGTTCAATAATTCCAAACATTCCAGGAAATCACACGCACTAGTCTCTTTTCCATCTGCCAAGGGCTGTAAATTTAAAAGATTTCAACGTCTGCTGTCCTATGGGATAAGGATTTGACTTTCTTAATGATGTCGATCGATTTTTAACCACAATTTCGATGTATCTTAAAAAAGTATCTTGTCACTGAATACTTTGAAAATTAGGCATACTTTGCCTTTCTTCTCATCTTTTGTACTCATAATCTTTTATGAACCGCATAGAACTTAGCGGTATTTGCGGTATAGAAGTGAGTTTTATGTTATGTTATGTTCAAGGTGATTTAATAAGAACATAAGAATTGCCGCTGCTGGGTCAGACCCGTGGTCCATCGTGCTCAGCAGTCCGCTCACGCGGCGGCCCTCTGGTCAAAGACCCGCGCCCTAACTGAGACCAGCCCTACCAGCGCACGTTCTTGTTCAGCAGGAACTTGTCTCACTTTGTCTCGAATCCCTGGAGGGTGTTTTCCCCTATGACAGACCCTATGAAGAGCGTTCCAGTTTTCTACCACTCTCTGGGTGAAGAACTTCCTTACGTTTGAACGGAATCTATCGGCGGTTTGGAAACATTCTTGGAGGAAAATGCCCTTAAAAAAAATATCAGCCAGCCACTGCTCATCCCTGGAAATGAACTTCGGGGAACACGTCTATCTTTTTGGATCTACTGGGGTTCTTGTGACTGTTGACCCAGACAAAATGATGGGCTTGATGGAAATTGGTGTGAGACTCAGCTTGCCTTTTCTTATGTTCTGCTTACCCTACAATACTTGGTTCAGTCTCTCCCCCGTCTAAACAGAGAGAGAAAAAAAATCCCAAGACAGAACATGAAAAAGAAACCACCACCCTAGGGGGAATATTTTTCAGGAGCAGGATTCTACAGGGGAAAATCAGAAACTTCCAGGAATAAGACATTCAGATGTCGGTTTAAGTATTAGTCCACATGTTGCAAGATCCATGGGTACTTTTTATTCATGTTCAATGTGAAAGTACAAGCAAACTTTCCTTCTGAAAACTCCCCAAAGTCCCTGCAGATGCTTGCACTCGCTTTTCCTGACAAAAGCTATGTGTAATATAAAAATAGGCTGGAGTTTTTAATCTCTGTTCTCATCACCACCATCTACTCAACATGCATGCTTTAATCCTCAAACAGGGAAAGCAGTTGGCAGCTAGCCTATTTATGCAGCAAAACCATTGCTTCACCCACCAGAGTAGCCATCGAACTTTGATCTTTGAAGTTAAAATGACCAGACACTTCACAAATAATACAGGAAACCCTAAAGGTGACTTCTTTTGGTTTTCACTCCCTACCAGATGTAATTTTCCTGCCTCTCTTTGACCTTATTACTGATTCAATTGTGAGTTTCAAGTTTCTTTAAAATTTCTTATACCGCCCAATAAACCTTCTAGGCGGTGTACAAAATCATAAAAACATACTTTAGCTAAAATACAAGTTTAAGCTGACAAAGGGATTTGGCAGAAGGGCTCCGAGGTAAGATAACATTATTTGCTGATGACGCCAAACTAAGCAATGTAGTGGGCAAAAGCACAATAGATAAAAATTCAATGCCCGACAATATGATGCACGATCTACTCTTACTAGAGAACTGGTCTAAGACATGGCAGCTCAGCTTCAATGCCAAAAAATGCAAAGTTATGCACCCAAAAGTTGGGTACCCAAAATCCATGCAGGACTTATACCCTTAATGGAGAGATCCTAACAAGAACGGTAGCAGAACGGGACTTAGGGGTGATCGTCAGTGAGGACATGAAGGCTGTCAATCAAGTGGAGCAAGCTTCTTCCAAGGCAAGATAAATCATAGGTTGCATACGCAGGGGCTTCGTCAGCCGTAAGCCTGAAGTCATTATGCCTCTGTATAGATCCATGGTGAGACCCCACCTGGAATACTGTGTGCAATTCTGGAGGCCGTATTACCGTAAGGATGTGCTGAGGCTGGAATCAGTCCAGAGAATGGCCACCCGGATGGTCTCGGGACTGAAGGATCTCCCGTACGAAGAACGGTTAGACAAATTACAGCTATACTCGCTCGAGGAGCGCAGAGAGAGGGGAGACATGATCGAGACGTTCAAGTATCTCACGGGCCGCATCGATGCAGAGGAGGATATCTTCTTTTTCAAGGGTCCCACGGCAACAAGAGGGCATCCGTGGAAAATCAGAGGCGGGAAACTGCGTAGTGACACCAGGAAATTCTTTTTCACCGAAAGGGTGGTTGATCGCTGGAATGATCTTCCACTTCAAGTGATTGAGGCCAGCAGTGTGCCTGATTTTAAGGCCAAATGGGATCGACACATGGGATCTATTTGCAAAGTAAAGGCAGGGGAGGGTCATTAGGGTGGGCAGACTGGATGGGCCGTGGCCCTTATCTGCCGTCAATTTCTATGTTTCTATATAAGCATCATCAAACAGTAACAATAACTTACGAAGACTTTTAAAAACAAAGACAAACAGGAACAAAAGGTAAAAAGGCAAGAACTACAATAGTCAAAGTAAAAGAGAACAATTAGGGAAAAAACAATAGGGGGGACTGCTATAAATAATTGCCCTTAAAAGGACAGTCTTTAGCTTCGTCTTAAAATTATTAAGAATTGATTCTTTGCGTAAGTAATTTGGGATACTATTCCAGAGAGAAGGGGAGGTAACCGAGAAGATCGTAGACCTCATTGTTTTTATATATTTCAGTGACGGAATAGAAAAAAAAGGTTATTGGCTGTCGATCTTAGAGTCTTAGAAAGATTATAAGGGGTAAGAAGATTATTAATAAATTCAGGCTGTTTTTAACCTCTTGCCCTATTGTGCTCAGCCCTTTCATGTTCTTCTGTTTCATAATAATTTTGGAGTTCTATCCCTCCCTTCCTGTGCCTCAAATAAGTAATAATAGCTTTATTTATATCCTGTCATACCATTTCAGTTCAAGACGGTATACAGTAGTGGATGGTTACAAAGTGGGGAGTAGAGGGAGATAGAGGTGGATGTAGAGGGGGGGAGGAAAGGGGGAGAGAAGCAGGAAGTGAGGGGCGGAGGGGTGTTAAGAATGGGTCAGGGGCTTGGAGGATCAGACAAACTTGTTGATGTCACTTATTTTATGTTGTTGGTTTACCCCTGATTTTAATATTATGTAAATCGCTTAGAAATTTTATAAGTGTCGCATCTTATCTAATATAATAAAGCCCTAAGCGCGCATGCGCACTCCCACCTGCGTGCTCCCATTTTCCGTGCGCTGTAGGGCACCGTAGGTAGGAGTGCGCATACGCGCGAATCCCCCGAGGCAGATGTCGGCCGCGGCGGCTGCAGGAGCGGCTGAAGGCCGTGGCGGCTGTCGGCGGCTGCAGGCTCGGCGGCGGATTGGAGACAGCGCCGATCCTCAGGTCCCCCTCCCCCCCAGCCGACATTTGTACCCGGAGCCAGAAACGAAACGCCGAGGTCATATCGCTGTGGGAGGGGCGGATGGGAGGGTCAATGGGGTCGGTTGGAAACAGGCTGATCATCGGTTCTACTGCACAGGGGGGATGGGAGGGAGGGAAATAAAAATGCCGGGTTCTACTGTACAGGGAGAATGGAAGGGCGGTAGAAATTTAAAGATGCTGCTCATTGGGTCTACTACACAGGGGGATGGGAGGGAGGCAGGCAGGAAGGTTGGCTTCGGGGGTGGGGTTGGGTCAAAGTCTGGAAGGCAGTGAGGGGGACATAGGAAGGAGGCACTGGGGGGCACTAAGGACATAAGAAGGGGCACTGAGGGCACTAAGGACACAGGACAGAGGCACTGGGGACACTAAGGACATGGGAAGGAGACACTGGGGGCACTAAGGACACAGGACGGATGCACTGGGGGCACTAAGGACATGGGAAGGAGGCACTGGGGGTACTATGGCCACAGGACGGAGGCACTGGGGGCACTTAGGACATGGGAAGGAGGCACTGGGGGCACTAAGGACGTAGGAAGGGGTACTAAGGACATGGGAAGGAAGAACTGGGGTACTAAGGACATAGGAGGCACTGAGGGCACTAAGGACATAGAATGGGACAATATGGACATAGGAAGGGGGCCACTGAGAGACAGGCAGGCATGGCACAACAGAGAAATAAAGGGGGCCAGGGAAACAGAGACAGAAAGAAAGAAAGATAGACAGGAGGCCAGGGAGAGACCCAGACAGAAAGAATGACAGACAGACAGCATCCAAGGAGAAAGAGACAAAGAAAATAGACATCTACTCTAGCACCCGTTAATGTAACAGGCTAAAATACTAGTTTTTAAAATAAACTTGGAAACTTTGCTTTGGCTAGTCAGTTTGTTTAGATCTGCTAATGTAAGCTTAACTCCTGAAAACTATTCAAGATGCAGACATAATCCAATCTAAAGATTTCCTAGTGAGTGAAAGGATGTGGAGATTCACCCTTCCTTTAGAGCCACTGAAACTGCTTTGGTTGACTCCCCTCTGCCGCTTGTCCCTCTCGGTGCTCTTTCAGTCAGTTGCCCAAGGTCAGCAGAAAGGTTAAATACACCTCTCTGTATCAGTAAATACACAGGAATCCATCCCAGTTCCTGTTCCACCAAGGTGTACCCCATGCCTTTACTCTTCTGATAAAAGTCATGGACTGCTGACCCTTTGTTCCCACAGCAGGGTGCAGGAGGTACTTCTTCCATCAGGCACATTGATGGGCCGTGAAGTGTGTTATCATAAAATCACTATCTCTATTTTTGTTCAAATCCTTGCTAACTACTGTGGGAGAATAGTCTAGTGGTGTCATCAGGAAAGCCAGGGTTCATATTAGAGAATGACATGGGACAAATTTGCAGGAAGTCAATGTCCCCGTCCTGTTCACGCAAGTTTTGTCGCTGTCCCTGTCCCATTCCTGCCTTAACTGTACAAGCCTCGAACACTTATCATTTTAAAGTGTTTGAGGCTTGTGCAGATTAAGATGGAGCTTCTAGGAATGGGGCAGGGACAGCGACAAAACTCGCAGGGACGGAGAAATGAGTTCCCCTGGGAATGGGGAAAAATTTGTCCCCGTGTCATTCTCTAGTTCAAATTCCCTTGCTGCTCCTTCTGAGCTCTGTTGCCTCAGGGACAAATTTAGACTGGAAGCCCTCTAGGGACAGGAATATTTATTTTAAAAAATGTTTTTCCTGCATCATCTGAGAGAACTGCAGAGATGATGTACAAAAAAACAACGGGTCCTTTTACTGAGGTGCGCTAACTGATTTAGTGCACGCTAATGCTTCCATAGAATATAACGAATGCGTTAGTGCTAAATCAATTTGCGTATGCTAATCGGTTAGTGCACCTTAGTAAAAGAGGAGGCCTGTCTAATCAATAAGTTTGTAACCAAAGAATATGGTCCACATGGGTCCTGGTTTTTAACCTCATGTGGACCATATTCTTTGGATACAACCTGTTTACTTATGGATTAAAGGCTTGTTTTTTTTGTACATCATCTCTGCAGTTCTCTTCTTTGCTGTTCGACATATCACTGTAGTACTGATGGATTTTTGGACTTGTGTTTATCCTGCATCATCTACCATTCTGAGAGACTTACCGTATTTTTTGGACCATACGACGCACTTTTTTCACCCACAAAAAGGGGGTGGAAAAGAAGGTGCATCTTATGGACCAAATACACTGCGTACCCCCCCGGTACCTTTTTTAGTGGTGTTGGTCCAGCGCGGTCTCCTGGACGGCTGCATTTGTCTTAAAAGAGCGACGCACAACGCAGCCAATCACAGAGGGGCGCGGGACGAGGCAGGAAGCGCAAAGGTCACGCTCCTGCATTGTGTGTCGCTCTTCTTAAGACAAAGGCAGCCGTCCAGGAGACCGCGCTGGACCACCACCACTAACAAAGGTACCGGGAGGGCTTTGAGCGGCTTCGGGCGGCTTCTGGCTTCCCAGCACCAAATCACCAAATGTACCTACGTGTAGAGGAGGAAAAACCAAGAAGAAAAAAAATTCTGAACCAAATTTTTTTCTTGGTTTCTCCTCCTCTACAGGTGGGTGCGTCTTATGAATACTTATTATACCGCTATGTACCGTATTTTCTCGCATATAACGCGCGCGTTATACGTGGTTTTTACAAACCGCGCATACCCTTGCGCGTTATACGCGTGAGCGCGTTGTACAAAAATTTTTTTACATAGTTTCCCCCCCCCCCCCGACGCCCGATTCATCACCCGGAAGAAGCGCTCGCACTCCCACCCCGAAGGACCGCTCGCACCCCCACCCGAAGGACTGCTCGCACCCCCACAGCCTCCCCCCCTCCCCCATGGAGAAGCTGTCTACCTTGTTTCCGGATGCCAGCCCAGCTGCTTCCTCTGCCGGTGGTCCTGCCCCTTCTCAGAGCCCTGTGCTGCGCTGCTTCCTCTTCAGGCGGTCCCGCCCTTTCTCTGATGTCAGAGAAAGGGTGGGACCGCCGGAAGAAAAAGCAGCGCAGCAGGGCTCAGAGAAGGGGCGGGACCGCCGGCAGAGAAAACAGCTGGGCTCGCTGGCATCTGGAAACAAGGTAGACTGCTTCTCCATGGGGGAGTGGGGTGAGGCTGTGGGGGTGCGAGCGGTTCTTCGGGTAGGGGTGCAAGCGGTCCTTCGGGTGGGAGTGCGAGCGCTCCTTCGGGGTGGGGGTGCGAGCGGTCCTTCAGGGTGGGGGTGTGGGTGCGTGCGAGCGGTCCTTCGGGTAGGGGTGCGAGCGGTCCTTCGGGGTGGGGGTGCGAGCGGTCCTTCAGGGTGGGGGTGCGGGTGCGTGCAAGCGGTCCTTCGGGGTGGGGGTGCGAGCGGTCCTGCGGGGGGGGGGGGGTGAATCGGACGTCGGGGGGAGGGCATCAGGCTTTCAGGGTAGGGACAGGACTTCAAGGAGGAAAGGAGAGTTGGGGCGGGCGAAAACAGAGTCGGGGTCTCCAGAGGAGAGTCGGGGCGGGCGAAAGGAGAGTCAGGCAGCATGCGCGGTATACGGGTGTGCGCGGTATATAAAAATTTATATACATAAATATGTGTTTTTTGCGCGCTATACCCGTGTGCGCGTTTTACACGGGTGCGCGTTATCTATGTGAAAATACGGTAACTCTCCTTGAGCTATGAGAAAAAAGCGAAACAAATCCAAATCTTGTTACCCTTTGCCATTCCCTCCCTCCTACTTACTTGTTCAGCTTCAATCTTGGACTTGGCTAGCAGAAGTTTACGGTCATAATCTCTCTGTTTCTGCTCTCGTTCTACTTCCATTTCAGCCACCACTTTCTGAGAGTCCGCCAGCTTCTTGCGCAACGTGGTTATCTATAACAACACGAGAGGACACGTTACAGTCAACTTTTGCGCCCTCGTCTTATTGATGCGGGGCCAGTCTCAGGGCTTGAGCAGTGCAAGTCTTCGGCCTCATACTATGAGACTGGGCCCCCAAGCCCCACAGAAGGAAGGTGGTACTGTGTCAAGCGTCGCTTCTCCTGCCAAATGCTTTCTATTTCATTTTTTTAAATCTTTGTTTTGATTGATTTTCAAGAAAAATAAAATTTTTACAACGCAAACAGAAAAATACATGATCAATCCCAGGCAATAACATGAAGAAATCAGTAACAGCAGGGGTCCCCAAAGTCCCTCCTTGAGGGCCGCAATCCAGTCGGGTTTTCAGGATTTCCCCAATGAATATGCATGAGATCTATGTGCATGCACTGCTTTCAATGCATTCCTGGGGAAATCCTGAAAACCCGACTGGATTGCGGCCCTCGAGGAAGGACTTTAAGATCTCTGAGTAACAGTGTTAATAATAATAATAATAATAATTTATTTCTTGTATACTGCCAAACCAGTAAAAGGTTCCAGCCAATTTACAATACAAGAAAAGCTATTTCTAGAAGATACATAATGCCTATAGATTAAAAGCATTAACATTAGAACACTTAAACTATGGGGAGTTGTTACAGACCCGGTGGATATTCGGAGGAGGCTGTCCGGTGGTTACTGCTTCCTGCAGCAGCGGCTCTTCACCACTGTTTGAATCGCCGACAGGCACTTGCTGAGACGGACCCCCTGACGTCATCGGGTCCATCTCCAACTACTTGAAAAGCAGCCGCTGCCGCGGTTTACACTCGGGAGCTGTTACAGACCCGGTGGATATTCGGAGGAGGCTGTCCGGTGGTTCCTGCTTCCTGCAGCAGCGGCTCTTCACTACTGTTTGAATCGCCGACAGGCACTTGCTGAGACGGACCCCCTGACGTCATCGGGTCCATCTCCAACTACTTGAAAAGCAGCCGCTGCCGCGGTTTACACTCGGGAGCTGTTACAGACCCGGTGGATATTCGGAGGAGGCTGTCCGGTGGTTCCTGCTTCCTGCAGCAGTGGCTCTTCACCACTGTTTGAATCGCCGACAGGCACTTGCTGAGACGGACCCCCTGACGTCATCGGGTCCGTCTCCAACTACTTGAAAAGCAGCCGCTGCCGCGGTTTACACTTGGAAGCTGTTACAGACCCGGTGGATATTCGGAGGAGGCTGTCCGGTGGTTCCTGCTTCCTGCAGCAGCGGCTCTTCACCACTGTTTGAATCGCCGACAGGCACTTGCTGAGACGGACCCCCTGACGTCATCGGGTCCGTCTCCAACTACTTGAAAAGCAGCCGCTGCTGCGGTTGCGGCCGCAGCCACATGGCCGCAGGGCGTGGCTGAAGGGAGCCCCTTGGAGCTACGAGGAGCCTGAGAGCAGGATCTTCTTGGTAATATAATTTACTTTAAACATTTGTATGTTTGTTTGGATATGGGGAAAAGAAAAATCAAACCAAAGAGTTCAACACCAGTGGTATCTGGTCCCATGGACAGACATCTAACATTATTATCTGAAAATCCACTTTGCACAAGGGGTCTCCTCTACTCACATAGGTAAATTAGTTTATACTGAAATACCTAAACCATTGATTTTTTCTGGAGGAGTAGAGGAAGGTCCACGTACAGAGGAAACACCGGATATTACCTTAAGGGACTTATGGTTAGGAATATCTAGAGTTGAAGGGTGTCTCAGGACAATGATGAAACAAATGGGGGATTTTTCTCAGTCTGTTTCTTCTAAATTAGAAAATGTGGACTCTAACTTAGGTTGTTTGGCTAAACGATTGAATATTGTAGAAACTCAATGTAATAATTTACAAGCTGTCTTGGTATCTGCTGTTAAAGATTCTACAGTGATACACTCCAAAATTGAATCTATGGAGAATATGAATAGAGCAAAAAATCTCCGCTTGGTCAATTTTCCAGTAACTCACTTATTGTCACCTGAAATTTTATTAAGGAAGTTTCTTAAAGAAGTACTGGGAATGGCCAATGCGGAGAAATTTCCAATAAATAATTATTATTATATTCCTCCAAAAAAAAATAGAATCTGCCCAGGAGGTGGACCATCTGGCCACACCAGAGATAAATTTGACTGAATTTTTGGAAGACACACAGGATGTGATCCAGAGTCGGTCCAGCCTGGTGATAACATGCATGAGTGAGATGGATAAGACGTTAATTATGAAACTTTATTTTAAGAACAGGTTAACAAAATTTTGTGGGGATTTCGTTAGGATTTTTCCGGATGTCTCCAGAACCACTCAATTAAGAAGGAAAGAATTTCTGAAATTGAAGGATAGAGTTTTGGCTCTAGAGGCATCTTTCTACCTGAAATTTCCTTGTAAATGTTTAATTAAGTTACAAGATATTGAATATGCTTTTTGGGATCCTATTCAATTACAACAATTTCTAGTTGCGAGAGAATAGAAATGAGTTTTGTTTCACCTAGCTGAGAATAAGAGGAGTGATTAATTTAATATCCCATAGTAAGGAATGATTCAAGGAAGGCTAGTACAACTGAGAATTATTGTCCTTTAGTTTTCTTAAATTTATTTTGATTAGAAATTGTAATATGTTCTCCCCATTGATGTGGGCTTAAAAGGAATTATGTATGTATGATTTGATTATGTATTGCTTTGTGTGATTTTTCCTTTTTTCCTTTGGAAATATTGGATATTGTAAAGTATTCAAAAGCATAATAATTAAAAAAAACAAACACTTAAACTAAACTAAACCTTAAGTTTGCATATCGCATCATCTCCATAAAGATAGAGCTCGACACGGTTTACAGGTAATTCAATAAATGAGGGAAGGATATAATAAGAAATTAGAGGTTAAGAAGAGGATAGCTAGCTTTACATTTTAAATAGATAGCTTTACGTTTTGGAGAAAAGCCAGGTTTTCAGATGCTTTTGGAATAATTGGAATGAGCCTAGGTTCAGCAGCGGGACAGGGAGGTTATTCCAAAGCTCAGTGAATTTGAAGAAAAGGGATTTCCCTAATTTCCCTGCATACATGACGCCTTTTAACGAGGGGAAAGATAGTTTGAGTATGTGGGCGGATCTGGTAGTGTCAGGTCTCTAAGAATTCCAGGATAGTGGGATTAGGGGAGGAAGGATGTCATGTGGGATCTTGAAAATTAGGCAGGTACATTTAAAGTGAATCCTAGAAATCACCGGAAACCAGTGAAGTTTTGACAGAAGCGGGGAAACATGATCGAATTTGCTTTTTGCGAAGGTCAATCTAGCCATAGTGTTCTGGGTCCGCTGAAGTCTTTGAAGATTTTTCTTGGTTAGACTTAGATAGATGTTAAGTTAACTTAAGTTACAAATTTATCAAATAGTTGTGTTTTTAGTAATTTTCTAAAATTATAGTAAGATGGAACTTTTAGCATAATTTTGCCAAACCAGGAATTCAATTTAGCTGCCTGAAAAGCGAGAGTTCTCTCTAAAAAAAAAGTATTTCAGCCCTATGGAAGCTCCGCTCCATCAAAAAATTCTTCGATGAATCATCCTTTCGATTACTTGTACAATCATCCATCTTGAGCACGCTAGACTACTGCAACATCATATGCCTGGGAGCCTATAAGAAGACACTCCACAAGCTAAGATTAATCCAAAACAGTGCTGTCCGTCTCATCTTTGGATTAAAAAAATGGGAACATATCACCCCATACTTGTAAATACTCCACTGGTGCCAGTGGAATCTAGAATACTCTTCAACCTTGCCTGCATCAGCTACAAAGCGGTCTTTGGGATGCTTCCAACTTACCTCGCCTCCCAATTCCTCCTCAACCACGCCAATAAGAACTCTCGCAGAATAAATCTCTTTAATTACCCATCTCTAAAATCATGTCACTACAAGAGGTTCCTTGACAGAATGCTATCGTTCCAGGCAGCCAAACTGAACACATGGCTCGTAAAACCCATACTCGAGGCTGCGTCATATGCTGACTTCAGAAAATCTCTGAAGACCCGTCTCTTTAACACTATCTGAGTTCCCTTCCATTGACAATTCTGTATCCCTGTAAGTGCTTTCTCTTCCCATTACCCCTCTTACCCCATTGCATGTATATTGTTGTAAACCTCTCTTTCTCATGGCATGCTTCTTCTTGTAAACTGCCCCTTACTCATGTATCCTGTTGTAAACCGCTCCATACTTCTGTATCCTGTTGTAATCATTTGCTGCTTGTTGCAAACATCTCGTACTCTCATTGCATGTATCTTCTTGCAAACCGCTCTGAACTTATGTATCTTGTTGTAAACTTTTGTTTCTTGTCGTAATCATTGCATACTTTCATTGCATGAATCTTGCTGTAAACCGCTTCGAACTTATGGTATAGCGGTATATAAGAAATAAAATTATTATTATTAAAAATATCTTAAAATGACATAATTTGACAGGAGGGTGTGTAAATAACTGGACTTTAAGTGTAGGCTTGTTTGAGTAATTTGAGGAGAAATGGGAAACATAATCAAATTGCCTGCTATTCTAACGTAGGCCTGTAAAAGAAAATGCTAGATCTAGTATAATCTAACACAATAGACAGCAAGAAAACCCAACAAATTATCATATATTTTGGTTCATAGACAACACCGCGAAAGACAAAGGCGTGCGCCGACAACTGAGCGCAAGACGGAGGCGCGCGCCGCAGAAAATTACTGTTTTTAGGGGCTCCGACGGGGGTTTTTGTTGGGGAGCCCCCCCAGTTTACTTAATAGAGATCGCGCCGGCGTTGTGGGGGGTTTGGGGGGTTGTAACCCCCCACATTTTACTGTAAACTTAACTTTTTCCCTAAAAACAGGTAAAAAATGAAGTTTTCAGTAAAATGTGGGGGGTTACAATCCCCCAAACCCCCCACAATGCCCCCACAACGAGGCGCGATCTCTATTAAGTAAAGTGGGGGGGAGGTTCCCCCCCCACACACCCCCGTCGGAGCCCTAAAAACAGTAATTTTCTGCGGCGCACGCCTCCGCGCTGCACTCAATTGTCTGCGCGCGCCTTTGTCCCGGTGCGCTTTTGACCTGACACCTATATTTTAGTACATGGATCACTGTGTAGATGCACCTCAAACTGATGTTACGCTTGCTCACCCTTTAAGTCAATTCTGCATGTCACAATGTGCAACTTTCACGAGTTAAAAATTAACCCCTCCCCCTTTTACAAAACCACGCAAGAAGGTTTTTGCATTGTCCGGCGCAGTGAATGCTCTGCGCTGCTTTGATGATATTAGAGTTCCTGCGAGCACTGGAGCAGCGCACAGCAGTCAGCACGCCGCCCGGCACTAAAATCCTCTTGCGTGGTTTTGAAAAAAAAAAAATAAAAAAGGGGGGGGGAGGGGTAAGAGAAGCCCTAACTAAAGAGGAAGGATCTTGAGCAAGTATTCTTCCGTCAACACCTGCAGCTCTTCTCGCCCCCAAATTTCCCCGTCTGTGCCTCTTAGGATAACACCGTCCAGAACTTGTAATGGCTCTCTAATTGTGGAACGCCCTACCCCATTACATTAGAGAAGAAAAAGACCTCAGTCAATTTAAGGAACTTTTAAAAAGCCGTCTTTTTAAAGACGCTTTTAACATTTAAATTTTATATTTAACTCTTAACCCCCTTTTAGATACAAATATTAGGGCTTGAATTTCTTACCCTGACCTATTGTTTCATCCCTTTTTTCCCTCTCTCTATAAGCCATAAACATGTAACTTTACCCCTTTATCCTCACGTTCCATGTACGTCTTAAAATTGTTTGTCCCAAGACTTATGTCTGTTATTTATTCATTGTAACACGCTTTTATGAAATTGTTAATCGCTTAGTAAATCGAATAAGCGATCCATCAAATATGAATAAAAACCTGAAACCTAACTTTACACAGCTTCCGTGCAAAGATGCTACGTTTCCAAAACAACTATAACGCTCCCAGAATCAGAGAGTGTACACAGATCTCCCGACCTCATTCCCTTTTCTTTCATGAAAAAAGGGGAACATAGGGAAGGGGAAAAACAGTCAATCTTCACAGGTTGACTTGAAAAACATATCCGCTATTCCTGAGGAATCAATCTCCGAGTCAACTCAAAGAACATTATTGATATCTTTTGTTTTCCAGCAGGACTTGGACTCGTTTATGAAATTATACTTTAACCCCCCCTCTTTAACTAAGGTGCGCGATGCTTTTTAGCGCGGGCCTATCCCGCGCTAAACGCTAATGCATGCACGCTATCCTATGGACGCGATAGTGGTTAGCCCATGTGTTGATTTAGCATGCACTAAAACACTTAGCACGCCTTTGTAAAAGAGGGCCTAAGTCTTCCAAAAATGTATTCTATGGACAAAGAATTATGGGCATATTTAGATGTAAAAAATCCACGCAGGAAAGAAGGAAGCCGTTCCTGTCTCTAAGATAAGAAGTTATATCTGGGTGCAACGTTCCTTCTAGCTTACCTTTGAAAGTGTGTTGCGAGATATGCACAAATTAAGTCTGTATTCTTTCTGCCAGAGCAATTAAAATCCTTCCTGGAGCTGAAGAAGATAGCCTGATGGAGCACACACAGGTGCATTGAATTATTGACAAGCCAACTAGTGTTCTAGCTTTACCTTTGTTATTATTTTTCCTTTTGATTAAGAAATGTACTTCTCTTTACTCTGGCAATAATTCCCCTTAAGTTTATTGGGGTCTAAGGAAGATTACCGTATTTTCATGCATATAACGCGCATACGTGTATAACGCGTATAGCGCGCGGGAACAAAGCATTGCTGTAAAAAAAAAAAATCTATATAGCACGCACACGCGTATACCGCGCATGCTGCTATAACCTCCTCCCGCCACCCCCGCTTACTCCCTTTTCTGGCCTGCGAACCGGCATCCTCCCTCCCCTCTCGCGTCACACCCCCTCCCCCGCGATCCTACATCCCCCCCCCCAGCACCGCAAAGACATCGCTTACCCGATTGGGCACCGGCACCAGCACCAATGCACAGGACGTGCCAGTGCTAGTGCCCGAAGATCCTCCCTCGCCTGGGCTGGGCGGTGCGAGGGAGATCCTCCCTCTTCCCTGTGCTGGGCTGGTCTGGGCTTTGAGCATTTGCGCATGCTCAAAGCCTTCTGGTCTCGCTCTCTCCGAGATTGAATCTCGGAGAGAGCGAGACCAGAAGGCTTTGAGCATGCGCAAATGCTCAAAGCCCAGACCAGCCCAGCACAGGGAAGAGGGAGGATCTCCCTCGCACCGCCCAGCCCAGCCCAGCCCAGACGAGGGAGGATCTTCGGGCACTGGCACGTCCTGTGCATTGGTGCTGGTGCCGGTGCCCAATTGGGTAAGCGATGTCTTTGCGGTGCGGGAGGGGGATGTAGGATCGCGGGGGAAGGGGGGTGACGCGAGCGGGGGGGAGGATGCCGGTTCGCAGGGGGGATGCCGGATCGCAATGAGAAAAAAAAAAATTGTATAACGCGCTCACACATATAATGCGCATGGTTATACTCGGTTTGTAAAATCATGTATAACGTGCGTGTTATATGCGTGAAAATACGGTATATAATTATTCTACATACCAAAAGTTTTCTTTTTTTGTGATGGCATATATTAACTTTATTCTGCTGTATTTCTGTAACAAGAAGTTTATTTTCTTGTAAAAATAATTGATAAATAAAGAATAAAAATTTTTTAAAAAGGGGGAACATTAGCAGATGCGTACACTGGCTTCGGTGGAAGTTTGGATTGAGGCATGACTGCTCACGTTTCAAACTTGTGCTAATCCAACCCCTTTTCGTGTTTGTTACTTCAAGCCCAGAATATGCACATGTTTCTCTTTCCTTTAAACATTAGGCTCCTGATATTTTTGCCTTGGGACTACTTCATAATTTGGATATGTAGGGGGTCGATATTCAGACAATGGAAGTCAGACTGGCTGCCTCCTGCAGTTGGTACTGAGCTTGGATATTCAATTCTGGACTGTTTCTGGTGACTGGCATTGAATATCCTGTTTATTTTTGGCCGCTATAAAGTTAGCCAGCTAAGTCAATTTTTCGGCACTGGTCAGCTAAGTTTATAGCGGCCAAAGATAGACCAGCTTTTTAAGTGGTTTGATTTGGCTGCTACACGTAGCCAACTAGGACTTTCAATTTCACGAATAGCTGGCTAAGTTGCACATACACCCCTGAAGTACCAGTACTGAAGAGCTGAGCCTCACCTTTTGCTCATATTGTTGCTTCATTGATCGGAAATGCTGGTCCCACTGCTTATTCACCTCCAGGAGCTATGGAAAAAGAAAATGATGAAACTGAGGGTCTCTCAACAGAAATGGGACCTCAAAAGGGGATACGTATGTAGACTAAAGAGGGGATTTCTTAGGGGAAGGCTCCCTATTCTTATACACTGTCAGAAGGTATTAAATAAACATAAGAAATGCCATACTGGAACAGACCGAAGATCCATCAAGCCCAATATCCCGTTTCCAACAGTGGCCAACCCAGGTCCCAAGTACCTGGCAGAAACCCAAAGAGTAGCAACATTCCAGAGCTCAGATTGTGATGTCATCAAGCCTCATTCCACCAATGCCTAAGAGCTGACCTCATCAGTGATGTCACAATGGCTTGATTGTCCTATACTTGGCTCACATAAGAACTGGGACAGACCGAAGGTCCATCAAGCCCAGTATCCTGTTTCCAACAGTGGCCAACCCAGGTCCCAAGTACCTCCTAGCTAGATCCCAAGAAACAAGACAGATTCTATGCTGCTTATCCTAGGAGTAAGCAGTGGATTCCCCAAACCATCTCAATAATAGCCTATGGACTTCTCTTTTAGGAAATTATTCCAACCTTTTTTTAAACCCTGCTAAGCTAACTGATTTCACCACATTCTCTGGCAACAAATTCCAGAGTTTACACATTGCGTGAAGAAATATTTTGTTTTAAAGATTTTGTTTTAAATCTACTACTTAGTAGCTTTATCGCATGCTCCCTAGTCCTAGTATTTTTGGAAAGAGTAGACAAGTATTTTATAGAGCTCTTTCATATCACTCCTGAGCCATCTCTTCTCCAAGCTGAAGAGCCCTAACCACTTTAGCCTTTCCTCATAGGGAGGCCGTCCCATTCCTTTTATCATTCTTGTTGCCTTTCTCTGTACCTTTCTAATTCCGCTATATCTTTCATCGTGTGAAGCAATTTCGCCTCGCAGCTGCGTCAGGGCATTGGAAGGACTGAGACTGTAGCAGGTACACAAATTTGTGCTAAAATAACACCCTGACCATGTTCTGAGGCTTTTTCTCCGAGTGTATTTTGTTTGTTCAACTCTTGCCTACTTTTATTTCACAGCCTGTTTTGGATGCTTGCTTGTGCAAGCTGTGGGGTCTGGTTTGTTTGTTGAACCCCACTATTTACCCTGACATTTACACCTATAAATGTTTAAAATAATGGCACTTGTGCATGTATCTGCCAAAATTCCATCCATGTGTTACAGGCAGTCCCTGTTTTTAAAGCTGTTCTTAAGTCGGATTTGTATGCAACTCAGAACTTGTAGAGTTTCAGATTCTTGCTGCTTACCTCTGCTCCCAGCTGACAAAAGGGCCAATTGTCCCTACGAGTGTTCCCTTTAAGGTACAGCATGCACAACCACACACTGTTCTTAATGTGGTCATGAATCATTCCTGAATCTGCTGCAGGAGAAGTGGAGGAGTCTAGGCCACTGGAAATACCGCTCAGTGAAATCAAATTAAGCTGCAACCGCTTTCTTAAATACGAGTCGTTCTTAAGTTGGGTGTCTGTAACTCAGGGACAGCCTGTATTCTATAAATATGTGTATATCTTACGTTACACTTAAGTGGAATGTGAGCAGAATGTAAGCAGGATTCACACGTGTAACTTAAAAAATACTACAACTTATATGTGTTTCTCGAGCATTTAAGTGTGAACACTTACACCAGCTCTATGTCTGGCATAAGTACTTGTGTCTAACTGCATACATGTTTATAAACCTAATTATATTAGTATTCTACAAAGAAAGTAGTCACCTGCTTGCTTTTACAGAAAGGAAGACAAAATACTATATTGTATATAGTATTATACATGCATATGCATATGGTTGATTATGGTATAAATGTGTCTGCATTGAAAACCATCTAAAAATGCTAACTCTGCATTGTAACACCATTAGAGAAGCTCATGCAAACTGCTCTGAATTGATTCCTCAGTTATTAGTTGTGGTATAGAAGCTTTCAATAAACATAGGCACTTCCAGTTGATGTTCGGTCTGTGGTAGTCAGTATTTTTTTTTTTAATGCCGACTGCCATGGATGGATTTAGCCCCAGACACTTAGTGCAAAGCTATGTCTGAGCAACAGGACTGAATATCTGGGGCTATTTCAAAGTACATTGGGGCATTGGAGCTTAAGTAGAGCCCAAATAATAAATAAATAAAACTGGTCAGGCAACCCGAGTCCTGATCCCACTCCCTCTTTCCCACCTTCAAGGCAATAGAGGGCTGCCCCAGCCCCCACTTACCTACAGAGGTGAGTGGCGGATGGAGAAGCCCTCTACTGTCTCGGAGGTGGGGGGGCAGGGGGGTAGGAGGGGGAATTGGGATCAAAGCCCCACCTTCCCCCAGATGCGATCTTAGTTTAACCAGGCACTAGCCGATATTCAGATCAGGGCCCAGTTGAACTTGGCATATGAAGTTAGGACACCTTTTTTTTTCTGTACTAACTTTATGAGCTTACCAAGCCCTTTCCATATGTGAAGCATATAAATCATATAGAGATATGTACTTTATCTGATGTCATGAGATCTTCAGAAGGCTGCGTGGGCGATAGCTCAGCACACAGTAACCATCGTCATTGATCCCAAACTTTTTTATAGATAATTTTTGATGCACATAAAATATTTCATAAATATGTATTATAACTTAGCTTCTTTGCAGCGACACCCCTAACGATATGAAATTCACGTTTCACCACACTTCATCAAGGTCAAGGTGCAATAATTATGTCAAAGCATCTCAGAGTTGGCGCAAAATTTTCAAAATACAAAATGTGACTATTTGAATAAATTAATCTGAGTCTCAGAGTTCGAATCACGTAGCCTTTAGCCATCTGAATATCGCCGCTATCCAGCAGGGGGCATGCTACACCCACTCTGTGCCTGGCCTACACCTAACCTTGCTGGTTAGGGGCTGGTCGTTTAGACCAGTGTTTTTCAACCGCTGTTCCGCGGCACACTAGTGTGCCGCGAGATGTTGCCTGGTGTGCCGTACGGTCAGGGCCGCCATCAGGGCAGTACCACCAGTCTAGGGAGAGGGGCGGTCCGCCCCACGTGGACAGGAGAGAGCTGGACGGGGGCCCCGCGGAGTTCAATACATCTCGAGCCGCGAGGCTCGTCTTCTGTTCCTGCCTGCCCTGCAGCTAACATATAGCCGATCGCAAGCGTTCCCCGATGTCAGCGCTGACGTCGGAGGGAGGGCTTAAGCAAAGCCTGCCCTCCGACGTCAGCGCTGACGTCGGAGAATACTTCCGTTCGGCTATTTGTGCGCGGCAGGGCAGGCAGGAAGCAGAAGACAAGCCTCGCGGCTTGAACTTCGTTTTGCTGAGAAAGTTGCAAAGATGAGCTGGGAGGCAAACACGGAACACAAAAGGTGGGAGGGAGTGCGTTTTGGACACAAGGCATGAACTTGGGAGAGAGGAAGGGAGGGAATGGGTTTTTGGACACAGAAGGCATGGACTTGGGAGAGAGGAAGGGAGGGAAAGAGATGCTGAGGTGGGGGAGGGAATGCGTTTTTGGACACAGAAGAAATGGACTTGGGAGAGAGGAAGGGAGGGAAAGAGATGCTGAGGTGGGGGAGGGAATGAGTGTTTGGACACAGAAGGCATGGACTTTGGAGAGAGGAAGGGAGGGAAAGAGATGGTTGTGTACACGGGGAATAGAAGAAAGGAGAACTTTTGGTCATAGGGAGGGAGTGAAGTACAGATAGTGGCATACCAGGATGGGGGGGGGGGCGGTCTGCCCCACCCCGGGTTTACGTCCCAAGGGGGTGCACAGCTGGCCACCCTCCAGTGTTGTCCCTAGGCCGGCAAACTGCGGCTCTTTAGCCATTGAGTGCCACCGCCGCCAACGGTGTTGTTGGCGGTGGCAGCATTATAAAATACTTTCTTTGTGTTTATTTGATTCCTATTCAAGAGAATTACTTTATATATAGTCAATATAGGCACAGAGTTAAATTTTTTAACATTTTCTAATGGTGGTGTGCCTCGTGATTTTTTTCATGAAACAAGTGTGCCTTTGCCCAAAAAAGGTTGAAAAACACTGGTTTAGACAACAATAATCAGCAGCACTGTCTAGTTATTGCCATTTCAATATGTGGTTTAAATCGTTTTGTATATCAGGTCCCCTGTTACCCAATTCTCCCGCCATGCTACGTGGGCTTGTCGTGCCACCGGGGCTTGCACGCATCTGAGAAGCTGAAAGCTATGCCGTCGGTAGTTTCACTACCAGCAGGGCCCCCCCACAAGGTGGACAGACTAACGATGTACCACCCATCTGGGCAGCAGCAGACGGACAGTTTTGGAGGCGGAGGATTGTGTTTGATGTGACAACGGCAAGAACATGAATTTATACTGTGCAGAAGAAAAGTCCGGCAATCTACTTCATCAAGTCATTAGGACTCGAGTCAATGGCACCTAACAGTCATCCAATTACTCTCTAGTTGTGAATGAGAAGCTGCTGTCTCTAGATTAATTAAATCCCATAATATTAAATATTCATATTTATATAGGAGATGTGCTCAGACCCACAACCAGAAGTAAAAAGTGAAATTTAAAAATTCACCAGCATGGGTTGTCATGGGACCAGCATAGCACCATCTGCCTCAATTTCTTACTTCTTAAAATGTTTTACTTTATGGTAAAAATGATGCCACTTAACTTTCCATGAGATGTTACCTGAGGCGGTCAACGCAGTTGGTATCCCGTGCCAATACTCTATATTCCTCCAAATGCTGCTCTTGTCATGCCAGCCCCCCCTGCTGGTGAATTTTAAATTTCACTTTTTATTTGTGGTTGTGGGGTCTGAGCACATCTCCCATATAAATAGGAATATTTAATATTATGGGATTTAATTCAGCAAATTTTGATTGAGTGATTCTGTGACTTGTGGCAAGTATTGAGATATTTAATCACGGAAGTTCTATGACTTTTCCCACATCGTAAACCCGTTCTGGGCTCCTTTGGGAGGACGGGATAAATAATTGAATTAATAAATTAGTGTAAAACAAGATATTCATGCAATATTTAGACTATACAGTAAAACCTTGGTTTGCAAGCATAATTCATTCCGGAAGCATGCTCTTAATCCCAAAGCACTCGTATATCAAAGTGAATTTTCCCATAGGAAATAATGGAAACTCGTTCTACAAGCCAAAAAATTTAATACAAAATACTGTATGCTCTGAGCGTTTGAGCTATGGGTAAATTGGGCTTGATGTTTCTATTACGTTCAGCTGCGCTCAGCGTAAGATGCGCATATGTAATGTATGCTTGAACTGTGGGTAAATTGGGCGCGACACTTTTATTACGTTCAGTCGTGCTCAGCGTACGACGTGAGCGCTTGAACTGTGGGTTCCGATGACGTGACGCGCGCAGACGTGCTCGTACTGCAAGACAATACTCGTTTAATCGAGCTAAAATTTAACACTCGCAAACCACGTTACTCACGGTCTAAGGTTTGACTGTACTTTCGAAATTCTCTATGGGAAAAAAACCACCCAAGAAGTATGGATGCTCCCAGACGTAACAGCGAACACAAGAGTGGAGGAAATTGTTTCTGGCATTGCAAACTGAAACACTGAGTTTGAGTGCCTCATTTCTTTTGCCTTCTCCTTGTAAGTGTATGGTTAAATATCTGGGCATGAAATATGTACAGTCAAACCTTGGTTTGCGAGCCTAATTCGTTCCAAAAGCATGCTTGTAATCCAAAGCACTCGTATATCAAAGCGAATTTCCCCATGGGAAGTAATGGAAATTCTGATGATTCGTTCAACAACCCACAAACTTTAACATAATACTATATGTACTTGTATTACAAGACCTCGCTCATTTAGAACAGTCACTACACTCCTGTAGCGTCTGAGAGAGAAATACCATCGGCTCAGTTGTGATGTGTGTATATTGTATGTACTTGTATTGCAAGACATTGCTTGTATATCAAGTTAAAATTTAATCAAATGTTTTGCTTGTCTTGCAAAACACTTGCAAACCAAGTTACTTGCAATCCAAGGTTTTACTGTATTCAGTTGCGAGCCTTTTTAGATTTGAAGGAGTTGGTGGCTGGGATTCTTTAGCCCCCTTCTGGTTTGTCAGTAGCGGTTCACTTTGAGGTTCTCCACATACTAGCTCTTCCATGTATTTACCACCATAGGACTATTAGGGATCCCTGAAGAAGACTTTTTGTCGAAACGCGGACCGTGTTGGGTCCTGCGCCCTTAGTGGACTAGTTCCTTTATGGTTTTTTATGTGGATCATTTTATTTTTATGTGGATGATTCTATTGTACATTGGAACTTTGATATTCTTAATAAGTCCATTTAAGGAACATTGTCACTCCACAGTGCTTTTTTGGTTTCTTCTGGATTTTCTTCACTGTGGATAATTTGGGGTCAATTCTTCTTGGTTTTGGCTTGTTAGCTAATAACTGAGCAGTTGTTGAGATAAATGGGACCAGGCTGTTATATACATTGTAAATTGAGTTTCTCTTCACTTTATCGGGACCTCATATTTGTGGTCTAAGGAAGATAATAATGTTCTTCTCATTTTTTTCTTTTGTATTGTTGTTCTTTTCTGTATTACTGAAGCAAGAGTAAATTCTTGTAAAATAATTCTAAATTGCAATAAAATATAAAATTTTTTTAAAAAAAAGTTCTGTAGAAGGGAATGCAGCGCAGTTGCTCACAGCTCCTGGGGTTACCATATGGCTCCGGAAAAAAGAGGACAGATTGAGAAATCACTCCCATTGAAAGCGATGAAAGTAAAGAGGAGGATAGACATTAGAGAATGACACAGTGGTTGTTACCCGCCAAAACGGTGACCAAAAAAAAAGGTCACCGTGAGATCGGGGACAAGGCCATTCACCGCCCTGTGGAGTGGTGAATGGTTAGCACATGCGGTGAACGAGCATTCAATCCGGCAGCTCTCTCTCTCCCGCCCACCATACATCTCCCTCCCTCCCTCCTTTTCCCTTACCTTTTCTTGTTGAAACTGGCGATTTCTATAAGGCTATAAGCTGTATTACAGCCGGAACCTTGAAGTTGCGTAGCGTTGCCTGCTGGAAAAATCTCCTCTGATGCAACTTCCTGTTTCCGGTTGCATCAGAGGAGACTTTTCTAGCAGGCAACCCGACGCGACTTCAAGGCTTCGGCTGTAATACAGCGCATAGCCTTATACAAATTGCCAGTTTCACCATAAGAGAAGGTAAGAGGGAGGGAGGGAGAGAAATGCACGGCTGGCCAGCGGGAGGGAGCTGCTGGACCGCGTGAAGGGTGCTGGGGGTGGGAGGATGGAGAGGAGAAGACGCTGAAGACGGTGACGGGGTGGTGAAAGGGAGAGTGGGGACGGTGACGGGGCGGTGAAGGGGACGGCGGGGACGGGGCGGTGAAGAGGATGGTGGTCCGGGGACGGGGCAGTGACGGGGACAGAATTTTTCCCCGTGTCATTCTCTAATAGACATCTGGGTTTTACTTCCATCCTCCTTTTCCTGGAGCCATATGGTAATCCTATGCTGTCTACTACTTACTCTCAACACAAACAAAGCCCTCCACCCCCCCCCCCCCAAAAAAAAAAAAGCTAAATCCTTAAAAGACACAATATCAAAGGGCAGGGCTGAGGTACCTCTTTTCAAAGAAATTTAATATGAGTGAGTGAGCGCCCTCAGGGCGAGGTTGTAAGCTCGCAAGCACCACTCAAAAGAGCAGTGCTAAAGCTTGCAATTAAGCAAAGCCAGCTGCACACCATCATTGGAGCGCTCACTCATATTACATTTCTTTCAAAAGAAGTTCGATACTGTTGCCGCTACTCTCACATGACATACAGGGCTCCTTTTACTAAAGGTGCGTTTTTAGTGCGTGCTAGCTGAAAAATTACCGCCTGCTTAAAAGGAGGCCGTAGTGGCTAGCGCGCACTGCTCCGCCCGTTAAGGCCCTAACGCACCTTTGTAAAAGGGGCCCATAGTATCTCAGGCAAGCCCTGTTCTCTGACATTGTGTCTTTTAAGGATTCACCACTTAACTCTCGGCATCACCAAGACTGCCCGCGCATTGCGGTGGGCCTAAGGTTACCTCATTCCTCTGATGCTCCAAGGCTTTCACCTTCTTCTCAGCTGGCCCTGCATCTTTACATGCCGGTTTTTCTGTTGCCTTTATGTTCTGAAAAAAATAAATAAAAAAAAACAAACTTCCGTGTCTTTAAAATTCATCACAGCAACAAGAGAAGCAGCTTATCATTTACTTGATGCTGGGGCCACTTAGTGGAAATCCTTCAGCTTTCACAGTATCATTATCCAGCCTGTCTGCTTATTTATTTAGTTATTTTTAAGGGAAGGTAATAAGGAAATCAGAATTCCAAGTCCCTGTATACAATGGGGTAAAAGTAGGACTGGATCAGCATGTCCTGAGAATCTGGAGTCAGAAAAGAACCTTATATGGCACAGTTTCCTGTGAACACTGGTATACGACGCATTTGAAGAGCGCGGACCTAGTTCATATCTCACATCCACTGTAAGTTTTAGAGCAGGGGTGTCCAACCTGTGGCCCAAGGGCCTGCATGCGGCCCCGTAAAGTATTTTGTGTGGCCCTGGTCGAGGGCGATGCAGTGTTTTCCTCTGCTGCCCCTGGGTGTTTACCGTCTTGCCGGCTCCCTCCTCCATCTTGCTGCAGCGTTTGCACGGCCCCAGAAACATTTTTTTTGACCAATGCGGCCCAGGGAAGCCAAAAGGTTGGACACCCCTGGTTTAGAGGTTTTATGCACACTGTAGGTTGCTTCTCTTCTCTCACTGCAGGCCCCGAGCCCTTCTCGGATGAGAGATGCACAAGGCACAAAGGGCGTGAAGAACCACCTCGATATAGGCATCAAGAACCCGAGGTTCTGCTACAAAATGGGGGGGTTGGTACTGGGGGACTTGGGAGTGCTGGTGGACACCACAATGAAACCATCAGCACAATGTGCAGCAGCGTCAAGGAAAGCAAACAGAATGTTGGGTATCATCAAGAAGGGTATTACGACCAAAACGAAGGAAGTTATCCTGCCGCTGTATCGAGCAATGGTGCGCCTGCATCTGGAGTACTGTGTTCAGTACTGGTTGCCGTACCTGAAGAAGGATATGGCGATACTTGAGAGGGTCCAGAGAAGAGCTACACGTATGATAAAGGGTATGGAAAACCTTTCATACACAGCCAGGCTAGGAGAAACTGGGGCTCTTCTCCCTGGAAAAGCAGAGACTCAGAGGAGACATGATAGAGACGTATAAGATCATGAAGGGCATTGAGAATGTGGAAAGGGACAGATTCTTCAGCCTACGGGGAACTACAATAACAAGGGGGCACTCGGAGAAACTAAAAGGGGACAGGTTTAGAACCAATGCCAGGAAGTACTTCTTCACTCAGAGGGTGGTGGATACCTGGAATGCACTTCCGGAGGGTGTAATAGGACAGAGTACTTTACAGGGTTTCAAAGAGAAATTGGATATATTCTTGAAAGAAGAAGTTATTGAGGGATATAGATAGGGAAGATGTAGGATAAAGAAGGGTACAGTTAGAAGGATATAGATAAGGTAGGAAAAAAAAAAAAAGGATTGAAGGGATAGAGGGATACAGAAGACTACTACGCAGGTCCTAGACCTGATGGGCCGCCGCCCGAGCGGACTGCTGGGCACGATGGACCTCTGGTCTGACCCAGCAGAGGCACTTCTTATGTTCTTAAGAACGTGTATATTCGTCTATTGACGTGTGTGCAAATGACCATTTTCGGACTAAGGGTCGGATTCTTAAGAAAGTCGCTGAGCGTTAGATGCCGGCAGGTGCTTAACTTAAGTATTTTTAATTGGTTTTAAGTGGCGCGATAACCGACTGCACCATCAAAAACCAATTCAAAACAGACTTTTTTAAAAAAAATGAGGCACTCTACAGGAACGGCGTTTGGTTCGGGCGCCAGAAGTGGGCGTATTTAGGGGGGGGGGACGGCACTGGACTGCCGTGTCACTAAACACTGCTGGCTGCGACTCTACAAGGACCATATGTGCGGTATAACCCTGGCCTACGTCTCCGGTGCCTAGGATCCTTGCTAGTTGCGATTTTGTAAGAGGCGCCTGTTCATGATTTGACGAGCAGCAGGCGCCACTTTTCTAGACACCTGCCGTGTCAGGCGCCGCTTACAGTATCAGCCCCTAAGTGCTATTCTGTCAGTACACAACAATATCCGATGCTGCATGGTATATATGTGGGCATTCACATGGACAAAGTTTGAGCAAAGCAAAGGCAGGGCACACATGTACATTCATGATAAAAAAACCAACAACCTATAATGTAATATATATGCATTCTTTAATAATCTAGGTGAATTTACATCACCTGTATGGCCGATGTAGGCGATCATGACTAAAATATTGGCACATTTTTTGACTTATTATGTTGGTGCTCTAAAAAAAATAGGCTCCTCCTCCTCCAATTAGCCTCAGAGAACCTACCCTGTTGTCTCCCCCTCCTCCACCGTGTGTATAGATGGGAGATGCAGGGAGATAATTCTTGTCACTAATTTTATGTGCAACTAATATTTAGGAAGGGTTTGAAAAAAATTGGCTCGTCCCTTTCGACTTGTGCACTGGGCAATTTTGAGCGGCAGGCAGCATAGCGATTGCACGCCACTGGCGCTGATCTCGGATATTCAATGCTGGGCCAGAAGGCAAGCGGCATGAAATATCTGGGTTTTCGCTGGCCACTAGCGCGTGCAAGGTTAAGATGACATTCAGCACTGTCCGGTCATCCGTCAGCGCATAGACAGGGCAGCCCTTTATGCGTTCTCATCTATGCAATAAACTTGTCCAGTCAGCGCTGAAAATCGGGGCTTAACTTTGACTCATCCCTGAAACGCTCCGAGATAGCCAGCTCGTGGTTACACACTAAGTGTGAATATTCAGAGGATATAGCTGGTTCAATCATTTTGAATATCAGACCTGTAATTTCGTAGTCTTAAGTATGTATATTCCAGTCTACTGTTTTTTGTACGCCATCTTGATTGGTCTCTGACCAAGGAAAGAGTACGCACAGTTTTGTAAAGTTTTCTTAGACGTTCAGAGGTCTTTCAGCGGTTACGTTTTCTGTAAAAGAATGTTACTTTCCTCACAGGTGTGGCCTAGCCGTTTCCAGAGGCACCATGCTTTAGATAAAGGGAACTATCACTTGAGACTCATTAACTAATCCCGCCGCCTTAAAAATATTCATGTTCGTCAAGACTTTATGAAAAACTGTAGAGTTCTTTTAACTTTAGAAACAACCAGGAAATAGGCACAACACTTTTGGAAGATGGGAACGGATCTGGGGTCCTATGCGTAACAAATTTTTCTGAGTGAGTGAGGCCTTTATTTTCAAGGCTTAACAACTGAGATATCTTTAGGAGCGGTTCCTTTTGTCTCTCTTTTTCTTCTCTTTTATTTGTTAAAAGGAAACATTGCTAAAAAGTAGATTTAATATGGTATAATGTGTTTTAGTTTTATTATTGTTATATTAGCAAGCTACATTGTGATTTTATATGTTTGGACAGCAGTATACTTAAAATCGCTACAGCGCTGAAAACCCATTCAAATGATCAGACTGGCTTGCTACCTCTTTAGAATAAATACGAGTAGATAAAATTGAATGCTTTCTCTTATCCCCAAAAGTACATGAAGGCAAGAGAAGATGCAAATTTCAAAGGGACTGGTGTAACCATGGTGAGAAATTCCTTCGAAAATTGTTCCCCTCACCCTTTTATAGCATGTACGCTGTCCTCAGCATAGGTAAGTTACATTACAGGAAAAAGGGGTGGAACAAGTGATGTACCTGCAGGGTTTTCATTTTGTGCGATTTACCTTGTATTTGCCACCTGCTAAGTACAAAAGGTAATGAACGACTTCCTTCCTGTGACTCCAGTCTCCCATTGCAGAATTTTCAAAGGGAAACTCTAGAGGGCGCCAGAAGGAGCTTGAAATTTGGTCTCAATAAAAAGGGCACGTCAATTATCCTAATGGCCCAAAATGATCCAATTGCTCTGCATAAGGAAGGAGAGAGGAGAGAAGGTACAGGGGACTCACCTCTTGCTGTCTCGCTCTCTCCACCGTTATCACCTCATCCTTCCCTGTCACATGCTGGAGACCGCTCCCACCCTCCTTGCTACCAAGCAAAAGCATCTTCTTCAGTTCCAGGTTCTCATATCTGCATGGAAAAGGAAAGCAAGACATGAGTAACCACCGCCACAGAAAGAAAACAGAGAAATAAGGCGAACAGCGGAAAACCAAACATTTTATTTCACCCAAAGATTGGTGCTTACAGTGCCTGTAGAACGCTAGTGTACACAGCATTGTACATAATCCTCTTCACCATTACAACGCCTTTCCCCCAAAGATCTAACAATTAGGACCTTCACCAGGGAACACTGAGTATTGGTCACCGTCAATGGCACAGCCCATCTTCTGGTTAGCAGCATGGCCAGCTCAGGGAGCATGTGGGCATATTCAAGGGTGGGGAGAATATGAAAGGGGGCCGGGGGTGTGCAGTTTGCCCTTCCTGCCTCTATCCTTCACCCCTATCCCTTGCTTCCCCAGCCACAATGACAGCCTCCTTACAATACCAGATGAAGATCATACAGTGAAGGGTATAGATCAGTGGTTTCAAACTCAAACCCTTTGCAGGGCCACATTTTGGATTTGTAGGTACTTGGAGGGCCTCAGAAAAAATAGTTAATGTCTTATTAAAGAAATGACAATTTTGCATGAGGTAAAACTCTTTATAGTTTATAAATCTTTCCTTTTGGCTAAGTCTTAATAATAATATTGTAATTTATAGCTAAAGAGACATATGATCAAGAAACTGTTTTATTTTACTTTTGTGATTATGATAAATATAGTGAGGGCCTCAAAATAGTACCTGGCGGGCCGCGAGTTTGAGACCACTGGTATAGACTCTTTGCAATTTTCTGATCCTTTCTACTTATAATTAATTGAGGAGAACTTTTCAAATTGGTTGCATTGAGACAAATTCTGCAGGTGATTTTTAATTGGACATGGTACCAGTTTTCAAAGCTGCTGTGTAGCCACAGGAGGACATAGTGCACCGGGAGAGGGAAACGTACAGAAATTTCTCCCTATACTCCATCTCTGTCCTCTCCGCCTACCTCCCGTCGAGGATCTCTGTTTACACCCAGCCCTCCATGCCCTATTATCTACCAACCTTTGATTCTTCAAGCGCCAAAAATTTTAGTTATAAATCGGCAGCAGCCAGCGGAGCCTTGCCCTCATGCGCCCTTCAAGGCTCTGCCGGTTCCAGTCCCGCCCCCCTCTCACACGCACTTTCTGCTGCAGAGGAGGAAGGACTGGCAGAGCGCTTGACTGCGAGGCTTTGTGGGCCACTGTGTTGACAATTTACCATTTAAGTGTTTGTGTTCGAAGAACCAAAGGTTTGGAGATGGGGAAGATGGGCTGGGGGGAGACAATAAGAGCATGGAAAGAAGAGTTTAGATGAAGATGTCCAATGAGAGGTGAGTGGAGAGGAAAAGACAAGAGACAAGGAGAAGGCCAGAGAATCAAGGAGAGATGGAAAACAGTGAGTGGAGCAGAGGAATGTGTGCAAGGTGAGAGGAGCAAGGGTGTGTGTGTGAAGTTTTCAAGTTTATTATGCAAGTTTATTATGCAATTTGATTAATTGCCTATTCTACATTCTAGGCGATATACAAACAATAATGAATAAATAAAAACTTGGGGTAATTATTACAAAGACAAATAATATTACATACAGTAATTACAAAAACTTACAATCATGAAACACTAGGAAAACTATATTTAAAGGGTTACATTCTGTATCAAATTCTATATTTCAGGATTACAACAATAGGGAGGGAATAAAAGCACAAATAAGAAAATAAAAGGTAAAGAAGAAATGTAAAGTTATTTATTAACTAAAAACGTCATTGAAAAGGAAACTTTTAAGCTTAGTCTTGAAATTAGCTAAGTTCTTTTCTTCTCTTATATAGATAGGGAGATTATTCCAAGATTGTGGGGCGGTCACTGAAAAAATAGTAAGCCGTCTAGTGTTAATAACTTTCAATGAGGGAATAGCCAATAGATGTTGATCCTGAGATCTCAGTGTTCTTGTAGTTATATAAGGAATTAACACTCTGAAAATAAAAGCTGGGGTTTGAGACATTATTGATTTGAACGTAAGCAGACATATTTTATATAAAATACGATGTGCAATGGGAAGCCAGTGGGATTCTTTAAGTAAAGGAGTGACATGGTCGAATTTCTTTGCTTTATGAATTATTTTTATGGAAGCGTTCTGTATGATTTGAAGGCGTCTAATTTCTTTTTGGGATATGCCCATGAACAAAGCATTACAATAATCTAGTTTAGAAATGATTAGGGAATGTATTAGGATATTTAAAGATTTTGCGCAAAAGAATTTTGCAACAGAACGAATTTGGCGTAATCTAAAAAAAGTAGATTTAACCACGTTACTTATGTGATCGTGGTATGATAATTTAGTGTCGAATGTTATACCTAGGATCTTGATATTTTGATGTATCAGCAGAGGAGTATGATTAATAGAAATCGGGACAATTGGTTTGCTACAATCTTTCCAAGGGAAGAGCATAACCTTGGTTTTAAGAATATTTAGAGATAGCTTATTAACATCCAGCCAATGGTGAATTTGATCCAATTTCTCATTTATTACTGTTATATCTTGTGTGTTATCAGGGTCAATTGGGTGTAATATTTGAATGTCATCGGCATAGGCGTATACAGAAAATCCAATAGATTGACATAAGGTCAAAAGTGGAGCAAGAAAAATGTTAAATAATATTGGAGAAAGTATTGATCCTTGTGGTATTCCATACGGTGCTGAAAAACTATTGGAGGTGGTGTTATTAAAAAAGACATTGGACGGACGATTATGGAAATAAGATTTGAACCAGTTTAAAACTTGATCAGTTATGCCGATGGACTGAAGCCTATGAATTAAAAGAGTATGATCGATGGTGTCGAAGGCAGATGATAAGTCTAATGAGATCAAGACAACCGAAGAATGGTGATCTAAGTGGTACAAAATTGTTGAGGTCAAACCTATCAAAGAATATTCAGAAAGGGAGCAGAGGAGAATGGAAGAACACATCTCCCTTCATATTCATGGGGGCTAGGGGCACAGCTCCCTCGCAATTATTAAAAAATCATGAATAAATTTAGGGCCCTCACCCCGACCTCCCTCTACAACTTTCCTCTAAATCCCTCACGGTCTAGCAGTGAAGTGGAGTAGGAGTGATCTTCCTACGTTCCTGCCCCATGCAGATCCGCTATCAAAAATAGCTGCCACAATCTCACGAGACAATGGGAACTTGTGAGACCGACGTGGGAACTTGCAGCAGTCATCTTTGATAGCAGATCTGCAGGGGGCAGGAACATAGGAAGATTGCTCCTGCCCCGCTTTACCGCTACGCCATCAGGGCTTCAAAGGTTAGTTGTGGAGGCAGGAGGAAGGCTGCTTGTTTGGAGACTCGCGAACAGCCAAATTTGTGAATCCCCAAACCGCAAAAATGGAGGGAGACCTGAATATCAGGATACATTGAGTTAAAGGGTTGGAGAGAAAAATTTGTGCTTTCAGGGAAAAAAATCTGAGTCAAAGTTCTAATGTGATGTTAACTGTTATTTTATCACCTTTGACCTGAAACAACCTTCGGGAATGTCTTCTTTCAATGAGGAATACAGTTTGTATATTTTACTGCAAGGAAGAGTCATTTATACAAGTAAATAGATATTTATCCATGTAAATGCCTTTGAAAACTGCCATCCCTTGTGTGCGGCATTGGCGACGTCTTTTTTGCTAGAACAGAATATAAAAACACGCACATGGCATCTCTGCCTGAGCCGAGACTTACCTCAGTTTCTCAGTTGCCAGGTTCCTCTGACCGAGATCTTGCTCTAGTTTCCTTCGCAGGTCCTCGTTTTCCTGTCGCAGCTGCTCACACAGCGTCTTACAGTTCAAGAAAAAAAAACAAAAAAAAAAACAACACAACAATTTTATAGGAGAGGAAAGGTGAAGAAAGACGGGCTTTATAGAGCCATTGGTAGGGAAGGGATCTTGTATTTAGCTCAGGCCTTTTACACTAGTAGCTCAAGGCAAGTTACAATCGGGTGCTGGAGGTATTTTGTGTGGTGTAAAAACTTAAGTAGATACACAAAAGTATAAAAGATGAATGTGGGGGTCCTGCACGCTGTTAAACCTCACAAGTTCAAACTCAGTCTATGGTGCAGTTTAATGTAAGCTTGTGGGGGCTGTTTCCTTCCCCCCAAATGTTGTGAGTGCTAACAGTGAATTGGTCCCCCTCCTTCCCACTGCCAGCAAGACGTCCTTATGGGTAAGAAGGCATACTACAACTAGGCAATCACTGGTCAAGTCACATCACAGACCATTATGAAATGACCTGTCTGCTAGGTGATAGGCTCAGGAGTAATCTTAGGAAATACTTTTTTTTACAGAAAGGGTGGCAGATGCGTGGAATAGTTTCCCTGTAGAGGTGGTGGAGAGAAAGACTATATGTCTGAGTTCAAGAAAGCGTGGGACAGGCACGTAGGATCTATTAGGGAGAGGAGGAGATAGTGGATGCTGTGGATAGGCAGACTGGATGAGCCATTTGGCCTTTATCTGCCATCATGTTTCTACAACCATAAAGCTCTGTGACATCACAATGCTAGTGTTAAGAGCCTTAGCCTACAATCCTAAGGTTCTATGACCTCACAATGCAGGTGTAAAGTAGAGAATGACACGGTGACAAAATTCATCACCGTTCCCGTCCCCGCGGATAACCGTGGGAAACCATCGTCAAGTCATTCTTTAAGGAGAGAGGGAAGAGTCAGAGTATGAATGGCCACAACCACTGACCCTCAAGCTTTGCTTTGAAGAATGCTGGTGTAGAAGGACTGAGGTTGAAACAGACACTACAGAATGACAGTCTCTGGTATGCAGAGCAGATATTGTGATGTCATAATGCCTCATTCCACCAGTGCCTAAGAGCCAATCACATCAGTGATGTCACAATGGCTTCATTATCCTTGGCTCACATAAGAATCAGAGTATGAATGGCCACAACCACTGACCCGCAAGCTTTGCTTTGAAGAATGCTGGTGTAGAAGGATTGAGATTGAAATAGACACTAGAAAATGACATGGGATTATTTCCCGCGGTTATCCGCGGGGACGGGAACGGTGATGAATTTTGTCACCGTGTCATTCTCTAGTGTAAAGAGCCTTAGCCTATAGAGAGAGGAGGAGATAGTGGATGCTGCAGATGGGCAGACTGGATGGGCCATTTGGCCTTTATCTACCATCATGTTTCTACAACCATAAAGCTCTATGACCTCACAATGCAGGTGTAAAGAGCCTTAGCCTATAATCATAAAGTTCTATGACCTCACAATGCAGGTGTAAAGTAGAGAATGACACGGTGACAAAATTCATCACCGTTCCCGTCCCCGCGGATAACCGTGGGAAACCATCGTCAAGTCATTCTTTAAGGAGAGAGGGAAGAGTCAGAGTATGAATGGCCACAACCACTGACCCTCAAGCTTTGCTTTGAAGAATGCTGGTGTAGAAGGACTGAGGTTGAAACAGACACTACAGAATGACAGTCTCTGGTATGCAGAGCAGATATTGTGATGTCATAATGCCTCATTCCACCAGTGCCTAAGAGCCAATCACATCAGTGATGTCACAATGGCTTCATTATCCTTGGCTCACATAAGAATCAGAGTATGAATGGCCACAACCACTGACCCGCAAGCTTTGCTTTGAAGAATGCTGGTGTAGAAGGATTGAGATTGAAATAGACACTAGAAAATGACATGGGATTATTTCCCGCGGTTATCCGCGGGGACGGGAACGGTGATGAATTTTGTCACCGTGTCATTCTCTAGTGTAAAGAGCCTTAGCCTATAGAGAGAGGAGGAGATAGTGGATGCTGCAGATGGGCAGACTGGATGGGCCATTTGGCCTTTATCTACCATCATGTTTCTACAACCATAAAGCTCTATGACCTCACAATGCAGGTGTAAAGAGCCTTAGCCTATAATCATAAAGTTCTATGACCTCACAATGCAAGTGTAAGAGCCTTAGCCTACAATCCTAAGGTTCTATGACCTCACAATGTAGGTGTAAAGAGCCTTAGCCTACAATCCTAAGGTTCTATGACCTCACAATGCAGGTGTAAAGAGCCTTAGCCAATAGGAAGAGGAGGAGATAGTGGATGCTGCAGATGGGCAGACTGGATGGACCATTTGGCCTTTATCTATCATCATGTTTCTATGCCTACTAAGACAAAAGTCAGCCTTAGCACAAACAAAGAATGCTGCAGATTAGAGGTGTCAAATGCAGGCGATATAGTAGAGTAGAAAGGGGGGCCTCAGTACTGCAAAAGATTGACAATGGTATTTAAGAACATTCAAGTCAACCAGTGTCAGGTCCTTGACTTTCATGAGCATCCAGATCACCTTAATAAAAGGCCAATAGAGCCAAACCAAAACCAAAGATGTCAAGAGAATTCTCTCCCCTCCCGAACAGCACCAGCACACTCCTGACCCTCACCTGGAGGATGGATGTCCTTTGCTCGTTCTTGTGCACCTTGGAGGCCAAGCGATTAAATTCCAGAGCCATTCGGCCCAGGTGCGCTAAGAGCTGGCTCCCATCGGGTTTCTCCGCCACAATACTCAGGGAGTTCTCCAGCCGCTGCAGGTGTAGTAACAGGTTGCTGTTCTCATTCTGATGCTCAGTGTCCTAGTAGAGACAGACAGGGTGTGGTCAAATAAATTACACAGCAAGTGTCTCTCTGCACCAAAGGCGATCTTGCAAAGTCATTGTTTTTTTGGGGGTACAGTTGCAAAGGTTGGGAACTAGTAAAGGAGAGAGAGGAAGTGACGTGTTATATAAACACAGCCCCCTTTTTCTGAGATCCTTGTCCTTGAAGAATTTCTGCCGCCAACACCCTCTCTCCATGGATGCTCAGTTTTTGCAGCAGCTGGGGTTGCTATTTTGCAGGGGTGGAATCAAAAGTGGGAGGGGCTATGTCACTGATTGACCCCATAGGGTTTTTTTAAAAAAATTCCTCTATTTTAAATGTATTACAGTCCACAATAAAGAAAATAGTATAGGAAAAATTAAGAGACACAAAATCACAGTTAAGAAACATCCTCATGGAGGAACAATTTCTACTGAAACAATCTCCCAGAAAAAAAAAAAAAATTAAAACCAGCAATTAAAGCAGTAAGAATTGGACACCATCATATTATATCAATTCCTATCCAAGTTTCAAGTTTAATAAAAATTTGTATATCGCTCTTCAACCTAATCTAATCTAATCCTTAAGTTTATATACTGCATCATCTCCACGAATATGGAGCTCGACACGGTTTACAAGAACTTAAATAATAGGTAGAGAAGGGAAAAGGTTTACATGAAACTTATGTGTAGAAGGGAGGAGGAAAAGGGGGGAGGATAGAGTTACAATTTGGTAAAAAGCCAAGTTTTCAGTTTGCGGAATAATTGGAGGGAGCCCAGGTTCCGCAATGGGATGGTGAGGTCGTTCCAAAGTCCTGTGATTTTGAAAAGAAGGGATTTTCCCAGTTTGCCTGCATAGTAGAGAGGGGAAGGCTAGTTTATACCTTTGGGTGGTTCTGGAAGAGTCGGGACTGCAGGAGTTGAAAGATAATGGGATAAGGGGAGGAAGGATGCCGTGAATGATCTTAAAAGCCAGGCAGGAACATTTGAAATGGATTCTGTAGATCATTGGGAGCCAGTGTAGTTTGGCAAGGAGTGGGGAGGCATGGTCAGATTTGCGTTTTGAAAAGATCAATTTGGCTGCAGTATTCTGGATTAGTTGGAGTCTTTGAAGACTTTTTTTGATAGATTTAAGTAGATGGCATTGCAGTAATCTAGTTTGGATAGGATGATGGATTGGACAAGGACGGCAAAATGTATATTTATAAATGACCTGGAAATTGGTACGACGAGCAAGGTGATAAAATTTGAAGACGATACGAAGTTATTCAGAGTAGTGAAGATGCAGAAGGATTGCATAGACCTGCAACGTGACATAAACACGCTCGAGAAATGGGCCGCAACATGGCAAATGAGGTTTAACGTGGATAATTGTAAGATGATGCATGTCGGTAACAAAAATCTTATACACGAATACAGGATGTCCGGTGCAGTATTCAGAGAGACCCCCCAGGAAAGAGACTTGGGAGTACTGGAATACTCTCCCTTTATATATCAGAGAAGTTAAAGACCTGAACTTATTTAAAACCAACCTAAAAACATTCCTTTTTAAAGCTTCTTTTAATATCTAAAACACATTCTTCTTTTAAATCAGTTTAATTTGATTATAAAAAATTTCATTGTAAAGTTTCTTTTACTTTTTAAAACCCAATCCTAACGTTTTTTTCCCCTACTAGATTTTCGTTTTCTTCTCTCCTGAGAAACTGCAATTTGTAACTTTTACCCACCTTTGTTCCTTCCTCATGTTCCTCAGTTCGTCTGTATTGTCTGTTAGTGGTTTCTTACCCTCCTTCTTAAGGTTGTATATAACATATTTTTAATTGTTACTCGCTTAGTATGTAATAAGCGATTTATCAAATTTAATAAAACTTGAAACTTGAAGCCATCCGCGCAATGTGCGGTGGCAGCGAAAAGGGCGAACAGAATGCTTGGAATGATTAAGAAGAGGATCATGAACAGATCGGAGAAGGTTATCATGCTGCTGTAACGGGCCATGGTACAACCCCACTTGGAATACTGCATCTAGCACTGGTTGCCGTACTTGAAGGACACGGTACTACTCAAAAAGGGTCCAGAGAAGAGCGACTAAAATGGTTAAGGGACTGGAGGAGTTGTCGTACAGTGAGAGATTAGAGAAACTGGGCCTCTTCTCCCTTGAAAAGAGGAGACAGAGGGGACACGATCGAAACGTTCAAGATAATGAAGGGAATAGACTTAGTAGATAAAGACATGTTGTTCACCCTCTCCAAGGTAGGGAGAACGAGAGGGCACTCTCTGAAGTTGAAAGGGATAGATTCCGTACAAATGTAAGGAAGTTCTTCACCCAGAGAGTGGTGGAAAACTGGAACGCTCTTCCGGAGGCTGGAACACTCCCTTCCAGGGATTCAAGACAAAGTTAGATAACTTCCTGTTGAACCGGAACGTACGCAGGTAAAGCTAGACTCAGTTAGGGCACTGGTCTTTGACCTAAGGGCCGACACATGAGCGAACAGAAGGGCACAATGGACCACTGGTCAGACCCAGAAGCGACAATTCTTATGTTCTTATCAGTCTTCTAAGCAGTTTGTACATAATAAAATAGGGTAACATACATTAAAACATACAGGACCTAGTAGAATGATAGGATTAAGGTAAAGAATTACATTATAAAATAGGAAAGAGAGCCATATAGGGGAAATACAAAAGGAAGGGAGACCCCATCTGATAATCAAAGCAGAAATGAAGATAATGTTTCATAAGGTAAGTGCATTAGAGGTTGAATGCATCTATAAAGAGAAACATTTTTAGTTTTCCTTTGAAACGCTCTAGCATGGGCTCATCCCGTAGTTCCGGGGGTAATGAGTTCCAAAGAGATGGGGCTGTGACAGAGAAGTTTGTCCGCTATAACTAAGAAGGAAAAATAAAACTGAAAGCAGAACTAAGTGGAACTATCACGCTGAATCGAATCCAAAAAGCTTAGCAGTTGTTCATTTAAGTGACCAAATATTTACATGGAAACTTAAGAAAAAAGAAACACCCCCACAACCAAAACTTGAGGCTTTAACTGAAGGAAAGCTTTCCTTTTCAATTGAGTTGCTTTGGCTACTTCAGGGAACATTGTAATTACCTATCCATAGAATGGAATATGCTATTCCTGAAAGCTCTTTACCTCCTCTTACAAGAGTGTACTATCTTCCCACCAAGTCCCCATTTAAAGAAGAAGAAAAAGTTGAGGAACCCCGGGATAGACCATTGGACATTTCCGCAATTCTGGAACAATCGGATAGAGAATTGGCTGTTTCAGCTACTCTCTTGTTGTCTGTGGCCTTGACTCCAGACAAGGATTGGATATTAAAACTTTTCTTTAAAAATAGATCCAAGGACTTCCTGGGACATCATATTCAGATCTTTCCTGATGTCTCTAGAGAGACTCAAAAGAGAAGAAAAGAATTTCTACTTCTGAAACCTGGAGTGACTTAAATAGGGGGTATTTTCTTTTTGAGATACCCATGTAAATGTGTAGTTAGATACTTATCCTTGAAGTACATTTTCACAGAGCCATCTCATCTGATAAGTTTTCTCTCAATGAAACGTCTTGAGAAGGGAATAACTGCGCCTAAGGAAGATTAGCTCTCTGTACTGCAGTAGACATGGCTTTCCTGATAACTTTATTTGACTTATTTTGTTCTAATCTTTAAATCTTGGATCCAATTATTGAGGACTAGTGTGCGATCAAATTAGATTATCTTCACTTTATGTATTTTTATTTTTAAATTTAATTGTCTATTACTGTACATTTCATATTTCAATTTTGGACTCAGTTTATTATGTTTTGACCGCACTTTGCTGTACAAGATGTATATGCTTGGTAATATTATAAAATTCTATAAATAAATAATAATAATAAAAAGAATGGAATATGCTTCGAAGGAAAATAAAAACTTTAATACAGCCAGTTTCAAATCTGCAGGCTACAATACTACAGTGAGGTCATGTCAGGAGAGGGCACTATCTCCTGCCTACCTAGCACCTCCAAAAGATACTTCACAGATCCACTGAGGGATCGTGGGGAAGTTCAAAAGCTGCACATTACAGGGAATTTCCCAGATTTTCAGTTTATAAACTCTGATAAAAGCTGAGATACCCCCAAGCTGTCACCTTGACCCTCCATCACCTCTACCCATCTCTGAGACCTTTAACTTAGTTTAATATGTCCACACCAAAGGAGAAATCAACTTCTTTAATAAGAAAAGGATAGTCCATTAAGGAGTCATTTTATATAGCTTTTTTTGTTTGCATGTAAACCATACCACACACCCAAAAAAGGACCCCTTTATATGTTTGTGATGATATATGAAGTACTGCAAGGCTGCCGCTAAAGGTCACAGTAGCCATTTTCAAGAGGAGAAAGTGCTAGGCAGGAGTGAGTGGTCATCGCTCCTGTCCGATCACGTGCTAGACCACCAGGAACATCTCCAGGTAGGCACAGGAGGCCTATGGAGGTAAAGGGGAGCGGGGGCTGGGGCAGCTTTGTATTTTCTTTTGGATATTGGGAGAGTTGTGGGGTGGGGCCTCACAAGTTTCAAGGTGAGTTTAACTGGGCACTGGCCAATATTCAGACCAGTGCACGGTTAAACTTGGCACATAAAGTTAGGACAGCCTTTTTTCTGTCCTAACTTTATGCGCTTACCTAAGTGGTTAACGGTCTGAATTTTGCCGCTAACCAGCTAGGGCAATTCTCCCCCAAATCTCTGCCTCCAGTTCGCCCTTTGTTTATAAAATACATATATCTTGCCTACTCCTACTTTGGGCCTGGTATTTTAAGTTAAAATGACACAACATCACCTCGACATCCATGCATGCGCGGAGGCCCTCCAGAAGGGGCCCTGAGCTTGCTATTACTATGCCAGTAGGGGGGGGAGGGAGAGGAGGAGAGGTGCAGAGAGGCGCTAGCTACACACCAGGAATCTCGCCTTGACACACAGTTTGCGATGCACTGATGTAAGGCAAAAATAAAGGAGCGACCAATGTGAGTTCTTACCTCATCATGACTCTTCCCATCCATAAGGCCTTCTTGACTAACCACTTTCTAGGTAAGAAGAAGTCTCAGAACCCATTTTTTGTCTTCCCTGTGTGCCTTTCCTAGACTAAACCCCATGGACCTAGCACCATCTCTTCTATGTATATATTCAATGACTAATAGTAATAATATTGCCAACAGTTTAGACTGAAACTCCCTGCTTCTCCTGATTGCCTGTGAACAGACATGATTCATTAGCTCTATCCAAAGGGGTTTCCCTGCAGCAATAGTCCCTTAAAACCAGCAGCATGAGATTCTGGGGAGTTTTATTTGAATGTTACATTACATTACATTAGAGATTTCTATTCCACCATTACCTTGCGGTTCAAGGCGGATTACAAAAGAGATAAAAAACGGAGGGTTACAATGGAAGAACATTTGTCCTTTCTAGAGAGGTAAAGAGTAGGTTATGTAGTTTCTGTGTGGCGGGAAGAGGGGGGGGGGAAGTAAGGTAAGTTTGAAGTTAGGGCTGTTTCAGGAATTTCTTGAAGAGTTTAGTTTTTATTTCTTTTCTGAACGTCTTGTAGTCTGGTGTCGTTATCAGTAGATTGGAAATTTGGTTGTCTAGTTTAGCTGCTTGAGTGGCCAGGAGGCCATCGTATACTTTTGTTTTTTTCTTCTTCTTCTTACATCTCATTCATACTTTATTTATTTATACTTGTCTTTAAGCCTGTTATATTAACGGGTGCTAGAACATATGTGTGTGTGTCTGTCTTTATTTCTTTCTCTCTCTCTCCTTAGCCGCTTTCTTTCTTTCTGCCTTTCTTTTTCCTTGGCTGTCCATCACCACCCCTTGCCTGCTCCCCCTGTCCATTTTCCCTTCCTTTTACCTCCCCTGTGTCCACCACCACCCCTTCATTGCTCTCCTTATGCAGCAGCAGCCCTTCTCCCTTTGTTTTACCTCCCCCCCTGTCTAGCAGCACCTCTTTCCTTCTCCCCCTGTCCAACATTAGTCCTCCGTTCCCTTTTCTTCACCCCCCCTGTCCATCAGCATCTCTTTCCTTCTCCCCCTGTCCAGCAGTAGGCATTCCCTTCCTTTTTTATCCCCCCTCCTCCTTTTTATCCCTATGATACTCTTACCTTGCTCTGCCCCTGATCAGAGGTTCCCGACAGCCGCCCAGTTGCACCCATTGTAAAAGTTCCCACTGCCGCATCCCGCACCCCTCCTGACGCGGTTCCCGCTGTCCTTTCTGTCTGTCTCTGCCCCTGGCCCCCTTTGCCTGTCTGTCTTTCTGTGTATCTCCCTGCCCCTGTGTCTTTCTTCTTTTCTTTCTGTCTCCCTTCCTCCCTCTGTCTGTCTGTCCAAAGCAGCATTCCATCCCCCTCCATTTCCCTCCCCCCACACCAGTTCCCTGTGCACCTGCCCCTGTGTCTTTCTTATTTTCTTTGCGTTTCCCTTCCTCTCTCTGTCTGTCTGTCCAAAGCAGCATTCCCTCCCCCTCCATTTCCCTCCCCCCCACCAGTTCCCTGTGCAGCAGCATTAGCGTTTCCTCTACCCCCCCCCTCCTTTCCCTTCCCGTGGTCTGGACTACAAGCATGGTGATTCCAGCAGAGCTTACATCAGTCTCCACACGCTGCTTCGGGTCCTTCTACTGCCCTGATTTACTCTGGCACGTCCCTGATGACATCATCAGGGCAGTAGAAGGGCCCGATGCAGTGTGTGAAGACTGATGCACACGCTGCTGGAATCGCCATTCGGGCCTGCGGGAAGAGAAGGGGGTGGGCGGCAAAGGAGGAACGGAGATCGTCGGCAGCAGGAGGAACGGAGATCGTCATCTGGCTGCGGTCCGGCTTGTGGAGGCGATCGGCTGGTGACGTATTGGCGCGCATGCACACTCCTTCGGCCACAGACCTACATGCGCACAGAACACGCAAATAGGAGTGCGCATGCGCGGCTAGCTCTTTATTATATTAGATAAGAGTAGGTCCGTGAATACACAAACACAGCAGCGTGAACAGGGAATATCGGTCATAATGGATGCAACCAGGGATACGTGAAATCACACATCAGGAGCGGCGTGAATAACTAGAACGGACTGTACTATAAAAGTGAAATGGGTCTATCTGTAAAAAGAAATTTGCCATTCGATTCATTCCAATTTATAAACGTGCTCACTGACGGAAACTGTTCATGATTTATAATCTGAGCGCATCAAAAACAAAAAGGTGGGGTTTTTAAAAAAATGTTTTAAACACTGAGATTTGATTTAGGCCCCCTTTTATCTAGCCGCATTAGGGTTTTTAATCACTGCGGTAAAAGCTCAAATGTTACAGAACTCCTATGAGCGTCAAAGCTTTTACTGCGGCCGCCGGTGTTAAAAAAAAAAACCAAAAAAACCCTAACGCGGCTTGATAAAAAGATTTTGATTTCTAACTTTTGGTATAACCTGAATAAGTGGCATAATAAATATTATTGGAGCATTATACATATATTTTTAATAGTACACAGTGGCAGAGCCATTGGTTGACTAACCTTTAAAACCTGGTGTGACCAGGCAGTAAGAAAGCTTCAGAGTTGGTAAGGGATGGGCTTTTTGCCTTCCACCAAATAGTATGTGGGAGTGGGGAGGGATGAGGGAGTTACACTACCGGATGTGCTCTACAGATGAGCAGGGGATGAACTATTTATTTATTTTTAGCATTTATATACTACTTATAGCCTAAGCGGTTTATAGTCAGGTACTTGGCCATTTTTGGCACACTCTACCTAATGTACCTGGGGCAATTGGAGGATTAAGTGACTTGCCCAGGGTCACAAGGAGCGGCGTGGGTTTGAACCCACCACCCCAGGGTGCTGAGGCTGTAGCTTTAACCACTGCGCCACTCTAGAAATCAAAATATAGTAAAAGTGAGCCAAGTATAGGAAATCAAGCCATTGTGACATCACTGATGAGGTTGGCTCTTAGGCTCTGATGGAATGAGGCATTATGATGTCACAATACCAGATCTGGTATCAGAGGCTGAAACTTTTCACACTATTTATTTAGTCAATTTTCTATACTGTTCTCCCAGGGGTGGTCAGAATGGTGCTCAGGCATTTTTCTCTGTTTGTCCTGGCAGGCTCACAACCTATCTAATGTACCTGGGGCAATGGGAGGATTAAGTGACTTGCTGCGGGCCACAAGGAGTGGCATAGGTTTGAATCCACCACCTCAGAGTGCTGAGGCTGTAGCTTTAATCACTGTGCCACTCTAGAAATCAAAATATAGTAAAAGTGAGCCAAGTACAGGGCAATCAAGCCATTGTGACATCACTGATGAGGTTGTCTCTTAGGCATGGGTGGAATGAGGCATTATGACATCTACAATACCAACTCTCGGAACCTGAAGCTTTTCACACTATTTATTTATTCAATTTTTTATACTGTTCTCTCAGGGGTGCTCAGAATGGTTTGCATGAATTTATTTAAGTATTCGGGCATTTTTCTCTGTCTGTCATGGTGAGCGGCGTAGGATTTGAACCCACAACCTCAGAGTGCTGAGGCTGTTGCTCTAACCACTGTGCCACCCCCTCCACACACACACACACACACACTGATTTCAAGGTGTGCCTTTACAAGTCCTGGCTGCTATGGACCCCTCTGTGACACAACATTCATTTTTTACTTCCCCCCCCTCTCCACCACCCTTCCCAAGGAATTGCTGACAGAGAGTAGGGAAATCCCAAAGTTACAGCTGAGGATCCAGAGCACGAAGAACGAGGGTATACACTCAAAGCGATCCAGGAAGTCAAGAAACATTTGGTGACATTGCTTTCTGCAGCTGTAATCTTCTCACGATGCCTGTGATAACCGAGATCCGATCTCTGCTTTGGCTTCTTGTGTCATCGTGAAATAAACAGACAGGATCGAGTTCCGAGCACTGCATTAAGGAATTTCTGTTTCACAAGTTCTTAAAACTTGTTTCCATTGCTCTTTTGGGTACCGTATTTATTTTTATTATTTATTAATTCAGTTTTTTTCAGACTGTCCTCCCATAAGAGCCCAGAACAAGTTACAAGCTTACATACATAATATAGGTCCAAAAATAAAATAGAAAGATCAAAGAGTCTTCTTACAGCAATTGGACAAGTCATCTTAAACAGCAGGACGATACTGGCTATAACCGGGGGCCTGGCAGAATATTAGCCTAATAGCTTAGATCCATGCCTATAAACTACATATGAGCACTTATGCCAGTCACAAAACTGGTATACATGCAGGCACCTAAATGCCAGAAATACACATGTAGGTTGCTATTTTCGATGTCCTCTATGTGATTTAGATATGCATATACTGGCATTTAGACATATATGTCACATAAACATTTAAAACCCCATTTTAGAAAGCTAGCATATATGTCTAAATGAGGGGTGCCTAAGTCTGGTCCTCGAGATCTACTGGCAGGCCAGGTTTTCAGAATACCCACAATGAATATGCATGAGAGAGATTTGCCTGCACTGCTTTCTTGGTATGCAAATCTCTCTCGTGCATGTTCATTGTGGATATTCTGAAAACCTGGCCTGTCAGTAGGTTGCATTACATTGGAAAATTGTTGGTACAGGTTACATATTGAGGATTCAGATTACATTACATTGGAAATATTTCAGGTTACGTTAACAAGCAACAAGCCATCAACAAAGGACAATGCTTGTCCACTATCATGACCAGCAGCTTGCCAACCTCCTGCCAATAAAGCTTGATGGCAGGACAACACCAGCACAAATGACAAAAACCACAGCCATGCCAACGGAGTGCCAAGTCAGAGTGGTAGATCTGATATAATCTAACTGGGGTGTAGTACCAGCGGTGATATAATTTATATCCATTTTCAATGAAAGCATAAGGAGGAAGTGTCACCCCCAGATCCACCTCCCATTGAGTGTTATAAGGGTCAGCTGGGGAAATAGGAGCCAAGAGCGCTTGATACAATCACGAAATACCCCCTTCGCCCAATACCCAATAGTAGGGCCCGTTCCAATTTCGCAGAGCTCAAACATAAATCCCAGAAAGCGTGTTTATTTAGGAACGAACGCAATTGAGTATAATAAAAAGAATCCACCACTAGCAACCCAAACTCATCCTGCAAGTAGTCAAAAGAGAATATATGGGTCTCCGACCACACCTGCCCCGAGGTACGAAGACCCGCATAAGTCCACAGTGTTCGGAAAGGTTCCCCACCGCCGAGGGAAAACCCCGGAGGAAAACCCTTTTATATTACACAATACACTTGATAAGAATTTAAGAATAGCCTTACTGGGTCAGACCAATGGTCCATCAAGCCCAATAGCCCGTTCTCACAGCGGTCAATCCAGGTCACTACTACCTTGCCAAAACCCAAGGAGTAGCAACATTCCATAGAAAATCTCAAAGAATAGCAAGATTCTGGAATCACAGAGAGTAATAAGATTCTAGAATCCCAAATACTAGCAACATTTCATGCTACCGATCCAGGGCAAGCAGTGGCTTCTCTCATGCCAGTCTCAACAACTGACTATGGACTTTTCCTCCAGGAAATTGTCCAAATCTTTCTTGACCAAACCTTGATAATTCAGAATACAAAAGATGGCGAGATTTGGAGATGGAGAAATCCCAAAGGAAAACAGGAGAGGAACACCAAGACACAGCGTTTCTTTGAAATATTGAGAACCAACTTACGAGTCCCTACCCAATGGGTTATTTTCTGTATTCAGGTCTGAAGTGGTTGCAGGTTGCAGATTAATTGAATTGGGTATTGTAGGGAAAATAAGCAGAATGTCATCAGCAAAGAAATAAAAACTAATTATGTATTGCAGCAAAGAGGGCGTCTACAATGCCTAAGGAAAGCAATTAGAGCAAATAGAAAATGACTAACATTGGAATAAGCACAAACGAGGCACGCCCACTCCACTGTATCTCTCTGCAGTCTGCCACTAACCACATGCGTCATGCAGGGTACAAACCTGACGTCAGTGTTCAAAGAACACAGCAGGCTCGTAAACACAGTGTTACTTCTGTGTGCGTAATATGGCAGCTCTATTTTTAGCTTTAAATTTACACCTTTTTTTTCTGCAGGCTTAGACACCCAAACAAAATAGGGAAGGAAGAAGCAGGGCGGACGGTCGAAGGACCAGGGATGATCTAATCAAAACTGATGGTTATGCCAACCGGAAAATAAAAACCACGGTAACCTAAACTTCCAAAATCTGCAATAATGCATTAAAATGGGAAAGTGCAGTTTGAAGTTTATTTTGCAGCTGTTGAAATTTGTTACTTACATAGTAACATAGTAGACGACGGCAGATAAAGACCCGAATGGTCCATCCAGTCTGCCCAACCTGATTCAATTTAAATTTTTTAATTTTTTCTTCTTAGTTATTTCTGGGCAAGAATCCAAAGCTTTACCCGGTACTGTGCTTGGGCTCCAACTGCCGAAATCTCCTTTAAAACCTATTCCAGCTCATCTACACCCTCCCAGCCATTGAAGCCCTCCCCAGCCCATCCTCCACCAAACGGCCATACACAGACACAGACCGTGCAAGTCTGCCCAGTATTGGCCTTAGTTCAATATTTAAGATTATTTTCTGATTCTAGATCCTCTGTGTTCATCCCACGCTTCTTTGAACTCAGTCACCATTTTCCTTTCCACCACCTCTCTCTCTCTTTCTTTCTCTTGCTCTCTCTTTTTCTCTCTTTCTTTGTCTTTCTCTCTCTCTCTTTGTTTTTATTTCTCTCTCTTTTTCTTTGTCTTTATCTCTCTCTCTGTCTTTCTCTCTCTCTCTTTGTTTTTATCTCTCTCTTTTTCTTTGTCTTTCTCTCTCTCTCTTTGTCTTTCTCTCTCTCTCTTTGTTTTTATTTCTCTCTCTGTTTTTATTTCTCTCTCTTTTTCTTTGTCTTTATCTTTCTCTCTCTCTTTGTTTTTATTTCTCTCTCTTTGTTTTTATTTCTCTCTTTTTCTTTGTCTTTATCTCTCTCTTTGTCTTTCTCTCTCTCTCTCTTTGTTTTTATTTCTCTCTCTGTTTTTATTTCTCTCTCTTTTTCTTTGTCTTTATCTTTCTCTCTCTCTTTGTTTTTATTTCTCTCTCTGTTTTTATTTCTCTCTCTTTTTCTTTGTCTTTATCTCTCTCTCTTTGTCTTTCTTTCTCTCTCTTTCTCTCTCTCATAGTAACATATAGTAGATGATGGCAGATAAAGACCCGAATGGTCCATCCAGTCTGTCCAACCTGATTCAATTTAAATTTTTTAATTTTTTCTTCTTAGCTATTTCTTGGGTTCCAACTGCCGAAATCTCCGTCAAAACCTACTCTGGCCCATCTACACCCTCCCAGCCATTGAAGCCCTCCCCAGCCCATCCTCCACCAAACGGCCATACACAGACACAGACCGTGCAAGTCTGCCCAGTACTGGCCTTAGTTCAATATTTAATCTTATTTTCTGATTCTAGACCCTTTGTGTTCTTCCCACGCTTCTTTGAACTCAGTCACCGTTTTCCTCTCCACCACCTCTCTCGGGAGCGCATTCCAGACATCCACCACCCTCTCCGTAAAGTAGAATTTCCTAACATTGCTCTTGAATCTACCACCCCTCAATCTCCAATTATGTCCTCTGGTTTTACCATTTTCCTTTCTCTGGAAAAGATTTTGTTCTACGTTAATACCCTTCAAGTATTTGAACGTCTGAATCAGATCTCCCCTGTCTCTTACATGGGCTAAATAGCAGCTTTTACAAAGTGGAGCCACAAAGTAGGGGTTGGGGGGGGGAAGCTCCAGAACTCAATTATTTTGTTCACTGAGGTTCTTTTAAACACTAAGGGCTCCTTATACGAAGGTACGCTAGTGTTTTTAGCGCGCTAGCCAGAAAACTACCACCTGCTCCAGAGGAGACGGTTTGAATTCAACCCATTTCTTTGTTTTCCTTAAAATTATGTTATAAGATGCAAATCTCCCCAATATTGTGGGCTTTAAAAGGATTGTTTGGTATTGTAGAAGTGTTGTAATCATGTATAAGAAACCTTTTTCTTTGATATCATTTGATATTGTAAATGTATTAAAGTTATAAAAATAAAAATACAAAAAAAGAGGAGGCGGTAGCGGCTAGCGCAGGTAGCATTTTATCGCCACCCGCTATTCCACATTTTAAGGCCCTAACGCACCTTCGTAAAAGGAGCCCTAAAGTGCTAAGCCCTATTTCTTCCTAAATCACTGTCCTAAACACCAGGCTCAAACAAGTAGTTAGCCGTCAGCTATGGGTGTCTTGCAGCAGGCGAAAATTTAAATAGGGATATCTATTGACGCGGGTAGCAATTTTCTGCCCATCATCAGCAAGGAACCTTTTTGAGTTCACTTTCTTTGGCTCAGAGACAGCTGAGAAGGGATACGATTGAGGCCTACAAAATCCTGAGCGGTGTAGAACAGATAAGGAATTTAAAGTTGCCCTCAAGACAAGGCTGTTCACACAAGACTTTCCACCCACTTAACATAAATATATGAACACATACACCGAAGCCAGTCCATCCGTGCTGGTCATCTTCCACAAAATTGTGCCCCTAACTCTCGGCAATCGCTCCACTTTATGTGCCGAACAAAATATATGCTGTTTTACTTGGCGTCCATTTTAAATGCGCACGCATAATCTTCAAGCTTCTCTATGGAATATTTGATCCTTTTGTCCCCTTATGTTGGAATACCCTTAGACTTTGCCATTTGAGAAACACGCCAAGATATAAGTTAGCCTTCCCTTCCTTTAAGGGAATTAAATCTGCTGGGAAGCTCAGTCGATCTTTTGTTTTCAAGTTTGTAGAGATCTGGAATGAACTTCCCGACTCCATTAGGCTTTTAGGCCAGCTGCAATTATTTCGTAAATTCCTGCAAACTTTGTTGTTCTCGCAATTTTTAAATGGTTTAACTACAGCCTCAACTAAATGATAATATTATAGTTATTTTTCTTATGTACTTTAATTAGTTTTTAATTAGTACTTTCTTCTCCTATGTTTTCTGATATATACTCTAGTCTTAATTATATGTGAACCGAGTCGAACTCCACTGGGAGATGACCCGGTATATAAACCAAAGATTAGATTAGATTAAGTAGAATCCTTTTTTTTAGACTGTCCTCCAAATCTCTTGTCTTCTACTCCACTTTACATGCTGAATGACTGATATGCTACTTTTCTATCTACAAGTTGGCATTCTTTTCCTATTCCGACAGATCTCTTAGACTGTAAACCGCTTAGACCTGTCTAGTACAGAATTTGCGGCATAATAAATGTAATGTAATTGAGGTGTTCCAAATCCTGAGTGGTGCAGAACGGGTAAGAGTGAATCAGTTTTTCACCCTTTCAAAAAAGTACAAAAAAACAGGGGAGGACACTCAATGAAATTAGAAGGAAATACTTTTACAACAAATAGGAGAAATATTTTTTCACTCAAAACATAGCTAAGCTCTGGAATTCGTTGTCAGAGGATGTGGTAACAGCAGTTAATGTAGCTAGGTTTAAGAAAGGTTTGGACAAGTACGTGAGGAAGCTTGGTTGTCGTGTAGCCTGGCGCCATGTCATGCAAGGATTTGAACGCTAACATCAGGCCCTTGAAGACACAGCGTTAGGCTATGGGCAGCCAGTGAGCTGACGAAAAAGCCTGAGAGACAGGGTCACGGGCATGAAGGATTTTTAGAAGTCCGACTGCTGCATTTTGTATACTCTGGAGACGTTTGTACGTTCTTTGCTGTGAGACTGTTGAATAGGGCGTGGCAGTAGTCCATATGGAAGAGGACTAAGGTATAGAGTAGTTGGGTGAAGTCAGACTCAGAAAAGTAGTTCCTTATTTTTTGGAGTTGTTGCAAGTAGTAAAATGAGGAAGATGCCACCTGAGAGATATGGTTGCAAAGCGACAGGTGGGTCCTTTGCAGTTACGGTCTACACGTGGTTTGTATGCACTGCCTGTGCTAACGTGGCGATTCCCGCGAGACTTTTGTTCATGCGTGCCCTTAGAATCACGTGACGGGAGTCATAAGCCAAACTAGTGTGTTCCTTTCTCTTGAGCCGTTTGCACAGGTGCTTCCCCCCTCCCCCTTTCTGTCTGTGCCCTTTGCAAGTTCCAGTTTCATAAGTCTGGGCTTTTAGCCAACGTGACTGAAACTACTCCGGGAAACTTAGGTCTCTCTGGCAGCAGAGTGAATCATCTGGCGGCAGGGATTTACAAGCCTTTTCAGGAAAAATTACACACCAAGTGCAGAAAGGAAATGACCTACATAATTCAGATATTTAACCCTTTCTTGCTCTTGCTTGTCATTAAAATGATAGCTTTCTTCATATTACCTCTTCCCACCATTCTCATCATTAGCTTCTCTACAGAGCATTTCCTCTGCATCTTCTCATGGAAACCAGAGAAAAAGTGTTGCGACGTCATGAAGCCAAGACAGTCGTAACACCACCTGCTTCTAGTGTTGTTCTTTGGGCCAACAGAAGGTGAGGCAACATGAGCAACACTTATTTCAGCCATTATCTAAACTAAACTAAAGTAAACTAAACCTTAGGTTTATATACTGCATCATCTCCACAATCGTAGAGCTCGGCACGGTTTACAGGAGTTGAGAGAGAAAAGAACTCCATGAAGGTTAAAGGGTATAGAGAAAGGGTGATTGGGGGGCTTACGATGCCAAAGATGGGGTAAGTATTACATTTTTGAAAACAGCCAGGTTTTCAGATGTTTGCGGAAGAGTTGGAGAGAGCTCAGGGTCCGGAGGGAGGAGGTAAGGTTGTTCCAGAGCTCAGTGAGTCTGAAGGGGAGGGAGGTCCCTAGTTTTCCTGCGCGGGAAATGCCTTTTAATGAAGGAAAGGATAATTTAAGTTTGTGAGTGGGTCTGGTGGTATTAAGATTTAAGGAGTTCCAGGAGAGTGGGATGAAGGGAGGGAGGATGCCATGGAGGATTTTGAAAGTTAGACAGGCGCATTTAAAGTGGACCCTGGCGATAATTGGAAGACAGTGGAGCTTGGACAGGAGCGGTGAGACATGATCGAATTTACTTTTTGCGAAGATGAGCTTGGCCGCGGCATTCTGGATCCGCTGAAGTCTAGACACTTATAAGGGGTGTGTTGTCATTGTAATACATTCACGTGTTAATATTACTGGCTATATCATTTTGTGTTTGTTCCAATCCAAATAAACATCAAAAGACTACTGAAATGTCATAGTGAGTCAGTATTTTAGGATGTGTTAAGGTGTTTTAGGGTGCTTCATCAGTAAAGTATGCAAGTTATAAGAATACAGCTAAATAAATGAACAGAACTGCAGAAACATCATCAAACCAAAAAGGAACAGAACTATTTTCTCCCTCACACACAACACAGAGGCTTGTAATATTCTACCAAAAGGACAAAGGACGAAGGGAGCCTGAGCTTGGAATAGAAGAGTCGTTGGACCAGCCTAAGGCACGAACAAGTTTCTCTCTTCATTGTGGAATCTCCCAAGTTGCTTATCATAACTTACTGTACTTGTGAGAACCTGGGACTGTAAACACCACATCCCTTATTGACGCATGCTATAGATCTGTGAGTCACTTAATCACTACCATCAACATTTTAATCCCTTAAAGAGATTAAAGAGAAACATGTGGCTGGAGCCTCGAAACTACCCTTCAGAGATGAATCTCTGTACTGCCTAGATTCTATTGTCTGTAAGCAGCTCACAGGCAGCCATATTTAGTATATGTTCTGTTTGACACACATAGCCTAACTATACTTGTATTTTTATAACAGCTGTAGGGATTTCAAGCTAGCAGCCCAAAACAGACACACCTCCAGTCCAGTTACCAGCACACATTACCCACATATGGACCAATATGGACCACTCGCTGAAAATCAGGGGAGGGAAATTTCAGGGTGATGCTAGGAAGTGCTTCTTCACCGAAGAGGTGGTCGATCATTGGAACGAGCTGCCTCAGCGGGTGATTGAGGCCAGCAGCGTGTTAGATTTCAAGAGAAAATGGGATATTTATGTGGGATCTGTAGGAGAGTAAGAATCAGGGAGTGGGTCATTGGTATGGGCAGACTCGATGGGCTATGGCCTTTTTCTGCCGTCAATTTCTATGTTTCTATGTTTCTAATGTATACTATCCACCTAGAGCAGGGGTAGACAATTCCGGTCCTCGAGAGCCGGAGCCAGGTCAGGTTTTCAGGATATCCAGAATAAATATGCATGAGATAGATTTGCATCTCAAGGAGGCAGTGCATGCAAATCCATCTCATTGTAGATATTCATATTCATTGTAGATATTCATTGTAGATATCTACAATGAATATTCATATTCATTGTAGATATCCTGAAAACCTGACCTGGCTCCGGCTCTCAAGCACCAGAATTGCCTACCCCTGACCTAAACTAAACCTTAGGTTTGTATACCGCATCCTCTCTACAAATGTAGAGCTCGGCACGGTTTACAAGAGTTGGGAGAGAAAGGAACTCCAATGAAGGTTAAAGGAAATAGTGAGAAGAATATTTGGAGGGCTTAGGATGCCAGAGAAGGAGTAAGTATTACATTTTTGGGAATAGCCAGGTTTTCAGATGTTTGCGGAAGAGTTGGAGAGAGCTCAGGATCCGAAGGGGGGAGGTAAGGTTGTTCCAGAGCTCAGTGAATCTGAAGGGGAGGGAGGTACCTAGTTTTCCTGCACGGGAAATGCCTTTTAATGAAGGAAAGGATAGTTTTAGTTTGTGGGTGGGTCTGGTGGTTTTAGAATTTGAGGAGTTCCAAGAAAGTGGGATAAAGGGATGGAGGATGCCGTGAAGGATTTTGAAAGTTAGACAGGCGCATTTAAAGTGGATCCTGGCGTTTATCGGAAGCCAGTGAAGCTTGGACAGGAGCGGTGAGACATGGTCGAATTTACTTTTTGCGAAGATAAGCTTAGCTGCGGCAATCTGAATCCGCTGAAGTCTGTGAAGGTTTTTCTTGGTAAGGCTTAGGTAGATTGAGTTGCAATAGTCCAATCTGGACAGGATGATGGATTGGACAAGGACGGTCAAGTGTTTTTGATGGAAACAGGATCTTACTTTCCTCAGCATGTGAAGGCTGAAAAAGCATTGAGGTGGTCGTTGAAAGACAAAGTAGAATCAATGATGATGCCCAAAACATTGCTTGAGAACTCAAGCTGCAGAGTGGCGCCAGAGGACAGAGGGATGGAGGTGGGAAGTTGGTCTAGTTTTGGGCTGAGCCAAAGTAGTTTAGTTTTGGACTTGTTCAGTTTCAATTGGACAGTATGAGCCCAGGATTGAAGGTTCATTATACAGGAGGATATGTTCTCCTAGAGAGTGGCGCTCCTTTCTCTTCTTTCTCTCACTCTCCAGAAATAGGGAACACTCTCCAAGCAGCAGCGAAACAATTTTTAAGCACATAGCAGCACACACTCTCCAATCATCCTCTCTGTAGACAACACCTAACCACAGCGGTGGTAACCGCTACACCAATCCTTCAGGCCAGACCAATCTTCTAGGGATGCACTGGTTTAGAGGAAAGAGCAGACTCCCTTTGCTGTTCCTCCTATACTTTCCCCAGTCCTACTGTCACTGTGATGGATTTACTGTACCTTTCTGCACAAGGATGAACAATATCTGTCTCTGGGAAAAGGTGATGAAATTAGCAAATCCAAAATGCCGAGAATGACTGATTTTTCTGCAATGACTACATAAGCCGTCTGCAAATGTGACTTGTTTGAAAGCCTGCAACTTTTTAATTTTGTCACATAAAAGGACGGGGTACGGACTGTTGTGTTACAAATTGTTTGCTCTAACAGAATTCATTAAAACCTAATTTTAGTCACCTATTTCCAGAGATGGCATAGCGAAGGAAGACGCCTGGGGCGGTGGCGCCCCCCCCCCCCCACCCTCTTCTCTGCTCCCTTCTCCTTCCCTGCCTCCCTGCCGCACGTGCGCCTTCCCTCCATACTTCTTTAACTTTGCCAGCACGAGCAGCATCTTCTACCTGCTGCCCGCGCCTGGACCAGGAAGTGACTTCAGAAGGAGCTGAAGCCGGCACAAGCAGCAGGTTGGAGATGCTGCTCACACTAGCGAAGAGGTAGAGGTTTGGGGGGGAGGAGTGGGAAGGTACGCGCACAGCAGAGGAGGGGAAGGAAAGGACCGGGGGGCAGAGAGGAGGAGAGGTGCCGGCACCCGGTTCATAGACAATGGCGCGAAAGACAAAGGCGCGCGCCGACAACTGAGCGCAAGACGGAGGCGGGCGCTGAAGAAAAGTACAGTTTTTAGGGGCTCCGACGGGTGTTTTGTTGGGGAACCCCCCCACTTTACTTAATAGACATCGCGCCGGCGTTATGGGGGGTTTGGGGGGTTGTAACCCTCCACATTTTACTGTAAACTTAACTTTTTCCCTAAAAACAGGGAAAAAGTGAAGTTTTCATTAAAATGTGGGGGGTTACAACCCCCCACACCCCCCACAATGCCCCCACAACGCGGCGCGATGTCTATTAAGTAAAGTGGGGGGTTCCCCCCTCACGCCCCCCCCCGTCGGAGCCCTAAAAACGGTAATTTTGAGCGGCGCGCACCTCCGCGCTGCACTCAATTGTCTGGGCGCGCCTTTGTCCCGGCGCGCTTTTGACCTGACACCCCGGCAACCCCCCCAACTATGTCACTGCATATAACCATTGATACGTATTTGGATATTTTGTTTTCCTTAAGCTCAGAGTAGCATTTACGGATCACCTGAGTGAATTTAACATTTAGATAAGCTTCCACTTCCCAGCACCATTTATGTAAAATAATAGGCATAAGGGCACAGAAAGCAGTTCTAGAAAAGCCGGGATCAAAGGAATGGCACCGGTATCCTCAGGATAAGAGAGCTAATAAGCGTTCTTTTGTTTTAATTCATAAATGATGCAGTATGTCATTGCTTCTACTCTAGTTTCTAAACCTGCTGTATTTCAAATAGGAAGCCAGGATAAACATCCCAGACTTCCTCTAAACAATTGCAGTTGGTGCCAAACTGGAAGGAGAATTCTCCTTGCGTGCCAGTAACATAGTAGATGACGGCAGATAAAGACCCAAATGGTCCATCCAGTCTGCCCAACCTGATTCAATTTAAATTTTTTTAAATTTTTTCTTCTTAGCTATTTCTGGGCAAGAATCCAAAGCTCTACCTGGTACTGTGCTTGGGTTCCAACTGCCGAAATCTCCGTCAAAACCTACTACAGTGCAGACCATAGTCCAGGGGTGTCCAATGTCGGTCCTCGAGGGCCGCAATCCAGTTGGGTTTTCAGGATTTCCCCAATGAATATGTATGAGATCTATTAGCATACAATAAAAGCAGTGCATGCAAATAGATCTCATGCATATTCATTGGGGAAATCCTGAAAACCCGACTGGATTGCGGCCCTCGAGGACCGACATTGGACACCCCTGCCATAGTCTCTCCGAGGCACAAAATTTGCACAAACTTGGATGCTTTCACAACAACTTACTGAGTTCCTGCTTTCAGGTGAGGCTCGCTTCTCTTCTGGAGGTACAATTTCAAACTCAGAGGAAGTTCCCTGCAAAGTAAAAAAAAAAAGACAGATGACTGTCACAATAAATTTAGGCACGCATTGTAACGTGCCATTTTTTTGCAAGCTAAAATAGTTCCCTATGCAAGAAGAGCATAATGGGCAATTTATTTATTTAAAATTTTTTATATCCCGCACATCCAAAAATCTATGCAGGTTACAGTAAGACATACACAGAACAATAAACATGCAAAACAGCTCATTCTCTTAAACAACCCCGTTCCATTACTCAGAGGGAAAATCTTTTGAAAACAACAGGCCTTTAAATATTTATGGAACTGCAAAAAATGACGACACTTGATGAACTGCCTCCGAAAGGGAATTCTTCAACAAGAGATCGACCACACAAAATACCCGGGAACGCACTGAAGTCAAACGTATCTGCCATAATGATGGGACCTCCATCTGCCTAGACTAGGCATGCAAACTACGAGAAAGCACACAGGAGACGTGATGAAATCTAACACAACACGGGGCAGCTCTCGATGCGCTGCCCTGTAGACCAAAGCCAAAACAACAAAATCCAAATAGCACCAAAAGGTTCCACAAAGGAAATGAAGCAGCAAAACGATTGTGGAACAGAAGATCGGACGTACCGGGTTGTAGATTAATAAGCGTCCAAATAACTTAAAAACAATAATCATTAAAACAATCCACAAAGGGTGCATACAGTCACAAGTGACTCACAGGATAGAAACCAAATAATGAGCCAACACAGGCCGTGTTTCGGCAAAATAAAAATGCCTTCTTCAGGGGTCTTATAGGGTCCTTGGCTGTCTTAAATATAAAACCATAAGAGTCACAAAAAAATGCAAGTAGTTAAGAGGCCACAAACAAGCAGCCCAGCTCACAAGACTACAAGTTATTTGGACGCTTATTGAACTACAAACTGGTACATCCGATCTTCGGTTGCAGAATCCGTTTGTTGTTTTGCTATAGACCAAAGCTACAGTCTTAAACTGAATCCTCCGGAGAACTGGAAGCCAGTGCAAATCAACCAGCAACGGAGAGGTGCGCCAAAACGTTGAAGCCATCTGCGCGCACCAATTTATAAAGCAGGCACACTTATGCACGTAAGTAGTGTTATTCTACATAATGAACGCCCAAAAATACTTAGGGTCGGATTCACTAAATCAGGGCCAAAGTTAGGTGCTGGAAAAATGCTGCTGCTAAGTGATATTCAATCAAGGGCGGGTGTGCCTGTTATTGAATGGCGCTTAGGCCCAAACTCTGTAACCTTCGCCTAATGTTAGGCACCTATTTTGGAGGCGCCCAAGTAGAGAAGTTCCTGTTTAAACTGAATAACAAGTGCAATTAAGCTTTTTAGAACAGCAATAATTGAAACTTAGGCGCCCATCAAGAAAGAGCGATTCTGTAACAAGGCGACTCTATTCTTATTGCATGTATCTTCTTGTAAACTACTCTGAACTCATGTATCCTGTTGTAAACCGCTCTGAACTTATGCATCTTGTTGTAAACATGTTTCTTGTAGTAAACATCGCATACTCTCATTGCATGAATCTTGTTGTAAACCGCTTTGAACTTATGGTATAGCGGTATATAAGAAATAAAATTATTATTATTATTAAAAATTTAGGCAGCCTTCAAAAAAAATAGGCGCTATGCATGTTAGGCGCGGGCATGGCTTCAAGTTAGGTGCCTTGTTACAGAACTGCTGCTCTTAAGCGTGCTTAAGCGCTCGCATGGCTGCCTAACTTTTAGTTGTGCCTAGAGATGGCCTATTTATTGGGCGCCGCCCAAATAGGTGCCGCTCAGCGTGATTCACTAAACAACGCCAAATTTTACTTGAATCACGCTGAACGGTGCCTAACTTTTGGGCGCTTCTTATAGAATTTGCCCCTTAATGCCCTTTCTTCACCTAACTTATCCTAGCTGAAATCAGGTGTAATTCTGGCACTCAACTCAGTACACCCCTGACTTGCCCCTGCCCCTCCCACAGTCACACCCCCATCGTTTAATTTTCCGACAATATTTTATTTATATCTATACTTCTATTTTTACTCTTACCCCTCCCTGTTGTTCTAACCCTGTATGTTTCTCTTGCGCTATAACCATTGCAGTTCTTCCCCCTTCTCAGCTTGTACCAGTCTAGTATTGTAAGTCTGTTCAAAGATGTCCATGTATGTACTCTTTCTCCTCAATAACTGATCCCTTGAGCTGTTAATCACTAGCTTCCACCCTGTTAAGTTCAATCAATTTGTACCATCTTTTAATCTTTGTAAACCGCATAGAGCTTCACGGTCCTGCGGTATATAAACTGTTATTATTATTATTGTCCATCCCCCCCATGTAATTCGCTTAGACATATTTGATAAGCGTGTGTATCAACTTTTAAATAAAACTTGAAACTTGATTGCACATGAGAAGATATAGGCACAGTTTTTTTAATAGAATCGCATATAGGCAGCTGTGCACACAAATTCAATAACACACAATTACCGGTGGTTAACGCCTTTTTAACTAGTTTACTTGTGCACGCAACTCCCCATCATGCGCAAATGTGGGTGCCCAAATATAGGTTTATTGAAAGCTTCTATACTGCTACTAATGACTGAGCAGTCAATTCATAGCAGTTTACATGAGCTTCTGTAAAGGTGTTACAATACAGAATTAGCGTTTTTTTGAGATGGTTTTCAATACAGACACATTTATACCATAACCAATCATTTATGCATATATAATACTAGTATCTTGTACTATGTTCATACTAGATCCTACTTATTTGCACATATAATACTTGTATCATGTTCTGTGTTAATTTCCTAATGGGGAATAGTCAGCTAGCTCCTCTATGTCAAATTATTAGTTAAAGTAGTCTCTGAAGAGGATGGTCTTTATCTCTTTTTTGCACTTTCCAGTGTCTTTTTCTAGTTTTAATTCCTTCGGAGCCATCAGTGAGAACATTCTTGTCTGAACGCTTTTGTATTTGACGTCTCTGAAGGAGGATATTTCCAACACGTATTCTTGGCTCGAGTGCAGGGCGCATGGTGGTGTTTGGTAATATAGTTTGGCCGCTAGATATTGCGGTTCCGAGAGATGAATGATTTAGTGCATCAGCAACAAGATCTTGAATTTCATCCAGCTTTCAATTGGGAGCCAGTGTAACTATTTCAGTAGCAGAGTGGCACTCGTCTGCCTCGATTTTCCCAGCAGAAATCTTACTCCTACATTTTATACCATTTGAATCTGCCTCATCATGTACTTTGAAATGCCCAGCAGGATTGCATTGCAGTAGTCAAAGATTGAGAGTACTAGGGGTTGTTGTTACGTTGGACATAACTTGATGGGTGAGGTAGGGTTTACCCAGTAGAGTTTGCCATAAGCATTTTTCATGATGCGTTTGATCAATAACGTCATGTCTAGGTTCGGGTTTAGCCCTACTCCTAGATTCCTCACCCCTACCGTGGATGGTTTTATGGTATTGCCATTCAGAGTTACTTGGTATCTCAGGCTATTTCCTCCCTGTTTGTTAATTAGACGTAATGCTTGTTAGATATTAGTCCATTTGTTTAGAAGCATCCGAAGATCTTCTCTAGGCCACCGTTTCCTCTTCATGACCCGTTTCTTCAGCGGAATGATCAGTTGGACGTCATCCACGTAGATGTAGCATTCCCATCCCAGTTTTCAGGTGAATTTCCCCAGCGGTTGGAGGAAGATGTTGACCAGCATGCAAGACATAGCGGATCCCTGCGGAACCCCTATGTCTGTTTCTTTCCAGTTGCTTTTGATCCCCTGCTATTTCACAAATGGTATTAATACTCACGATTAAATGCCTACCTTGGACCGGTGTTCACTTAGCGCGAGCTTGCTATTTACTGAGGGCAAAATAACAGCAAGAACACACTAAATTGTGCATGCCCAGTTCCCTTTTGCCATTGTTGCCTCTGCTGGCTTTCAAGGGGAATACATGCAAAGCTTGCCTTTAGAACAAAGGGAAGAACTGGAGAGCTCCTGTACAGCAGGCGAGCAGGATAAAGGAGAGCAAAGACTTCTAGGACAGCAGGAAAGTGAAAAGGCTGTATGTTTTGAGCTCTCTATTTAGTGTCAGTAAAGATCTTCAAAGAGGAGATGAAAGGATGTGGTCGAGGGAAGGATTTTCAAAGAGTGGTATGAGAGGATGTGGCGGGGGAGGGCCTTACAAGTGTGGTGTGTGAAGACGTAGTTGGAGACACAAGAAGCGTGCAAGGGGGAAACCCAGAGAGGAATCAGGAGGATGCTGGCATCTGACCATTTCCCTCTCCCTCAAGACCACACTCTAGATTAGTGTATCTCAAACTGTGTGCCGTGACACAGTGGTGTGTCCCAAAGAGGTTCCGGATGCGCCATGAGAGATTCCAGAATTTTACTTTATTAAAAATAAATAAATAAATAAAATTCCTTCATAAGTATACGCTGGAATAGATGACATGCTTCTCTCCCTCCCTAGAAGCTCTCTCTCTCTATTGGCTAAGGCTCTTTATACCTGCATTGTGATGTCATAGAACTTTATGGTTATAGAAACATTGTATTAAGAGCCATTAAAAGATCAAAAAGTACAGTAGACTATAATTATTAAATAGTTAATTAATATTTAGATTTAAATTTAATATGCAGAGACAAGCCTCAGGTTATGGAGTAAATCTTCCCATACTGGGATTTCTTCAAGAGAAAGAAAACATCTTTTCTCTTACTCGTTATAACTTCACCTTTGGTTTTTTGTTGTATAGAAACATTGTAACATGATGGCCATTAAAGGCCAAATGGCCCATCTCGTCTGCCCATCCGCAGTAACCATTATCTCTTCCTCTCCCTATTGGCTAAGGCTCTTAACATTTGCATTTCCTCTTCCTATAGGCTAAGGCTCTGTGCACCTGCATTGTGAGGTCATAGAGCTGCCCATCCGCAGTAACCATTATCTCTTCCTCTCTCTAAGAGATCCCACGTGCCTATCCCAGGCCCTCTTGAATTCAGACATGTTGAATTGTGAGCCACTTTGGAATTCAAATGTTTTAAATTAAATAAATAAATAAATGAATGAATACTGTGTATTGGTGAGCGTAGCTGATTAAGCGAAGCTGCCTAGTCCGCAGAAAGAAAGGACTAGGCGGCTTCACTTTATCGGCTAGACTCACCAATGCACAATACTTTGTCTTGCTTTATCAGCATACCATCCCTTGTGGTTCATAGTGCACCGGACCCTGGAAGAATGCCATTCCTGACCGAAACACGGACTACGTCGGGTCTATACCGCAACTTATCTACTGTGTATTCCCATTTTAGATCCAGTTGCGTCAGAGATGACCTTTACGGCAGCCACACCCAGCTTCAACGCTCCGGCTGCTGTAAGAAGGCAGTTTAGAAATCACGGCCACGAAGGTAAGGGGCAGGGAGGGAGTAGGGAGATGTTTAGACTCAGCGGCAGTAAGGAGGGCGTGCAATAGGTGACCGCGCGCGTTCCCTCCCTTAACTGCGGGGACAAGGCCATTCACCGCTCCAAGGGGCGGTGAATGGTCTTGTCCCCGTAGCCACGGTGAACACAGGTTTTTCACCACCGTTTTGGCGGGTTACCCGCGGGTAACAGCCACCGTGTCATTCTCTAGGTGGAACTACAAAATTTTTAGAAAAAGGCAACATTGAAGGATCACATAATAGGAAGGGGCTAAAACGCAGGAACAGAATGCTAAAAAAAACAAAAAAAAAAAACAGAAAGTCTGCAGAAATGCATTCGATTAGTGAATTTTAATTTTTGAAAGCATCTTTAAAAAGAAACGTTTTCAAAGAACTTTAAAACTTGTCTACAGCAATTTCACCTCCGATATATCCGGGCAGTGAATTCCATAATTGAGGTGCTGCTACTGAAAATATTTCTGCTCGTCTCGTGACGATAACTTTTAGAGATGGTACAGAGAAAAGATTTTGGTCAATGTCCATACCTGTAGACCTTGGCTATGCCCACTGACAAAGGTACACATGTTCCCGACCAGTGGTGTGGTAAGGGGGGGAGGCGTCATGGCTCCAGGCGTCATGGTGTGGGCACCAGCACCCCTCCCCCTCCTCCTCCCTGCCTCTTCCCACTCCTCCCCCCCGCCATGACAAACAACTTCAACGTGCTCCTTGTGATTGCATCAGCTCCCGCTGATGTCACTTCCAGGACCCGCGTATAGGAAGTGACATTAGAGGGAGAGCTGACGCAGTCGCGAGGAGCACTTTGAAGTTGGTGCTCGTGCGGAGAAACAACTAGATGTACAGGGGAAGGAGCGGGGGGGGGGGGGGGCGGAGGCGGGGAAGAGGCACCTCTCACTCTCACTAAGCTACTGGTTCCCGACAGAGGCATGTAGATTTAGGCCAGCCAGTGATAAAATCACCCCCTACACCAACCATTTTGATGAGAGCAGAGTCCTTTATGGAGTGGAAGAGGACATTAATGGTCAGTACAGCAGCCTGAAAACAAGGGGAACTGCATTTGATTCCCCCTGCAGCACCCTAGGACTGGAAATGCATACGAGTGATTATAGGACTGCAAATGAAATAGTTAAGAAGCCTAATGATAACAAGCACCCATTGGTCTCTTGCTTTCTTCAACTCAAGTAATGGGAGCAGGCTTTTGCTTGATTTCTTGAAGATTCTCATAGTACTGATCTCTAAGCCATCTTGTCAGCTTGTAATTACTTTGAGAAACATGGGACATCTATTGCAACACAATTTGGAAACAAGGGTTTCCCTATTGTGTTGCAATAGATGTGGCCAGTTCTAGAATTGGCATAGGAAGTGGCTTAACTCATGTGTCCACTGCAGGAGATCACATTTCACCAAGAGAGACCAACTGATCATGCTTCACCAACAGAAACAAAGGAAAAAGGTACAGAGGAAGGTGCCAAAAATGATAAAAGGGATGGGACGACTGCCCTAAGAGGAAAGGCTAAAGCTGCTGGGGCTCTTCTGCTTGGAGAAGAGACGGCTCAGGTGTGATATAAAGGTCTATAAAATATTTATTATTTGTTTATTTTAAAAATATATATACCGTTTAAAACTAAACGGTTTACATGATTTACATACACAGTATTTAAAAGAAACACATAATAAAAACAAATACATAATCAAATAAACATATAATACCGAGTGGAGTGGAAAGGGTACATGTGAATCACTTCTTTATTTTTTCCAAAAATACTAGGACTAGGGGGCATGTGGTGAAGCTACAAAGTAGTAGATTTAAAACAGACAAAAGAAAATATTTCTTCACACAACATACAATTAAGCTCTGGAATTCGTTGCCGGAGAATGTGGTAAAAATCAGTTAGCTTAGCAGGGTATAAAAAAAGGTATGGATAATTTCCTAAAAGAGAAGTCCATTGGCCATTATTGAGATGGCTTTGGGAAATACACTGCTTATCCCTAGGATAAGCAGCATAAAATCTGTTTTACGACTTGGGATCTAGCCAGATGCTTAGGATCTGGGTTGACCACTGTTGGAACCTGGGACCTTTGGTCTGTCCCAGTATTTCAATTCTTATGTTGTTATGTAATCAAGGCTAGCAGGACATAAGTCTTACCCTCACACAGAGGTGTGTACTCTCCAGTTTCAAATCAGCAACTTAAGAAACAAAACAATCAATCAATCAATCGGTTCTCTCATTCTCCAAATTCACCAAAGTTCCTGTATTATGGTAATCCCGTTTTTCTATCTGAACATGATTCTTTTCATCACAGTATAAAATACAGGCTTCCCTCACTAAAATGTACTGGTATACCTTTGGCATAAAAATTAGACATTTATCTCATGAAGTGGGAAAGTTGACAACTGTCCTATAAGAAAGATGTGCGGAGTTGAGTCGGTTCAGCGAATGGCCACCAGGATGATCTAAGGACTCAACTGGGTAAGGAACAACTGGGTAAGTTGCAGCTGTACTCACTCGAGGAACGCAGAGAGAGGGGGGACATGATCGAGACGTTCAAATATGTCACAGACCTTATCGAGGTGGAAGAGGATCTCTTTTTCCTTAAAGGACCCACGGCAACAAGAGGGCATCCGTTGAAAATCAGGGGTGGGAAATTTCATGGTGACACCAGAAAATATTTCTTTACCGAAAGGGTGGTTGACCGCTGGAATAATCTTCCACAACAGGTAATTGAGGCCAGCAGCATGCCAGATTTTAAGAAAAGATGGGATTGGCATGTGAGATCTCTTCATGGAGGTAGTTAGGGGGTGGGCCATTAGTGTGGGCAGACTAGATGGGCCGTGGCCCTTTTCTGCCGTCATGTTCTATGTAACTTCATATACGTCAATCCTTAATGGTTTGTTGTTCTGGTCCTACATCACCCTCATTCTGTAACCTTAGGCCTGGTATTCAAAATGATTTAATCAGCCAGGAGAACCTTCTAGAAATGCTAACAGAATTCAGTCAGTCATTTTCATGTGCAATAGTGAGCCGAGAAAAAGTATCTGTGTGAAGCTAACATTCAGAGAAACCCCTCATTTACACAATAAAAAAAAACCCTGCATTTTGACAAGTTCACGGTTTTGATGACTCGAGACTCACACTAGATGAAGATTTCCGATCGCTCTTAGATTCCTTTTCATTTTCACCAGGGACAACAAATGAGTCAAGAATCTGGCCACATCCTGTAAAAGAGGAGACGTTTCAAAGTTTGAACTTCAAAAAGGAGAATTCTATAAAGAGTCTTTCAGTTTGAGGCAGGAACCATGCGTATAAATGATGGCGTGCTAGTCTTTTACATATGTATGTGAACACATATGTCCCTAAATGAGCAGTTTCCAGCTAAATGGTATTCTGTAAATATGCACTTGGATGCGATGGGGTATACTTTGGGGGCGGCGCATAGATCTACACTTTGCAATCTAGGTATTGAGTTTTTCTAAATTCTTAAATGTGAGTACTTTAAAACTCAAAGTAAGCATTATCATTACTTCAGTGGCTGCCGTAAGAGTTCACATCTTAGAAAAAGGAGTGGTTTTGCCACTTGCGCTAGCATTCTATAAAAAAAAAAAAAAAAGCAGACGTCTACATCAGTGTTTCCCAACCCTGTCGTGGAGGACCACGAGCCAGTTGGGTTTTGGGGATAACCCTAATGAATATGCATGAGAGAGATTTGCATATAATGGAGGTGAAAGGCATGCAAATTTGCTCCATGCATATTCATTAGGGCTATCCTGAAAACCTGACTGGCTGGTGGTCCTCCAGGACAGGATTGGGAAACACTGGTCTACATTTCTTTATAGAATAAGAGTAAAGGGGATGGAACTTGATCTATTGGGTTTTCTGCGTGGTTACGATCAAAGCGATTTTTACATTTTAGACGGGTACTTATTTTGTACCTGGGGCAATGAAGTGTTACGTGACTTACCCACAGTCACAAGGACTTACGGTGGAACTTGAATTCACAACCTCAGAGTGCGAAGGCAGCTGCTCTAACCACTAGGCCAATCCTCCATATAAGTTTCAAATAGGCACTTTCCTAGCACTTCAGGCTCTTATGGAATTACTTTCAAATATTTAGATACGCTAAGACCTATCTGAAAGAAGATGCTGGCAGTCTGAAACTATTTCTGGTTGCAAACTATCCACCCCCCATGTGTCATTTATAGACTAGCACATAGCGCTGGTTTCCATACCCAACTCTGGACATCAGATTTAAGCCTGCTGAAACCTGGTGCCATTCCCTGCCAAGCTCGCACCCCCCCCTCCATACCTCTTTCAATCCTCACCAGTGTTTATGTTTATTAAAATTTGCAACTACTCTGGCCTGCTGCTCGCGCCAGGCTGGCTCCCTCTGAAATCACTTCTGGGTCGTAAGGCCAGGAAGTGACATCAGAGGGAAAAACAAACTCCAGCGCGAGCAGCAGGCCGGAGAAGGTGCTCGCGCTGGCAAAGATTTAAAGAGGTACGGGGCTGGGAAGGGAGGGTGTGAGTGCGGCATGGGGGGCACGGAAGGAGCAGGGGTGGGGGTACCACCGCCCCGGGTACCTCCTACCCTCACTATACCACTGCCTGAATGTAAGTGACTTTCAGCCACTGCTGAAAAAAAGATGTCCAGATCAATTTTTGCTGTATAGGTAAAGGAATCATAAATATCAGTGATCTTAGTCAAAGCCAATGGCTGCAGACTTCAAAATACAACACTGCAGGGAGAGCTCTCCAAACGGCATAAGGCTTTGGACAACATACCGTCTACTCCCACTGCTTGAGAGGCGTTTTGGCTCAGAGGGGAGGAAAAGGGGTTCTGAGCCAATGATGACTTGAGCATCTCATTATCCTTCACCAGTTCTTCAGCCTTCAGCCGCAGCTTGGATGCTTCCATCTGAGACTCTTCCATGAGCTCTCCTAGTTTTACCAAGGTGAGAGGTGAAAAAGGAGAGGTCAGAAAGATGGCCTAGGGAGAGGGACCTGCTCTGGAAAAACGAGGAGGAAACACGAAGATGAATCAAAACATCAATATGGCAAGGAAAGCCCTTTAATGTGGAGAGGGCTAAGGACAGAGAAGGGACTTGCAAGGCATTGCACAACCCTGCCATCTAGGGGCAATTCTACAACACAGCGCCTACAATTAGATCTTGGACAGCGTGCGGTATAGCCTACCTCCCTTTATAATTGGTTATACAGGCGCAAGCACAGATACCAGTTTTGGGGGCGGCGTAAGCTTAAGCACCTAAGGGTGGCAGATACGGTTCATAGTCTGTCGAGCGCGAGACACCAGCGCGCTGACAATCCAGCGCTGACAATTCGGCGCAAGAAAGAAGCGCGCCTCGGAAAAACTTAATTTTAAAGAGCTCTGAAGCGGGGTGAATGAGGACCCCCCCCACTTTACTGCATAGTGTTCGCGCTGCCGTTGGGGGGGGTTGGAGGGTTGGAACCCTGCATTATAGAGAAAACAGAACTTTTTCTGATTTTTTTTTTTGAAAAGTTCCGTTTTCTCTATAATGTGTGTGGGGGGTTGCACCCCCCCCCAAAGGTAGTGCGAACACGATGCAGTAAAGTGGGGGGGGGATTCCCCCCACACCCCTCCCATCGGAGCTCTTTAAAATGAAGTTTTCCCGTGGCGCGATTCTTTCTTGCGCCAAATTGTCAGCGCTGGATTGTCGGTGCGCTGGTGTCTGGCACGCGATTATCCCGTCACCGGCAGATACATATGTAACTTAGTTATGCATGGAATTAAGAGCCCTGCCCGCTTCTGTCCATTGTAAAAATGCACTGTTAAGCAGGTATTTGCAGAATTGCAGGCTGCATGCTGACATGTATGTAAATATGCATATTAATGAATAAAACACTAGCATATAACATATGCATAAATATTAGCACCTAGTGACAGGATTGCCCTGCTAGTAGGATATTGGGTCCGTGATTGCAAATTGTATTAGTTTCTTTGTATATCGGTTTAGTTTACCCTATTTTATGTTCGGTTCTTAAATTGTAATTGTATGTCTTTTAATGCTATTTTTATTACTGTATTTCACTTAGTAAAACAAGATATGCGATCAAATCAAATTTTAATAAAAACTTGACACTTGAATTTTCCAGTTTTTGTACAACCAAATCTCTGGCAGGTGCCATTGGTAGCTGCGAAGAAGCCGCCAACATCACTCTGGTTGCAGGAAATAATATTTAACAGAAGGCCACCTCTCCCTCAATATCAATATCATCTTGATGTAAGAAGACATATGAATTCCTATCATTACATTACATTTGTGATTTCTATTCCGCCTGTGCCTTGCGGTTCTAAGCGGATTACAGTTAAAAGAGATCAGGACATTACCGAGAGAATTACATTACAACGATTTAAGTAAATTACATGTTGTGGTACAGAAATACAAGTATAAGATATCTGGATTTATCGATAGAATAACTTGACAGGGTTCAAGTAGTTACAAGGTTCAGTGGGGAAAACAATATAGGCAACTGAAGAAAGATACCTAACTTTGAAGGAATCAGTTAAGTGGATACCTAAGGGAGATGCTTATTTAGGAGAAGGTTAAATGGATACCTAAGGGAGATGCTTATTTAGGAGTTTGGATATTTTTCGTAAATGAGGTTCAAGGGGATGACTAGTGTGCTATTTGCTGGGGAGAGTGCATGTGCGATTGGGGAGGGGAATATTAAGTAAGGACGTGTTTTTTGAAAAGAAATGTTTTGATTTCTTTCCGAAACACTTTGATGTCTGTTGTTTTGATCATCAGTTTGGTGATGGTGGGGTCAATTTTCGCTTCCTGGGTTGCTAGAAGGCTGTCGTAAAGTTTCTTACGTCGGGTACCATTATGAGGGGGGAAGGTGAAAAGATTCTGAGTTCTTCTTGATCTGGGTAGTCGGTAGCGGCAAAGACGGTTGTTCAGGTAATTGGGGGCCATACCATGGGTTACTTTGAAAAGTAAGCAGTAGAGTTTGAATTGAGTTCTTGCTTTTATCGGAAGCCAGTGAGAGTCTACATAGGCGGGTGTGACGTGGTCGAATTTGCTGAGCGAGTAGATGAGACTGATAGCTGTGTTCTGAACGGTCTGTAGTTGTTTTATCATAGTATTTGGGCAAGGTAGGTAGAGGCTGTTGCAGTAATCTAAGGAGCTGAGTATGAGGGATTGTACAATGATCTTGAAGTGTTCTTTGGAACATTGGAACAGCGCTGGAGTATTTAGTGCTTCGGGCTGTGGTAGAAATCTCTACCACAGCTTAGTAAAAGCAGCCCACTGTTAGCATACATTAAATAATGCTTGTTATTAGAGTTTAGTATATAGGCTTATAGATGGAAAATATTTATAGAAGAATGCGTACTGTTGCAACCTAAGGGGTGGGATACACTATAGCCCTCCCCACAATATCTTCTATATTACAACTGTTTATTAGCAAAAGTCTTCAGGCCCTCAGAGGTGCCACCAGATGCTCAATTATGTCTCATAGCAACTGGCTTTATGCCCCCTATCGTCATCGGGTCTCTTTAGTTTTTTAAAAGTTTTTTTTGTGCAATGCTATATTTTTGTGTTAATTCAATAAATAGTTGATAAAAGTTAGAACTTATCTTGGGTGGTTCAGCCAAGAGGGATAGAGTACTGCCAATATGTTTCACCCTATTCGGCTTTCCTCAGGGCACAATCCCTCAGAACTGTGTGTGCTCTATACGACGTGGCCACCCAAATGAATGATCTATGTTTATTAGAGTTTAAACATATGATTATATTATGTTGACTGTTTTATATTGTATTGTTATTAATAGCATCTTAGAAGGGTAGAATATAAATTATTCTAAACAATTTTTCCCTTGAGTGCAAAGAAATTTAGCACATGCTTATTATCTACTGCAAGTTTAAGCATAAAACCGATGATAATGAGTAACTGAAACAAGTGGACCAATTTTTCACGCCGTCAAAAATTACAAAGAGACACTCGATGAAGTTACACGGAAATACTTTTAAAAACCAATAGGAGGAAATATTTTTTCCCTCAAGAGAATAGTTAAGCTCTGGGACACATTGCCAGAGGTTGTGGTAACAGCGGATAATGTAACTGGTTTTAAAAAAGGTTTGGACAATTTCCTGGAGGAAAGACATGGGGGAAGCCACTGCTTGCCCTGGATCGGTAAAATGGAATGTTGCTACTCCTTGGGTTTTGGCCAGGTACTAGGGGTCTGGATTGGCCACCGTGAGAACAGGCTACTGGGCTTGACGGGACCATTGATCTGACCCAGTAAGGCTATTCTCATGTTCTTATGATACCCAGGAAATTATGGAGGGTGAATCATCGACAGTGAACACAGATTTAAAGTATTCTCAGTAAGCAATGTCTCGGCAATAAATAAATAAAGTCACTGCAGCTCTGGGAGGCGCATTTAAGAATTTTAGCCCTGATTATTTTAAGCATTTTGGCCCTGATTCTATCAATGGCACCGAGTCAAGTTCCACGGGGAACTCAAAGTTTTTAAATTGACTTAATTGGCGTGGTAATTGAAAACGCCATTAAAAGCCACAGAAATACCCCCCCCCCCCCGATTAATTATTAATTTAAGTTGCATGCGTAAATTGAAGTGGCACCTACATTAAAAGTAGATGTGGTTAAGGGCAGAGTTTTGGCATGGCAAGTGTTAGGCACCGGTAGGCGTCTCTGTTGGAGGACTCCTGCTCGGCTGTGAAAGAACAGTGCTGGAAAACAGACCTAAACCACTGTAAATAGTGCATTTCCAGGTTTTTCAGGATGTTACAGCCCCTCCTGTAGGGGGCATTATTTCCAGATGGCTTTCAGAATATCCCACTTTCTGTTGACGGTTTACTGCCAAGGGTAATTCAACAAATTCAGAAGAAACCAAAAGAAACTCTGTGGAATGACGATGTTCCTTAAATGGACTTTATTTGAAAAATGCCAAAGTTCCAAAGGTACAATAAATCATCCACATAAAAGTAAAAGAATCCACATGAAAATCTTAAAGGACCTAGTCCACTAGGGACGCAGGACCCAACATGGTCCGTGTTTCATCAAAGAGTTTCAAGTTTCAAGTTTAATATTTCTCTTGATTAATCGCTTAATCAAATTCTAAGCGATGAACAATTTAAAATACATTCAATGAAGGATAATGCAATACAAAAGACAATACAATACAAACTTTAAATAATAACATTGGGTTGAAGATTAATACATCATTCTCATAACACAAGGTAAGATAGGGATTTGAAATACAATTCAGTAAAGAAAAGCAAAACAAAGGAAAAGTACAATAGGAAAACAAATAAAAGCATAATATAATATGATAAAATCACTGGCCTTAGAATTGTTAGATTAAATATCAAAAGCATCTTCAGGGGTCCAAAGTGAATAGGATGCAAGCAGCATCTTACTTGCGGTTCACCACATATTAGCATCTCCACGTACTCACCATTATAGGACACGCAGGGACCTCCTAAAGAAGACTCTTTGTCAAAACGTGGACCGTGTTGGGTCCTGCGTCCCTAGTGGACTAGATCCTTTAAGGTTTTCATGTGGATTATTTTACTTTTATGTGGAGGATTTATTATACCTTTGGAACTTTGACATTTTTCAAATAAAGTCCATTTAAGGAACATCGTCATCCCACAGAGCTTCTTTTGGTTTCTTCTGGATTTTCTTCTCTGTGGATACTTTGGGGGTCAATCCTCTTTGGTTTTCGTAATTCAACAAATGCAACAGAAAACCACAACATGTAAGTACCCTCTTTCCCCGAAAATAAGACCTGCTCCGAAAATAAGCCCTAGCATGATTTTCAAAGATGCTCCTAATATAAGCCCTACTCCAAAAATAAGCCCTAGTTAAGATCGACTCCCCGACTCCATCCCTGACACTAGTGCTGCCCGATTCACCCCCCAAAAAATTGGACTCGTCAATTCAGCGTCCCCCACCCTGGTGAGACCTGACATACCTCTACTCCGAGGCCGCCTAAAGCAGCAGCGGCAGCAGCAGCGCTCTGAATGGGCTGCTTCGTGGTCTTCCCCACTGGGGCTCTCCCTCTACTGCATCACAGTGGGTCAGTAAGGTTCTGCTGCACAGGGGGATGGGAGGGAGGGGAGGAAAGATGCTGAATATGGAGGGGGGGAGAAAGAAAAGAGGAAGAATTGGGGTGGAGGAGAGGAAGGGAGAGATGATTGTTGTACATGAAAAAAAAAAAAAGACATCCCCCCGAAAATAAGCCCTAATGCGTGTTTTTGGTCTTATTTTTGGGGAAACATGGTAAGATGTAAGAAGTGAGCAGTGAATGTTATGCGATCATATCACCCAAGGGCCAAAGATTACAAGATTCTAGTATCTTGGATAAAGGGGTGCGGGGAACCCCAATTATTCTGTTCCATTCATTATTGGGTGGTTTTATTAAAAGGCTGACTAGGCTGCAAGTCGAAGTAGACTTTGAGACTGTTTTTAGAAAGACACATCGGGATCCTTTTACTAAACTGTGGTAAGTGCTAGCATGTGCTTACTATGACCCAATGAATCACAAATGGTGTGCCGTAGCGAACTTCGAGCCTGTCACTGCCATCACAGGCGCCGGCGCATCTCCTCCTTCAGCTCTGCCCTCCCCCCCCCCCCCCTCGCGATGGCGGGACCTCCAAAACCTGGTAGTTTGTCTGGATTTTGGAAGGCCTCTGAACTCAAAGCCGCGTCTGGAGGGCTTCTGGGCATGTGCGGTCGACATGAGCCAGTGAGTGGTTGTAAGGGCACAGGCGCTAATTTTTGATAATGGTTACACTTGAATAACAACATTAGTGCATGGCTATTAATTGGGGAAAAATAAAAAAAAATAAAAATCATACCTAAGCATTTTATCCCCTTCATTTTCTCCTTTAATAAGGCATTTTCCTCCACCAGTTGCTCAAAAGCTGCCACTGTAATCTCCTCCTTCCTTCCACCGGGGTCATAAATCCGATAGGGTGTTCTTCCTTCCATGTGTGCCACTCATTCATCCGTTTCTTGTGCCCCCATCACTGAAAGACAGAGAGATTACTTTCAGCAACTGTGTTTCACAAAGCATGACAACCAATGAACAAAAAAACCCAACCCCCCCCCCCTCGCTGTGATGAAGAATCAACATGTGAGGCTCATGTGAGACAGTCTAAGATGACTCGTTACTTTAGTCCGCATGATGCAAGCATGAAACAAATTCCACACTTGAGAAACACTTCAAAATAATTTTTTTTTTGTTTTTTTTAAACAGAAACCTCAGCTACTTTCTCCGGGAAGTCCTTTACTCAATACGATTACCCAGAGGGACGGTGCACTTCAAACATGGTTTCGCTTTGAGTAGAATTAGAATATTTGATGTCAACCTAGTCACGGGAACAATTACAGTCCCTGGAGGCTGTGATGCATTTTACCATCAAAAGGGTTTTTTATATGTTCAACTCTTAGCCCTTTAATAGGCAGACGGTGAAACGGCTGCTTGGGGGTAACTTGAGAGCAACAGAGCCATTTTGGAGACTGAGTACGCGGCTCTTCCCCCTCCTATCTAAATAACCGCTTAAACCAAATCTCCACCTCAAGACACAGAAGAACCTCGAACCCTTTCGCCTTCCCCCCACTCAAAGGCACACAATGCAAGAAAATGTTTGACAACCTTCTGGCAACACAAGCAGCAAAAATCAACCATTCCATCTCCAATCTTATGACAATATCAGACAACTTCAAAACATTCAGAAAAGAAATCAAAACTCTGCTTTTCAAAAAATTCATCCAAATATCTTAACCCCTCCTCTTTTACCTCCAGAAGATTCACCTACCTTCAGATAACCTTCCCCCAAATGACCCACCTTAACACCTTCCAATTAAACAAATACCATAAATAGATTGTAACCTACCCTCTCTAACTGCATTCCAATATGTATTTTTCATACAGTTCTTCACTGTCAGTTTAATTTCCATCCTATAAGTTCACATAGAATTTTTCTTTTTTCAACCATCTTTATTTTCTCTTCTTTATTCATTTCCAGGTACTTTAGTTAGATTGTGAGCCTTCGGGACAGTAAGGGAATTTTTTAAGTACCTTCTTACTTCTCATTTATAATCTTAATGTATATTTTCTTCAAACCGCTTAGAACCTAACGGATGTAGCGGTATATAAGAAATAAATTACATTACATTTGCGTCACGTCCCAACATACAGGGTATTTCATGCTAGTAACTCATACACAAAAATTTTAAGAAGAATTTAGACAGTAAATTTATGAGCCTCAGCCCCACCACTCCACCGCATCAAATATCTTTCATAGCGGTGAGCTTTATGTGGTAATTTCCTCATCGGCTCCTTTATACTATTTAAATCGTTTCTTCTTTATTTGTTGTAAAGTGCACCGTGCTGCGTGCTACAATTACTCTGTTCATCCCTCAAAAGTGCTTTAATCAATTTATCTTCAGCAAATTTCATGAAGATTTAAAGATATATAAATAAATAAATCTTTAAAAACTTTGCTTTATATAGCTGATTTTGAATTCAATTCATCAATCTTCGCTCCATTTATTCTTTAATTAAATAGCTCGGTTTGGGAGGGTTGGACCCGACATGCTTCGCACACTGCTGTTTCAAGGGTCCTCCCGCAACCGCCGGTATCGATCCACTTCACTTAAAGTTTCAAAGTAAAGATGTCTAAATTCTTCTTAAAATTTTTGGGGTGGCTTAGAGTATATACACAACTGTAATCTGATTTTTAGACTCTGAGCAGAAGAAAACAAGAGAATTGACCCAATGATCTCCACATACAAATCCATGAAGAACATCCATGATGTTCCTGAGATGGGCGTTATTAATATTAAAAATAATATTAAAACTTGGCAAGCCACATAAAAACCTCTAAGACACTTTTCAGCGGACTGCGTCCTAGAGGTTTTTAGATGGTTTGCCAAGTTTTAATATTATTTTAATAAAGTCGATCTCCCATAAGAGCCATAGAAACAAGTGGCGTATCGAGGGGAAGAGATGTCCCTCCCCCGCCCACCTCCACACGCTCCTTCCCTGCCGTGCACCACTTCTCTTTCCCTCCATAGCTCTGTAACGGTCCTGGCGCAAGCAGCAACCCCAAGCTGCCGTCACGCCAGCGTCGGCTCTTCCCTCCGACATCACTTCTTAGGCGCGGGTTTAGGAACTGATGTCAGAGGAAGAGCCGACGGCTGGCGTGATGTCAGGTTGGGGGTTGCTGTCCGTGCCAGGAACGTTTCAGAGGAAGGGAAGCGGTACACATGCTGGGAAGCAGCGGGTGATTTCGGGGAGGACAGGTGACTGTGCCCTCACCAAAATGGCATCCGGGGCGGACTGTCCCCCCGGCCCATTGATAGAAACGCACATTGCTTCTAAGAAACAATGCCAAATAAAGGGTTAAATATGACCAAAAAAGGGGAATCAAATCTGTCGGGAAGCTTAGCCAAATCTTTTGCGTTCAAACTGGTAGAAACTTGGAACAGACTCCCTGACTCTGTTAGATTATAGGTCAGCTTCAACAATTTCATAAAGCCCGAAAAACTCTGCTATTTACACAATATCTGTAATTCGCTGACTGTACAGCTCTTCTTCTTTGTGAACCGCCTAGAAGTCGCAAGATTGTGGCGGTATAGAAAAATAAAGTTATTATTATTATTACTGAACTGACAAATTGATAGCACTTTAGCATTCTTTTTTTTTCATGTTCGCATCTTTTTATGTATTCTGGTCTTTAATTATTTGTGAACCGAGTCGAGCTCTGTTAGGAGATGAGCCGGAATATAAACCGAAGACTAGATTAGACTATTGGCCTCTTTTACAAAGCCGCGCTAACGGCTGCCGCGCGGAAACAATCCCGAAGCCCTTTCATTCTCTGTCGGCTTCGGCGCCATTAGCGCAGAGCAGAAGAGGCCGCATGTCTTCCATGTCTTAAAAGTGAAATGCCGATTGTGATTTTAAAAAAACCCAACCAACCAAAAACCATGTGGTGAAGATCACTTCCATGGCAAAACGAGAAGTTTGCCGTTAGTAGGGATGTACACAGGCAAGAAAAATTCAGCTAGATTTTTTTTTTTTCATGAATTTTTCCCGATTTTCAAATTTGTTTGGTTAGCTTCACACGCCTTTGTTTTGGTAGAGAATCGACAAATGGCACACTACCTAACAAATGAAGGAACAACGTCAACTAGTTTCTGCTAAAATCATTTCAGGATGCACTAATTTACTTTTACTAAAGTGCTTTAGAGTTTGCAGCTGCCACGGTTTAAATTCAGAAAATCAGTTCACGGCAACTATAGGACTTGTGCCCAAAATATCCCTATGCAAATCCCACATTATTTATTTTAAAAACGTCTATACCGCATGCAACTATGCGGTTTCCAAATCACATACATAAAAATCTTGTTTCCCTCCGATTATCAATATAACATAGACATGTCTAAACAACATCGTTAATCGTCCCTGTTATAATAGGGATAGAGAGCACAAATTCAATCAATTCGGAAATACAAGCAAGCTTTAAATCATACATTGACGTCAGAAAAATTCTAAAAGGCGATTATCAACTGAAATATACCTTAGCATAAGAAGGCATTGGCAAATAATTGAGTTTTCAGCATTTTCTGAAAAATTCATCCTCCCCATACAAAACAGCAGGATACCAGGCAAGGCATTCCATAGTCCTATGCCAGCCACAGATATCATTAATGCTCCGATCCTAGCATGCATAGTCGACATTCTACCCTCCAAACTTAATTTCATCCCATTTATGTCTCTAAGCTCTCTTTATTCATTCAATTTTTCTATACCATTCTCCCAAGGGAGCTCAAAACGGTTTACATTAATTTATTCAGGTACTTAAGCATTAGTGTCCCTCCAATTTAGGAGATGCTACATGAGCCCATGCTAATTGCAGAAGGGGGGGGGTGGGGGTGGACAGCCCTGGGCACCATCTTGGTGGGGGAGCTGGCACTTCTTCTCATCTTCTCTCCACCTCTTTCAAATGATCGTCGGTAGCGAGCAGCATCTCTAACCCACTGCTTGCACCAGCCTCAGCCCTCCCTTCGATGTCACTTCCTGTTATTGCATGCTAAACCGTACATTAAGGGTTGGGATTCAGTAAAAGGCGTTGGAAAAATAAGCACAAGGAAAAATTTTTGCTCAGTGCACTCCGGGTTGAGCACTCTTAATTCAAATTAAAGCCAATTAATATCAATAATTGATTGTCAACAGTTCATTAACGAATGCTGGCTTTTGCTAAACCGTGCTCGATGTTTCCACCGCGGGTCGGCAAGGTAAATGCTCTGACGCTCATAGCTAACGTGGTTTAGTAAAAGGAGACCTAATTTACAAGCGCACAGATCTCAGGATGACGTTTGGATCCCATTTATAGAATCCGGGGGTAAGCACCTAAACCTACCTCGTACTTGTCCAAACCTTTTTTAAAACCAGCTATATTAACCACTCTTACCACATCCTCTGGCAATGTGTTCCAGAACTTAACTATTCTCTGAGTGAAAAAATATTTCCTCCTATTGGTGTTAAAAGTATCTCCCTGTAACTTCATCGAGTGTCCCCTAGTCTTTGTAAATTTTGATGGAGTAAAGAATCGATCCACTTATACCTGTTCTACACCACTCAGAATTTTGTAGACTTCAATCATATCTCCCCTCAGCTCTTTTCCAGGCTAAAGAGCCCTAACTGTTTTAGTCTTTCTTTATACAAGAGGAGTTCCATCCCCTTTATCATCTTGGTTGCCCTTCTTTGAACCTTTTCTAGTTCCACTATATCTTTTTTGAAATAAGGTGACCAGAATGGAACGCAATACTCAAGGTGAAGTCACACCATGGAGCGATAAGGATGCATTATAACATTTTTAGTTGGGGGGGGGGGGGGAACCTTCAGCGCGTGAAATGTGTGCAGGCCAGAAGCCTCAAGTTTAATTTTTCAATAATAGTACATTTATGCCAATTGAAACTGGGGTAAATGCTAGCGCCCAACTCATGGCATTTCAGCATATAGATGGCGCTATAACAGTGCATGCAGCTTTTTAGAATGCCCACGCACCTCCCTGGTCATGCCCCATTTTGAGTTGCACACTAGAGGTTTTAGGCATGGGGCATTAAAGAATAACACTCCACTGTTATTCAATTAGTGTAATTATTGATTAAGGCTCATCAATTTACACTTGATAGCTTATTTATCAATTTACTTGCATGCACTTCTTGACACTGCGCCTAAATTTCGGCACTGATCTTTCTGTACCATACACAGAATTCAGGGTTATAGCATTTAGGCTCTACCTTATAGAATAGAATTTAGTGCACATTTGTATATAACAACCAATTATCAGCAAGCACTTATTATGCACACAAATGGCACATACCCTGTTTTCCTGAAAATAAGGCCTATCCCAAAAATAAGCTCTAGCATGATTTTTAAAGATACTCCTAATATAAGCCCTACCCTAAAAATAAGCCCTCGCTAAGATCGACCTCCCAAATGTTCCTGATTCCATCCCTGCCCAATTCGCCAAAAATATTGGACTCGTCGATTCAGCAACCCCCACCTCAATGAGACCCTACATAACTCCGCTCCGAAGCCTCTTAAAGCAGAGGCAGCGACAGCGCTCTGAACGGGCTGCTTTGCAGCCTTCCCCACCAGGTCCTTCCCTCTGCCATGTCACTGAAGGCATCATCGATGATGCGGCAGGCAGTAAGCCCCAGC